>NC_064760.1:16631015-17372265 GCF_011397635.1 Epinephelus fuscoguttatus | reverse complement strand
TGCCAACGCCAGCAGTTTCATACACTCCTGCAGCGACTGCTTACCATAAGCTTCCCTCTGTGGAAGTTCAAGTTGTCCTCATCCCTGATCCTTTCTGTACGCCGGTCACGTAACGCTGTTACCCCATGTAAAAAGTGGGAGAGGGGGGACTTTTTCCCCTCTTCTTTTACATGAAAAGAGAAGTTGCGTCATGGAAAAAATCTCTTCTTTGAGATTTGCGCGGCAAAAACGTGCACGTGCTCTTGTGTGTGTGTTTATGTGTGTGTATTTTACAGTGAAGGTCAATGACTTTTCCCACAACATGAAGACATTTGCAGGGAAGCAAAAATCACAGAACATTTTGCAGGGAAAGGTATATAAAGTATCACTTCCATACAGAAGATTTAACTTTTTCTTATTGGTTTATGTCATTTAAAAGTGTCTTGATTACTTCTTACTTGTAACTGCAGGCTACATATTTAATGCATTGTCCCCTGAAGGGATTATGCATTAGTGCAGGGGCAAGCTCCATGGCTGGATTAACCTGCTAGAGGGCCCCAGGGCACAGATGAGCTGCTGGGCCCCTGTTAACCTCATATTCATCACACTTTCTGTGCATGTGCACTTTTTTCTTTGCTGCAATATGACTTGGCCACAGATTTGATGTGTGGTAATTTGATTAAACACATTAATTGAGGATGCCCATTTTGCTCGGTCGATAATCCAGCCCTACTCAAAGCAATCTGGGAAGTTCCAGTGCCTTGTCAGGAGCACTGTAGATGTACAGTATGCCAGCTACCAGCAGCCTTTCAGGTAATTGTCAACATGCACACCTGCCCAAAAAGCACTCTGTCACTTCTGAAAAATCTTTACTTTTGCAAATTCCAAAAAAATCTTCACTGAACTTTATGTCAGACAAGTGTTCCTGACATATACAAGTTTTTTGGGCAGGGGTATGCTACTTAAGCAACATGACATTGTATTGGGAAATAGCCCAAAACATGTTTTAATTATCAGGCTGCATGAATGCTGCATTTGCAGAGCTGTAGCCAATATTTATATATAATTTATTCAGTTAAGTAAATTCTGGATGTTTTAATGAATTTAAGGCATATAATAAATCAAACAGAATATGTATTTCCCCTGCAATAAGGTATAAATAATGTTTAAATAATGTTTCAAAAACTTTTTAACGGGGCCAGGAACAAAGTTCCAGATGGAAAACACTTCATCATATTAATTTATCTGGTCATTTATTAGTTTGTTGCTGGTAAAACCCTCAAATTCCCAGAAGAAAAGAAGAAGCTATAGCCCTGACAATATAGCAGATAAATTTGCAAACCAGGTGAAAAAAAAATGTACAAAGGCGGAGAATGATTAAAAAGGAAAATTTAGGCAACATATTTATGTCTGAACTAATATTTAGGTTGTGCTGTGTGATTATTTTACCTCTTTGAATGTTTTGGTTGCTGTGCATTTTCAGTCTAATATCTAACTTAGATTTTCTCCTTTTTAATGCTGCTATTACAAATGGTACTGTCTACCTTAATAGCTTACCTAAAATAAAATATAATGTACAAAACAAAACGTATGAGTTCCTTTTTTATTCCGGACTAGAAGGAATTGTGTAAAAAATTGTCTTCAGGGATTAAAACCTAAAACCCGCTTAAAACCCTAAGAGACGTGCCTGAACGCAGCATATGCCACTTTATTAGATAATTCATGTGCTGTTCCCAGGCAGTTCCCCGAATGTCTGACAGTTTTGAACGCAACGTTGTCCTGTGGACACATGATGGCGCTCGGTGCTCGGCTTGAACATGGCCCTGACCTGTGCCTGCTCCAACTGCAACTGTCTCCCAGACCACCAGAAGAACCTCCACGTCTATGTACTGTAAGACACAAATAATACCATGGAATAATTTAACATATTAAACATGATTTATTGGACTCTATGTAATATAAAGCAGATTGTCACGTAAACCTTTTTCCTCTGCTTGATAAACCCTCAGGTACTATTGATATCTTAACAGATTAGTTACCTTCCTATATTAGTCACGTTTTAAAATGCATTATATTATTTGTAACGTTAGTTGCTATACATTTAAGACAGTTATGAAGATGAACAGCCTTTGTTTTAAATCCCAAACCCATTTTTCCGATTTGTTCAGTTACCTTAAAGGTTGCCGTAGTTCATCTTGTAACGTTAGCTTGGAACGTTAACGTTAAAGAAGCTTACTATCGTAAAGATGGCGGAAGGTTTGGTGAATGTATATATATGTATTTTATCGATAGAGACGACATTATTATGAGAGTATCAACTAATTACTTTAACTGTTCACCATTTTATTTTGTGACCCACTGACAGGTTTGTAAGGGAAAGTAACTGACATGGCGGTGTAATGGTCACGTACTCCGGGGAAAACTGGTGTTATGCTAGCTTAAACATGATTTATATGTGATGTAAAGCAGGCTGTCCTATCAAGTTTTTTTTACCCCTGAGCATGTATGGTATTTACCAGTAAACCGACTACAGTTACTTCCCTGTATTAGTAACGTTTTTTAAAAAAGGTATCCCCACTATTTGTAACGTTAGTTACCATAACTTTAAGGCAATGAGGAAATTGTACAGCCTTTATTTAAAATCACAATCCCATTTTCCCGAGTTGTTTAGTTACCTTAAAGCTTGCCTAGCTCATCTTGTAAACGTTAACCGTTAAAGAAGCTAATTACCTTCAAAATGGCGGAAGATTTGGTGAATGTGTATGTGTATTTTATCGACAGAGATGACATTATTAGGAGAATATCAACTATATAAATTACTGTCATCATTCACCATTTTATTCTGTGACCTCAAATATGATTTATTGGACTCTGTGATGTAAAGCAGGCTGTCCCATGAACTTTTTTTTTTTTTTTTTTTTTTACCCCTGAGCATGTATGCTATTGACCTGTAAGCAGATTAGGTTACTTTCCTGTATTAGTAACGTCAACGTTAAAATGCATTCTCATTATTTGTAACGTTAATTGCTGTAACGGTCACGTACTCCGGGGAAAACTGATAATATGTTAGTTAAGTGTCGTTACACTTGCTCTAAAACAAGTAACGACTGAATACTTTGTGTTTTTTTTTTGTTTTTTTTTGGAGTATGTGTGTGACACATGCGCACATGCAACCACCAGCGGCAGCAGCAGCAGCAGCAGCAGCGACCCAGCGTCCCGACACCGACACACCGTGAGGACGGAGACCGACAGACGAATCAGCAGCAGCGAGGATGTAAATGAGACGGGCTCGGGCTGTGCTCGGACGGAGGGCTGTTGTTATTGTCAGAGAATGCCACAGCAAGCGAACACGCCGTCTGCGTTAGCTCATGATTATTCACAGTTTAATAACATAGCGAACAACACGGAGTCGTGATTATTGTTTTTTAAAATTTAATTTCCAAGAGGACCGTCCGGCGGATTACGTTAAACATCCTCCAGCCAGCATGCCTCCTTCTCAGAGCCTTCAATCCAGCGGACTGACCCTCTCTGAAACAAGCATAGGTAGGTGTGTGCAAGGTCACCGGTGTGGCTGCAGCAGGTTTTACCAATTAAATAATAAACTCGCGTTACCACACTGCGGAGATTTTATTGCACGGCTTATTTTAATCACATCAAGGCTAACATTTAGATCATTCACATTTGATATTTATGTCCGATGATAAATACAGCGTGTTTTTTTCCTTCTCAAAAGCAGACAAAAACACTCGTTGCATCACCAGACCGTTGTGTTGTTTTTTTTTTTTTTTTTGGTCCAGGCCGCAGCGCGTCACTGTAGGTGCGGCGACGTTGAGTAACCACAGGAGCCTGGATGTTTGGCTCTGATGGTTAACTGCCTGACAGATTTTGGCAGGATGCTCGGCTGCTGCCATGAAAATCAAAGAAATAAATGCATGTAGGGGAAAATCTCTGAGTGTATTTTGCTCATTTTAGTGCAGTCAATAACAGGTAACTCTCACTGTAGAGTAGATTGTTCATTGTTGTAGTCAGGGAAGCATGTGTGCAAGTTAGCTTTAGATGTCTTATTCCTTGTGAGGTAGTGTTTCGGAAATAAGAGTGGTCACTTATTTGAGCATCACTGGACTGAAGAGGCACATCTTGGTGGTGTAATCATTCATTCACACAGATCATATATAACTGTTATATGGATTAATCTTAAAATAGCTACTTTTGTAATAGTATGCAGGTAATGTTGAACAAAAGTAATCTTACCTCTACATGAGCAGCATTCACTGTAAGTCAAATAACAGTTCCCATAACTGCATGCATGCTTTTAGTCCCCTGATCTCAGGCAGACCTCCTACAATAACAAACAAATTTAGCATTGCATGGTTTTGAGTTAGAGCCAGAAGAAGCTGACATTGTTAAACGTATCAACAGTGTTTTGCTGCAAACCTATATTGACAATCAGATAATGAGGTAAAGATAAAGAGGATGATTTTGTCTCTTAGATTGAAACTATGGGGATGTGATATAATGGAAAAACGAGACATTTATTATTAATTTCACTTATGCCAAACAGCCGCATTATTTCAATTAACTGTAATTTAGCATTTGAGACCGGGAAGTGAAAACAATATGCAATACAGAATGACAATAAACGCATTCCCAGAGGAAATGTAGTCCCATCACAATATAATTGTTACTGTAATATAACACCCAGCTCTACATACATTTTGAGATCATTAACATCAGAGGCTGTCCTTATGCTGGCCCCCCGATGAGAAAATTTGACAGAAACCATTTGCTGTTCCTGTTCAGTGAGTGCTGAGTTGTTATTGATCACGAAGCGGGGGCATCATAATTCAGTAGCAGTGACGTCCATGGCTTGCTCTATTTCCAGAAATTGCTAAAACAGAATAAAGAGGTGACGTGGATGATCTATTAGTTGATCTATGGCAATGTCGTGATGAGCTTTCTGAGCACTGCAGAATGAAATACAGGAAGATAAAGTAGATTGAGTGTTTTAGTCAGAAGCAGATGGACCTCCCTCTGTCGGTCATGCTAAAACAAATGCTACAGAGAAACTAGTTAAGGCTGCATCTAAAATGACAGGCTGCTCCCTCCCATCTCTCCTCGGTTTATATCATTTTACCTCACCAAAAGGGCCTGATTGTGGTTAGAGGTGATTTTCAGCCAGCAGGGAGGAAGTTATATCTGTGCTGCCCTACAGTACATAAGAAGTGCATACTTTAAGGCTATTTGACCCTTGAATGGAAAATCTTTGGCACATTTTGAGTTTATAGTTGCCTTTGTTGTTGATTGTACATATTGTTATATGTTTAGTATTGTTTATGTTTATGTATTTATGTTAAGTATTCACACCTATTTAGACCTTTAAAAACACTCTAATGCCTTTTTAAGTCAGAATACAGCAGACAGTTGTGTGGACATAAGCACATGCAACAAAGGTCGTCAGACAACAAGACCCATTTTTAAAATTCAAACAGGGTATCCCTATGGTGTTAGACAATCCAAAACTATTAGTAAACATGAACAACTCTCCTCCATATTCAAAAACTAGAGTGCTAAAATTAAAATTTATGATGTCATCATAAATAAAGTCCAGGGCTGCAACATGGACAACAAACTGGGATGACACTGATACCCCTTTTCCACCAACATGGAACTGGCTCCTGTCCAGGCCCTGCACGTAGTGTTGAACCATTCAGAGCATTTCAACCAAAAATAAATCGGTTTGGAACCTGAGGATTTGGTTCTCTGCAGGAATCAAAACATAGCAGGTTTTCCTTGACTTGAAGTGCGAACTGTGACAACATCAGTGGGTATATGAGACAAAAGAAAAAAAGAGCTTGCAGTGGTCTCTTTCAGAGTTGGTCCATATTTGGGTTTTTTTGTAAAATCAAATATAGGGATACACAATATTGGATTTGATGCCAATATCCGATTGCAGATATATAACAACTTACATGGCCCATAACTGATACTGATATCGATATATCCACTTTTTTCCATACCAAATTTTAGTAATCATCAAGTCTCCTCTGTGGTGGCTTTAACATCATATTATGCATGATGATTATGATTATGATGATGCGTGATGGCCCACCAGAAGATGGAGACATGAAGTACATTAATTTTCAATGTATGTAATATTCATTCATTGTGCAAAATAAGAAAAAGCATGTTGATGCCGATATTATTGGGGCTGGTTCAGTAGATAGCACCAAGGTTCCAAGAATGCTGAACAGAATCGGTTCAAGAACTGGAGCTAATTTGGTGGAAAAGGGGTATAAGTGCACCCAGGGAGATGTTCTGATTATGTGGGTACATTTTTTGTGTCACAATTGAGAAAACTATCGTAGAATAAAGCTCATTTATGTGTAAAACAAAGGAAAATGTTCTGTGGTTTGACACAGAATCAGGGTGCCAATCATTGTTGTTCGTTGTCTGATATCAGACAGAATTGTCAACTCTGTACACTGCATTTCAGTCTTCAGTCTGGCATTGTGTCCACACTAACTGATTTCCTTGGGGGACGGGGATTTAGTTTTTCCGAACATATCATTAGAGACCAACGTATTCGCCTGAATCTAACGTTATATTAAGTTCATGCTGATGCATAGTCACACCAACATACCTGTTTTGCCAGGGTTGTGGGATTGGAGGGGAGCAGAGTAAAATAAACTTAGGTTTTGGGAGGATATTGAGAAGATATGTTGGCTTAGAACATCCTCAGTAGCACCATCTATCTTGTCTATAACAACAATGATGAACAACTCCAATGCACCGCTTGACTACGCAGTGACAAACAACTCCAGTGCACTGCTTGACTAGAAACCACTGTTTCATGTCACAACGCTAGAAGAATCAGTCAATAGGAACTCAATGGAGAATGTGGATTCAAAGATCTGGACCCAGGCAAGCTTATTTTGGTATAAAAAACAGTTAACAATCATTGTGTGACTTCACAAAATCAGTCTTCCATTCATTGCCTATGGTGCAGCTCCAGACTTTATTCTTGATGACATCACAAGTTTGAGACTTGGCTTTGAGAGAGAGTAGTTCATGTTCACAAATATTGATTGAACTTTCCGAGGCCATGGAAATAACATACTGGAATTCTTAATTTAGATGGGGTGCCCCTTTAAGCAGCTTTTTAATGTTGCGATTATTTGATCATCTCAAAGTCTTCTGACATCTGGATGCCCCTTATTTAAACTTAGAGAGGATAAAAAAAGCCTCTTTACTGTAAATGTCATGACAGCTGGTCACTGGTATATTTACTTTAAGTCTTACATGTGCTTTGAGGTGAAAAAGCAACAAAAAAACATTGTAAATGGCTGCAAATAGTTTTGGAGCATGTAAGGAAGTTTTCCCACTCAACCAAATTATCTGTGATTTTTGTTATTAATGTTGGCGTAAAAGCCAAGGTTTTTCTCCCATTATGAGCAACAATAGCAGTTATTGTCATTTTTAGAGTGAACTACGTCAACAGAACTGGCCACTTAATGTCAGTGATACTGAGAGAGCCCAGTCCAGTCATAGTCTCTTTAACTTCTTCCAATTGCATCAATGCTTGTGGTGGATTCCAGCTTCAGCCTCATCTTACTCATTACTTTTCCATTCACGTCACAGCAGTAAGGTTCCCTCATTTGTTGTCTCGTAGGTTCTTTTAAGAGGAGGAAGAGGAAATCCATAATCGTGACGGTGCTGCTGCTCATCGTATCCGTGCTCATCCTCATCTTTGGCCTGGCAGCGACTACCAGGACACAGAACATCACAGTGGGCGGCTACTACCCAGGAGTCATTGTGAGTGCACATTCACATCTGTCAGAGTTCATAAGTGAGGTGTGAGTGATGTGAGAGTATCTCCAGCCAGCTCTTTCCGCCCCTGGACTCCTCATGAACCTAATTACTGGAGGTCTCTTCGGGGTGAATTTTCCCCACATTCATTATTCAGCATCGCTGTCATTAGAGGCTGAGTGAGGTAAAGTATCTCAGTCCATAAATGTGTTTTCTTCACAGTACTCAGCTTTTAGCTTTCTGCCTTAAGTAAAGAGTGGGCAGGGAAGCAACCAACTGAACGTCAGCTACATTTCTAAAGATGCTTCTTCTAACTTTGACCTCAGATTCATAGTTTAAATCATTAAAATATAATGTGATGGACAGAGACTTAGGAGGCAGTGGTTCATTTGAAGTTGGAAAAGATCTGATATACTCAGGGCTCGGTTTATAAAATCAAGGACATAATGGCAATCTGGACTACTATGCTGTGATGTAATTCTACACTGCAAGAATCTTAATGTGATGCCAGTAACTGATAACCACAATCACTTTAGAATCTTAATCTAATCTAATCTAATTTAATTTAATTTAATTTAATTTAAATTAATTTAGTCTTATTTTATTTTATTTATTTAGCATGTGATTTTATTCATTTTTATTTACATTCTTGATAATATTTGTTTCTATGATTACTATTATTGTGTTTATTTAAACTGTTTAATTCTTTATTTATGTTATTATTATTTTATTTAATTTTTATTTTATCTTACTTTATTTTTTGTAATTTTTAATTTATTTTTTCCCCCACTCTTGGTGTGTCTTCCAGCTGGGTGATGATAGCATACTGTATAATGTGGAAAAAAAAAAACTAATAAAAACATATAAGTATTAATAATAATAATAATAATAATGATAATGATAATGATATACAGAGATGTACAAAGATGTGAAATTTATATTGAATATCTGTAAAAGTGATAATATAATAGCTTATAACATTGTAAACATGCTGAAATGCCTCCCTCAGGGCACGGCAGAAACACTTAACGCTTGATTTATCTCGCCACGCTATGAAATCAAAGCTCTATAGTCTAATTAAATAAACACCCTAACAGCTATTTTCTCTCCTTTTCAGCTGGGCTTTGGCTCCTTTCTGGGAATTATCGGCGCTCATTTGATAGAGAACAAGAGGCAGATGGTAAGAGGATTTATATTACCTCTGTGCATTGAGATCACTGTCGGAAAACTACGCATCAGTCCCAATTACCTTACGGCAGCCTACAGGCCTGATTATGTTGTTAGTGTGACAATAGACAGAGCACACCCAACCCAGACTGTGAGTCCCACTTGGCCTGAGGAGGTTTAGGTATCGGAGCAAGTATCCTGGGCTTCAAGGGAGACGGAGACAGAAATAGAACTGGGGTGTAAGTGGAGGAGGACGGATGTCCACACTGGAATGCAGGGAAGGAAACTGCAGATGAGGGCAGCAGGTGGGAGGTGCTGGGCGAGGACTGTCAGGGCTGAAATGAAGAATGGGTTTGTACGGTGACACCTTTCCACAGAGCGCAGCAGAGTTTTGATGCTTTGAGCCCTCAGCTGACTGAGCTATGACATGAAACGCCACGCTGTCCCTCATGTCTTGTTTCCCATAAAATGTTATGATAGGATAAAATGTGTTGACATATTTTATGGTTTGGAGTTTTAGAGGAACTCATAACTTTTGTATTCTTACATTTTCAGTAGAGCTAAAATGATTAGTTGAAAATTATTTGAGTAGTTTGATAATCAGTGCATCGTTTCATTCATTTTTTAAGCACAACAATTTATGGCTTACTGCCTCTCAAGTGTGAATATTTACACTCTGCCTTTGTCTTTTGTGATAGTAAATTGAAAAAATTTGGATTTTGGACTGTTGAGTCCCACTTTGAGCATCACTAGCGGAGTGCCATCTAGTTCCATTATATTTTAGAGAAGGCAGACATCTCGATGGTCAATATATCCAGCACTCTGGATCTCACACCTAAACGATCTAGATTGATAAATTGCACTATGGGTAAGAGGATAAATATGTATTTTGGGTTTTCAGGGTGAACCATCCCTATAAAGCCCCTGTCAACTTGGTTTCAAATCTAACATATTTCACCATACCATCAAGTATTTGTGACTAACTTTGTAACAATAGAAAAACATCTTCTGGGACTATTTATCAAGAGTTTTACACTCAAAACCTGCTTCATCATGACTGTGTGGGTGTGCTTTGATCCGATCTGATTGACAGAGGCCTTGCAACATAAGCAAACAACCCTATAGCTGTCATCAGACCTTGATTCAATGTTTGGAACACAGGAAAAAAAAATGCACTTACAAAAACTAATTTAAATTTCAACCAATTAAAATAACTACAATTGTTCTTAGTTTGTCAGAAAAAGGTGTGTTGATGGAGGACCACATCGCTGAGAGTGAGAAACTAAGGATGACAAGCCCAGCTGTCTAAATATTGAATGAGTTGTTGATCATTCCTCGGTTTTCAGTCACGTGCCACCGGATGTATTCATGTCAGCATCATAGAAATCTTGGCGCAGGCATTAATCTCTGTTACCTCTAGCTGTTGTGTCACTCGCACTGCCTCCCTCCTGTGAGCTAGGCTGGCTGCAGACAGGGTGGGGTGATGGTGTAATTGAATACATGCTGCTTACATTGAGGAGTGAAAGGAAGAGAGTTAGGTGAACAGGGAGGGTATTAAGGGTTGCAGTGCTTCTAAAGAGCTGGGCACTACGCCAGCCACCAACACTACTGGAGCTAGGTGACAGCCACAGCGCTCTGTCACTGTTGTCCTCTACCCGCATAGCCCCCTCCACCCTCGTCCCATTCAGAGGTATTCATACTCAGAGAGGAGCACATGCGCAGGATGATACAGATTAGTGTTGAGGATGTAACCTAATACAAAAGTGGTGAGAGGAAGCGATTAAAAATTAAAATACCACGTTTGTCTTTATAGTCTGTAAAAAGAAAATCATTTTAGCCTGATGGAGATTGATGAAGCTGGTGTTTTCTTGCACAGTTGGTGGCATCTATCGTCTTCATCAGTTTCGGAGTGGTGGCTGCCTTCTGCTGTGCTATTGTGGATGGAGTGTTTGCTGCGAGGCACATTGTAAGTATCACTGAAGCTTCTACTTATTTAACCAAACTGATAAATTATGAATACAGATAACACTTATGGCCCCGACCTATAACAAGCTGATTAATCAATGCCATCCCCATTAAAGCTTAATATACTCTGTCTGCATCAGACATACGGTAAAACGTATGCCCTTCTGTAAGGACAGTGCTCACATACTGGCCCTGTGTAGTAGCTGCTGCACCCTGCTCAGCAGGACAAATATATTTTGTGGTAGAGGGAGATTATTCTGTCATGACGCAAAGTACTCGAAACAATAAATAACCACTAATGCACTCTAAAACAATTTTGCTAAAATAAGTTGTGGTTCGGGGGAGAGGGAGCTCAGCACCATTAGCAGGTTTCATTTGCCAGTGGCGTCAGTGAAATGGAAAATATTACATTTCTGTTCAGACATTTGTTTTTGTACAAATAACTATAAAGTGGTGGTACACAGCAGAAAGCAACGTGAGGCAGTGACAGATGAGGTAATGTGATGCTGTCAGATGATCATACAGCACATTGTAATTGTTCAGACTATTTGTTACATGGATCTATTTGTTTGGTGCAGAATTTTACCTTTCAAACTAGCTCACATTTTTGGTGCCAAAGGACATGATCCTTTCTTGCTTTACCCCGACTATTCGTGACATAAAGGGCTGCACAATTAAAGGGCCGGTGTGTAGGATTCAGGGGCATCTACTGGCAGAAATGGTATATAATATTCACATTAGTTTATAACCACCTGAAAATAAGAATTGTTGTGTATTTGTGAACTTAGAATGAGCCGTTTCTATCTACATACCAAGTGCATCCTCTTCCACAAAGTCCACAGGAGAAGTTTCACTGCCAGATGCCACGAGATCCTACACACTGGACCTTTAAGTGCAGAATTATCCCTCATAATAAATAACCATCAATCATATTTTTATAAGTTAATTGATTCACTTATGTACAATATTAATGATTTGCATCTTAAGTGCTTGCTTCCAGTCAAGTGCAAAGGGATGTTTGGAGCACCAGGCAATAAACTAGACAGACAACATTTTCAGTTGGTTTTTTTTTCCACAGATATATGAACAACACAAACACACTGACACAAAAACAATACAGTGCAATACATAAATCAAATAAAAATACATAAAAAGTAAGAATAACTGGTTGTCTGGGACGGTTTCAGTATTTAAATAAGTGTCTTCAATTTCAGCAGTCTTTTAGTTAGTGTGAAGTCTCGTACAAGTTTCATGACAGGCCACTTTTCTGAGTTGTATAGCTTTATAGTTTTTATAGGGATTGTGTGGAAATAAAGGTCATTTTCTTCCAGATATTAATTGATATTCTTGATCTCAATATCAAA
Organism: Epinephelus fuscoguttatus; assembly: GCF_011397635.1. Taxonomy (NCBI): domain Eukaryota; kingdom Metazoa; phylum Chordata; class Actinopteri; order Perciformes; family Serranidae; genus Epinephelus; species Epinephelus fuscoguttatus. The sequence continues at coordinate 17,359,984 of NC_064760.1, read as the reverse complement.
ACTTTTTAGTTATCAACATCATCACAGTGTTATTAAAATAAGCTGAACATGTCCAAAAAGTGTGCACTTTTTGTTTGCATGAAGATAAAAATCACAATGTAGTAAGAACCTCATGTAAAGATATGAAAACAATAGCAAATGCACATTAACTTTAAGATAGCCTGTCTCTTAAAGGGCCAGTGTGTAAAATGGGTTGAAAACAGTGACATCAGTGGCCAAATTCTAGATTGCAGGGCTCACTCGCTCACCCCTCCCGTCGGGTAAATGACAGCGGCCTCGTAGGGACAAAAAACCTTGCGCACGAGTTTTTCAGGAGTAGGTCTATCTAGCGACGAGTTGTATGTTTATTTAGAAATCTAAACCATGTTACGATATTGTAATGAATCACTCATGAGCAGGAGACCAGAGGAGCGTTCGGGAAAAAGGCCCGTTTATTTGAGCACTACAGAAACTCCGGTAACACTCCAGGGGGTAAAAGACTCCGTCCCAAACTCTGACTCTTCTAGCATAACAGACACACTTCATAACTTTACACACACACTCGTTTACCATACCGAGTGGGGACCCCCCCTCCCCTCTCTGCTCAATCTCCAGCCCGCACACTGACTGACAGCGTAGCTTGTAAACAGAGCTCAGCTGTTTATTTAGCCTAGCAATACCTCCGGACTATAGTAGCTGCAATGGACGACTTTGAACACGATTTTTAAGAGCTTCTTGTAGCGGACACAGACCCAGAGCCATACCTCTTTGAGCCGGAGCATGCAGATGAGGAACTCCATGTGTTTGATGTTGAGCGGGCGAGAAGAGAGGCTGAATGCACAGAATGGGATTCGGTGCTACCATCGTTGGGGAGATATATCATCAGGAGGAAAAGCGCCGCAGAGAGTACATCACAAGGAGTGTTCTCTGGCTGGCTGGATTGTCCGCTCGGGCTGCCTTACATACATGGCGGCGCAAGATGGCGACCTCTCTAAAGCAAGGCCCTTGCTATATACAGTACAGGCCAAAAGTTTGGACACACCTTCTCATTCAATGCGTTTTCTTTATTTTCATGACTATTTACATTGTAGATTCTCACTGAAGGCATCAAAACTATGAATGAACACATGCGGAGTTATGTACTTAACAAAAAAAGGTGAAATAACTGAAAACATGTTTTATATTCTAGTTTCTTCAAAATAGCCACCCTTTGCTCTGATTACTGCTTTGCACACTCTTGGCATTCTCTCCATGAGCTTCAAGAGGTAGTCACCTGAAATGGTTTCCACTTCACAGGTGTGCCTTATCAGAGTTAATTAGTGGAATTTCTTGCTTTATCAATGGGGTTGGGACCATCAGTTGTGTTGTGCAGAAGTCAGGTTAATACACAGCCGACAGCCTTATTGGACAACTGTTAAAATTCATATTATGGCGAGAACCAATCAGCTAACTAAAGAAAAACGAGTGGCCATCATTACTTTAAGAAATGAAGGTCAGTCAGTCCGGAAAATTGCAAAAACTTTAAATGTGTCCCCAAGTGGAGTCGCAAAAACCATCAAGCGCTACAACGAAACTGGCACACATGAGGACCGACCCAGGAAAGGAAGACCAAGAGTCACCTCTGCTTCTGAGGATAAGTTCATCCGAGTCACCAGCCTCAGAAATCGCAAGTTCACAGCAGCTCAGATCAGAGACCAGATAAATGCCACACAGAGTTCTAGCAGCAGACCCATCTCTAGAACAACTGTTAAGAGGAGACTGCGAATCAGGCCTTCATGGTCAAATAGCTGCTAGGAAACCACTGCTAAGGAGAGGCAACAAGCAGAAGAGATTTGTTTGGGCCAAGAAACACAAGGAATGGACATTAGACCAGTGGAAATCTGTGCTTTGGTCTGATGAGTCCAAATTTGAGATCTTTGGTTCCAACTGCCGTGTCTTTGTGAGACGCAGAAAAGGTGAACGGATGGATTCCACATGCCTGGTTCCCACTGTGAAGCATGGAGGAGGAGGTGTGATGGTGTGGGGTGTTTTGCTGGTGACACTGTTGGGGATTTATTCAAAATTGAATGCACACTGAACCAGCATGGCTACCACAGCATCCTGCAGCGACATGCCATCCCATCCGGTTTGCGTTTAGTTGGACGATCATTTATTTTTCAACAGGACAATGACCCCAAACACACCTCCAGGCTGTGTAAGGGCTATTTGACCAAGAAGGAGAGTGATGGAGTGCTGCGGCAGATGACCTGGCCTCCACAGTCACCGGACCTGAACCCAATCGAGATGGTTTGGGGTGAGCTGGACCGCAGAGTGAAGGCAAAGGGGCCAACAAGTGCTAAACACCTCTGGGAACTCCTTCAAGTCTGTTGGAAAACCATTTCAGGTGACTACCTCTTGAAGTTCATCGAGAGAATGCCAAGAGTGTGCAAAGCAGTAATCAGAGCAAAGGTTGGCTATTTTGAAGAAACTAGAATATAAAACATGTTTTCAGTTATTTCACCTTTTTTTGTTAAGTACATAACTCCACATGTGTTCATTCATAGTTTTGATGCCTTCAGTGAGAATCTACAATGTAAATAGTCATGAAAATAAAGAAAACGCATTGAATGAGAAGGTGTGTCCAAACTTTTGGCCTGTACTGTATATATATATATAAAAGCATAATTATAAGGCTACGAAAACCAAACAAATTTTATTTTATAGCGATTATACATTTGTATAAACATATTAATGGGTAGAATATTCTGATTCAGATTCAGATTGACAATAAACCATGCCAAATATTACACACTGGCCCTTTAAATGCTTGCTCGAGTGTCTGTGTGAATCTAGATGAGGACAAGGGACCGGTAGCATCTCTGCTACACGCCCACTCTGTAAACAAGGGAAAAAAAACAAAAACCAACCTACATTGCATGCTGCACCTGCGCCTGAGAGACTGCTGCTAACTTTGGTTGATGCTGGACAGTATTTCCAAGCGTGGTACTCAAACAGGGTTTTAATGATAGTAAAAATTTAAAACAGTAATGGTAACTGTCAGGAATTTTGCTGTGATCTATGTCTTCCTTAAAATATGTTAAATAACAAAAAATCAAAAAAATACATGAGCTGCCTTAAAGCCCTAATCATTCACCTCATGTTTTAGTGAGTTGTCATACAGTATTACCAAACACATCTGTAATTAATCTTATTACTGCAACCTAATTGACATAATAAACCTGTATCTTTCCGAGTTACTCATCCAGCCTAGCTTATTAGCCTTCTATGAGGTTTTGATGGATGAAGTTTCCCCCCCATAATCATGATTAACATCACAGTCATTAATCATGCAGCACTAATTAAGTGCAGGGTCTTGTGTTTGTTTTGCTACCCATAATTCAGTGTGTGTTTGTAGGCAGACCAGTGGTAAATCATGCAGTAAAATATACAAAATTGTTATTTATTGTACTGCAGGACCTCAGGCCTCTGTATGCTGGGCGCTGTGAGTATCACTCCAGTGAGACTTCATCTGAACGTGATGTAAGAAACACACACTTCACTGTCTGTAAACAGAAATCTGATGAATTAACCCTCAGTGTGTGTGTGTGTGTGTGTGACCTGAACTGTTATTAGCTGTTCAGCCTTTAAGATGTGTAGGGACACTGTTATGAGCCAGAGGTCGACTCAAAGTGAAGGGACTATAAAATAATTTGTGACCTTCAGGTGCCCTGTCAGACATCGCGCACATCCTGTAACTTGCGTGTGAAGGGCAACACCTGTTACTGTTGCGACCTCTACAACTGCGGGAAGTGAGTACGCCAACAAACCTGTGAATCAGCTGCTGCTTACTTTGCTGTGCTGCTTTGATTGTTTGGACTTTTGATGTGTACCTTTGTGCCATTTTTGTGGGAGATTTTTTTGCACTGCTACCTTGATTGTATTAGAACAAGAATGTTTGTTTTTTCTTTTAACCTTTGTTTCAGAGAACATCCTCTTATGGGACTTCAGAATAAAGATGTTTTGAAAAAGTTTAGGAAATCATCCATGATTTGGAAGTAGGTCCCTTTTTTCTAGAGCCGTGTTGGCCATTCATGATCAACTCATGCTTGACGTAATGGTGTAGAATATTTATGATGTAACCCACCACAGAGATGTGTTTTTAGGGTGCCATTTCCTTTGCATGTCCTTTTTGTGTCTGACCAAATACCCACCCATATCCTCTGTGTCTCTATCTTTCATTGACTCATTTATCTCTATAAATCAAACATGATTGTCTTCATTGTGTCCTGAATACAAGAAGGAAACACTTTATAGTGACGTTTGTGGCTTGACTGTATGCCGTCTCCCTCTCTGTCCCACCCACTGGGCCAGCCGTGTAGAGGTGATTGGAGGCTACCATGAATACACAGATGTGAAGAGCTGCCAGGATGTGGTGCACCTCTATCACCTGCTGTGGTCCGCTACCATCCTCAACATCGTGGCCCTCTTTCTGGGCATCATTACTGCTGCAGTGCTGGGAGGCTTTAAAGACATGGTGGGTGCATTTACTGTATTTACCTACAAAGATGAGAATGCAATTTGTTGGTATGAGCTGATGTAGAGGCTTTTGTTTTGCAGTTCTCTGGTGTTTTTTAGAAACTGATCAATATCTTTTACGTCCTTGTCAGACTCCCTCTGCTGCTATAGAGAGTACATCTGAACCAGAGGCCATCACAGCTCCGGTCCCCTCACAGCCTCCTCCGCCCAACACCTCCCTCAACTCGTATTACAACACTGCCCCCTGCCTGCCGCCTTACACTGCCTACGATCTGCAGGTACAGTCACTGAAAACCTGCAGTGCTTGGTCTGCATCACAACAGTTATTGATTTCTTATTGGCAGCTGCTTTATCAGCGATGACTACTTCAAATGAAAGGTTTCTTTAAAATGCTATTTTTTAAAAAGGAAACATACATGAAATTAGTCGGGCTATACTATGACTTGAAATGGCATGTACCTTAATGTTTTAATACCAGCAGTATTCTTCGTTCTCTCACTTCCTGTTAAACTGTTGGTTTTATTATCTCACTGTCAAAATAAAAATGTTCTCTGCAGCTAAATTAAACAGTTGATAAAGAAAGCAGAGTTTCGGTTTTTGTCTGTATGATACTTAGAAATGGGTAAAAGTAAGTGAGAGGATTATCTTGATTTTTAAGGGGGCAGATCAACCCCAAATCAAAAATCTATATTTTCCCTCTTACTTGTAGTGCTGTTTATCAGTCTAGATTGTTTTGGTGTGAGTAACTGAGTTGTTGGATATCGGCCTTAGAAATGTCGGCCTTCTCTCAAATAATAATGAAACTAGAGGGCACTCGGCTTGTAGGGCTCAAACTGCCAAAAAAATAAAGTTGAAAAACTCAACAGCAGTGTCAGTTTTCAAAAATTATGACCCGGTTACCCAAGATAATTCACAGACCTTGTTGTGAGCAGTTTCATGCAGGAACTATTTTCTTTTTACTGAACTACCCCTGCCAACTGTATCACGCACAGGGAAATGGCATCTGCTCATTTGTTGAGAAGATGCCAAACAAGAGGCTGATAAATTTTAAATTTCATTATCTTGTATTTATGTGCTTTGTGTTTCTATCTTTGCTCTTCAGGGACAAATTAAGTGATTAAAAACCTCTAAAAAGGTCATTCTGATAAATGTTTGTATTTCCTGCAGGGCTCCTACTTGTTCCCTGACTCCTCAGGCCTGTCAGATGACTCCCAGTCTGGAGCCAGCCACTTGTGGCCCACCATGGTCCCTCCACGCTACTCTCCTCCTCACAACCATCCCGATGAGAAGCCCCCACCGTACAGCCCGTAAGATGGCCTCGAGCTAAGAAGGGACGTCATTGGTCGTCGTTGGATGCTGAATAAGTGGTTTGAATGCACAACTCCTCTGATCTTTTCCTCACTATCTTTGAGAACTGTGTCGAAGGAAAGGTGGTGAGGAAGAGGAGGATGGGCACGGAGCACACTAACTTTGAGTTCAGCCCAACACGAGGAGTGTTTGTCTCCCTGGGCACCACTCACACTCATGCCTGCACTGTGTGTGTGTGCACATATACACATCTAGAGAAAGACAACCGGTCCAAAGCCAGGACTGTTTACACATCTATCTGCCTTAATGCAAACGGACTTCGAGTGCAGCAGCTCTCTGTCATCTGGACCTATCCTGTACAGGGTCAGAAACTCTCCTCCAGCTCATGCTTTATGTTCACCTCTCTTTAGTACACACTGTAAATGCTTCCTGCCTCCAGAGGCACAGGTGTGAATGTCCTCACTGTCTGCACTGTGAGGGTCTGGTCTGATGAGCACAGCTTCAGCCCTCACATGAAATCTAACCTGTTACATGAAAGCTTTGGTGTCTTCCCCTCAATAAGCTAGAGAATTACAACCTAGTTGTAGGCCCAAGCTTTCTTTAGCAATGAATTAGGCAAAGTCAGCAGTAATGGAGGTATTACATGCTCATAATGTATGTACAGCAGTATGATATACAGAAGCTCTTTTAGCAGTTAAGCTGAAGATATACAAACAGATCATGGTATCTTAGTAGTTAGTCATAACTTATTAAGAAAGGACGGTTAACAGTTACACTCCAAACCCTATTTATTGTATTTTCACTCAAAGCAGCAAAGCAGGTAAGCATATGTCGTCTCTCTCTGTAAGTAGTCGCAATATCACATCTAAAAGTTTAAATGTCTTTGTCAGGAATACACATCAGTGAAACTGAGTGTGAACAGTCGGTGCTGGATTCACTGACACGACATTGGAAATCATGTTAAGTGAAAGAACTGTTGTTCACTGAGGAAGAGGAGTAAACTTAGTCCATGTCTGTGAGACGGGTCTGTGTCAGCTTTAATCACTGCTTTTTATAATTTAAACACATTCTCAGGGGCTGATTGTCAGTTCCTTTTTGTCTTGTCATTAAAAATGTTTTGTGTAATTCAAATGGTGTGTTTCTTTTTAGACAAGCAGGCAGCACGGTCTGGCAGTTCACCATTTTGGTACAGACTGAAACATCCCAGTAGCTACTGGATAGAGTGAAGATTTTCATTTCCCCCAGTCAGGATACAGCGTTGATTATTCCTTGACTTCACACACAACACCATCATCAGGTCAGATTATTGAGTTGTGAAACGTTGGTTTATGAGCACAAGGGTGTAGGTTTCTGTACCGCTTTAAGGGGGACACATACGAAACAGGATGTGGGGGTCCTCCACCAGAAACTTTGGGGTATCTCACTTTCCCTGTATTCTGGTGAATTTTAATGCTCAAATTTGGGTTGTTGATGCATCAATTCATGGTGTAAATGTCTTTAATTTTGTCAAGAAAAAACAGTCCTCTGCTTTTTTCATGGTTCTATTTGGGGGGGTTAAGTGCTGAGAAGAAAATGTTAGCATGCTAATATGCTAAATTCATACCTGCTTAACATTAACATGTTAGCATTTAGCTCAAAGGACCCTCATCTCTAAGTATAGCCTCACACTATGGGTACAGACTAGTCTTGTTTTAACTAAATTACACCAGCAACATTGGCGTAATTTAACCAACACTGATTTAGAAGTTCATAATTGTTTACCAGGGACTGTGGTTAATGGGGAAGTTTACCTGTTTCTCTCAATATCAGTAAATATTTATATAACAGTGTGAGATAAGGTGATTAAGATTTTGTGTTTGATTTCAGACACATCACAATGACACACCAGTGAATAAAATAGCAGATGTTTATATGCAGGTAGTGCAATACAAACACCAGTGAATAAAATAGCAGATGTTTATATGCAGGTAGTGCAATACAATTAAGTTAAAATAGTAAAAGAATAATTTATTTACCATCAGGGAACCGTCATTGCTAATTGACAGAAAAGGGACATTTTGTACATTGCAAACAGAACCGAGTGTTTAATAACTATTTCATTTTGTCTACTGCTATAAACCTAATAAATACATCTGAGACAGTTTCTTTTAAAAAAGCAGGATTAACACAAATATACTGTACATCACACACCTATGTTAATCTGTCAATTAAAAAAACAAATCCTGCATTACTTTATTGAATGACAAAGTAGAACAGATCCCCATGTTAGCACTACTTTTTTTTTACTCATACTGACCAATCACTACATTTTAACAAAACGGAAAACAAAAGTGAAAAAGTAAAAATAATACAAAAACAAATTCTTCTGCATGATCCAACACTAAGTGCTATATGTACGGACTGAAGAAATCCTCAATTTGTGTCTCCTATTATCACATTTGTATGCAAAATCTCTAGCCTGTGCTCTGTAGCAGGCAGATGTTGCATTAAAAGAACATTTAGGAAACATGGCAAGCACAGGAAATCAAAGTGTACAGGTGTATCAAAATAAAACAGAGGGCGTTTAATGAAAAAAAAATAAAATAAAATAAAGCCATTTGTTTTTCCAGCCACTTTAAAATTAAATATCTTCCCTGCTACAACACCCACATGCGGGATCGCCAACAGTCACACAATGAAAAAATATATTTCAGATCATAATGAACATTCTCTTGTACAGAATTCAGATTAAAACAGTTTCAGCTGGGGACAAGGAACGATCAGTCTGGGAAATGTTGCATTTAATCCTCAAAAACAGGCTGAGTCATGATTGATGCAGCCGGTCAGTTCTGAGCAACTTTATTTCATTATGGATCACATCCTGTATTTTACACAAATCTGGTGAAACCACAAAATGCATTATAATGTATCCTGTGGAAAAAAAAGTCACATGGTTACACACAAACTCATCAGTTGAAGTTTTTTAAATAGGTGAACCCCATTCATATTTTATGTAACGGAGCTCAGCGAGCTGCTTTAGGCATCGAGGCCTTAAAAAATCTACTGCTGAAACAAGAGAGCATCATTCAAAGGTCTTAATTCAATGCTTTGTGCTTCAGATCGTGTAGCTGAGATGTTCTAGCTGATAAGTTAAACATACATGATTTTATTACAGCTGTTGTGATAGGTCTTAAACTCTGCCTTATTTTGGGGGGCAGTTTTTGATTCTTGCATGATTCATATGAACTAATTATTTCCTTTGCTGCGTGTGAACCACTTCTATGGTTTTTTTTGGCTAGTGTGACTATCATTTATTCCAATGATACAAAAGATAAAGGCTACTACACAAGCAGAGTAATATGAGTAAAGATACGGTCACATTACACTTCCTTCCTGCTGCAATCCGCTCCATCTCCCTTTCACTTCGACTGAAGATGGCATAGCTGACGAATTCACTCCAGCGGACTCGTAATTCACAGTTCACTGTGCGTACGCCACATATTTCATTCAACAAAAAGGCTAATGTGACCTTACCTCGAGCTGACACTATTGAGAATTACAGAAGAATATTGTTGACATGGAAGCAAAGAGGAGTAAAGGGTGGGGGGGCACCTAAAAGGCACAGGTAATACAGCAGCGGGTGCTGCTCAGTAGGTCTCTGGTATAACAAAGTCAAACTCTGTGGCCCCCTGTGTAGGACTGTTCATGGCTGACGCCGGTCTGCCATGAGCATCAGGTGGCATGTGAGCATCGGGCTCGATAAAGATGTCGTCCCAGTTCAACATCCTGCTCTGGGTGGAGGAGTGGACGTCTTCGCTGACGCTGGTTATGTGGTGCACGCTGCCGTCCTCGGATATGACGGGGACCCCCTGCCCCTCAGTACTCCACGAGTACGGCCTCATCTGCACTGTTTTACACGGCAGGAGTCGGTATAAGTTGTTATCCGTCTCGTCTTTCTCTTTCCTCCCGCTGGGGTCCTGGTTGTGGACTTGCTTGCAGTGGGTGGACAGTAGCTGGTAGTTCATGAACATGTCGTTGCACACCAAGCACTGGTACCTCCTCTCTCCTGTGTGGTGGATTTCGTGTTTAGTTCTGTACTCAGCCAGTGCAAACACCTTGTTACAGTAGCGACACGGGTATTTCTTTTCCCATGAGTGGGTGTTGAAGTGACGGCGGAGACTCGTCAGACACACATAGGGGCGCTTGCAGACGATGCACACGTAGAAAGTCTTCCCGTCCATGATCAGCTCATAGTGATCCTCGAGCTCTGTTTTGGCCTTCTTCTTGTTTGGGCTGCCTTTCTGTGACATGGGAGTTTTATCAAAGGGTTTGATAGGTGTTGCCATTAATGATCTCTTCCCTTTACTGGACTTAGAGCCTCCTTCACCTGGATCTTCTTTCACGGGGACAATGTCATAAGTGTCTTCTCCAATATTGGCATACACTTTACAGCCTGATGAAATTGAATCAATCTCTGTGGCTGTGTTGAGGGTCACTGTCTTTTTTGCTGCTATAGCTGATTTGGGACTGTTGGTCTGATTTGTTTCGCCTCCATCTACATCTACGATCCTTATTTTGAAATCCCCTTGCTGAGATGACGCTGAGACTTGCTTCTTGTGGACTCCCATTATGTCGCTGCTTTCAGAGGACTGAGAGGCACTCGAGGGCTCAGGGGTGAAACTGCTTGACCTGGCTGGTGTTGTGGGAGCACTTCCTGAGGAAACTCTGGCAGGGGAAGACGAGTTATTGGAGCTGCTGTCTGGACTGCGCAGAGGGCTTCTGTTGGGCAAACTGGTGTTTGTAGAGCTGATGCTGGGAGGCTTTGGAGCGGATGATTTCAAGGGGGGTTTGGCTTTCTCTTTCTCTTTCGGTTTTGCAGCTGTATGATTTGATTCAGTTTGCGTTGATGCTGCATTTTCTGAATCAGCTGTGTCCAAATCGATGATCTCACCAGAGCTGGATTTCTGACTGGCAGCTCTGGTTTGAGCATCTGTTTGTGACACAAACATAACATCACTGTCCGAGTCCTCGTCATTACCTCCAACCCTGCTTGTCTGATTGAATTCCTCTGCAGATATTGAGAAAGACTCTGTGATGATGGGCATCATCTCTGCTTTGCTTTCTGTCTCCTTCGACAAACCAGGCAGACCCTTAACTTGTGATAACGGAGACCCCAGGTTTGCAATGAACTTGACCCCCAGGATCTGTCCAGCGTTGATGAGCTCCTCCAGCATGTCGGAGCGGACACGGACAATCTTGGAGGTGTAAATGTAATTGAGAATCTCCTCAAAGATTTCTGCTCTGATGAAGTTTAACTCAATCACTTGTCCAGCGACACTGAAGAGCTGGTGGAAATATGTGCTTGAGGCAGACAGGATTGTTTTGTGAGCCCTGAATTTCTTGTCCTGTATGATAATGGTGACATCACAAAATAATCCATGGTTTCGCTGCTCATTCATCGACTTCAGCACAGCTGCTGAATACTGTGTGTCCGTCGCAGATATCAGCTTCAGACTTGGCATGGCTGCAGAGAGAAAAACAGAGAGAGAACAAGTCAGAATCCCATTTCTGAATGCACAAAAAAGTTGATTAATTTCACTGTAGTGACATGTAGAATATCATGAGGTGCTAAAACAGACCAGGTAGTTAAAGGGTTTGGTTCAAATTAACCTGCTTTTCCAGTTTAACAGTCAGTTACCTTTGACGCCCAAGAAGACAACAGGTAAACAACACAAAGTTTGCTAAAGGAATTTTAACATTAAAACACTTTCGGTTTCTTTTGTCTATGCTTTACTGCGTGTTACACCCAGTTTTCAGTGTATTTGCCAACTGTAAGTCCAACATCCATGAGGATTATAATATCTGTTTTTTTGGGGGGGAAATTGTCTTATGGATGTGTTGAATCAAGTTCACGGCCATATCATGTAAGATGTGGAGATGCTGTTGAAGTGTAGTGCAGCATACCTGACCAATAGACGATCTATGTGACAAAAATGTGAGTTTGGCTTTTCTACACTGACACTAGCTGTAATTTGTCAGTCAACATATACACCAATTTCAATAAACATAAATTGGTCTAACTCTAGTTTCTAATACTTACTTTACCCACACCAGAAAAAGACATGAACAAAATATTAGAAAGCAGTTTTCTCTGTTAATCTCATGACAAAATGAAACAGCAAGCAACACAAGCTAAAAGCTCCAAAATCAAAAACCATGAAGCTGAATCAAAACAGTTTAAGCAAAAATAGTAAGTCAAGGCTTGATTTATGGCTGTTTTAACAGATTTTTTGGGTCACTCCCCTCCAGTAGGAGGAGGCTTCAGTCCATCAGGACCAAAACCTAACACCACTGACACGGCCTCTTGCCTCCCACAGACATCTAACCCTATACATTACATTAACGCATATTTTGAACAACTAACTCTGCACACTGCACATGTTCTTTATACTGTGACTTTTTTCCACATCCCCTTTTCAAGAGTTTTTGCACATCCTGAACAAAACTGTTCAGGTCTCTCATTTAAACACAGTTAAAGGTCTATAGATCTATTATACACGTTATAGTGTTCCTAGTAGCTTTTTACTTTTAATACAATTTATCCATTCTATATTTAGCCAATTTTCTTGACTTTTGCAGCACGTGTTTGTTTTTCATCTTAATGTTTATTGTATGCACCAAACATCAAGGCAAAATCCTTGTAAATTAAAAACCTGCTGGACAATTAAACCATATTCTGATAAATGTGCCCTATAAACCGGCTACAGTTCAGGTGCAATTACATGTTAATTATTAGCAGAAAAATACTCTTCAGTAACTGATGCAAACAGGAAGAGTGAGTATAAATGTGAACATCAGTGTTTGTCGTGGTGCAAACAAATGTTAGGCATGAAAATGTTATTCATATCAGGCTACAAAACAATAACGTTACCATAGCTGACGTTAGCTTCAGGCTCATTTAACAAAGTTGCAGCTGAAATGTTAGTCTCGAGTGACACTGCACACGTGCACAACCATATTTACTTCACTTGCACGTGCACGTTAACGTTAACTAATTTGACATATCTATTATTGTTGCTCTTTAAGCGTTTAAAGTAATATTGAACCGCTGTCGTTAGCTAGCTAACAAAGGTAGTGCTAGCTGTGTTTCCTCTTCCTCTTTAATGAGCAGCGCGGCCTACTGTTTAGCATCTAGTTAGCATGCTAGCTCCAAATGCAACACCACAATGCATGCGTTAAAAGCTGCTACTTTAAAAGGCTGCGCTTAAAATGATTTATGTTTACCTGCGACCCTGGTGTTCACTGCCAAGACCTAGCAGGACCGCTACCGCCGGCTGTAGTGAGTGTTAACTGTCTAACGTTACAGACAATGGCTAACAACAGAACAGACAGCTTCCCCTGCCAGCTGCACTACAGCCTCATTCATTGAGCTGCCACGAGGGGGCGCCCTCGGGTTGCATTAACAACCACACACAATTAAAACTGCATACCATCACAAGACATGTTTAATAACATACATTTATTAGTTTAGTCACTTTTACAACAAATAAATCAGAGAAAGAGTACAAATAAACTCAGATTTAACACCAGAAGTTACAATATTGTGCAAAAACAACCAAGAAAATCCCTGCAGCATGATGGCAGAGACACCAGGCGTTAAATAGTCCAGGTAGGGTACCTAAATTGTATATAATTGATCTATTTTTAAATGTAATATGCATGTAAGGCAGTCTAATGGCACTAAATCATACAGCACTCTCTGCAGACTTTTCACAGTTGGTACTTTTTCTTACATCTATGACAATATATCTTATTATCTTATTAGGGTCCTGGCAGCACTATTGTAATCCTAGGTATTCTTCTTCTTCTGAGGAAATCATACTTCCCATGGGTGAAAACTCACCAAACTTTGCACAAAGGTCCAGTCTCATGCCAGATATCCTCAGCTGTAAACTCAAGCCAATAGTCCTGATGGTGGCGCTACAGCAAGCGTCTAAAGTTCAAAACTTTGAAAATTCATAACAAATCAACCATATGTGCTACAACTTTCATCAAACTGTAGCCCCAATACTGAAGAAGCGTTTGTACATTTAAACCTATTAAAAATTCTGAAGTTCATCACTGTTTTTTTTTTTTTAAAAAACTGTAAAACTTCTTAAACCTATCTCCTCCCACAATTTTTGTTCAATTGACACCAAACTTGCTACAGAGCATCTTCAGACTGTCCTACAAAAACTGCATTTCTCAGATTTTTGATTTATCAAAAATTGAGACTACAGTGCATCAAAATGTTTGACTGTAAACGGTACTGTAAACATATACATGCAAATTCTTGCTAAATAAATCTTCAATGTTCATGAAAAAAATGACAAAATTCTAGAGTCATGGTAGATGATGTGTGGCAAATTTCCGAATTTTATCTCAAAAACTGAATTTTTGACAGCATTTTGAATTTTGCTCTAATGTGAACAATTGGAGTCAATATAAAAATGGCAATTTTAAACATCAGTTTAAACAAATTACCAACATCTCCATGCTGTCTAGATGCAATATGTGTATTTTCAGATTTTTGTTTCGATAACTGAATTTTTTTACAGTGGTTTGAAATCTGCTTTTCCATGCATGGACGGCTGCTAAACCTGCACGTCTGGCTTAGTCAATTTGTGAAGCTACACATAAATTGTCACTGACTAATTAGCTCAGTGAGATAGAAATTGATTCTTAGTCTCAGAGGTTCTGAGTTCAAGCCTCAGCTGATGCAAAAGGCAGATTGTGTTGCTAAATTCCTAAATGTCTTCCAATTCTTCTGCTTGTTGCTCAGAATTGACTAAAAATGCCCGGACCCGACCCATCGCTGCACAGCAGCTATAATTTTAGTATAATTTTTTTCTAAAATAATTCTTTATTGAGCTTAACAAATACAAACAAGGGGTCATTTTCAAGTCCTTTAGCTCAGGTATCATCTGCCTTTGGTCGAGCCAACAAAGTAAACTACATACCAAAGTCCAACAAAAAAAGAAAATAACTAAACATACATACAAATGACAGAAAATAGGGATAGACCGATATGGATTTTTTTTTAGGGCCGATGCCGATACCGATTTTTTCCATCACCCTTAGCCGATGACCGATTGTGGACTGCCGATTTTCTTGAGCCGATATTTGGGGCTGATACTGCTTTTGCTCCCTCAATTTACATCAAAAAAATGACACAATGATAACAAATATTACAGGTCTCAAGTTTAAAATAAGAAACATTTATTGAACAGTAAAAAATACTAAAACAAGATGGAAAGTTGAGGTAGAACAGGTAGAATATTATTATTATTATTATTATTATTATACATTCAAATAAAAAAAAGAGTCCAGTGCTCTTAAATCTTCCAGTAATGTCTTTATAAAATAAACAAATATTTAAGCTGAAGCATAAATAAAACAACAACTACTGTACACAGTAGGATTCGCTGCATGTGCGCTGCATGGTCTTCCGGCAACGCAGAGCTGCCCGTGGATGCCTGTCTGTAAATCATGCCAGGGAAAAATAAATCCGCGAACCCACGCGCGTATCGGCCGATGCCGATACAAGTAAAAAACTCAAATATCGGCCCGATATATCAGCCGGCCGATGTATCGGCCTATCCTTAACAGAAAAGCAGGGCTACCTCAAATTAATTTTAAAAAATTATGGTAATAAACAAGTTCCAGTGACTTACACAGAGTTTAAATTCATTATTCCAATGGCTGAAGCAGGGTTTAGTCTTAATGCATCTACTTTCATGAATGAAAAACTCCCCCAGTAATAAGACAGTGTTAAGAGTGATAACTAACGGTTCACTCCCTTCAAAATAAAAGTATCTGCTCCTATAACTACACACATTAAATAAAAATTAATCAAAATACCTGGGGTGCTCTGTTGAGGTTCAGATGGTCTTCTCAGACCGAGGCCTGCTGAGGTCCCTGTGGAGTGGCTGAAGTCTGCATGCAGCTCATCGGACATCATCTTCCTCCTCCGTCCCTTGTATTTATCATACTCCACAGCGTGTTTGGCGATGTAATGCTGCTTCATATTAAACTCTCTGTGCAGTACTTTCTTCCTGCAGATAAGGCACATAGCGGTGGAGCTCAGCTCTGTGAAGAAGAACTCCAGTGCCAGTGCCTCCTTCACTTTGTTGGTCGCCGTCTCCAAGTTTGTCTTCACTTTAATATCAGAAGACATCTTGATTTCCTGAGATGTGTTAACGAGAGTCTCTGTTGTTAGGCTGGAAAAACTCACAGACTACTTCACAGAGTACCAGTGTTGTTGTGTAGCGTCCCCAGCTCATTCATTCAGTGTCATTGCTCGGTTACAACTGTGGTTAAAAGTCCACTGAAGTCCACATTGTTTTTCACAGTGTCACTTCTTTTTCTCTGAAATTGAATGGCGGTTGGACAGCAAGGACTTAATGCGCTACCGCCACCAGCTGGTTTATTTTATATTATATGTTATTCATTGTACATTGTTTTATGTGTATTTTAGTAAATTTAACTTATTAACATATAGTTTTATCTTTTAGTGCTGCAGTTGGTGTTGGCCTCTGGTGACATGAGCGGCTGGTGCAGTGGGAGTTCACCTGTTGAGTTGTGGTGATATAATTTAAGGACCCATGGACACCCTGGATCCACCACAAACGCCTTGGTGCCAGACACCACAGGACACACCCAGAGGTCCCCGTGTCTATGCCTCGACAGGTCAGAGGCCCAACTTTGGACTGAACTTGGCTCTGACCTGTCGAGGCATGGACACAGGACCTCTGGCATTCTAGCATGTCTCACCGGTGCTCGATCAGATTGGGATTTGTGGAAGTTTGACAGCTTGTCGGCAGTCAGGTAAAAGTCATTTGAAAATCTACATGGAAGTCTTGTGGCGATTGCCAGCTGGGGAGCACAACTTCAGCAATCCCAACACCAAAAACAGGCAGTTCATCAGTTAAAAGAAATTTCCAATCAGACACTCGATGCCAGTGCATGCCACCTTCAGTGTCTGTTACCTCAGTGACTACAAACCCCACTGAATCTCAGCCATGTTTTCCAACTAAATTTATAATGTATAAATTTAATAATTTATAAATTTATAAAGTTCTGCCCTTCTGATACGTAACCGCTCCCTTCTGGTGAGAGCGCTTACATTATCCTTGAGCCAGCGCTACATGTTGTTATACAAACTGAAATTCTGAGAGCGGAGGGATATGGAAAGGCTATGGCAGGTGCATGCTTGTTGCCTTGCGAGTGGAGTTTTCCATCATATGCATAAGGCTGCCCATAAAACCTGTCCTTCAGTCACCTCATGGGAGAGCATATATCTGCATCACTCTTTGAGACCACAACTGTGTCTCTCCCTTCAGCCCATTCGTGATACATGAAACTACCTCATATTATGACTCACCTTGTTGTTTTATGTTGAGCTTTATGTCGGCCTGCTCAGCAGCATGTTGTGTGTTGACGAGTCCTGCCTGGCACCTGATCTCTCTGGTGTGTTTAGGCTGAAAAAGAACAGAAAGAATTCAAGTTTATCCACGTTAAAGTTTTTTTTTTTTAAAAAATAACCATGTTATAGATGTTAAATGTGCAGTCATATTAGTCAAAGCAATGTTCTAACCAACTCTACAATTCACATAAACTGTCACAACAGCTTTCAATGAAGGTATAGATTAACATTATCAACGGCTGCCATATTACACACTCTCATGGCTACAGCACAGCTTTATAGGACCGATGGAATTGACTCACTGTACGATTGTATGAATGTAATTAAGGACTGGATGTCTTCTAACTCCCTTCAGGTGAACGCAGCTAAAACTGAGATTTTAATTTTAATTATTGCACCTGATGCCTCAGCATCTAAAGTGGCCAGCTGCTTAGGGTCCCTCAGTGCAAATGTGCGCCCCAAGTCGAGAAACCTTGGGGTCACATTTGATCAGGCCATGCTCTTCGATGACCACATCAAAACTGTCACTCGCTCCTGCTTTTTCCACCTCAAAAACATTTCCAAACTCAGATCCATGTTAACTTATTCCGAGCTAGAAATGATCATCCGTGCTTTTATATTCCTAACGTCTGGATTACTGTAATTCTCTTTTCACCTGTCTAAATAAAACTTCATTAGACCGCCTCCAGCTGGTCCAGAATGCTGCTGCCAGGCTTCTGTCCAGATCTCATAAGTTCACTCACATCACTCCAGTCCTGGCATCCCTGCACTGGCTCCCTGTTAATTTCAGGATCCAACACAAGATTCTAACCATCACTTACAGAGCCCTCCATGGTCAAGCACCTGCATACTTGACGGATCTGGCGTCCTTTCACTGTCCTGTCTAGGATTTTTGCTGCAATACCACAAGTGCCCACTGGGGAAAATTTGCTGCCAGGCTGAGCACCGTGTGGGGCCGCATATGTACACAGAGATAAGGTTACCATATTTTTCCAAATAGTAGCCTGGGCGTTTATTTCACAAAATCGATTTTGACCCCAGGCGTTTAAAAGAACCAGGCGGCTATTTGCTCAAGGCTTTTTTTTTTTTTTTTTTGCACCAACCTGCACCAGGCTGTTATTTAGCTACAGCTCCAGTCCAGTATGTTTTTTAGTGCAAAAATACTGTATAAGGCATAAGGTAACGGTAAACATATCCGTACATACGGTACGATACAAACATGAACAAGAACAAGTACAGTATTACGGTATTCTTCAAACAAGACGTAGCGAAGACATCAACATGCCAGTAGTGCACAAGATACTGTGTGCAAACAAGAGGTAAATCAACATGTAGTGCAACAATTGTCTAACACCGTAATAAAAAATAAAATACGGTACCACATACCAGTACTAAAAATACTGTAAATCAAAGCTACGGTACACTACCTTTTAAATAAAACAGTGCATAAAATAAAATGATGGCACCAAGTACTGTATAAAACAATCAAAACAACACAGCAACAATAATATTGTAGCAATCTCATCCTCCTCCTCCTCCTCTCCCTCATCATCATCTTCCTCGATCACAAGTTCGTTGAGGAACTGAACTGCTGTTCCTCATCGCTCTCATCCTCTTCCTCAGCCACTGTAGCCTGCTGCCTAGCCCTCGCGAGCTGCTCTCTCCCTGCCTGGCATGGCTGTCCCTCCTTGAGGCAATGAATGAGCTGGTCCTCACTCCCATCAGCTGCAACCATCAACCCACACACCTTGTAAGATACCGGTACCAAAATCAGCTATCAGCCGGCTACCTTGTACACACACACACACACACACACACACACACACACACACACACACACACACACACACACACACACACCATGTCGAACCGCGCAGCTGTTTCGTCCATGGCGATGATATTCTTCGGCTGCATCTTCTTACTCTCCATCTGGTGACTGGAGCAGATGGCACAGTTGACTTGCTTCTCAATAGGAGCTTCCTTCTGAGCAATAGTTGTTCTCCTCTTGTGGGAAAAATTGTTACGTCGGAGGAATCGGTCAAGCCATCCATTAGTCGCTCCAAACGCGTCCCCACCTCTCTTATCCCCCGCTGTGGTATACAACTCCTTGGCCTTCCTGATAATCATTGTGCGGGAGACCCGGAGGTTCCGTCCGCGAGTTTGGTGTATCCACTTGCACAAGTTATTCTCAAGCTCTTCGCTCTTTTTTTTCCTCCCTCCACCTGACAAGCGAAGCCGCTTGGCATCTGTGGCCGCCTGCGATGCCATTTCACCTTTTTTTTTCTTCCATTCACGGACGCGCCTCGGGTCCACGTTAAACTCTCTGGCAGCTGCTTCTCCGGAGTGCTGCTCTGCATATTTCACAACTGCTAGCTTAAACTCCATGTCAAACTTTCTGTTTTTCTTCCCTCTTAGCTTATCGTTTTTGTCCCTCTCCTGACTATTCTCCTCATTCCACTCCATCTCTGTGTTTTCCTCTCCACCGGTGTAAACTTCCCTCGCGTCCGCCATGCTGGCTGTTTTTTAGTGACGCGAGAGTGGAGGACGTGATGTCACGTGACTCCCGTATCAAATAATTGCCCCAACATTTAATCGGACACACCGGCTTTTAATACACAAAATGGGGTCAAACCCCCGGCGGCTTTTTGGAAATATACGGTATGTGGAAACATTATGTAAGCTAACCAAGGGTGTTTCTTTACATAAAATGTAAGAATTCAGGTTATAAGTGATCACTTGAGACACATGTGGAGACACATATCAGGTGTGAACACAACAGAGCTGTCCACTTTGATCGCATCAGATAAGACCATTATAATACCAGGTGTAAACAGGCTCTGAGTTTAGCCTTGCTTCAGCCATACACCGTTAGCTAGTCATGTCACGGTTATTACAATGCTTGTTACAAGCTGTTTATACACTCACCTGGTCATGTAGCTGAGGTGCTGGCAGTATGTACCGCGGCTGTGATGAAAGTCTCTTCGGGAGACCGATGTTTGGCACTGCGTTGTTCTTTAGCTGGGGCAGTTTAGAGAAACCCATGCTCACCTCCATGAGATTAGAGAAGCAGTCCTGAGAGAAGTGACGGTTACAAACACCAGCTCTGGGCGGGAGGTCACAGTCTGGTAAACCCAGAGCCCGTAACCACTGACGCCTCGCCTCCTCGTCCGATGGGAAGCTGTGTAGTCCGGAGGTGTTCTTACAGCCGGGGAAACTACACTGACGACCCATCCTGTAACGTTACAGTTAATTATGATGCTTGTTTTCCACTAATAAATGAACATGATCAATTCCGCCCACAGAAAGCTGAGCTACCTGTCAAATATCAAATCGGGCGGTAACTGAACTGTTGACGCTGCTTCTTCTTCTTCTTCTCTGTGTTTTCTGGCAGATTGCAATACCAACTTTAAAGGTGCATACCGCCACCTACTGGACCGGAGTATGTAAGACAGGATCTAGTTTTACATTACTATCATGGATAAATAATAAAGAAACAAAACAAAATAAAACAAAACAAACAAACAAAAAAAAAACAAAAAAAGAAAGAAAGAAACGCCAACCGCTATATTCCATAGAACAAACCAGTGTTATATAGGTAATCTATTACCCCTCTCACCCACACCTTATCTCCCTTAGTTCCCAGTATCCCTACCAAATTCCAATCCCGTCCTGCCTCTCTCACCCTTTCTTGCAACCTTACCCTTTCTTCGTTATATTTACTACAGTACATAATTACATGTTTAACATTTTCCAATAATATTACAATATGTGCAAACTTGTGAGTTTACTTTTCCCAGTAAAAATAAACCAGTATGATCAAACCTTAATCTTGATAGAACTACCTCCTCTCTTCTACTTCTTCCCTTAATACTCTGCGCTCTGACTGTGTTTTGTATTCGGCAGCTAACACACCAACTTTTAGGCGCATCACCCTACTGGACTGGAGTGGTGAGCGGTTGATTGGCAGGAGAACAAAACAAAACAAAACAAAACATACAAACAACTCATTTATTTCTATTGTTCCTGCTGTTATTATAAAATCAGCTGACGCTTTCATACTTTCCTTGACGTGTATTGTAGCTGATTCCCTAGTGTATTGTGTTATACAGAGAATGGAGTGGTTTCAATAATGGGGGAAGGTTACTTTGGAAATGTAATTGTTTACCAAATAGTTATTTATTACACTGTCAAAAATATGATGAGTAATTGAACTAATGTAACTTATTAGATTTTATTATTTTTTAATCACTTAATAACAAATGTTTTAAACTGGGCAGTAAAGCGAGAAAAATGTTTGGACATATTCTATGCCAAAAAAAGGTTTTCCTGCACATCAAGAAAATGCGAAGCAACAGAATTTAAATGTCTTATTCTACATATAAACTTTTTACCAAAAAGAATATATTCAGATGTAATCCCTTTATTATCCCCATCATTTTGATTGGTAACTGTAATTTAACTATTTTTTTTCCTCAGTACCTGTAACTGATTAAAATGAAACCATTTTGTAATTTACTTACATGTCACTAGTTACTAATTAATAAAAATAAAGATAAAGACAAAAAATAAAATGAAACCAAAACATTGAGAAACGATTAACAATTTAGTCTCAAGTAACTAAGTATAAGTCATTTTTGGATATAGTACCTTTTGTGCTTCATTCATCTTTTAAAATATATCTTTCTATTTATTCTATTTTGACAAACCATACTGCCTCCAAGGACAAGCGGAACTATGTTCATCAAAGATTGTGATAGACCGGTTCCTATTTGGGGACGGACGTAAGAACACTTCCTGTTATTAAACGCAGAGAAGAAGAGAAGAAACAACAACATGGACGCGTGTTAATTTCTCTCTAAATCTCCCTCAATTCATTTACTTTTTATCTTCAGTGTGTCCCGTAGTTTCAGTGAGAGTCTACAGCGGTCGGTGGATATGCCTATGTCCGATCGTTCGAGCTCAGACGGCGGCGGGGAGCCCCGGAGTCCTCGGAGTCCTCGGGCCCGGAGACCTCGCACTCGCTCCCGCAGCCGCCACCGCAGCGACAGCCGTGAGCGGAGCCTGTCTCCGTACAGCTTCGGACCCAAACTGCCGAAGCCTCGTAACAGGGAGAAGGAGCACGAGGAGCGGGATCGCCGGTTCAAAGAGGCCAGAAACATCCGGAGGATCCGCATAGGAAGCCCCCGTAGGAGTCGGTCTCGGTCCAGGTCCAGGTCCAGGTCCAGATCCAGATCCAGGGATCGTCACGGTGCTAACAACAACCACTGGTCCGAGCAGCGGGACGGTCCTGGAAAACATGGCAGCTTCAAAGATGATTATTACTATGAGCAGCAGCGGGACGACGCTCAGAGACAGAGACAGGAGGCCTTCATCGCCAGGTAACACATGAACACACAAACTATCGATTAACCGGTTTATTTCATTAAGTATTTAAAGGGTTCCTCAAATAGCAAAGCCTGATAATAGTAATGCTTTTATAAATATATTTTCAGGGATTTCTACTAGAAAAAAATAGATATGACCCAGAAGAACTACTCTGAATCTTGGAACAAATAAATCCTACAAGAATAAATTCATTCAGATATGATGAAGGGCTGGGCGATATGGAAATTATTAAATATCATTACATAGGCTATTTATTTTTTTTACGATTATTTTTTGGGCTTTTTTGCCTTTTATTGTGTAGGACAGAGTGAAGGGGGTGAGAGAGAGGGCGGGGGGTGACATGCAGAAATGGTCTGATACTCTGATCTCAACATTGCAACTATATCGTAGGGTTGGCTGTTGGTGCTTTCACAAAATATTTACTTGACGAGATACTTTATTCATGAATATCAGTATTGTGGATATAATGACAAGGTGGGTAAAGGGAAATAATAAAATGGCAGCAGCAGTGTTTTCCAGCCTTTAATACCAGGACAAGACAGCACTTATAATATTATGATATCCAAAAGTTAAGGCAATATTTAATCTCGTATTATGATGTCAATATAATATTGATATATTGACCAGCTCTATTATGAAATGCCTGAAACATATCAAACGATTTAATGAATCACAAAATAACATCAAGTGGAGAACTGTCAGCCAGTTACAACACAGAGAGAGAAAAATCTATTAAAAGTCCCACCTCGATGGCGGATGAAGAGCTTTTCACAGTCTAAGGATGTTGTTGCCCTGTGTAATATATTTTTTATGGTAGTATAGGTCATTATTTTGTAAGCAAAGTATCTAACACAATGGGTTGTCCTTTTAGAATTCATCAAAGGAGATCACCCATCTTTCAATTAACGTTACCCCGCTTAACAGTCTACAGGTTATTTTTAGTAAAGGCTAATTTACTTGGGAATGTAAAGTATGTTATAAATTACAGCATACTGTTTGTGCAATATTAAAGTCAAGGGTTTGATTGTAATAGTCAAGCCCTTTACTGATTTTTTTTTGATGTATCATTAAGTATAGTGATTGTACCCAGTGCTCTGAAGTTAGCTAAAATCTTCCCAATACCTACCTTCTTCAATTAATACCCAGTCCCAATGGAGGTCTAATGCATCCACTTAAAAATTGTTGCCCAGTTTTTCTGAATTAATGAGATAATAGGCTCATACATTTTTGTTTTTCTGAATTTATGAATTTATTATGTCATTAATTCAGTAAATCAAAAGCAGAATTGTTTTCTCATGTGTATGTTTAACGCTTCCACTAATTCTTCCCTGTTTTTCCAAGATCTCAGAAAAACCTGACAAGAGACCTCTAAATCTTTTGAGTAAAGACAATATAATCTGTAATATATAATGTGGACATGTTTGATACAATATCCACAAAGAACAACAAACTCTTGGAATAGTCCTCAATCCTTCAAAACCTTCCAGGACAGTTAAACCAATAGATATTTGCTTGGTGACTTATCCTGATACAGTTCAAGAGACACAGCTGAAATCAATGTCACTATACAATTTGGGTATTGTTTGTCATTGCCAGTACTGAATTGTTGTACAGCTCTACAGCTGATCTGACAAATGATGTAATTAGGTTTTTAAGGATTATAGGAACTGATGTGATGCTGCCTCAGTGGTTTTCCCACATTTATCTAACTGACACTGTAAAATAGTTATTTGCTGCATCTGTTTGTGTCTCTGTTACAGGCGTCTGCAGGAGAGGGAGAGGATCGGGGAGTTAGGTTGTCCTGAAGTTTGGGGATATTCACCCAGAGTGAAGGAGCCAGAGTGAGTTGAGATGCTCCTTCACTGTCTGCAACACATTTATTGTATGATGTTGTATTTTAGAAGCACTAGATTTTGTTTCTCTAGAGCGAAACACCTCGCTCTCCTCTTTGTGTGTTCGGGTGCAGAAAGCATGAATTTCTTTCTCTGTTCTTCACCAGCTCTGATGAGTTCACACCAGTCGAAGAAGATGAGAAAAACAGCAGCTCAGAGTCGAGCTCAGAAGGTAGAGCACACACAGTGTTTGAACATGATTAAATAACTGTGATATTTAATGCTGTTTGAATTTACAAATAATTCTGTCTTGTTCACAGAAGAAAGGAAGAAGAAAAAGAAGAAGAAGAAATCTAAGAAGAAGAAGAACAAGAAGCACTCGGAGGACAGCGAGCTGGAGTCAGATTCAGATGGTATCCCAACTTAATTGTCATAGTGTAATAACATGAAGTCTTTCTCCATGAGTTTCATCAGCTCAACTGTCATGTTATTATCTTTCAGAGGAAGAAATAAAGAAGAAGAAAAAGAAAAAGAAGAGCAAGAAGTAAGTGCCAACCTCCAACTAAATACCAACTTCATTCACACAGAAAAAAGGGGCATCAGATTAACAAAACATCCCACTTTTCTTAACAGGTCGAAGAAGTCCAAGAAGAAGAAGGCGAAGAAGAGCCGCAAGGAGTCCAGCAACTCCAGCAGTGAAGAGTCAGAGGAGGAGGAGGAGGATCCCAACGGGGTGATGTGGGTGGAGAAAACCTGCATGGATGAACACGTGGTCGGCCCCGAAGCTCCGCTCACACACTTGTCGCAGGACGACCGACCTTTGGAGTGAGTCTGTTCAGCTGTTGCACTTTATGTGACGTTAGTAACACAGTTTACAGCACTGCAACTAGAATTTACACAATAAAAACACTGCAGAGGGTTTTCTGGTAACCCCTAATATTCATAAACACTGACAGGTTTTGTTTTTCAGTGATGATAAGAGGCAAACTCCCTGTAGTTATTCTGTTTCAGCACAGTTTAGAGCAAAATAAATGTGACTCAATCATGTTTTTACCAGTAAAAATGTACCTGAAAGCACCACTGTGCAGCCTCACAGACATGCTAACAAGGCTGTGGACTTTTAGGCTCGTAAATTCAGTGATTCCAGCGAATGAAATGTGACTGTTTGCTGTTTTTCTTTAGCCCCGTTTCCACCAAACACTTTCGGTATGGTACCTTTGGAACCAAAAGTAACCCTTCAGACATGGTACCTAGACCCTTCACTGCAAACAGTACCCTTAAATGTGGGTGAGGTTGTTGTCACTCACTGCTCCGCCCAGCACTCACTGTATTTCCTCCTTTCCTCAGTCTTTACCAGTTAAATATAGCAGGTTTGTGCATTTAGTCCTTCTCCTCCAAGACTTGTTCATGTTCTTACGCCTCCCTGTAGTCCCCTCCATGTTTACTGTCTACGCAGTTGGGTGCTGGAAATAGTGCTGCTGTGGTTGTTGGCAATGTTCATGTCATTCAACGTCAGTGTCTGTATGAGCCAAGACTAAAAACTAGGATAATATTAAACATGTTGATTTTGTTAGAACGTCAAGATGAGATAAAGACTGACTTAGGACTCTCGGTTTTATGATCACCTTACACCAAACTATGGAGATCATAGGAGCGTGCACCACCTGAGGTAAAACGGTGAGCTTATTCTGAGATTGGAAATATGTATGCGACAATAAAATCGCATGGCAAGAAGCTTGCTGAAAGGCCGGCAATTGGACAAACAAGACATTTAAAAAGGTCAGCTTGGACAATCAGACCTGTTGATGTCCATTTTTTCACCATTTTCCTACATGTCGTTTGTCAAACAGTCAATAAAATTATCTGCAGGATGATGAAATTAATCATTAGTTGCAGTTGTTGCTTTGCAGTGGTATGAGCTCTGCTAAGAATAAGCAAAAGCTCCTCCCTAACTCAAGTTTAACAAGTGCATTTTTCCTCTTCTCCCAGTTTTGGTCATGCACTGTTGCCAGGTGAAGGTGCTGCGATGGCGGAGTACGTGAAAGCAGGCAAACGTATCCCCAGAAGAGGTGAGATCGGTCTCACCAGCGATGAGATCGCAAACTTCGAGAAGTCTGGCTACGTGATGAGCGGCAGCAGGTATGTGATGTTTAGAAATACAACTCTATATTATCACCATGGCTGTGAGACGATTTGTACGGCAGCAGTTCAATAGCTGCTGATGTTTCAGATGTCATATTACTGTTACACTGACATATTTGACATGTAACCCCGCAGACATCGCCGTATGGAGGCCGTGCGTCTGAGAAAGGAAAACCAGATCTACAGTGCAGACGAGAAGAGAGCGCTGGCGTCCTTCAACCAGGAGGAGAGGAGGAAGAGAGAGAGCAAGATCCTGTCGAGCTTCAGGGAAATGGTGTACAGGAAGACCAAAGGCAAGGAGGAGAAGTGACATCACACATCTCTACAGATCAGAAAACACCTTTACTTCCTGTCTTGATGTATTAATGTTTTATTTTTTTGGAGGATGAATACATACAGTTTAAACCGAATGTAAACTGTGGAGAGAGAATTTTAATTGTAAAGAAATGTGTTGAATGAGTCTGAGAAGTTTTCTGTTGTATTATATTCTCCATCATATCTACTCACTGGAACTAGTCTCTGCAGTGTTCAACCTTAATTTTCTGTTGTAAATATTTTGTGAATGATCCTGATTAAAATGGTAAATAAATTCTCATCACCAGGCTGTAGTTTTCACAGTTCTTTTTCATAGTTGTGGTTGCACTAAGAGATAAACATTTACAGTAATTCTGAAGCAAAAAAGGAAAGATTAGAAAAACTTAACATCGTGTTTAACATTTTTTCATCTTTCCTATTCAGATTTATCTTTCAACTCCTTATTCTGTTGTTCTGAGACACAGTTTAAGAGCAATCTTTTAATTAATAGTCATTTGATTTCCTTGTTTACCTGAGCTTCTAATTGTAAATATTTCAGCTGGATAACTTTCAGTATAGCTCACTGATAGTTTAGTAACCAGACCTAAATGAAATCTGCAGATTTTTCATACAGTTCTTAGCAATCCAGAATGAAAATCTGTTGAATTCTGCACAATGTTTTGTTTGCTTATAACATGAAACATATATTAAAAAACTTTTTTTTTTCTAAACCTGCGCTGATGTCTTCAGAATTTGTGGGTGTGGATTCACTGTTCGAGTTTTACTTGCTCAAATACCTCCAGATATTTGGGATATGACTCTATTTCAACTGGACTCTTTTAATCAATGAATCAGTTGAAACGTCTCTGTTAAATGTCAGAGTTCTGAAAAATGCTCCTCAAAACTAAAAGTAACATCTTCAAATGTCTTGAGTTGAATGAACAAACTCAAAAACTTTCAACTGATGAAATAAAACATTGAAAAGCAGCAATTTGTCGCATTTGAGATGCAATTATGTAAATAGTTGCTGATTTATTTTCAGCTCTGTTGGCAGGCAGAGGGACTCCGTGTGCTCTGAAAAATTTAATTAGTTTGGAGAGTTCATTTTGCTGATGAGAAGAAAACATTTAAAGGAGCACTTCACCCACAAAATAACTATTTGTATATCAGTTAGTCACGTTAGGTTACCTTTAATTTGTGAAGAAAACTTTAAATCGCTCACATCCTCCATGAACAATGGCAAATATATTTTTGTATTGGAGTCTAGCTTTGAAGATGGCAAGATTAGTTTTACCTTCACTTCAGGTTTAAATAGTACGGTTTTAGTGAAAATGCACGTGTTTGAAAAGCACTGAGCATACGGATGGTCAAATGAGACTTAAATTATACTGAATGAGAATGAATGAATGGGTTGTGTGAGAGTTTATAAGTAGATGATTTGATAGTTTTGCTTTTGTGAGTTATAGTTTTGTTTCTGGGTTTTTTTCACAGTGTAACACAGCACGACAAATTGATTTACAAATAGTCATTTTATGGGTAAAGTCTTCCTTTAAGCTGTATCACAACTACGTATCTCAGACGATGTCTAATCTTACTGCAGATATTGATATGTTTCTAAACTGCAACACCGAATTATCACCTGAACAGGAAACATGACACCTAACAGTATATGAACAAGTGCAAAATATTTATTTGATCAGAGCATCAATCTCTTGTCAGCTGCTTTTGAAATTAAACATATGAGCCAAGAAGTCTCAGAATATTTCCACAGTGGAACATTTTAATGGACAACAGAGACAAGTGTCTTAAAAGACTGAAAAAACAACCAGCTGAATGTTAAATATAATCTTTTATTGTACAACTTTCTTCTCATCAGGGTCTCCACATTCCTCGTCATCAGTTGATGTTCTCGAGTCCCTGTGGAGGAAAAACAAAAAAGTATCAAAACTACAGTCTTTTACAATTACAAAACATGGCATCATTTTCATCAATCGACCTTTTTTTCTAGTTGTTTTTGACATGTCTCTGCCCTCCATACAGCTTTTTGTTATAGTTCATTCACTGAATGAATCTCATGTTGCACAAACTAGAAACTTAACGGAGATGATAATGACCATGTCGTACACACTGTCCTCTCACACAGGTGTTTGATCACACTTCTTCTACCACTTCACCCCCGTGTGGGTGCTTTTCAACATAAATGGGTTTTGGTGACCTCAAGTAGTTTCTAGCAAAGCTCTGTCCACCTTGAACCTGAGCAGAGGCATAATCAGCCAAATATATAAAAAAAAACAAAAAAACACCACGTGTGTGTTTGTGTTGATTTAATGGGTTTAAGTAGTCTGGCTCATGAACACAACAAAGTTCAGCAGCTGACACTCAAACTGTGGTTTTAGGTGTATTTTACCTCCCCAAAATAATGTCATCATTATACCAGACTTTTGTCAAATATGTTGTAGCTTCTGCCCCATGAAACAGTGACTTAACTTTAACTAAACTAAAAAAGCAATTTTGAATTATTTATGTAAATAAGTCTAAAGATTACTGGCTGATTTTGATGGCATGCTGATGTACACGTTCCTGCAAGTTACAAATAACTTCTGCTTTTAATCGAACCTGTTTTTGCAATGTGTATTCACTTATGTTGTCTGTCTTGTTTGCTCATCACTGATTTTTAATAGAAAGATAGATACTTAATTAATTGCAAGGGACATTAAGGCACCCACACATACAAAAACACAGATACAAACAGAGATAAGGACAGAAAATATAAGTGTAATAATAAAAACAGTTTGGTCCCAGGACTACTACTGAGCGCTGTTACTACTACTTGTGATGGTAGTGCAAATGTAAGTGGTGGACAGTGCAGGTATTGCAATGTAAGGTGATTAAATGAGAGTGTAAGAGCAGTGCAGGAGTAATGAATACTTTCCTATGGATAATATAAATACAACTGAAGATAAATATATGTACAGATGCCAATGCAAATACACATTTTTTTTAAAATTTGATTATTTTTTATAGAAGGTGCTTAATAGTAAAAACTTTGTTGAGCAAGGTAATAGGGATGCTGGTAAATATAAAATTCAAACAGAAGACGAAAATTGTACATAAAGACACTTGTGACGTCAGTTAGTAGCTGAGAGACAGCGCAACTAAAGAGACTAGTGACTAGGTGGAGGGTGAGGGAGTGCATACAAAATAAAATAGCACGAAACAATACGCTTTCTGTGCAAATAACACACATTTCAAAGAAGGACTTTCCTTGTAAAAGATTATAATACCATAGTTATAGACACATGGACACTTGCCTTGGAATCATAGTGTCGTCCTGTTCCCGACACTCGCCTGTCTCTCTCCAACAGGTACCACTGCCACGGCTGCCGGACAATCCTCTTTTCCTACAAGAAAAATAAGTACTACTTTAATTAAGTAGTTTAGAGGACAAAACACTAACATGTTTTCTACATGTTAGCATGGTCAGAGCCACATTAGCGCCCAGCATCCTCCTCACCTTCCCTCCGTTGGTGCCCTTGTGGATCCAGGCTGTGGCGACGCCAGGAATGATCATACACACGGTCATGATGCCGAAGCTGGGCAGGATTTCATACCACATGATTGCGGCTGGTAACTGTAAGGCGACAGAGGGCAACTATAATGACAACCAAGTTGCCCAAAGACTATCACCAATGGTTTATTTTGCTAAGAAGCTAACAAAATGTCGCCTCTCCTGACGACCTATGTTCCGCAAGCAGAAGAAGACAAATACTTCCTGTCGGGGTTTTCAAAAGAAAAGCAAAAGCTCTGTAAAGATGATGAAAATCGCCATTATTGTAACAAAACGTTAGTGTACTTCCAGAGAAATAGTTTATGTTTATATATTTGTTGAAAGATTGCTTCTACAGGTAAATAGAGGAAGTACAGTTTAGACTACAAATGGATTTTTAGAGAAACGTTTACTTTGCAACGAATATACCGTGTACCGCTGTTTTTGGATTAAATTAACATAATGGCATCAGATACTGACTGAGAACTTTCTTAGTCGATGTGACAATTGGTGTCAAATACAATATAAACCGCTCAAAAACGTTAACTTAAACTTGCAAGCTTTTATTTTGAAGGGCACCTGAAAAGGGGAAGCTTCATTTTGCTGGTTTCGATGTTCCTTTTTTTATTTATCAAAACGACGAAATATATCATACCAGTCAAATTTCTAATAAATAAACGAAACAGACAGGAACAAATAGACAAAAAATAAATTTAATCATGATTTAAATTTCACTTCTTTTATACAACGGTTTTCATTCACAGCGCCCCCGCACGGCGGTAAGGCGGAAGTGCAGGCCCAACGGTCAGAGAGGAAGTTAAGGTTAGTTCGTTTGCTACTAGCCGGCTAACTTGCTAAAAAAAGTAAACAAGTCTGCGGAATGAGGTGAAATACAACCGCGGGACGAAACTAGCTTTTCAACTATGAAGGAAGACAAGGAAAACGCTCGGCCCAAGGAGAGAAAGGTGGAAATAAAGTGTGAAGATGGAGAAAAGACGGAGAAGTCCAAGGAAAAGAAAGAGGCCATGACAAAGGTAAAACTTGCTAGCTGTGTTAGCTACGGTTGCTACAAACCGACAGTTATGGATATTTCTAGTTTCATGAAATAATTTTAATTAGCTTTGTTTTGTCAGATACAACATGCTTAGTCTACTTTTGTAATTTATATAGTGAGGAAGACAAATTTTCACCTGGGCAACCAAAACTTAATGTTATTATTAGTTAACTGTTTTCATTTCCTCAGTCTGACAGTTCTCCCAGTTGTAGTAATATCTTCACCTGTCAAAAATGTTTCCTTTAGATCGTGATCAGACGATTACCACCTAGTCTGACCAAGGAGGAGCTGGAGGAGCAGTTGCAGCCTCTCCCAGAGGTGGACTACCTGGAATTCTTCTCCAATGACACCAGGTGAGTTAGTATAAAGACGCTGCATCATTAAAAAAAGTCATATAAGTGTCTCCAACGGTGTAACCTGGCATGAGTTTTCTTTCCTTTCAGCCTGTACCCTCACCTCTTTGCAAGGGCTTACATAAACTTCAAAAACCAAGAGGATATTGTTCTCTTCAGAGATCGTTTTGATGGATACGTGTTCATTGACAGCAGAGGTATGAAGAGCACACATTTACAACTTAAAAGACAACCTGGAGGATTTTCTCAGACATTAGTTTAGGCTTCATGCTTGTCTTCATGTTGTTTTTAACAGGACAGGAGTATCCTGCCATCGTGGAGTTTGCACCTTTCCAAAAGACGGCCAAGAAAAGAAGCAAGAAGAAGGATGCAAAGTGTGGAACAATTACTGAAGGTAGAGACATTTACTCGTGAAGGTTATGTTAAGATAGAAAAGTAAGATTTGATGATGGTGGAGTTGAGTAGGACTTGGCATTTATTCATCAAAGGGTCCTGTAAAAAGTCTGGATTAATGCTTGTGGTAGCACTGTTTTTAAGATGATGGTTCTGTTTGACCAAAAATAGTTCTAAAATAAGTTGCACCATATTAAGCTACAGATAAGCAGTCTTAACAGGAGCAGCAACTTGTCTTTATATGTATGTTGTAAATTTTCTTTCAGATCCTGATTACAAGAAGTTTCTTGAATTTTACAACGGTGATGAAGACAAGTTGGCATCAACACCTGAGACCCTGCTGGAAGAGATTGAGGCAAAGTCAAAGGAACTTGTTGGTAGGTGAACAGTCCCTTAAATTAAAAATATGCACCTGAAAGATCATTGTATGAATATTGAAACAGACACACTGCTGGAGTGATTCATTTAAACATGTTTTTTTCCCTCTTCAAGCTAAAAAAACAACTCCTCTGCTGGACTTCCTGAAGAATAAACAGGTAAATTAACATTGTGGTGTTCCTAGTTGTGATTTTTTTAGTTGCATGATGAAAGCTGGCCTCATGTCCTCTTTAAATGCTGTACAGAGAATACGGGAGGAAAAGAAAGAGGAGAGAAGAAGGAGGGAGCTTGAACGCAAGCGTCTGCGTGACGAAGAGCGTCGCAAGTGGAGGGAGGAGGAGAGAAGGAAGCGCAAAGAGGCCGATAAGATGAAGAGACTTGAGAAACCGCTGGAGAAAGATAAGGACCAAGTTAAAGAGGAACCAAAGATTAAGGTATGTGCTGCAGTGGACTGAAGTGATTAAAGATAGTGTGTCATTTTCAATATCTCATTAGGATTTTGTCTTAATTTTCAACTGTGAAGCTCCTGAAGAAGCCAGACAGAGGGGAGGATGCTGATTCTGAGAAGCCCAAGGAAAAGGCCAAGAAGCCAGAGAGGCCAAATAAAGAGGAGAGATCCACAGGGAGCAGTGATCATAAGAGGCGTCAGCATGGTGAAAACAAGGAGGATCGAGGAAGGAAGTTAGTTGGATTCATTTATTTTTTTTTAAATACGTTTCTCACTTTGAGCAGGATGCTTAAACCAGATTTGTGCTTTACACACAGAGGGGACGAAGATGGGAGGAAGGAGTTCAGGGAGCGTGACCTAGATCGAGATAGAGAGCGCGATCGGGAGAAGGAGAGGCGGCAGAGAGAGAAGGAGCGCATCAGGCGACAGGACGAAGATCGGCGGAGAAGGAGGGAACGGCAGGATGGAGAGAACTCATGCAGGAAACGGGAGGATGAGGTCAAAAAAGATAAAGAGCGTGTCTTGGAGAAGAAAAAGGGTGATAACACTGGAGACTCCGCTCACTCTGAGAGGCCCGAGAAACCTGCCAAAGACAAGAAGGAGGACAGCGGTAAAAGAGAGCGACTGAGAAATAAGGTAACGACCCCAGCCTCTTAAATTAAGTCATTTTTTAAAGTATTTTCAGTTTGTCTAAGAGAGTTGTTTCTTTGCATCAGGACCGTCCTGCGATTCAGCTGTACCAGCCAGGAGCAAGAAGCCGAAATCGAGGTGGTGGAGGAGGAGGAGGAGGAGGAGCAGCAGAATCCAGCCCCGCTGACAGGAAGCCAGACACTGAGACCCAAAAAGTGGCTGACAAAGGAGACGATTGAGCAGATTTCTACTTATGGCATTTTAAGTTTGGTGAAGAGAGGGGAGACAGGCCTGTGAGGCTCAGAGCAGCGCTGTGGTGCCTCAGGGTGACACGCACTGCATTTCAAGCAGGGCTGCATCCGGCTCTCCCAGTCTCAGAGGCAGAGATGCGATTGTGGAGCCTCTTAGTGCCTGAATGTGACCCTCTTTAGTTTAATTTGTTAGGAGAGGTAACAGTAACCTTTGGAAAGAGTTTGGCTGCAGGGCACATTGGGCGGAGCCAAAGCTTTCTTGGACCATATGAACTCAAAGTGACCTTATTTCAGTATTGTTTCTCTGATGTTAGGTGTCGTACACACGGCAACATGTCAGTTCATATCACAGGTGTAAACCTACCAATTACTCAACATGTCAGCATTGCCAAGCCCATCAATATTGTTTCTACACTGTCTCGATATCTGTTGTTGCATTGCCATTTTCAGTTTGAAGTGTACACATTGAAGTTACATCTTACTCTGCCCGGGGGTTAGACAATCCTAATGTATGTGCAGAGCTTTAATTCAAGGCTTTCATGGTCTGTAACTGTAAAACCGCCTCACAGACACAACAGTCTGTGCTCACCTGGTTTAGGATCATGTGTTTTGTTCATACAGTGACCGAGGAGAAATAGCCATTCCTGCCTAGACTGCCATGTGACAGCCTCGCCTGCATGCAGACCTTAATCAGAGATCTCAACCTGTGGCCTTTCCCCCTTTTTTCTAATGTGAAACTCCCCTTAAACATTAACGTGTGATGCACTAAACTGAATGCAGCATGAGAACGCATCCCTGCTGGTGATGCTAACATACAGTTGCTACTTTTGACTGGAAATAAAAGAGGCCTTTGCTAATGTGTACATGTCTTGTTTTTCCTCTTTTAATTTATTTTTGTTTTAAGTTAAAGGCTTTTGAGCTATTTCATAACACTGCACCTCGTCCTCCATTTAACTAGGCTGTGTAGGCCTAATTAGCTGCTGAGAATAGACTTGAATCTTTGGGACTGGGGCAGAAAGTTCCTGTCAGGCCCCTGCTGACCACCTCAGAATACTCCTGTAATATTTAATTATATTTAACAAAGTTGAGTATGTATTATTTGAGCACTATATGTGACAACGGGTCCTTCTCTCATGCCCACATAATGACCTTATGATGCAGATCCAGCTTTAGCCAACTAACAGTGGTGCACATTACCAAACAAATGTGCAATTATTACATTTACCAAAACAAAACTGACATGGAGTAAATCTTGGGTTTTTGTTGGATCCTTTAATCCAAAACATTTTGATCTGTTCGTATAAAAAGTCACACTGAATACATTTTATTTTGTTGGTATCCAAATATTCTCCAGATATCCCATCAGTAATGGGAAATAGGACTTAATCAGAGGGGATTAGCCCCTGGCAGTTGTGGAAGCAGAACTCAGATCCTAATGTATATGTAGTTACTGGTATACCAAGATACAAA
Source organism: Epinephelus fuscoguttatus (assembly GCF_011397635.1). Classification (NCBI taxonomy): domain Eukaryota; kingdom Metazoa; phylum Chordata; class Actinopteri; order Perciformes; family Serranidae; genus Epinephelus; species Epinephelus fuscoguttatus. The sequence continues at coordinate 17,324,562 of NC_064760.1, read as the reverse complement.
AAGTCATGAAGTACACCATTAAAGTGTCAAAAGTAGAAGTACCCACATAGATGGCTCTTTTCAAAGTTTCATTTTATGCATTAAGTTGAGTTTCAGTATTGCAGCAGATGGAAGTGGAGCCAGTTTTAACCACTTTAAATATTGCTGGCTACTCTCATCTGTAGTAATGCATCTTTTTAATGAGCTTTTCATTGGTTTGTATGTTTATTTTTATCTGCAAAGTAGCTACAGCTGTCAGAGGAGTAAACAGTGCAATGATTCCCTCTAAATTGTAGTGGAGTATAAGCATTAAGTAGCATGAAATATACTCAAGTATAGTGCATACACCTCAGGATTGTATATAAGTTTTTGTATTACCAGTGTTCACACAATGCATCTGGTGGTTAATACATTCAGTTTGCATACAAAGTCGAAAGCGATGATTGTAAACCATAAATGAGAATAATGTAATAAATGAGCAAAATCTTCAGTAATAAATGAATCATACAAAACCAAATAAATAAAACAGAATAAAATAAAGCCACAAGTATGAGCACACACAATTAGGGGTTTAGCTAGTTGGTCATAAAGCTGTAAGATATGCATTAATCATTTGCTTTAGTCATTTTTTTATGACGTATTTTTAAGTTTTATTTTTTTATTTTTTTTTTAATATTATTAATTTCAAAAAGCAACTCTCTGATTTGTTGGGCAGCATCACCATCAAGAGTTTGGTCTGTCTATTAATATTTTGCAGGTGGTACTGTTAAGTGAATGTCTAATTAAAGCATTGTTGAATTTTTTTTGTCCATAATTGAGATTCCATCCACATTAATGCTGTAACTGACTACAGTAATGTTGTCATACATATTTGAGTTGCAGTGTGATGAGGTTATGAAGCCAGTTGGCAGAATTGTATTAAAGTAATCGCATCAAGCCTGAAGCTCCTCAGGTGTAGTAACCCAACTCGCCTCGTGGTGTCGCTGTGTGTAGAACTCGCAGCCCGCTCGGCGGACGCTGATTGGATAAAAGAGCTGACGTCACTTCCTTCTTCCTCTTCTACTACCGCCATAGTTCGGGAAAGGACTGTGGACAAAATGGTAAATACAAAATCTTTAACCATCCGTGTCAGCAGCCCCTGTAAACATGTACAGATATATTGAATGATTAATAAATATCTCAGTGGTGCCTTATAAATCTGTATGTCGTGTAAAAAGAAGTAATATGAGCGTATTAAAGTTGCTCGATGATGCTAGCCGGTACCCACTCTGTAGAGCTACGCATGTTAGTCTGTGACTTCCTTCATATGACTTACCTGCTAGCTTGTTCAGTTTTACGTTATTTGCCTTGAATATGTTCCTTTTGAATGTAGCACTCATTTCATAAAAGGTAGAAATATTGTGCATTGATGTGGTATTAATGGCGCTCTCTGTTGTTTGTAGTCGTCCCACAAGACTTTCAGGATCAAGCGCTTCCTCGCCAAGAAGCAGAAACAGAACAGGCCCATTCCCCAGTGGATCAGAATGAAGACTGGCAACAAGATCAGGTCAGTTTGTAATGTGTGTTATTGTGTACAGAGAACCGTATTAAGTAGAGATGCTGTGTGCTGAAGGCTAACAGTCTGTGCATGTGGACGCTGCGTGTGTATATGACTAGATAAGGTGTACCTGTATTGATCCTCTGTGGGGACATTAAGCTTTTACAACAGAATGAACAGAAGTACAAGCAAGTACAGAAAGAAGTAGATTATTTAAAATGAGAATAGAACAAAAACAATTCAACATTTGGAGGCAAATAATAGGGTGGAGTGACAGTGTGATCAGTAGCTGCAGACTTAGTAAGACAATGTAAACGGTACACCTGATTAAAGTACGACTAAGTAATGGTGCTTAGTGTTTGTATTAATATAATAGAATGTAATGCATTAGTCAGTTTTATATTAACATAACATGGTTTATGATATATTAAAGGATGAGAAATAGCAAAAGTTGAATTGTCATGACACATTTTAATGTAAAGTATAGTACCTCAATATAACATTGTATATAGTGCAGCAATAGCACATACTTTAAAGAATATTCTAGTGAGTTGAGCCCCAGTAATTCACTCCTATTTAAACCAGTTGCCAGTTAACGAGGTACATTTACTTGCGTTAATACACTCTACCAGAATAACTGTGCAATAATTTCCATCTGTCATTTTAATGTTCAGTTAGGATGAAAAAGATGCTCACAAACACTGTCAGGATAGGAAGTTACTAAATGACAACACACAATTGACTACTCTCGATAGTAAATTTATTTCAATGCTTTATGCAGAATACAGGTGTTTTGCACAGTTTCTCAGATACTGGGCATTTTGTCCATTACACATATATTTATATTTACAAGTTAGGGCTACACAAGCACCAAAAAGACAGATAATGCAATATGAGTCACAGTTTTAGTGGGAATGGTAATTGTACATGTCACTTTCAGTTGGAGAATAAAAAGAGCCAAAGAGGCATGTTACCTTACCACTATAATATGATGTGTATATATGTGTCTCTTTAGCACCACAATGCTTTATTTACAATGATACATTGTGACATATTTTACCTTTTATTAAAAAAAAAAAAAACAACTGCATCTCCTGCGGTTTTGATACCACACTACTGTGATTTTGATAATATTTGGATTAATTGTGCAGCCACGTCATGAGAAGCCAAGTCACTGCAGCTCCATTAAGTGCTAGACGTATTCACCATGTACACTCAGTTGCCATTTTATTAGGTACACATATCTCAAATGAATGCACTCTTTATACAACAGTCCTGCTCTTAATCTGACCTCCATGTAAGTTACAATGTTCAGTTTCTGCTAAGACTGTTCAGAGTGGTCTTTATTCAGTGTTATCATTTTAGAGGCTGCAGTTGCTAGTGTGTGGTGGTGTTGACTTGTGCTGTCATATTGAGATGTTTTACATTGAAGACAGTCAGCTAATGTTAAGCAATATCATAATGGGACATAATTCAACAGCACCACAAACTCCAGCCTCCAAAATGGTCAAAGAGAACATATGGCCTGTTGTATTATATTGCATTACTTGCTCTCTGGAGATTTACTGTTATAAACTGACAACTGAGTGTTTACATAAAACCTATGTAATAGCCTGTTATATTCAGTTGCACATAACATGCACTTAGATAATTTCAGCAGTACAATTAAATGAACATTCAAAAGAAGAAATGTCCTTAAGAGGTTTGCAGGACTGTCCAACCTTCTACTCGAGAACTTGTCTGTTTTCTAATGGGTTTAAAATTGCACCCCAGTACTGTTTCACTGTCAAGCTGCCTCTGAGCTCTCTGTTATCACTAAGTGCAGAGATGCATGACTGACTAATGCGAGGAAGGAACAGGAACTTCATGTCATGTAAAGCAGGTCTGCAATTGCAGCACTCCGTTGCAGTAGAGTGCTGTCATTAACCCTGCTGAGAGCATCTTTCTGCTACAGAGATCTGACTCCTGCTCACTGTGGTGGTGATTAGGAGGCTCTCTGTAGCCGAACATTTCACTGTTTGCCCAATCGGCTGATCTGCCCACTTAATTGCTTTCCTGAAGGATTTCCATGGTATTTTTTTTCTGGAATTACTGAGGTCTGGAACAATTCCCACAGTGGCCTCACTGATTTAGTGCCAGTGGAAAGAGATTATGTATAATTGTTTCTTCAGAGGGGGGTTGACAAGTAGATTTACAGTCGCTTTAAATGTTATTATTGCAGTGACTTTAGTGATGGAGTGTGTATCAAACCGACTGTTTCTATCAGGATGTGGTGTCAGTTTGTAGCCTCTGAAATCGGAGCAGCACCAACAGAATTTGCATAGTTTCAGCTGAACCCTTGAACTTGCCCTTAATTTTACTTTTCCGTATTTGAATGAGAAGCCTGGTATCATCTGTTTAGTAGTTTTCGACTACCCAGTTAGTCCTGACATGTCCAAGAGAACACCATTAATACAGGACATAATTACAACCTGTAAAATCAATGAGGCTTGGGCCTGAACATAAATTTCCAGACCTGTGTAGTAATAGGTGGATTCTATCTTTGTTAGTTAAGCTCTTGCCATTGAATTAAGACTTTAAGGGAAACTTTCCCATGGTTTTGTGTCTTAAGTTATTAAGGGAGACAACAATTTTTCGTCCAGTATTGAAACCGCCGTGGCGGAATAGGCTGCAAAGTAAGCCCTAAGAGCAATAGTGCATCGTCAATTTATGTCCATTAAAAATGCTTGTTTTTGCCACAAGTGTTTGATGACATTATGAAAAGGACCCTATGGAGAAGTTAAACATTTTTCCTCGCACTTTGCTGATCCGTTTGTTATTTTGGCAAAGTCTTGCTCAAGGAGAAGTCTTGTGAAATCTTTTGAGTTGTTGCAGGAAACAACGGTGGAAATGTTGACAGTTGGAGTGCCTGGGAGAGTTTGTGTTTGAGAACAGAAAGCATAGCATAGTGTAAAAGATTTTCAGTGCCATGGCTAAATGTTCGACTGATTTAGATGAGGAATGTTAGATTTCAGAACGCGACTTCTCCTTGAGCAAGACTTGGTTACACACATTAAAAACAGATCATTGAAAAGCAAGGAAAAGGTTTCACTTCTCTGTAGGGTCCTTTCTGTAATGTAGTCAGACACTTAAAAGCACTTTAAGGAGACATAAATTGACGATGCACAGTTGCCCTCAGAAACTACATTGCAGCCTGTTTCACTGGTGTGGCTGCCATGCTCTTGTCAATACTGGACCAATCTCAACAATGGTTCCCATCAGTCATATAGACACAAAACCATGGGAAAACTAAGTTAAAAAATTCTAATGTGTCCCTTTAATTGCAAAAATGGCACAACCAATAGACGACAGAGGAGATCACTGCAAGATACATGTTCTGCCTCAGTGTTTATCATGAACATGGAAACCACAGTTTGACAGCATAGCTCAGGGTGGAGTTTTTAATCTCTTAAAATGTTATGACAAGCTTTACTACTCAGACTCGATCTTAGTTCAGCTGCCATCTGTGTCACTATAAATTCATCCCTCTTTTGAGCCCTGTTTTATAGTTTATTTGTTATCATGACATCATCTGAAATTTGTTGTTCATGTCTTTAGGTACAACTCCAAGAGGAGACACTGGAGGAGGACCAAGCTGGGCCTGTAAACATGAGGGTCCCAGGATCCCAGAGTCCCTCCATCCCAACATCTGCCAGGACCTCCAGCTGCTGGGCCTGACCGCGGGGAGGGAGCCATGTTATCTGGAGCAGCAGTCGTTTTGTACAGAAACTCTGGTTGTGCTCATGTTTGACAATAAAAGATCTGTGATCAAACTTGATACGAGGCTGTTTTTGTAATCCATCTACTAGTTGAGTGTTTTTCTGAGGCAAACCAAACATGGCATGGGGAAGGGTGGTGCTGACACAGCTCTGCAGAAACAGAAGTACTCACTCTGAAGGGGTCTCACTCTTGGCCACACAGCAAATACTTTGTGAATCACTGTTTCATGGAAGATTGTGGTCAGAATCTGAGCTCTGGCTTTGTTGCTTGTGCCAAACACAGCACTGCTATTCAAGGAGTCTAATGTAGTAGCAGGACAAACTATGATATGTTTACTTAAAGTGTTAAAACCTGGGGGAAAACGTACGCCACGTCAGTAATCGCTTACATTTGTGTACACAAGCAGAACTGGGTCAGCTGCAAGACATGTTAAAAATAAGCTCAGTATGTGTATTAAGTGTTTTATTAAAGTGGGGTTCGGTGAAAGTTAATGCAGAGTAATGTACTCATGTGCCAGTACTCAAACCAGATGAAACTCTGGGACCATCTGAAAAGCAGTATTGACACTGAGTGGATTATTGATGAAACTGTGCAGTGTCTCCTTTTTGGCTTGAGTCCAGTTAATCCTTTGAAACCCTGTAGCAACATCACTTTTCCTGTGCTGCTTTCAGACGCCTTTCGTAAATATTCAAAGCTTTGAACCCTGAGCAAACTGGTGCAGTTTCTTTGAAGAACGTGGGGAAAAAGACAAAGAGCAGCTTGGTAGGAAATGTTCCACAAATTGGAAAAAAATAATAGATTTAGAACAATATTTTTTTTAAAAAGCTAGGGGATTAAAGACAAGCTAGGGTAAAAAATATGTATTTAAAATAATGATACAAAATTTTTAGTTCTTTCCCTGGTCGTATATACTTTTTATTATTTACTTTACTAATTTCCTTTTAATTTTTTTTCTTTTTACTACGTTCTTGCTGTTTTTTGGGTTATTTCTTTTAACTGCCTTCATCCCATGTTTTTGAAGGAACCCAAGCCAGTGTGCTCAGGTTTCAGAGGGTGAATATGTATTTGGTGACCCTCTCACAAGAGGATATGAGTCATAAGCAGTTTCATTTTAAGGATTTTTAGAAGCTTTAAAATGGAAAATATCAAGTATTTGACAAGGAAAACATTTCAAGAAAAAAGCTTGTTATCCTTTTGTTCACTGATAATATATCCAGCCATTTCTGCCTGTAATTAAAGCCTGAAAACCTGTTTTCTTAAAAATCTGCAAGTAGGCCTACAGCAGGAAATTTTAGTCTGTTTCCAACAGAGAACTTGTTTTAAAGAATATATTACAAATTGCTGTTTGTCTTAAAAGGTCAAACCAGGTTGTTGCTGTCGAAAAATAATTTTGATTAAACAAATAGATTCACCCTGGCTTGTCCCACTGTAAGGACTCATTCATAGGCAGAAATGACTTGGTAATGACTTGGTAAGGAGTCTCTGAGAGTGAAGTAATGCACATATTTGGAGGCTTGTGTCATAATAACTCAGCCTTTGCTTCCAAAAAATGAAAACGAGGGCAGCAGCTTCCTTAAAGACCCAAGCCTCCAGCCGCCTGCTCTCTTAGTCCGGTCACACGAGTCCACCTCATCTGTCCCTCCATGATCCACCTCGTCATATGCAGCAGAGTTCATGGCACCAGCACCAGCGCTGTTATTGTTGACGTTCCTGTTGACATTTAGTGGCGCACACGCACAGCTGTGCTCATCGTCCCAGGTCCCCAGCAGCTCCTTCATCTCCAGCGGGGCGTCTCCCTGCAGATACTGCCACGGTCTCTTCCCATTGTAATCCATGGCATCGACGTTGGCGCTGAAAGCTCCCACCAGCAGCTTGACGACCATGTACTGTCTGTGCATGCTGGCGACATGCAGCGGGGTGAGCCCGCCGCTGCCCCGCACGTTCACATTCACCGGGATCCCCGCGCTCTCCGCGTACCGCAAAAGTTTGAGCAGAGTCTCGTCCTGTCCTCTCTTGGCCAGCCAGTGCAGCACCGAGTACCCACTGATGAAATCCCTCCTGGTCAGCAGATGAGGGTCCTCTGAGATGAAGTCCAGGATGGTCTCATAGCTGCCCTCCACTGCAGAAAGCATCCACGCGTGCTCCATCGGGTACAGAGCCCAGCTCGCGTCCTGCTCAGAGGACACGCTGGGAGTGTGTGACAGCACGCTGCTGAAGCCGCTGTGTGACGGGTTGCTCAAAAGCAGCTCCTTCAGGTACTTTTTACGCATAGCGGGTGTGATAGAGACTCTCTCCGGAGGCTCCCTGTCCTCAGAGCCTCCGGGCGCGGAGCTGTCAGTGACCTCATGCTGCCTCTGCAGCCGCGACCTACGCTGGAAAGCACTGGGCATGACCTGCATGCCATACCGCGAGAGTCGCTCCACAACGGTGCCCTGTTTGGACCTCCCGCTGCCGTGGGCGTCAGTGTCACTGACAGCTGGTTCACATCCAACATCATCCGATCTGTTCTCATACATGCCTCCCTGCACGATGACTCCGAGGCTACTTCCTTTATTTAGACAACACCCCGAAGATAGCAATGTCAGGCTAGAAACTGGGAACCGTTTCCCTCCATTCCGCTGGACTCATTCCCTGTGTCATAGGAGCAAACAGTCTATTTTTAATATATACGTACACAGATCTAAATCATTTTGGTAATGCGCAAACATGCAATTTTACGCGTCTTAACTGCAAAATGACCAAGTTCCTCTTTTTGTAAGCACAATTAAGACATTTAAATGCATTACCTTTTCCAAAAAACACCTTAAAACAACTAATGTTTAATTCAGTCCTGTGTGCATCCGGTTGATCCCGCGCCAATGTTACTCACCTGTTCTGTGTCCAAAGCGCACCCCGACTCTCCAGCTGTGTCTGCTATTAACCATTAAGCGCCTCACTCTTTGTCAAACACATTTGGTCCATTGATAAAACACTTATTTAAAGTATTTCTCCTACATACCGAGCTACAGACGCATACCGCGAGTCTCCCTTCCTTTACAAGAGGAACTGAGACAAAGTTCATTCTAATCTCAGGCAAAACCAATAGCGAGAATCCCTCACATGTGACCACTGATGGACTTCAAAAGCAGGAAGTAAGTACAATGCTCACTCCCCTGATACTCTCACAGCCTGTCACCAGCCATGAATCATCACTGCAAAGCAAATAAAGAGATAGCAGAGACAGATAAAAGATAAAACAACTTTATTTCAGTAAAAAATTTCAGAATTACACATTAACATTCAGTCAGTAGAAGACTCTGGGGGAAGCTCAACAGTCAGCTCATCAAGTGTTTGAAGGAAGGCGTCCAGCTCGAGGCAGTAATCTGGAGAGGGGAGATACAGTCAAGTTAATGATACCTGTGGTTAATGATACTTGTAGTTTCAAACCTGTGCCCTGTACTTAATGGCTGCAGCTGCCAGGCAATGGTAACTTCTTATTTAGTGCTGCATGTTGCCTTTGAAATCATCACATATCAGATAACAATTCACTCATTAAAACTTGTTCCTCCACATGATGGTTATTTTTTACAGTTAAGAGAAAAAAGAAAAAAAAAAAAAAAAAAAAGTACAGTGAATTTCTGATAGCATATGGTACAATTAATTTACAACAAAGTGGCTTCAATGAAAACTTTAGAAGTCTGGATTATTCACCATAACAAGGGCACTGTGTCTGAGAAGTCACGCTGTATATATTTTAAATCGGACAAACAGAAAGTTCAAGGTCCACACAGTTTAACAGCCAGCGTCACACTTGCGTTTGGCAATGAAAGCTGTGTGCTGGAAATTATCTGTACTTAAATTTTTTTTTATTTTTTTTTTAACTAACTTGACAAGTTTGCAAGTCACTTGTGGTCCATTCAGGGGAGGACCCACCACCCACCAGTTAGAAACCAGTGCACTAGAGGGGACACCAGAGGACTCAGACAGGGCTCAACAATAAGGATCGCCTGTAGCAAGTTAAGTGCCAGGGGAGGTTAGTATATTTAGCAACTCACTTGCCTGATAAGCAAGAGGTGAAAAAACTAATTAAAAAGCATTGTTTTTAAAGCTGATGTAAGTAGCTAAGGAGTGAGCCATATTGCTTCCCTCTCATCTCTGTTCACAGCTGCATGTGTGCAGTATCAGTCAGGCACTCATGAGAAAATGGCCATGGTTAAGGACAAAGTTTATGAGCAAAAGTGAGCATTTCAGTTATCCTGGAAACAGACGTTTAGGTGGTGTTAAAGGAGGTGGGCAAAACTTATTCTAAGCATGTCAAGTTTCTGAAAAATGTGATAACTGCTAATAAATAAAAAACAGTAGGGGTTAGTAAAAACTGACTTCAGGGAAGAAAATGTCCGAAGTTTCCTCAGGCAAATGAAAAAACAAACAAAAACAACACATTAATGCTGCATCCTGAACATGGCGACACTAAAGGACGTTACTGTATTGTTAATTCTGAGATCAAGGCAAAAAATAGTGGCGCCATCAGAGATGATAAAACAAGCACATCCTGACAACAACAAGAATGGATCTCTCGCTCAGCCAGTGTTCACTGCCCCTCCTGCTCATGTGCATATGGCATCTGACCAACACGTCACAGTAATTTCTGAGGATGTGCACAACCCAACGCTCCAAACAACAAGGTGGAGGCATAATACACAAGGCAGCCATCATGCACACACAAACACATGGTGAAAAATCAAGCATCTTTCTGGCTTAACACTATACATCAAGGTTGGGCATCACACAACAGGAGAAAACAAATGTGCAAGTGGTCAGATGTTACCATAACGATAGGGGTGATATTTGATCATCACAGAAAAATGTTGCAAATCAGTCAGACTGTTTTATAGCAATTCTGGATACACTGATTTGTGCATGGATTAGTTGAGTATTTAATTTTTTGTACCAGCGAAAACAGACAATCCTATCTGATTATTTCATCCATAAACATTTTTTTGATCAATTGTTCCAGAAATCTACTATAATAACTGTAACAAATGTCATGACATCATGTTACATATACTTATGGGTGGGTTCATGCAAGATTTCATCGTGGATTGTGATTTTTTAAAAAAAGCTACAAAACACAATAAGTTGATCATGGTGAATTTCCATTATTGGGATAATTGTAAATATTGTGTCCAGCAGTGCCCAAAGAGACTGCTGAGCAACAAATGATAAAAGACTCTGCAAAAACAGACTTCATGACCAGCAAACGTAAAGAAATCTTAATCAAGAAATATGTTTTCAAACCCAAACAGTAAGTGTGGCTGCAGCCCTGTTAGGAAGGTGGGATACCTGAACGTTTTGGCATCTTTACAGGTGACAGGTCTGGGAGTGGATCAAACTTTTCCAGCTCCTCTTCACACAGATGTGAAGCTTGTGGGAAACAGGCCAGTCCAGGCAGGGCAAAGCCACTGAGAGGGATCAGATCCTCAGGTATGCCATACTTCTCAAACTCTGGAAAAATACACATCAAATCACATGTTTTAGATCAAATGTTTTAAAACATTGTAGGGAAAAAAAAGGGGCACAAGATCGGTGGATGAACCTTATACACAGAGTCTGTAATATATTTGGCACATGCACGTTCTTAAATACATATGAGCCTCAGTGGGTTGAGTCCTGAGGGAATAAATCATGAATGAACTCAAAGGAAGCAAAGCTAATGTGATGCTGCAGTGGGATTCATACAGAAATTGTCCATGTCATTTCTGATTGAGCAGCATTTACAACTAATACACATAACTGAAACGTGATTGTACAGCTGATTATAGTGTGATGGTACATATAGACTTTTTAAACTGTGCCTTTTATAACTATACAATTTTGAAATACGACCTTCTCTGCAAGTAGTGAGAACTGCGGTGTGATAGTCACCTAGTGGGTCATAAGGGATGAACTTCTCAATTTCTGGATATTCCTCCACTTTGGTCTTCTGGTCTGAAGCATGTTTGACTTTAGTTTCCTGTGGGGAACAAAAACGTTTTTACATGTAGAGGTTCGAGCACAACAATCCCATTAGTCTGGCAATACTTTTAGAATATAACTATGATGCTTTATTCCAACCTGTGGCTTTAGGAGTTTCTTCTCTTGTGTGTTTACAGCAGGGGTTGAGACTTTTTTGTTGACAGCTCCAAACGCCTTACGACCAGATGGCAGAGGGGTGTGTAAGGTTTTGGCAGTCATAGGGGATAAGAGTTTCTCTAGAGGGGGAAAGAATGAAAGCTTAATGCACATTGTCATACAGACCAATACTACTGCTAGAAAAATAATTCTATGTATGCACAAGGTTGGCATTTCCATACCTGGAGCAGACTGAAGCCGCTGTCGCATCTTCAGAGACGGCGGATGAAGACATGCATTTTCTCGCTCTGCAAAGATTATGTTGTCCATTTTATCTGAAAAGACAACCAGATATTATATCATATATCTATTGTTACATATTAAAAACCATCACAATGGAAGAGGCCTTTCTGTGGCAGCTGTTTTGACACATTGTAAGTACACAGGTGTAATTGCTGAATTTGCAGGGCCATGGTATTGTGCATGCGGGCTCATGGGACACTGTAATGCAACCAAGCCATCATTAATGTTTTTAGGGCTGAAACAAATAAAGTAATTAATAAAATCAGCAGAAAATAATCCACTATTTTGATAATCAATTAACATTTTCAGCCGTATACCAAGCAAAAATGTGAAATAATCCACAGTTTCAGCTTTTCATTGTCATATATTTCAGTAGTTTCTACTGTTGTATGAAACAAGTAAGCTGAAGATGTCACTTTGGGCTCTGGGATTGGGCATAATCATTTCTCCAACATTCTATGAACAAATAATTAGGAACATTAAATCAATTAAAAAACATTAGTTGCTTCCATGAATGTTGGTAAAAGTTTATTCTTCACTTTGTGAGTAGTTTGACAAAATAAAGTACCAAATCAAGAGACACATACTAGCTTTAAACGGCATCTCAGGTCTTTGTCAAAGGTAATTTGTGATAACTGAGCAGATGCAATCTGCTGATTAAGAAGGGGTTGAAACTCTGGGAAAAAAGTTAGCAAGTGGACTTCAAGTCAAGATTTTATTTTGTCATTTTAGTATGTCATCTTAATTGAGCACAGATATACTTCATGTTATAAAGGTTAATCAAAACAAACAACATATTACATTGAGTTCTGGCACCTTCACAGGAAAACTGTGTTTCCAATGGATCAGGTCATGTGAAATCAAAACTAGAGTGAAAGGTCTTGGTGCTAATAGCCACTATGGCTGGTAGCCAGCCTGTGTTTACTCAGCCTCCGACATTAAACATTCAACTAACAGTAAAGTGTAGTGCGACTAATAGCCAACCTGGCAGTGTTACAGCACTAATAGCTCTAGCTACCACTAATGAACGACACAGGTCCTGTGCTGAGGGCTGAAATAAAAGCTGGCTGTCTCCCTGTCTGTAGATAAACGTTAGCACTTTGACTTCACGTTGTTGTCGTGCTGCATGCTCTGTCTTAAGACACAATTTAATTAACGTTCGTAAGATTTCTGTTTGTCATGGCGACCAGTTAAAGAAACGTTACACAACGTCTGTGAAACGTTTACAAACATAACGGTCGGGAACGTTTGTCGATCATCATAATGCTAACATCATTTTCGCAGTTTCTTTATAAGAAACTCCAGCTTAGGTTAAAGTTTAACAAACACACAGACAGTCTACAGCTAATTAAAGTTAGCATCGACTGACTTATTGCTAGCTTAATTAGGTCAAGTTATCAGGCTTCCATGTGCGCAAGATGAGGATACATACTCAATATCTGACCGAATTTAACTAAGCTAGCTAGCTAACGTTAGTGACGTCCCGTCTTCGTAGAGTTATAAAACCTAAAGGTATTTGTTAAAAGTGCCGATAAACTCAACAATAACCTAGATACACCAGTGTTAACGTAACATTACCTCGGTCAGATGTGCTAAACGCCGTTGGTTGCTGTTTTCCTCTCACACCGGAAAGTTGTTATGATTTGGTTCTGACGGACCGCGCTTCCGTTTTAAATTCACTGCCTTCTTCCTATTGGTCACTGAAGCACACGTGACTTCAGTGGGCGTTACCCAAAATAATGTACACAAACGTTACAATTTTTATACAGTCTATGGTTACAACACAGCCAAAATATACAATAGCGTCATTATTCACAGAGATGCAACTGTTGTCATAATCAGCCTTACTTCCTCATATGATGAAACACCTCATGTGTTTATGAAGTCATATCGTTGTCATCTATATGTTGCTTTTATATTCAGTATTTCCCGTGGTGAATACAGATTATAGTACTGATATAACTGAGGGAACTGCAAGACAGATAAATAACAATGAAAGACAAAAACATTATGATAATAAAAAATTAATAATATGTGACATTTGAATACAGATACAAAATAGAATTAAAAAATCATGTGACATTTGAATACAGATCACAGTATTAATATAACTGAGCTAACTGCAAGTCAGAGATAAATAACAATGAAAGACAATAATAATAATAATAATAATAATAATAATAAATGTTTCAAAAAAATTGAATAAAAAAATTAATAAAAAGAACAAAATACAAGTGGTCATTTAGTTACGGAAGAGCAGTAGGGCCACTGGAAAAAAAAAAAAACTGAGTTGTGACTTTTTTCTCAGAATTCTGAGAAAAAAGTCAGAACTCAGTTTTTTACCCCCACAGTGGCCCTACTCCTCTTCCGTATTTAGCAATTACAGTACACAGATATACATAAAGACATAGGGCCTTCCCAATTTTACAACATTTTACTTATTTGTTTTAGTAAAGTTATCTCATTTAGAAATGCGGGAGATATTGGGTTAGTTTTACACCAACCTTTATATTTTCATAATTTACTATCATAATTTTGATCGTTATAAGTCAACAACTATTGGAAAAATGTCCCAAAATTACTTAGTGACATAACAAGAGAAAAAAAGATGTTCTGAGGTTTTAATGTCTGTGTTGCAGAAAATATATTCAAAAATATTCAAATCTAAATGAAACCTTTGGTGTAAGAAGTCATTATATATGTAAATCTCATTCATCATTTTAAGCTGAACTTCTTTAGCCTTGGGTTGAATTGGTAAAGAGAGGTATCTGGGTCTTATTTTAACTGTCAGATTACTGCTGTATTTTTGGAACACATGTTTTTAATCGTAATGGGAAACAAACTAAAGTGAGAACATTACTTGATAATTTATTATTGGGTTTTTTTTATCTAAAAGAAAATTACATCCATCTATTACTTATGAAGGATTTTGTGGAATAACCGCAGAATAAAACAGCATGCCTCTAATTAGCTTGTGGAATTGCCTTAATTACTGTGTTACATTGCCTGTCAGTACAACCAAGATTGTATTTTCTCACAACACTATATATGTTAAAATGCTGCCATGATTATCTAATAAATGAATAATGGACCAGACACCCCTCTCCATCCATTCCTTGTGATAAAATGATTTTTTTTAAATTAAAATACTTCTTTTATTCCAAATAGAAACCGTGTGTGAGGTAAAGTTATACTCTTATCAATTTCCAATAATCTCCGTTTGTAACCTTCATTGACTGCGGCTCACTTCACACTGGACGACACCATGAACGCATCCCGTGGGGGAGCTCAGTGGGTAGAGCTCATCTTTTAATCATAAAAATTCGGAAGTTTTTTTCCCAAACACGAATTGGAGTGTATGTGGCTTTTATAATTGCCTTAAACTAAACACACACACAGAGTTATCGCCGTGTTATACAATCGTAAATTAGCCTGTTGAACAGTGGTACATTCCTACTAGGCCATCTTTCGGCGTAACTGGAACGGTGCAGCTTCCTTTGCTAACCAGAGAGAGCAGCAGAGGTTTCGTCCTCCGGCTAACAGCTACTACCATGGCGTCAACCGAGATAGCAAGGCAAGCGGTGAGTAGCCTATTTTACTCAGGATGCCATCGTCACTGCAAATACGTACCTCTTGAAATTTATTTTCTGTCCTCGATAACGGCATGTATGTATTTTAAGCTTTACGTAAGAGGCTGTATTTTGGGGTAGATTTAGGTTGGCTAGCATCCGCTTTTCGTGGTTATATCCCATCCTCAATTCAATGTAACGTCGCTAAAGAAACGGCTTCTAGTGACGGTTTGCGATTAGGAATAGGATTAAGCATTTTTAAAATCTTTTAAAGTGAGGCCCGAGGCTGATAAATCGTAGCTTTCCCTTAAATATCTTCATTCTAGTATTTTCATTTTCGTGAGCTAACGGCTGCAGATTTCCTGTGCTGATATCGCTAGCTAAAACTGACGTTACATATCAAACGAGATGGTTCTTTTACGTGTGGTGAAACGTTTTAAACACTATGTAGTAGACTGTATTAGCTCACGGTAAAGCTATAACCTATTATAGAGCCATCGGTAGGCCATTCATTCTGTACGCCCCCATTTCAGCACAGCTACGGTGCTCATTTCCGTTATGTTGTTTCATCTAAGTCCCGTTAACTTTGAGTCGGGCGTTGTCTGATGGTCAAAGAAAATATGGACAAACAGAATCCCACTAGCTACCGGCATTTAGGCTCAGCAGTTTGAGAAGTGTGTGTAAAGTTTGCCTGTATTTTTGTCTGGGGGGAAAAAGGAAGCCACTACACCCAGAAGGAGTGCTCAGAATAGCCAGGTTTTGCAGCTTGATATCCCTTTGCGGCTCAATGAATGAAAACCCGCTGTGTGTAACTTGGCTGTGACTGTCTTGAAAAGCAGGAATGGTTCCAGGAATGTTGCACTTGCAGCTGAAGAGGAAAGGCTGTTTGTCCAGTCACATTACCCCCAGTTTTCCAAATACTCCTTTCAGCTGTTTAAACCCCATTTCAACTATCCAAATAATCCACAACTGTCCGGCACCGTCAGCTTGACCAGTTATTTTAAATTGACCCTCAAACGGAATGTTTTCCTCTCAAAGCCACATTGGAAAGCAACGCTGTGTTATGTTAAGCCACATAATGGCCGGTTGGCTGAGGTTTAGCTGGTTGAGCGCTCTTGCTTTGCCATATAATCTAAATTCTTTGCTTTCCTGCACCTCTTAATGTAGACGTGGGCTGCAGAAATGAGATTCGCAGAGATGGAGATACTCACCAGCAGCCACACGCCCCCACACACATGTAACAACTGTGCTTTTACACTTTGGTGTTTTGTGTCTCTGGTCCAGAGATAGCCTGTGTACAAACAGTGTAAAAGTAGAGTGAAGGGAAGTGCAGCCAGCCAAAAATAGTGAGTTTAAGGGTTCAAGTCAGAGTGACACCACAGTCATGCACAGTGGGCTATGTTAAATGGACTCTTTGGCCCTTAAAACAGTCAGCTTTTATATATTGTCAGCGTTCTTTGCTGTTTTTGCAGCTATCTTGACAACAACAGCGACACCTTTCCATATATGTACATTGTGGTTTGTAACTGTCTCGTCGGTGGGAAGAAAGTCACAGCTCAGGAAACAGGAAGTGAGCAACATTGCACCTGAAGTCAGTCTCAAAGACGAACGTAATCGAAGATGCTGGAAAGTTTGGTAATTTCAGTGTTATTTGGTAATATAATGTTAGTTTTCAACAGGAAACCATGATCAAAATGTACTGCAGATGACAGAGAAGTGTACATGTTTACAGACGTGAGAGCATAGTGTCTTAACAAGGCATATCAATGCATAAGATGGTCGGTAGTTGATTTGTATTTGCCTGATGTTTGTTTTTAGGGTGAAGGTGCTCGTGCTGTCCCTCTGGCAGGCCATGTCGGCTTTGACAGTATGCCTGACCAGCTGGTCAACAAGTCTGTCAACCACGGATTCTGCTTTAACATCCTCTGTGTTGGTGAGTACGTCATGCGTGAAAATGCTTTTACCCTCTCTCTCTCTCCTGAGGCTAAAAGACGACTTATTTGCTTCAATGAACGTCTGGCTTTTCCACAAGATGCAAAGCACATTGCTCAGTACTTGATATGCTTAGACTGCTTTGGACCAGTCAGCAGTGGTTAACATGATGAGTAAGATGCTCTGGGTCCAGAGAGGAAGTTTAGAAATGTCTGCAGGTAGTTATGCAGTTTCAGTATGACATTATTCATTTGCATTGTGGTTAACAGAATACAAGCCTTTTGAAAGATTTGTCAGACTGTACATCTGTTTTATCGACAAAACAAGTCACTTCAGCTTCATTGAGTGCCAGGATTATTCACTCAGGTACACTCAGTTGCCAGTTTATTAGATGCACCCAGCTACAACTAATGAAATCTAATACAACAGTCCTGCAATAAACCAGAGCTTTATGGAGGGGATGAAGTTCAGTTTGCATTTAAGCTGTAATAGAGAGGCGTCAATTCAACTTTATGGTCATTTTAATGGCTGTTCTTTGTGGTGCTGTTAAAGTGTGAGAGGTGCTTCTAATATTTTTCCTTTCCATTTGCACCAGTGAGTGCTGGCTAGGACTTAAGATGTTTCAATTTTTGGCAACATTTCATCTCTGCCTGCTGCACACAAGCAATTTTTGCTTTCTGGAATCATGTAGTTTTAGCACATGAAATCCCCAAGCAGCAATGGAAATGTGTAACCAATTTGTTGGCCATCTTTTCTTCCCCTGCCTTTTGTTTGATTTTACCCATCACATCTTCTAATTTTAGAACACAGAGGAAAGGAGACACAGCATACAGACGCACAAATGTGGTGCACACCAATATGTAAACACTTTCAATCTCTGAATTCTACACTGATATTTTTGTTGATTGAATTTGTGATGATAAAGCTTCAGTTACTGGTCACAGAGCAGCGGCAAATGTCAAACGTTTCTATTTTTCTAAGACTCTGTGTGCTATCTGTTTGTCATATGATGCTATTTAGAGATCTAGAATACTACAGTCTGTGTCTGTTTGTTTAAAGCGTTTTCATCAGCGGAAATCCCTTGTGACCATTTTTTAGTGGTGTAATTTGGCATGAGTCGGTTTTAGATAAGTGTCGGATTGAAAAGTGGGAAAAGGCCAAAAACAATTTGTTTGTCATAATTTAAATAAAACCATTGTCATTGTTAATTTATATTGGTCCTAGCAGAGGGCTGACAACAGCTTTTGTTGCAAACTGTAAATGCTGTTGTGTGACTCATGAGTGCAGCATTTCACAGTCGCACAAGCATTGCTCGAGGCAAAGACATGTGATCTTTGTTTTTCATAATTTGGTTGTGGTCTAAAATTCCGAAGAGGGAATCAGAAATGTGGAGATGATTGTTTCCATTGGGGTTAAAGACAACTGATATTTCTGCACAGGGTTTTTATTATGTTATTTACGATTTCAGGAGGTTTGATTCGACCCTTCTACAGTTTGTCCCTTCATTTCTTTAAACAAGATGCCAAATTGCCTTCAGCATGAGAGACTTCTCTATAGTGACTTAAACAGAGCTTAGAAACAGGCAGAAAGACCATTGATGTGTATGTTACTGTGGATTTTGAGGGAAAGATTAGAAATATGGAACATTGTGAGATATCCTATAAAAATGGGCTATGGTGCTGAGACTGTAGGTCAGGCTGTGATGAATAAAAATAGAAGTTCTTACAGAGCGTGCTCTGTATCTGAGTCATCTGACAGCCTCCAACAGCAAATGGATGTCAGAAGACATCAGCAAATGAGCAGCTTCTTCTGCTGCTTTTGTGACTGTAAGCACTTGAAAATGATATATTTTGTCCAGAGCATCTTCAAAATGTCATATTTAATCTACTCTCACTTTAATTCGACACCTTCCTTTTAAGGCTTTATTTTTTAGTTCCATTAAATAGGCGGTGAATAAAAATGGCTGATGAGCTCAGCGAAAATGTGTCAGACGCTAAAAACTAAAATGGGACACTCAAGGAAAATCTGCAGTGTGAAGTGATAGACATTACTACGTAAGTGGAGGTGAAGAGGACAATTCAGTGTGACTGAAAACACGCCATTGATTTAAATTACATAATCAACAAGGCAATAGCTGACTGAGCACAAGATCAAGGTTTTATAGGATCCCATTAACATGATGTATTGTCTCTGTGTCGTCTAGGCGAGACGGGTCTGGGGAAGTCCACCCTCATGGACACGTTGTTCAACACCAAGTTTGAAGGTGAGCCCACTCAGCACAACCAGCCAGGAGTCACGCTCAAGTCCAACACCTACGAGCTCCAGGAGAGTAACGTGCGCCTCAAACTCACTGTCGTCAACACCGTGGGCTTTGGAGACCAGATCAATAAAGAGGACAGGTAAACAAGTCTGGATAACTGCCATTTCTTTAACAGACAGAAAGGTCTGATATCAGAAAACTGGTTTCTTTCATACAGTTCTATTTTTGCTGGCAGGCTCTGTCTTTGTGAGCAACACCAGAAATCCACACTTGATTGTGCACACAACATTTCTGACGAACAATGACTCTGTCAGAGCTCTGAGCCTTTTGGGAGCTTGGGTTTCATTCAGGATCAGGACTGAATGAAACCGTACCCGCAGGATTTGGAATCAAGTCTCCATCTGGGGTTTTCTGAGAACGTTCATAGTATCGAGTTTTACAAACAGAAATCAGATGTAGATGCTTTTTTCCCCCCTTCTTTTTCATTGGTGAAGCTCAGTGCACATCAGGTTGAAATGTCTTTCTGTAGTATGTGTCCTTTTCATGTTTGCATGCAATGCTGAAATAATCTTTGTATTAGTCTGTTGGTTGAAAATTAATAACAATTTAAAAAATCTATTTGTTATTCTAATCATTCAATTAAGTCAAGATGAAATGAAAAATGCCTTTTCAACCCTCTTAGATCACATCTCCACCCATATTATACACCTATTTAACAATATATGGGAAAAATTACAAAGATGAATTTCTTTGTTTTCTTATAACAAAATCTGATCATGTTTTCTCTTGTAAAATAAAATATGGCACATGTTTACATATTCTAATGCCAGCCAATTTGAACCAATTATATCATGACATCCACCCATCAATCAATCTGCAACTTTTAGCCTCACAGAGCAAAGATCAAGTTAGCTAGCTAGCAACAACATGCTACACTGGTGTCTTCGTTTCCCCAAAATACTGTGGTTACTGCACCTCAGGCTAGAATGTATTCACTTTTAAGGAAAGTGATAAATGTGACAGCTTCAGATTACGCGCTGCTTCAGCAGCTCACGTTAATGGAGCATACAGTGGACGTGCTGTCCATTCAGCATCACACCGTCAGCCCTTCACGGTTATGAAACGCCCACTTTTCAACAATCTAATCAGGGTCCTCCCAACGTTATATCCTGCCCGTCTATCCTGTTTTACTTGGAAATGCATCACAGTGCTGAAGTTAGATACTCTCAAAATGTTGTTTCATCTGTACTTCAAATAAAATACTAAACATTTGGAAATTAAACCCTCTCAAATGGATGCAACCCTTGAAGGTGGGATCTTAAGGCCAGACTGAGACGTCACCTTCTCCTCACATGAGGTGGTCTATCCTCACAGAGACCGAAACTGATGATGGATTGCATCAGCTTGTTAAGTTTACCAGGAAGTTGCTCTCAAATGAATGAAGTATATATGCAGTGACTCTTTCACTGGTTTAGTTTAAGTGATGTTTTTACTGGTGATGACCAGCTGAATACTAATACCTTGTAAAAACACATAATTGGTACATAATATTTCTCAGCTTCAGGAGTTGATGAGGGTGACCTGAATGCTTCATTAAGCAATTTAAACTTCACAATGGATTATGAGGATAAGGGCCCCACAACATACTTTGTCTTTGTTTTCCAAATTGTGTCTACATCCAGCCAGAGTTCACCTTTTTATATGCTGTAATGGTGTGACATAATTTCTGAACAGGACAGGTGCTAAGATGCTTAAATCACCTCCTTGTTTCTCCGTTTTCTGACAGCTACAAGTCAATCGTGGAGTTCATCGATGCCCAGTTTGAAGCATATCTACAAGAGGAGCTGAAAATCAAGCGCACGCTACACAGCTACCACGACACCCGCATCCACGCATGCCTTTACTTTATAGCTCCAACAGGACACTCGCTCAAGTCCCTGGACTTGGTGACCATGAAGAAACTCGATAGCAAGGTGAGCTTTACTTCACTTCATCAGCCAGAAGCCATTTGTTTGTCTCAGAGTTTCCAGTAGAATTTCTTTTGTTGTGTGTAGGGCTGCCACTAAGGATTATTTTTATTGTCGACTAATCTGTCGATTATTTCTTCGATTAGTCGACTAATCATTTCATCGAAAAATGTGTTAAAATGTTGAAAAATGTCGGTCTGTCTCTCACAAACCCCAAAATTACATCATCTAATGTCTTGTTTCTTAGTCACGCCAAAGGGTTTTACTTCACCGTCATGGGAGAGTGTGTAAAGCTGCCAATATTTGACCGTAAGAAGCTGCAGTAAGAGTATTTTGGGGTACTTTTATGGTACTTTTCTATGAAACATGACTCAAACCGATTAGTCAACTACTAAAATAGTCATCGATTATTTTAATAGTCGATTAGTCATCGATTAGTCGACTAATCGTGGCAGCCCTAGTTGTTTGTTTGTAAGCTGGGGATCATTTGTTCATTCAGTGACCCACTTTCAGCTCTGAGTGTTTTCCATCAGTTCCGGATCAATTCCAGTGAGTGTTAGGCTTAATTAGGGCTCTGTTAAAGTTCCTCTCCTGGCATTGATTAAACCCCTAAACACTCGTCTCTGTTCATCACAATTACACATATGGAAGTTTTTCCTACGAAAAAAAACCCTTCGTACCTTAAAATGGCTTAGATGGAACTCTACAACTTGGTCACATTTAGTATTTCAGCCATTGCAGCTCGAGTATACCTGCTCATCACTCTCTATCACATTGGAAATGTAACGGTAATACATAGCATGGGCTTACAACTTGACTACGTTATCAAATGGCTGATAATGTGTTGCCAATGCTAGATAAACTTTGCTCCACCAGCTCTGACAAATTGAAATTAACTTGAAAAATACTTAGGGCTACGATCTAAAAGTCAAAGATTTGACTCATCAGTCAGAAACCCCCTCGGTCGACTGAGGCTCTTCAGGTTGAGCAGGTTTCTTTTCTGTCAGTCAATGTAATACAGTGTACTTCTGGGGTAAGTTTGGGTCCTCAGATTTAGCCGCAGAGTGAGTGCTCCTTGCTTTCACACTGCTCTCTGGCTGCCTGGAGGAAGACAGGCTTTGCACTGTTAGGCTCTGAGATAATGTTTTGTTCTGCCCTCTGCTTAGAAGTGGTGACTTTACAGCTCACAGCAACTTGATATGATACAGTCTCTAGTTTTTGTTTATTATACAGTGAAATGTTGTTTCACATTTCCAATCTGTTGTTAGCATAGTTAGCACGTATTAGCTTGGAGGGCTACGTTGCTGTCACCCTGAACGTCCTGCCAAACCTTCCTCAAACTTTCAAACTTTGTATGGAAACAATGAAACAAATAGATGAATATTCGTATTGAACAGCCAAATCTGATTCGACTGACAAAATTCTGAGCTGGATACAGCCCTAAAAATACTGATTCCTAGCTACACCTGGCTTCCTCCTTGTTTCATCATAGCATTTTGCTAATGATATTGGACGCTCCACCCAGAAAGTTGACAGGTCATGATGACTGTCATTGGTACACTACAGCTCAGAGGTGGAAATGCTGAGCCATGGCGTTGACTGCTTATTTCGCTCATGATATGTCTTGTAACATATAACAAACACCATATGGACCTGTTAACATGTCCATGTGGTGTTGAAAACTTGATTTTCATTGGATGGAGGGCTTTAATATAAAAACATCATACAACAATCGTCATTAGCAATCCTGCAAGATTCACAAATCTAATAGCCATCGTGTTTGTATTGTTTTTTAGTGTTGCAAAGACAGGATAACTGATATGATGCTTACGAACATGACTAGACTTACTGTAGCACGTCACAGACATACTGTAGGTAAATCCTTTGGCACTGCATTGTTGTTTGCAGCATCTGATCTATCTGCTGTAGTCACGGGCCATA
The DNA here is from genome assembly GCF_011397635.1 of Epinephelus fuscoguttatus. Lineage (NCBI taxonomy): Eukaryota > Metazoa > Chordata > Actinopteri > Perciformes > Serranidae > Epinephelus > Epinephelus fuscoguttatus. Next base: position 17,301,225 of record NC_064760.1, on the reverse strand, counting down.
AACCTTTTCTAGGCCATCTGCCTGCATGCAGATTGGCTCTGGTCTTGTTACTGCGTCGGTGTAGGTCAGCTGTGAAATGCAGTCAGCTCAGTGACTCCAGCCTCGTTTTTTTTATGTGAGGGCCTTTCCACAGTAGCTGATTTGCATGGACCTCCTGGCTTTTGTACAAAGAGTCGGCTCAGTGTTTGCCAGAGCAGCTGTACCCTCTGGCAAACGCTCACACCAACGTGATGCAGAGCAGAGCCTCCTCTCTGTTTACACATTCACCTGGGGGGGTGTTCAAACAATACTCTGCTGAAGTGTCCATGAGCAAGACGTTAAGCCCTCACCAGACAGTAAAGTATTACTCGTTCACATGACCCTGAGGGTGCCCTGCCGTTAGTTAAAGGGGCCCCCATTTGGAGAGCAAATAATTTGGGATCGTGTAGGCGACAGGGTTTGTAGAAAATAGTTGTGTGGGAGTGGGAGTGGAAGTCACATTTTTCACCAGCCAGTTGTGAGTGCATGTATAAGAATGACCCTGCCTGTTCTTCCCTTGTTTGGATAACACGAATAGCTTAAGTGCTACTGAAATCATTTGAGTCAGACTATTAACACCATGTTTGGAGAGTGATGTGGAGCAGAAGATGGAGGCCCGCTGCTCCCTTTGCAGCTTTTACTATTTTTATCTCTGAGCTTAGGAATGTGTAATTGTTTGCGATACACAAAGGCCTGGGGCTAGAGAGAGGTACAGTGACGTGTTGAAATGATTAGGAGAGCATGAGTTACTCAGTACTCAGTACTCAGTCCTTAATGAAACTGCTTAAAAATTTACAATCCTAGGCAACCTGTGATTGGAAGGGACATAACAGAATAAGGTAAAGGTAGATTTTATTCAGCTACTAAACCTGAATGTTGTTCAGTTGGAGCTACTACTTATTGGCTTGTAATGTCTTTAACATTTTGATCAACTCATTTCCAAATTTAAACTACGTAAATGTTGTCAGGAAGCTTTTAAACAGATTCAGTTTTAGCAGCATATCTGAAAGCATGGTGTGCACCTTGTCATTGTTTTTTTAGCCTACATTAAACCTCTCATTTCTCATCTGCAGGTCAACATTATCCCAATCGTTGCCAAGTCGGACGCCATCTCCAAGAGTGAGCTGGCCAAGTTCAAAATCAAAATCACCAGTGAGCTGGTCAGCAACGGAGTCCAGATCTACCAGTTCCCCACTGATGACGAGTCAGTGGCAGAGATAAACTCCACCATGAACGTGAGCATCACAACTACTTTTTTTATTTACACAGGGTTCCCGCAGATCAGTAAAAAGTCTTAAATAACATTGAAGTCATGAAGCTAAAAATAAGGCCTTCATTGGTATTAAAATGTTTTAAACCAATCTTTCAAACGTCTTAAATGCCAAGATGTGAGATGTAGGATTTTATTGGTACAAGACAACACATACAAGGCCCTGTATTTGGTGCAAAATGGTTTTCAAACTTGGCATGATGGGAGTCAAGGCAGTGGAATCCCACATGCAGAGTGAGAAATACAAAATCGCCAGGAACACTTGCCAACAAACACCAGGTATTTCCCAGTTCTGTTCTACCCCCTTCTTTTGGCAAAATTTCCGCTAACCCAAAGTATTTGATGTCAGTTCATATGTTTTTTTTCTTCAGTTTCTGGTATTGTAAAATTGGTCTTATATTTCATACCACTTTGCGTTAAGAAAATCTTAAATCTATCTTGCTTTAAGCTGTAGAAACCCTGCTGCATCACATGCTTTTACACAGAATATGTTATTTAGTTCACATTAGAGATGTCGTGTAAGGTCATGTTTGTCAGACTTAAACTTCAATTTTATCTCAAGGAAGCACATTGTAATACGCAACACATTTCTTGTAAGTTTTAACACAAATTCTGTTATGTGTTACCGGAAGATGTGATGTAGAATCAGGACAGGCATAGTCTGTGTCTGCTGAGACAGTCAGGATGCCGCCCCATGCAGGGAGGAGTGTGTTCAGGGGAGCACATTCAGCCAGCTCACTCTGCAGGAAGCCGGCAGTGTGGGAAAGGGCCTGTGCTCACTGACAGATGAGCCAAGCGGCTCACTCAGCTGTTTATGAGGTCTGATCTGTGGAAATGCCTGAACTCACCCTAAATGACTGTGTTAGACCGTTGCCTCTGGGCTATTGTTGTACAGTCTGACCACGACTCTGTTCTGATGAAAATGTCATACATCTTCCTGTCAGAGCTGCTTCTTGGTGTCTGTGAAAATTGGCCCTTAATGGTCAGGTCACGTAATGAACACAGCACATTTTCCTCTCTTTTCTCAGTCATGTTGACACTGTTTAGAAACGTATACTTAGCATTTGTGAATGAGATAGTTGCAGTAATTCTCTCTGATTTGTGAGTAATGACATGTTAGCAGAGCTGCAGCATGTATGTACAAATTTATCAGTGGTTTCTGATGAGAATTGAGTTGAATCAGCACAGCTCTCAGGCATGTTTCACAGTATACCAATGCGGCTTTCCCCTCTGCTCCACAGAGCCATTTGCCTTTTGCTGTGGTGGGGAGCACAGAGGAAGTAAAGATTGGGAACAAGATGGTGAAGGCCCGGCAGTACCCCTGGGGAACGGTTCAGGGTAAGCCTAGGTCACATCCTACACAGGAAATGAGAGTGTGCTCCCTCTCGTCAGAGCTGCCGCAGCTACTCCCTCCCCCATCATAGTCCTCCTAAGCTCCGACAGCTGCTGCAAACTCGTTGATAACCTGTTATATAACCTCATTTAGCAGCGGCACCCTCTCTGCCATCACACTGTGTTAGAGCTGCAGCAGCTCTTGGTGCCTACAGATTTTTATGTCACTAACAGTGTTTTAATTGATTTGATCAATCCATAATTGAGTCTTTGCAATGTGTTGCAAATACATCACAAGTAGATTGATAGTTAAACTGAAATGTGTGGCAAAGCTCATGTTTCACTGATCGGCTCTTTAGCGATTTGATACTATTCTAAAACATTTTAACAGTTATCAGAATAGTTGCAGTTTCATGTTATGCAGACTGACTAATCAATCTCTAGTACTGTGTTCCAGCAAATTGGATTTAAAATGTATTGTTGCCCACAAGGTTGACTGTCATTTGCTTTAGCTGTGTTTACATCCACATCCAATGATCCGTGTAGAAATCAAAGCCCTTTTTATACACAACACTGGAGGGTGAATCAGGCTACGGTTTCTACACTGTTTACCCAATATGGATGTGAACACAGTCAAACAGCCCCGTCAGCACTTTAACCTCAAAGCCATTGTTTCATCTAAAATTCAATGTGTTGAGTTACAGCCAAAACAATGAAAAACATATCACTGTCCTAACGCTTACAGGCTGCACTGACTGTATTATATTTCTGGCCAGGGGCTTTATCTGACATTGTTTATCAAAGGCCGGCAGTGTGCGTGCATACTCACATGATGCCACATGGTCTGTGGGAGTGTGGTGAGTGTGGTGCTCTGCCCAATAACAAAATCAATAGAGGAACCACAGGACATGAACACTGCTCTTTTCTGTTCTTCGTGTACAGGTACTGTTGGTAGCACTGGGTCTTTGAAATACTCTCCTTGTTTAATACATGAGACTATTGCTGTTAGTTAACATAAACCGTAAAGTTGGGGTAGGCTTTCTTGTGTCATTGGGGAAAGAAGTCCAAACTTTGAGCATATTGTGATTCAAGAGGTCTGAGAGAACACTAGACTTCAGCACATCCTTGTGGCTCTTTTTACAGGAAAAAGTCTAGCCCATGGCAGGAAAGTTTGGCCAATCACAGGTCATTTCAGAGAGAGGGCTGTTAGATAAGGTGCACATTCAGATAGTGAAAGCCTGATTCACTGGTGGTAAATCCTGCAGAAAATGTTGCTATCCCTGCATTGGCAACACGCTGCAAAGCAACTAGGGATGTCAGTTTTGGTTAATATTGCTTTTGATAGCCTGACACCCATCAACCAGTAACTAACCGGTTAATTTAATAACTAAATAATGTGAAATAAGAGAGGCCTTTCCTTTTAGTGTAGTTAGTGTAATTAGTCATTTTGTGCTGCAAAACCTTTTTACCATTGTTGACTATGTTAGTCCCACTAGTTGTGCTGACACAGCTAATGGTGCTAACAGAGCTAACAATGATGCTAAAGTTGCTTTGTGGCTTGAATTTGAGCCACTTACTCATTGGGTCAACGTGGGGAGCGACCACCGAGTGAGCAGAATATTTCCACAGCAACTCTGTCATGTCGGGATGGTGTTACTAGCAGCTGAAACATAGCAGTGGGCACTATGTTTCAGCATGTTGACGCAGCTACGTGACTGGCTGTCTCCCACCAGATCCAGGTGGTGCGCAGTGCAGTAAACTGAAGATTACCTGAATTAACCTACAAACAAACACGTGTAACCAGTCAAAAATATTCTTTGCTATTAATTTGTTAACAGTTAACCACTGACATCTCTAGAAGCAACACAAAAAAGGAGGACGGACCTATTAAAAAGAGATTCTAAATGAGTGTCATATATAGGCAAAGCAATATAAGCAAAGTGTTTCAAAGATCTAGAGAAAATGTTGCTAAAACTTGAGCCTTTTGTTAACTGGAGCCAAAGGCTCACAGCTGCAGCAAATTCAGGTTCATGTTAAGATAGTTAGCAAGAGCGTTGAATCACAGTGTCAGCTCAAAGGGCTTTACATGCCCACAAGTTTGCAAAGAAAACAGGACAGTAATTCTTTTAGAAAGGCTGCTATATAACGGCATCACAATCAGAATGATGGACAGGTTACTGTATAAAATGTGTACATATCTTCTTGTTCATCTGGTTTGAGAGGCGTTGGACTGAGAGTGGAAAACTGAGAGTGGAGAGCTGCAGGAGGATTGTATTCTTGTATTTGTATTTTATCTCACTAGGTTTTTTAGGAATTGTGTGTTTGTGTGTTGTGTTGTGTTGTTTGTTGTATGAGCAACGTCTAAGACGATTTTCTGTCACGACAGACAATAAAGCTTTTGTGATTCTGATTCTGATTCTCAAACTATGGCTTTTTTGCCTTTGTCCAAAAAAAACCTACCTATCCTGGCTTGTGTCGGGTAAAACATTCATATGTCACTATGATGTTTGTCTCTCACAGTGGAGAATGAGAATCACTGCGATTTCGTCAAACTGCGTGAAATGCTCATCAGAGTTAACATGGAGGACCTGCGAGAGCAGACTCACACGCGTCATTATGAGCTCTACCGCCGATGCAAACTCGAGGAGATGGGCTTTAAAGACACAGACCCTGACAGCAAGCCCTTCAGGTAGTAGACCAGCTAGGTTTTCTTTGATCATGTGGCTCTCCACCTACATCTGCTTGTTCCTACTCTGCTCTCTCACTTTGCATTTTTCTACTTCCATGTAAGCCCTTTATTTTTTGTTAGAGTGCACCAGTTTGAGTTTGTGTTTTGTGCAGTGCACAGTTCATAATTAATTTGTGTTCCCTTTTTCCTGTGCTAGTCTGCAGGAGACGTACGAAGCAAAGAGGAACGAGTTCATGGGTGAGCTGCAGAAGAAAGAAGAGGAAATGAGGCAAATGTTCGTCCAAAGAGTCAAAGAGAAGGAGGCTGAGCTCAAAGAAGCAGAGAAAGAGGTACTGTCCTCAAACTTTGATCTGACACCATCCTGAAATCCTGAAACATCATGTGCTTCACTTGTTCAAGGAAGCTTCCACTCTTGTCTTGAATAATACACAGCATTGTTGTTGTTTTTTTCTGTCACTGGCACATAGTTGCACGAGAAGTTCGACCGTCTGAAGAAGCTCCACCAGGATGAGAAAAAGAAACTGGAGGAGAAGAAGAAGTCCCTGGACGATGAGCTCAACATGTTCAAACAGAAAAAGACTGCTGCAGAGCTCTTGCAGAACCAAGCCCAGCAGGCAGGGGGCTCCACCACACTCAAGAGGGACAAAGAGAGGAAAAAGTAAGTATTGTTCTCTTCCTCCTGTGCCTTCCTTACATCTGTCCTGACATCTTAGGTGCAGGAGACGAGCTCCAGTTGTGTAAGGACTGGAAAAGTCTGGATACTTTGAGGCTGGGAGGAACAAGGCCACATATTATTACACTGACATTTCAGGATGTAGATAATTTGCCAAATGAGTGCATGAATATTATTGCCGATGTGTGAGAAGTTGTTTGTAAAGCCTTTGGGGTCCTTATATTGTGCATTAGTCTAAAATGTGTAGCTGTATTCTGATAAAAGTGCAAATTCCTTGAGCCTTTACGCTGCTTTGTGCACATGTGCTGCAGACAGAACTTAATCTTCGTCTGTCCCACTAATATCAAGCACTTAATGGTTTCTCTGTCACCACTTGTTAATAATCTGCCTAATATTTAATGCGTAGAGTAGTGAAAGGCTCCGGCTAAGCCTCAGACTTCTCTCTGCTCTAGTGTACCCTCTGTACATTATGTTCAACGCTAAATTCCATGCTCAAAGAGCTGACCAGAATTATAATTTATGACCAAAGGGGGGAATTACGAGGAGCAGAGAGGGGGAGAGACTGGTGACAATGAGTCGCTGTCCTCATCTAAATAGATCTAACAGATTTGTGCAAATAACTATATTTCAACTCTGTTAACAGTCATTGGACAGTCTCATTAACTTGAAAGTGAGCTGATGATTAAGGATCAGAGTTCATATTGTTACAGTTGCGTCATGGAAACTACTAAATCGTCCCTCACAGTGGCCACTCCTCTGGTTTTAATGAACCGACAGTATGAACTCTCAGTTTTCCATATTTGTTTTTCCTCACATGGTTAATATAAATGGTTTCTTTAAATAATTAGTGTATGTGACTGTTCTCCACAACATGTTTCAGACAGCGTTTGAAGCCAGATGTGTTCTCATATGGTTGTAGCGTGCTGTTGACATTGTTGGTCCCTTCATGTTGGTAATCAACTCCTGGTTTTGTGTTGAAGCTGATGTGACGCCGTGCCTGTTAGAAAAGGAAGAAGACACTTGCACTGAGAAGGTTCTTGTTGCTTTATTTTTTTCCTTCCTTGTTAATTTATTTTCTTCACAGCCACTTATTCTCTTTATGAGCTCTGCCTGGAAAGTTCCTCTTCCCAAAAAGGGGCAGCTGTGCAACTTTTGTCTGTGGGTCACTGATTAAAACTGACTAGAGAGGTCTTGCACACGTTAATGTTTGTATCTGTCGGTGTTTTCTTCAGTTCCCAGACGACACTGTGATTGATCTCTGCTTGTTGTGTAGATGTGAATCTGTCCTGTGAGTGCATGTGTCACCTATGTTGCATCCATAATGTTTTCCAGTTAACTCCTCCCACACTTGCTGCATGCTGCATGGGGCATCTCTTCTGGTAAGACACCACCAACGATCTAAAAATACAACTATGAAAAAATATAAATGAGGTTTATACTTTTAATATGTGACATGTACATGAAAAAGGATCACTGCCAAATACAATAAATAAATAAATCGTTGCTAAAAAAGGGTAGATCAAAGAACCGAAAATGTTTCTCCGCTGCCTATTGTCTGGAGATTTAATCTGTTCTGTGGATACTCTCCATTTTTGTCCTTCATTGAATGTGACATCCTGCTCCTCACCTAAATATAGAACAGGCTGCATCTCCACATTAGACTTTAACAAAAATCAATGAACCTTTCAAAGCTGTTTGAATATTATCAAAATTAACATGCATTTAATTTGCTCTTTAAAGTTATGTTAGATAGTGGTAATTGGGCACAGGCATTCAGATATTCACAGGGCTACAGTATATCATTGCTAACATCTGTGTCGATCATATCCTTGAGCTGGCAGTGTTTACTGTCCTTGCGCCAGCTTCTAAATCAACCAGTTTATTAGCTCCCCACACACCCATTTGATATACTGCCCCATCTGCCTCCCTAAATCCACAACAGTCTCTTTTTTGTGGCTCTACTTCCCCACCCGGCCTTGCGATCGCACAAAGAGCCATTCAAGGCTGAACTGAGACTAACAGGTCACACCAGAACAGCAACCAGCCTCGGGGCTCGTCTCTGTTTGTAGAGATGACATGTTTTGTTGATCTCACAGCCATATGACGACCCCCTCCGCCCACCCCTCCCTCTTGAGTGGATACAAGAGCCAAATCCACAGAGGGAGATGTTGTTGAGACTCAACCGCTGGGGAGGGTGGAATTGAACCAAGACATCTGTCTCACAATCTGTAAACTCCTCAAGCAGCTCAGGACTGTTAAAATAGATGAAAACAAGCTGCTGTTCGATGAGTACAATCAGACACATTGTTTAAAGCTCAGGGGCGGGACAAAATTTCTTCTTCTGATGACACAAAATACACGACTGTACTTGCACCCTAACCTCTGTACACTCAAACCTCTTTGAGTTGCCTTGAAAGCACGATCTCCTCTAAATGTCATGTGGTCACTAATGTTAATGTGATGTCACCCATGTGAAACAGTGTGTGTCGTGATGATGTTTTAACTCAAAAGAAAGCAATAACAGCCCCTTCTCTCTCATTTCCAGCTTAGGATTCCTGTAGAAAAAGTGCTCCCTTGTGGCCATCCTGCTGTGAATGAGTTTCCACCCCATCATCCTTTTTACAGTACCCCTTCCCCACCTTCACCTTCACCCAACCCCCATAATTCAACCCTCCACATGCCCCTCCCTGCTCTCTGGAAGACGCTGGGCATTGCTATCAGTTTGACATCACTTTTTTTTTTTTTTTTTTTTGCTGAATGATGCTTGTCTGTTATATGATTTGTACAAGCAATTATTCGGCTTGTCTTTTTATACGAATTTACAAAATAATGCATTCCATGTTTGTTTTGTATTCAGTGCTTAATTGCATGACGGAGTGAGCTTTTTTGAATATTAACATACATGACTACTGTTGTGATGGGCAGAAATGTGTTGAGGGTAAAGTGAAACACGCATCAGACGGTGGGACTTGAAGATGTTTGTGTGGTTTGCAGTAGATTACAGAGAAAACAGAATTAAGACATCTGAGGATTGGATTAAGTTAATGTTGACCCATCTTCAGATTAAAGAACAGCAATCGACTTTGTCTGTTTCAGTGTTACAAACTCTATTCAGTAGCTGTTTCTGAAATATCTACTTACCTTGACAATGTTAACAACAACGTACTTGTTAGTAATTAGTCATTGAGCTTGGGCTCGGGGTAGGGATAATTATAATCCTTAAGATTTCAGTCCTGGTTTATTTTAGCAACACCCGCAGGTGCCAACTTCAAAGAACTAGCGGCAACGAAAGCCGACTGCTGCATCACCTGTGTCTCGGCCAAAATATTCCACATAAACATGACGCAAAGACGACGAGCCTGAACGTTCTGCACTTGCGTGAGAGGAAATAACTCTTTATACCAGCAGATGGGGAAAAAGGGAAGGGAAACTGGAAGGCCATCTCAATGCTAGTTAGCCAGTTAGCACATTAACAACACAATCCAATGTTGAAAGACTTTAGCTGTTTGTTTACTTTCCTCACTTCCGTTTCTCTTCTCGTGCACTGAGCTGAACTGCCAATCAGAGTGATTTCATTCGCCAACGGACTCTGTTGTCTATGACGCTGGTTCAACATGCTGAATCGGCTAAAACAAAGCCAAGGTGGGCTAATGAAGGGGCAATGGTGTGGGACGTACCGCAAAAACTAGGGCAAAAGACGCTCACTGACGGACCAACAACGACTGACGGCCAACTATCGGCTTGGTGTGTCAGGGCCTTGCTTAGCAGCTGCTTTGTCAGAAATACAACAGACGAGCAACTGGTGTATGTTTACAGCCAAGACAAAAGAAACTCACACTGTCAGCCAAACACTTTTTTTAGTAGTGTGATGAGTATACACACGGTGCGAGTTACTCAGTTTACCTTAATTTGTCAAATGGTGCTAATAAATGACAGTGGCCTTCTTTTGTATACACATTTTTGATCAGCGGTCTTTGTTAGCGCTAATCGTAGTGACGAGTACATTGCATTTCCTGTGACTGCATCACAATAAAAGCACCATGTGTTTCGCCAGTTGAATGCTTTTATTGTGTAGCAGTAGGAAAAGAAGAAGTACCAGTAATTTAATACAGATTTGGGGTATTATTTATAACTGTTGTGTACACACAAAACAAGGCCTGAAAGAGGCGTACGCCACCTACCACGCAAAGTTGTGATCTATAAAAAAAAAAACACCTTGATGTGTGCACCTGTATGGAAACTCTGGCGCCTTTTTCCGCTTTTGTCTGCACATACAATTTTAGTAGTGTTTTATAAACGAGAACCCTGATCCGGCTGTGTGAGAGGGAACAGTAAACAGTGAGTCTGATATTGTTGATTTTTAATGACAGTAACACTGGATAACACGCATCTTTTCCCCATAATCCCTTGTCCATCTAAGGGCAAAATGAATCCACCTCAGGAATGGCGGACCCTGCCACCAACAATGTAGACTATTATTACAGAATATAGATGCATTCAGTGACTATTTCAGGAAAAAATGCAGACCATAAATAAGATCAAAAAGGAGATTTTATTTTTTAATGAAAATCTGAAATACAGCTTTAAAGGTCCTACTGGTTATCACCTCTGCCGTGTATGTACCAGACTTCCAAAACAGTATGAATTTATTTAATCTGTTTAGTATTTTTGTCCCTCTGCTGATGCTGTTTCACTTTATCCAGATGCATGAGTAGTTGTGAGCCTAATCTCTTTGCCACTTCTCCCATACCTCGTTCATTGTCATGTGTCATGTGCATACCTGTATTAGCTTTCACATTTGCACTTTTTTTTTATACACAAATGTGATGTTTTTTAAGTATATATATATGTGTATTAATGTTGTCAGTGCAATTGTAACTTTCTTTTTTATTTTACTTATTATGAAGGCACATTTGAAAGTCAATCACCATCATGTCCGTGGTCCTGCAGGGACCGGTGTTGTTTTGTATCAATGTTAAACATAAAAGAATTATTATCTCAAAAGAAAATAAAGGCCAATTTTTCACCAAATATTACAACTGTGGCCATAATCATTGTGTATGACTAATATTGCTCTAAATCAGGAGATTAGATGAAAGTTTAATAACTCCAAATGGGGACAGTGGGTTTGCTTGACTTGAACAGTGAAGGAATGTCGATGCCAGTACATGTCGCTTTCTATTGACCTCAGTTATTCCTTGTTTTAACGCTGCCCAAAGGTTCAAGGTTGTTTAATTGTCTTTAAAAAGAGAAAACTGTCTTGGATTCCAGACACTGCTGCATGACAACATATTCCACATGACACAAGTGTCAAAATACATCAAGTCAAAGAGCCATTCCCTCCTCCTAATCCTCAGCTCACTGGTCTGTGTGGTGTCACTTTCCTTTGCAGTAATCCCTGGCTCTGCACTGAGTAGGTCCTCAGCCCTCAAGCTTTGCTAAGGGACCAGCCTTTGTGGGTACTGAGTACCTCAAATGTGACCAGAGGCTTTGTGGACCCCGTCCTTCAGGGTTTCTTAATCATTACCTGCTCTGCTATAATATGATTAATGTGTATCCGTTTGTCACCGCAGCTCTAACCTCAGCTTTCTAATTCTTGCTGTGTTTTTGCCTCCGCTTGTATTTATGTGGTTTTTTTTTTTTGTACGCTGTGACTAACACCTTTTCCACGTGGTGGATATTACATGCGCACTTGTTCATTTGTTGTCAAAGTTGGATTGTTATTAACATTTTTTCACACCTAAACGGACCACAGACGAGAAGACAATCACTTTAATTAATTCACTGTTTGAAAATCATCAGCGGGCACAATATAATCTAATGATTTCATGCTTAATGTGTTGTTTGAAAATGATCCCAGGGATGTTACCAGCTACTTTTATATGTATAATCATCAAATCTATTTTCTACCTGATACCAGATGCACCTCTAAACCTCAGGCTTGTCTTTTTTGTAAACGTCTCTGCTTTGCCACCTCTCTAACTGCTGGCTTTCTCTCTCTTTGTCTCTTTAGCTTCTTTTAATCTGTCTTGACCAACTGAAGAGGGGATGTTTGCAGCTTCAGCAAGAACTAAGCACCCTTTACCTCCTCCCGTTTTTTCTCGCTGTCTCAACCCCTTTTTTTTATTCTTCCCATTGCATCTCTTTTCATTGATTATGGCCTTATGTGGACTCGCATGGTATTTCTGACCACCTAGTGAAGCTCTAAAGCATGCAGGTTGGGAACCGGGCACAGTTTAAATCTGCTGTTATGTCTTAATGTAAATAAAGAGACTTCTGTAGTTACTAGGGAGTCATCATCAGTTGGGGTTGCAGGACTCACAGGTGAAATCATTATTTGATCTTTACTTGAAACTAAATTTGCAATGACCTGCACTATGCACTCATCTTTTTAACAGGATTCTTAATACAAAGCGCACATTAAGATAAAACTGAAACACTGAGGCTTGCTGATTAAAAAAACACTCATAAAGGACGGAAGCATTTAATGCACAACACATAATAAAAACCTCCTGCTGTCAGGTTTTTTTCTCAACATTAAAATTAAATTTAGAGTCCTAATCATGCAAAAGCCAAAGCAATATTTCTACTTAGCACTTCATCTTAAGGTGCCCATGTTTACATGTCACTGTTTAATACCATGGAGGTCACATGTCATGGCCTTTTATTACACATTGTGCTTTAATATTCACCAGCCTATTCTATATATTTTTTTGCATGCATCTTTTTATTTCATTACCGCTGTGATCTTTGAACCTGCTTGATTTTATCCCCCTAATAACTTTACAGTCTATTTCATCTTCATCACTGTTTTCTTCAAATGGTGCATATTATTAATGTATATTTGCTCTGTCCTATGATTTCAGCTCCCTTTTTGCCAAATATTAGTATAAGATGGAGTTGGACTGAATCCCAGTTAGGAGTATGAAGAAAAAAAAAGATACTCATGCATTTGTATAATTTATAAGGATATATTTTGTGTATTGAAGTGGAGACCTGTTGTTTATTACCTATGACCTTTGGACGTGACTCTGAGTGTAAAGTAACATTTTGGTGTCAGAAAATGCCATACATTTTTCTAGTATCAGTCATCACCTCTTGTAGTCAGAAACTCTCCCACACTACAAATAATTAAATATCTTACTTTAGTTTGATTCCATTGATGTACATTTTCAATAAAAAATATGATCCGAACATGTTAAGCTTTTGTCATTTATTTACAGTGTTTGAATCTCATGGTTACCCCAACTAATGTATTTTGGAGATAGCACTGTTTTTATGGGCTGTAAATAAAAATAAAAATGAAAATAAAATAAAAATACATCTCATTTACTGTGCAATTTTGAGGCACTTGTACTTAACTTCACTAGGTCCTAGTTCCAGCTACTTAATACCTCTACTCACTCTGGAGGAAAATATCATACTCTTCACTAAATTTGTGTGACAGCTTTAGTTAACTTTTCTTTGTAGATTTAGACTATAAATACAAAGTATAATCAACCAATAAAGTATGATATATAATAGGTTAAACAACCCAACGGTATACACTAATTAAAATGAGCTGCATCTTCACCAGCTGCAACATTTAAGTGATGAAAACATTAATGCATCGATACCTATTGGATGGACCATTGTCAAACCATGGGTAATAAAACAGTGATTTATGTTTGTGTAGGATATGAGGTTGATCCAAGTGTGGACAGTTCCAAATTGATTGCCAGGCGTACACAGGGTTTTATAAATCAGACTTTTTTTTGGCACACACCCTTTTCTGCTTTTGTTCACATATACAATTTTAGTATGGACCCTGTGCACTGTTTTATAAAGGAGACCCGAGAGTTAATGGTAAACAGTGAGTCTGAGTCCAGTTATTCAAAATTACAGTAACACTGGATAATGTGTATCTTTTCCATCCATGTAAAGGCAAAATTAATCCACCTCAGGAATGGCGGACCCCGCCACTAACAATTAAGACTATTATTATGGAATGTAAATATGTTCAATGACTATTCTCCCCCCAAAAAAGAAAAAGAAAGTAGACCATAGATAATGTCAAAAAGGAGATTTGAATTTCATGAAAATCTGAAATACAATTTAACAGGTTCCACTGGTTATCACCTGTCGATTTATTTTTCGATAGAATATCCTTATTCTAGATTAAGATTGTGATAAAATTGTGTTTATATACTAATAGCCAGGCTGAAAAGGCTTGCTTATGAAAGTTGCCTAATTTAATTGGGATATTAGCACAGAAAAATTGCATTTTAACAAATCATGCCACATGTAGAATTAAATAAATATGTGAGGAAAGCATTACAGAGACAGGATTAAAAAAAAATCCATTTAATTTTGAATGTATTATTTAAGATATTAATATCCAAGATCTCCAGATCACCTTGTGCTCTACTACTATAATAAATAATTTTTAATTTTATTTTTTTTTTATTGTTTTTTATATATTTTTTTCTTCATCCGAAGATAATCAGATATAATTTTATCCAACTCCTTGATAACACTTGCTGGGATACTGACTAACAATGTCATGAATGATGTTTCTACATTTATCTCATTCAGTTTCTGAACCACATGTACACATGAATGACGTAAGCAGCATCAGCCCGCTGTGCTTGAACCGTCCGGCGGCAAAGCATTCTGGGTCAGTGCAGTGACGGACCGACGCCATGATTTTTACTGTAGCTGAGCTGGACCAGAAAATGGATGCTTCCTGCTAGTTAGCTGAGTCGCTGTCTGTAGCTCCCAGCAGGTTTTGCGCAGCACTTTAAACCACCCGCCTCGGATATCACACTCAAACGACACAAGCCTACATGTCTGGTTCCTCTAGAGACAAGCTGAAGCTAATATAAAACTGTATGAGGAGGCTGTTGTGGCTGAAGTGGAGCTGGGTCAGCTAGCAGCTAGCTGGCTAATGCTAGCAGACACCACCGGTTTGCCAGTGTTAGCTAAGTTAGCTAAAAGAGGCTAACACGATAATAACAGACAACTGATCAGAGAAATAAATGTACTGTCTCTCACTCAGCGGAAGAACAGAGATATAAATCGGACCAAAGGCTACACCTTAAGGTAGGAATATGACACAGCTCAGTAGTGACACCTTTAATTGTTGACAAATTATTTTTTTAAACATGTTTAGCTGTGAAAGATGCACTGTATGTCGGCCTACTGCGTCACTCTGTCAGGGCCTTGTGGTGGCAGAACATGCACCTGTTTTATCTCATTTAACGTCATATTCATTATATTTTTAATTGTACAATATAATGTTTTGTCCAGACACATGGTTTTTGTTTCAGTCTCTGCATGCTGCTGCCAGTCCATCCCTGTCATGCATCAACATTTATCTCCCCATGAATTATTCATATTTCTCTACTCTAAAATATGTTAAACATTTCTAACAAATGGTTTAAGGTCTTCTGCATCACATAAACACATATTAATGTACGTTAAAACACTTCTTTTTACTTTACAGATCTTTTTTAAGCACATGTGGGTCATTTTTCCATGCCCACAGTGCAAAGTTAACAACTTAACTCAAGAACTATGAGCCATAAGATTATAAAATGCTCAAAATGTTTTAGATAATATTAACTTACAGGCCATGTTTAACTATCAATATCTATTTATAAATCTCACTACCTCTCTATACATACAGACATACATATAAATACTTACAAATATGGCTATTTATTTATACATTTTTACCATTTTTTATCATTTATCATGTGTCTGGGATGGGTCTGTAGACCAAAAACTAATCTCCACCCATAAGGATTATTCTTTGAGTGCCTAAGATTGGCTAATGTTTTCCTGACAGTTACATGTCACTATTTTTATATAAATAAAAAATCCCCTATGAAAATCCCATCTTTTTTCCCTTCTCCAAAAGTAATGAGGCTGAAACATTGCTGCAAAACAGGAACGGCCCATGTGGTGTTTTTCCAGGAAATGTTTTGAGCCTCTAAAGGCAGCATGAAGCATAAACTCATTATGACCAGATGTTGTGTTTGTTTGTTTAATCCATTTGTGCGTTTGTGTCTAACTTACATTTCTGGCCTCAATGACAGGTATGGCCTGGATTTGATTTGGACGGCGCTGGTGATGGCAGAAGGGACTGACACTGGCGAAATGCCCTCCTTTGACCAAAGTCCTAGTTCTGAAGCAAAAAAGAGACCTACTTCTTCTGATGGCAGTGAGTGTTGATCTGGGTTGTGTACTATGTGTTTGAGTTTAAAAGTTTTCCATATCCACATTGTTGTCTACTGTTTGTGTTTCACTGTTACAACCTTATAGCAAATATAATTCATATCACACTTTTATAACTGCTCTTGGACATGAGGAAAGTCAAGTAATTAAACAGAAGACTGGTTTGCTTTTTGGGGGGACAATCCAAACATTTTACAGTAGTAACATATATCAGGTTGCAATAATAAGGCTGACACTCTTCTTCATGTTTACTACGCATGAAAAGACCAGTTAAGTTTTATGTCTGCCTTTTCACTTTTCTCAAACCTCTCCAGCCTGTCTGTGGCTTTCAGGCCGAGCCCATTCATTCCCACTGAATGTGTAAATCTTTAAAAACAGGCCACACATATAAATTCTCATTTGGGCACTGTTATTTTTAACAAATGTCACTCAAACACGAATATATAATGTATTTGTTGGCAGTTATTTTCAGATGCCTAAATGAATATTTAAGGCACAAGGACAGTTTAAGCTATGTAGGATTGGCTCTTAATACACCACAGTCAGTGCCCATGTTCATCTTTATGAAGGAACATGTCACGGGGTGCAACTGTGTGGCTTATGTATATGTCTCTAGCAGTTTTTGCTACACCCATGGAAGCCTATGGCACAAAGGAATAAGATATATCAGGCTTTGGCTTTACAGATGATACAGGATCAATTAATTCTTGCACTTTTTCATGGGATTCATTGACAATAAGAAGAATATAGACTTTTACCAGCCATTTCCATTAAAGGATCAGATCTGTATTGCTCAGCACTTAAAACATGTACTTCTACCTCCTCTGTGAGTAGGGATGGTTGAGGAGGTAAATGCTGCCTACGCACGATGACTTAAGTGCCCATTGAACAGTCTTTGACCTGCCTACTTCAGAAACTTGACCATTAAGTCCTGTCACAGCATCCTGTTTGAAGATATGAATGCTATCTATCACACTAGCCTCATGGGACTTTTATCACATTAACCCTGGTGTGCCCATTCATTCAAGTAAAATCAGACGTCCTTTTTGGTTTTCTAACTGCCCGCCTGTGTCCTGTTCCTACAGGAGACGAGCCCATGAGGAAAATGCCTGTGTCAAAATTTGGTTCCAGGCCTCGATTCGAGCCTGTACACTTTGTCAGTGGTGGAAGCAGTGGAGGAACTGGCGCTGATGAGAAGGAGAACGATAAGGAGCGCAGGAGGAGTGAGTCATATAGTGCGAGACGGGACTCTGAACACTCTTCGTACAGCAGCACTAGCAGAGCGCAGGGCTCCTCCTCTCTGAGGCCTGCTTTTGACAGAGTGCCCTCATACAGTTCTGACTCATGGGGTCCCCATAGAGACAGAGACAGAGAAAGGGACAGAGAGAGTTTTTCAGGTAGCACAAGTGGGCTGGGTTATGGAGGACGTGGGTCCACTTCAAACTTCATGGCAAAAACACAGCAGGAATACGCAGCCAAGTATGAAGCCCACTCCTCACGAACTTCGGACTCCTATTCTCTGCCCCACAGATACAATGGATATGGGGGAGGGAGCAGATCAGGAGGCTGGGAATCTGGACGTCAGGGATTGGGGTACGGTCATCAGGACCGGCCGTCATCAAGCAGGCCATTCAGCCGAGTCTACAACAGCCCGGGCAGGAGCAGTCCCACCACATCTCAGCTGGGCTCTTCGTTGCAGCCTGTTCCCATATCTCAGTCAACGTTAGATGAGAAGCAAAGGCTGATTTCCAATGTAGCGTCTGCTTTGGCTGTTGCTTTTAGAGACCCTATGTTCATGACCGGAAGTGAATCGCCAAACTATAATTTCATGCTGAGCCGCAGCATTCAGGCCTGCAAGACCAATCCTGAGTATATTTATGTCAACCTGAAGGACATTCCTCAGGCAGACCTACCGAAGAACAGGAAAGTACCAACAGATGGTTATGCCTGTGAACTGAGATGTCAGGGTGTGTATCTTGCTACCGGATACTCTGGTAGTAAAAATGGAGCGAGGGACCGGGCCTCTGAGCAGGCTGTGAAACTCTTCCTGAAAGCAGTCGAGGTTCGTGTGGTGCAGCGCAAATTCAGACACTTGGTAGTCACTGACATGGTTGTGTGCCAGGTACACAGCCCAACCCCAGGCTTTTTACCTGCACTCCGAAACCCAGAGGATAAACCCACACCCAGCTCCAAGGGCCAATACGAGCCTGACAAACGGAAGCACTGGACAGAGTTTGTGGTTATGGATAATGCTCACGATGCCATCTGCATACTCAACAATTCTGCGGCTTTTAATCGCATGAAGATAGACTACAAGTTCGACCTGCTCCCCAACAACTCTTGGCTGTGCAGTGTTTTCCTGCAGGATGAACTGGTCGCTCAGGCGACAGGTACCAAAAAGAGCTCAAAGCATGCAGCAGCTCAGGAGGCAGTGAGGAAACTTCGCATGAATCAGGCACAACGACAACAGCAGCAGCAGCAGCAGCAGCAACAACACTACCACCACCACCACCACCAACCACAACAACAACAACAACAACAACAGCCGCAACAACTATCACAATACTCCAGAGAAAATAATCAGTCAGATGCTGGGGGACGCTTTGGGCCACCGGTTGGCAAAAAGAAGCATCTGAGTGAATTGGTCATCCTGGAAAACTCTGACAATGCAATCTGTATCATTAATGACACAGCGCAGTTTAATAAAGTGTCTGCTGATTACAAGTTCACAGTTCTGCCTGATCATCGCTGGAGGTGTGAAGTCTACTTGGAAGGACAGTATGTAGCAGCAGGAATCGGGCCCAAAAAAATAGTGAAGCACATTGCAGCAAAGGAAGCCTTGGCCACCTTGAGGCAAACACAGGCTGTGGTCAAATCCAACTTGAGAAAGGAAGGTCACAACGACGCCATATCCCGATCCCAGATCCTGGCTCGCTCTGGTGAAGAGGCCACAAGGCAGGAGATTAAGGAAGACAACATTGGAAACCAGCTGCTCCGCAAGATGGGCTGGAAAGGAGGCGGCCTGGGCCGAGATGGGGAGGGCATCGCAGAACCAATCAGAGTGAAGGAACAGTTCTCCAGAGAGGGATTGGGTATGGACACGGACAAAACTGGGAACCAGCTCAGCAAGCGTGATATCGAGGACATCATTCGTAACTATGCCAGCTCAGACCGTCAGGACGATCTTCGCTTCTCCACTGATCTCACCAATGACGAACGCAAGCAGATCCATCAGATATCACAGAAATACGGCCTACGGAGCAAGTCATACGGACAGGGACGGCAGCGGTTCCTCGTTGTCAGCCGCAAAGTACACAAAGACCAGCTGATTGGTCAGCTGTTACAGGAGGGACAGGTGGGACGATATGAACTTGTGAAACCTCAGGCCTCTCACTGACTTGCATGCAGGGCAAAATTAAAAAAAAATCATCAGACATCAGCTCGGACTTCATTACAAATCACAAGTGTAACAGCTGTGTTTATACTTGTGTGACAATTTACAACATGTTAACACATGCGAATCCTTCAGGGATCACCTGTGGTTTCTGCATTCCTTTGCCATAAACTGTACTTTAGCTTTAGCAGGGGCTGTAGGATAAGTGTCTTTTTTGTCTCCTGTCATTCCATGTCTTATTCGTTTCACTTTTGCACAACGAGCTTGTGTTCAGTACTTTGTGGTATCATGTCCTGATGATGACTCTGAGTTTTTTTGTTTTTTCTTGGTCACCAAAATCCACTTTTTGTTTTGTGGCTATTTAAGGAACCTGGCAGAATATGCAGCTTTCCACTGCTTGTTTGTGAACATTGTTGACAGTAGACTCGTGAGAGGCATCAACATCCAACCGTAGCTAGGTGCTCATATCAGTCTCACTGTAGTGTTACATCTCTATACAGCAATACCAGCAATGTCGTCTGCTCTTTCAACACCCAGAGGTCATTCTACAAGTACAAGCTGCAACCATTATCGGAAAAATCTTCACCTGGAAACTGTAAGCTGTGATCTTTGTTAAGTGTCAGATGTGTTGGTTTATGTGAGTACAGTTAACTTGTCTGCTTGTTTTCACAGCTGTAATGACTGAATAAATTAAAACTGATAACCATCAGATGGATATTTTTGTGCTGAGTTAAAAAGGCAACAAAGACGATTGATGTATATTTATTTTATTTACAAGAAAATGTACAGTTTGTTACATGGGTTACCAGTGCAAAGTCTTATAATCTGAAAACAGACACCATCCTGTTTCAAACAGTAGTATCAGCCTATTATGTCAGCTGACCTGTAAGATTGTAAAATAGCATAGAAATGTTCTCACACAGCCTTAAAACATCAGCATTATGAAACTGTGCATGAAACAAAGTTAAGCACCCACAGAGGGTACTAAATGTCTTGTTTCTGTGTTGAAGAGGGACGACTGTATTCACCAATATCTCTTTTAAAATCAAAGGCATGGCTTTACAAGTACAGTTGAGAGAAAAACAACCCTCAAAGGCATCTGTTGAGTTGACAACTTGTTCGAGGGATGGATGTCCATGCCAGGGTAATTTTCTATCCCTCTGAAAGCCTTTCAAAAGACAGAAAGAAACAAAACCAAACGGAGTGAGGCCACTGAAACAGAAGGAGAAACTCCCATGAACGCCTTTGTTTTGTTTTTTTTTGTTTTGTAAAACTGACGTGTCGGTATCTACACAGCAAACCACACAGCAAGCACATCTAATAAACTGTCGCCGTGTCAACCAACCAGTTTACTTCATGTATAAATAAACAGGTAGAAAAGCGACAGCTGAGAGACCGCCTGTTTTTAAAAAAAGAAAAAGAGTCGGGGCATTTAGCAAGTAACCCAGATATAACAAGGTACATTAACTTTTAACAAACATATGCTATCGCCCAACAATAGCATTCGGCAGGAGTGAATGCCACAACACAACAGCATACAAACTTAGCAACAGTTATGGGACAAATATACTGAGAAGGATTTTTAAGATGTGTCGTTTTATTATTTTTTATTTTTTTGTGAGCTCAGTTTTCTTGATCGGTGGTTTCTTGATTCTGGGCCGGACACTGTTCGTACTCGAACAATAACAGGGGTCAACAGTCACGCCAACTCTGTTCAACAATAGCAGAAACCCTCTTCTCGTACTCCCGCTTGTTTTCCTGGTACAGCTGGGCTGCTTGGCTGTTGGCGGGACTGTTTGGGTTTGGCTCGTCCAGTAAAGACTTTAAATATAAAAAAAAGAATGTCAGAGGGTTAGGTTTCTAATAAAGTTTTATGATATTATAACTTAGGGCTGGGTATTGATATATGATACCTTTGGGGGGACAGAAATAACCCAGTACCAAGTAGTATTGAAACTTATCTAGTCAAACACTACCTGCATTCGATCCTGTTTGTACCCAGATTGAGGAAGAAATGACCACTGATATGGTTTTGCTCGCGGCCAATCACTGGAGGCGTTCATCAGTTAAATGCAACGTATGACTGCCTCACTACCACCGAAACTACAACCCATACAGTCTATGGGTGAGGTCGAGTTGGGGATTCACAGGGTTCCTACACATTTTCCTTTTCAAAGTTCCATACTTTTCCTGAGTCAAATTTCCAAACTTCTGTGTACATTTTTCAGACCATATTATTCATCTGAGTTCTAATAGCAAGATGTTTATGATGTAAATTAATGGTTTTAAAATCCAACTGTTAACATGTACTGTATGTTACACTCTGACTATGTTGCCAACTAATTGCCACAGGATTGTAACTAGGTACTGTCGCTCATACAAACTGATTAACACAAAACTGAACTGACTTTAACACACAGCATTTGTTTGAAGCTGCAACACTAAAACAATACAATGCTATTTAAATAACTGTAAACCTTCCACCACTTCAGTAACAGAAGGGATGTTCATGTGCAATTCGTCAGGGAACTAGAAAAGAGAACTGAAGTCCACTCACATTGCGTCATTAGCTGTTATATTATTCTCCCCCCCCCATATTTTTTAGAAACTAAGAACCAAAAAAATCAGTTGAGAAAAGTGAACTAATTCATTTTCACAGCATCTGTGCAGCCTTGTTTATTTACTGTGTCCATGGATATGACAATGAACACAGCCATAAAGTTAGGGATTCCTTGTGCAGAAAAGACAGTCCATTTACTTTTCTGATAACCTAATCACTGTGTAACTCAAACATTCAGAGAAGCTTGATACTTGTATTTGTGATGCTTTCAAATATGTGCAGTTCACAGATACTGCTGCATTTTCTTTCAAACTAATTTGGTTGTGAATATCTGGATTTGGTCCAGAGCTGTTTTGCAGGCTGTAATGTACAGGCAGCTCTGTGTAGGAGTGTTCAATCACACGCTATACTTCCTGCCTTGCTTTCAACATCAAGCTCACTCTGGCACGCACTCTCTGACACAGTGGTAAACATTTTGTCTGCGCTGCCTGCCTGCTCCAAATGCCATGAAAAACACTCTGCTTGTTTGATGAATTTATTTTTAGAAATGAAATATTTTCGAAAACAGAATTGGAACCAAAGAATTACATTTATATACTCTCTTTTTTTCAATGCATACCCAAACCTGGTAATTACTAAAACCAAATTCCATACTTTTTCATATTGCGTAGGAACCCTGAGTTCAGCGTGCTGAGATGTCACCAAAATGTTAGAAAGTGTGGCTATTCTAATACCTGTGGCATCTGGTGGTGTTTTTACGCTACAGAATGCTTCCATTCACAGAGTATCAAATTAAGTGGAGAAAAAAGGTATCAAATAAAGTACTCTACTGATATTGGTATAACTTTGAGGGTACTTGAAGTGGTAGTGGTTCTGGTATCGTAATTTATTAAACAACAACCAGCCCTAGTTTTAACAGTCATTTCAGCACTGGACAGTCATTGTGTGTAAATGACAATACGTATATTGTGCAGGTATTTCTCTTTATCACTACAAATTTGATCTTCATTAATTTGCATTAGCACAGGATATGTTCATGTGTAAGTAAGAATGTTAGATTACCTGTATTGAAGTTAAGATCGAAGAGACATCATAGGTTGGACTCCAACGATTCTGAAGTATATCTAAGCATATGCTGCCATCTGCATACACTGCAAAAGAGCACACAGAATATAAAGCGTTTACTCTGCAGATAATACAGAAAACAAGTCAGTGTTCTTGGGGAAAATAAAAGATACATTTAAAACACTTAATTGCTGCTATTGAAATTGTTAGTGGCGTTGAAGTACATACCATTTGGATGAAACATTTTGGAGACAAATCGCACTGTTGGAGGTTTATTTGGATATTCCTCTGTGAATTCAATGGTAAGTTTGAAGGTTCCTGAAAGTAATAAGTAATGACACAGACTGAATTAAAATACATTAACTAAAAACAGTCCAATCCAGTAACCAAGTAGAAAGTGCAGGTATCAGTTTGTGGACCTGACTGTTTTGATCAAAAGCAACATTAAATCATTTTTGTAACTCAGCTGCCTAGTTAGTGATCAGAAACTGATATCTGTAGTGAAATGGTGCTGCTTAAAGTAAAGACCAATGAAAGCTGTATTTATAACACTTATTTTTATTGTCCACAGATGCTGAGGGCAACAGTAAGGGAATTAACTCCCAAGTCAAAGTTTGCTTTCTTGGACAGAGTCCAGTGCAATAAGTTATTCGTTTAAACATCTAAACTTCTTTAAATACAATCCATCTGATCGATGTTGGAGAGCTGATCACTAGTTAACAAGCAAAACAAAACTTTCTCCTGATTCACTTTAAGGGCCCATTTAAAAGCTACTGATATCAATCAATATAATCTAACTTCCAATATCTGATGGTTAAAATCAGCATGAGTATTTGCCTAATCTTTGTTATATCAGAGTTGGAAAGACAAATTATTTGAACGTAAAGAGCTTTTCAGAATACATACCATCTTCAAAAGGTGTTCCCTCCGGTCTGAAAGAGAGGCAACAAACAGGTTGTAGATCATCACTTACAAAAAGCTCCAAATAACTTTTCAGATTCTAGTCTGAAATACTCAAAAAACCTGCTGACATGAACTACAGCTTTATAACATATGTCCAAAAACAAGCAGTGACAACTTCTACAAAACATTTGATTACTAAAATTGCCAAAAACCTCCCATTTATATGTTTTATTTTAACAAATCAACTTACCCAAAAATGACAGCGTTCCATACCATAATATTGTTTTCTGATGGGGCCCCACTAACTCCAGCTGGAGGATCCTCTTGCAGCCTAACAGGAACAGTGAAAGCATCACAACATGCAGGTGATATCAGACAGAGCATACCACACAGATGTCAAAGTCATTACTGCTAGACCAACATCAGGGGCATAATACTGCATAATGCTGCTGATGGTGGTCAACCATGCAGGTGATTAATAATAATAACTAACATTAAAAAGTAGGAGTGAAGACTCTAATGTACAAATCAGCAGACAGCAAGGCTCCAGTGAATACAAAACCAGGAGTACAGGCCCTGAATTGTGTCTCTAAACCTGGGTGGATAATTGTATGCAAATTCTCCAATGGTAAACACCTCAGCAGGATTTACAGCTGGGTGGTATATATCTACACAACATTATTCTTTACATTATAATGAAAAAACAATGACAGCAATCATGCTGTAGTGCCGCTGGAAAGTGTTACTTATAGTGTACTGTCCTACCTGAGTGAACACAGACAACGCTTTTATGTGTTTGGCCTTTACAACCACATTCCTAATTCATGTTTATTAAAGTTTAATCCATTACGCACGTTGTCTAAAAGACTGGTGTATGATTTAGACAGTGGGCCAACAGGATTAAGTCTTGGACTCTATGACCCTGAGTTTTGTTCAGCTGAACATACTGGAGATCAGGGAAAAGAAACCATGTGCCATAGCGGGCTGTGTTGACTGTCTGCAGGTTTTCAGTGACTGCATGGCAGATGGTTGTTTATCCTCAGGCTTAGATAGTGATCTATCAGCGAAGAGGAGCTCCCTTGATCAGGGTGTATTTGCACAGTGTATATCTACCACTGCGTTTCATCTGCCTATGAAGGGCCATCTGGCCAAGGACTTGAACTGTATCCTCAATAACCAGTTACATATGAAACCCATTGATATCATATGAACAGAGCCATTAACTGTTATGTTGCAAAGGATAATACGTCGCAGTTTAACGACATCCATCCTCGAAAGCGAGCAGTGACCATAAGTTTCACAACGTCTATGTTAGAACTCCTGGCTGCCTTGCCAACGGCTCTTACCGGTAACGTTAACAATTATCGTTAACGTTACCTGTCAATATCTTAGCGGTCATCCACTTATTAACCCCACCCTAATTAAGCGGTAGATACTCTAATCAAAGACAAAAACACGGTTATAATCCACCGATGTTTCAATGTCTATTTGTGTTATTATTTCATGGCGGTGTTTAGTTTAGAATACCGTCTAGGCTGAAGCTAACAGGCTAGCCTTCGGCTGCTAACATTAGCTACAGCTACTTCTCTGTTGTTTTCTTCACGCTTACCGTTTAAAATCTCTCATTAAACGTCGTCTTGCTGGAGTTGACATCCTGCTCACACGGAAACCTAAATCCTTGGCATAAACGTAACCGGCTCAAGTGTGAGGAAGTGTATTTTTTAACCGGCGTATTATTTCAACTCCTAGCTGGCTAGCCAACGATTGCTAGTTTGTCAAATATTTGGCTGGATCTGCTCGTCTGAGGACGCAACCACTTCGACGGGGGACGCTAACATCGACTGGCGCTAAATTGGTGAGCTGTGTGGCTACATAGAGGCGAGCTAACAGTATGACTGAACGTGGAATTATCGAGTATGTCTAGTTACAAGTTTGAACCAGTTTTAGCTTGTTGTAATTATCGTTAGAATATTTTGCATTTACCTAAAAAGACCCCGTCTCTACACTTGTATCATTCCACAGAAAATTACGTCATATGTTTAGCAACCATATTTAGTTTGATCGGAACACGGCTAAGGTTCGTGTGATTTTAAGGTTTTACCCTTCAGTTTTTCTTCATATGCATTTTTTATACCGCGGCCAATTTTCCGATTAATTGAATCCAGTTCAGTTAATCACTTTGAGTATAACCAGCGACTGTTTCTAACACAAGGTATTTATGGCTGACATCCTGGATTCAAGTTGCAGTAACGCTAAAAGACCACTAGATGGTACCTAGCCCCTGAGTGTTGTAAATGATACGGCACACAACCCCGAACAAGAATAATAACACGTTTGCCTTTAATGTAATGTGTAACTATCACAGTAACGATAGTTTGTTGGTTTATTATGCCATTGTAAAGATAATAATTCTGAAAACAAACAGAAAAACAGCAATACACAGCTTGTATACTACACTATAAATAGAACTCTTAAATGCTTTTGACGCAAGTTTCCCATATGGTCTAGCGGTTAGGATTCCTGGTTTTCACCCAGGCGGCCCGGGTTCGACTCCCGGTATGGGAACATAAGATTTTGTCCACTTTCAACAAACTAATGTTTTATGATACCGACTATCTACCATTTTATCTCAGCAGGAAGCAGATAATTACTGGCACATGTTGAGTGCTCCAGTTCCACTTTATTTGATACAACATCCCACCATAAGCTCATCATTTCCAGGGAACCTACTGTAAACCCCGCCCGTTGAGGAGTTATCCTCATTTGCTCTCATCTCACAAGGGCTTGGACTTTCCCGGAAGATGCCCAGTCCCACTTATATCTCCCCGTACTAACATTTATCGTTGTTTAACGTAGTACAGGAAAATAAACTCGACTCAAACGCTACTTTTTTTTTTAACGTACAACCGATATTTTTATCCGTCAGCAACGTAATTTGTCTAACTTAAACCGAGTTCAGCTGTGGACAAAATTGCCTGTAAAGTGACACCTGTGACCGCGTTTACTAAACATTAACGTTAACCGACCCGTCGCTTAGATACCAGTTTGTTTAACGGTTCGTTAAGTTGCAGTGCAAAACCCATAGCTGTTACTTAGCGTCAGTCTGCACTTAAATAATATTAATATCCATTAACAATTAAATATTGATAATCCTTTACTTTTTAGGCACGCGGACCTTGAACAACTTTTTCCCATCGTTTTTTGGTGTGTCGTCCCTCGCTGCTTATTGCTCAATAGTGAAGCCTCCTGATTCCTCTGGTCTTACTACTACCAGGCTGCAGCCAAACTTGGTGCTGGGCCAATCATTTCCCAGGAAAATGTGACTGCTAGGAATTCCCCACGCATCAGCCCCTGTCGGAGAAAACTGCAATCTTGTATCAGGGAAGCACACGAAAGCAGCAGGAGGCTACAGCCGACCGGTGACTCTGCCATGATGGAGTTATAGGACCGTCTGTCTCCCAACTCGCACCCCAGGGATAATAATGTTTTTCTAACGTCGCCGTGTTTTCATGAGGACAGCCACTAAAACTGCCTGCATAAAGCCAGGGGACATGCTGTGCTGATGACAACTTCTACAAGGGTGAGTCCACAGTCAGGCATGTTTTATTCTTATTTCATGCTCTCTTGTAACTAACAATGAAACTATCTGTACATAATGTGACCTCTCTGTTATATACTTGATTTATATTTTTCCTCATATTGGTGCTTTTCATGTCAAATAATCAAACTTCAGCAGATAATAGCTACAGTTGTAGAATATTATATCAGTTTGGGCCTTTTATAGCACAATGGCTATACTCAGTGCTCTGAAAGTTATCACACCTCAACTAAAGAAGCATGACTGAACTCATATGATGTTAGCACTAGCCTCTGGGATACATGACCTGCTGCAGCCTACTACTCCATAGATTACTGTGACTCCCCTTTGTGTCAGACAGCCAGCATGTGACTGCACTGATGTGGGTGTGTGTGTATGTGTGTGTGCGCGCTGAAAATCTTGACAATCAGTGCTAGGAGATGCCCCCTTCACAGTGCCACAGCTATAACTGTAATAATCATCCCTTTATACATCAGAGAGCACTTTCAAAACAAATTTCAGTGCAGTTTTTAGTGCTTATATGTGTTTAGGGTTATATTATATATAGTTAATATAAAAAGAGAGCCCATAATTTGTCCTCCATAGCCAGAAATAGTCTGCCTTGACCCTGATGCCAGGTGTGGCCTTGTCCTGAAAACACTGGAAAAAGTTGATCTACTGTAGATATACCGAACATGGAGTTCACTGGCTTGAAAGCTAGAATGATGAATCAATTAATCCATTAGTTAAGCAACGGAAAAGCGACTAATCATTCAAAGTATTTTAAGCATGAATGGCAAAAAATTACTAGTCCCAGCCAGGGGTGTAGCACAAAATCCTGGACCCTGTACTTAATATAATACTGTGGATCCCTCTCGCATCCACAGCTATTCAAGTATCTTTGTGGACCCTCCTCACAAGAGGGCCCTGTAAACTCAGTCCCCCTTACCCAGTCCTAAACCACCAGCTTCTAAAAGGTGGATATTTGCTATATTTTAGTCTTCAGTGATAGTAAACTGATTATCTTTGTTTTGGAGTGTTGGTTTTATAATAAGCAGCTGAAATATGTCAAATTCTGCTCAAGGAAATTGTGATGATCACTTTTGAGCTATTTCCACAGCAGTCACTGATAATCTGACTCCACTGTGTGTCACTCATTCCACCGAGGAGCCCTCAGACTGAATATACTCACTGAAATGGGAAAGAGTTGCCCTGAGAGTGAGTCTCAGATTCTCACTGAGATTCTTTGGAGTACAAATATAAATGTTTGTTTGCTGTTTTCCCCAATTTATACACATACAGGTCCGCTTGACCAGACAAAAAAGTCTTTTTTTATAGTATCAACCCTATTCTGTGGCTAAGTCTAAATGTTTGCCAGATGTTTACATTTTTCAGTTAAGATGCTTGTATCATGGGACAGACAAACACATTCTCATTGGCCCGTCGGCAGTCTCACCCTTCAGAGGAGGCGGCTGTGACGCAGAGGGAGGGGAAGAGTTACGAGCCCAGCTTGTCAGTCCCACTAGAGACAGGACCAGCTGGACCCACCAGCTCTTCAACCACCATCTCTCCCCTCCCCTGCAACCTTCCTATGGTGGGAACTCTGGCAGAGGCCTGCAGATAATTGGAAACTTCAATCCACTGAAAGCAATTATCCAGAGCAAGACTTTCCAAATATATGCCAGTGTGGAGCCGTCTTGTTTGTTCCGAGCATGTGCCCTTGTTTTAGAGACAAGCCTCTGCCCACACATTCAGCCTCTTTTGCCCCTGTCCTCTGTGCATTGATAGCTTTAATGCTGCACAGGCCATGAGTGATGTGTGTGTGTGTGTGTGTGTGCGCACTGCAGATGGAAGACTGTGTGGTTGAGACCAAAGCAGTTCCCGGTAGCCTTTTTATCCTGTGACAGTGATGTCACCATCAGTAGTCTGAGGAGTGCAAGGATGACCGAGGGCAATAATGGAGAGCTTTCCCGTGCTGTTCTCCCCTCAGTGACGAGGAGCTCCTTAGACATTAGACACTTCTTCTCCTTGCCCAAGATGTACCCGCCTGTCTTAATGGGCTGCTGGATATTGATTTGGCTACACAAAAAGAAGATCTGAGCTTTTATCTATTTAGTAA
Organism: Epinephelus fuscoguttatus; assembly: GCF_011397635.1. Taxonomy (NCBI): domain Eukaryota; kingdom Metazoa; phylum Chordata; class Actinopteri; order Perciformes; family Serranidae; genus Epinephelus; species Epinephelus fuscoguttatus. The sequence goes on along the minus strand of NC_064760.1, from coordinate 17,271,407 downwards.
GCAGCACTCCAGTTTCACAAAAGCTTTCAGAGTGGCCTTGCAAGAGACAGGGAATCTTTTGCAAGTTGGCATATGGGGTAATCTGTAAAAAGGGTTCACCTCCCTGTTACAGTGTTCAGATATATTTGAGCATACAGGTGTAAATAAGACAAATAGTTAATGTGAAGCGTCCACACATGCAACTACAAATAAAGGCCACCTCCATCTTTACTGAATGATCCTTCCTTAGGTGTCACTGTGTGTAATTGGGTGCTTTAGAAATAACCACAAGATGGCAATGTTCATATGCTTTGACTAAACAAACAATCATATGAGATGGCTGACACCTCAAATGACTTGCAGAAATGCAGGAACTGACTCGTGAAAAGAGAAATAAAACTGTTAAACTTCCCTTTTTCAGGTGTAGGGAAAAAAACACCCTGTGCTGGCCTGTTTTCTGTTGAGGGCTTGCAGGGGAACTGCTGGTTTGCAAAGTTCCTTAATTGTATGCTGCTGCTTCACCACCCGGGCTTTTGACACCTGAATATCACCTTGTCGGACATGTTTGATTGCTAGGCAGCAGCAGCAGTAAACCACTGCCACTGGACATGACGTCGGAGAGAAAGGAGAGACGAGGGAAATTCCACCTGTAACCTCATTCTGCTCTCATGCTGCCTGTCTCACAGGCATGTGACTTGGACGAGTCATCATGCCCGAGTTTCTCCCTGAATCTGTGCATTGTCATGATGTAATGTAGGGTTCCTGTAAAGCTATTTTTAGCACGTAGAAGAGGCCTGGACTTTGTGTTGTAAGTATGTAGTTGTTATGTAAATGTGTTAGTAAAGGTTAGACTTGTTAAATGAGTCGGAGTGATTCAGGAGGTGGAACATAGACTGATAGAAGCTATACAAAAAAACATTGTTTTCAATGATGTAGGGGATTTTTTGATTCAGTAGTCATAAAATTAAATATTGAGGCACTAATAAAGACTTTGTGGTGATCATGGGCTGATTATGAGACAACAGGCCCCTGGGCACAGATATGCAAGAGGCTTCACGACCTCCCCCACATGGGAGCAAGAAACACAGACTTCATAGTGGTGCTGACTCCTTTTTATGTTTTGTTTTTTGCCTCTTTGTCGTCACTGTACCAATTTTTGTGTCTCTTTGTGGTCATTTTGTATTTCTTGGAGGTAATTGGTGTCTCTTGGTGGTTGTTTTGCCCCTTTTTTTTGTTATTTTTGTGTCCCTTTTTAGCTCATTTGGATCTCTTTGTGGTCTCTTCCTGATCAGTATGTAATATTTTGAGCAAACGGTAGGGCCAGGTGGGCTCCTGACACTTAAGACCTCTGGGGATGTGTCTGTCTGTCAGTAATCCATCGATGGTGGTGATAATCAAGTGAGAACAGACTATATTTGAATTAAAGCGTTAGAGTTATAGCTCAGCATTTTGGGAAATATGCTTTCTTGCTGAGAGTTCGATGAGAAGATTGATACCACTCATGATATACTGCCAGCAACCAGCTATCTTAGCTTAGCTTAGCTTAGGACAATGACTGGAAACAAGGGGAAACAGCTAGCCTGGCTCTGTCCAAATGTAACAAAATCTGCCTACCAGCAACTCTAAAGCTCACTAATTCGTAAGTTAAATCTCATCAAGTTGTCATTGACAAATTGTGGTTTTGTGGGATTAATGCCGGAGTATTTCTTGTCATCATGAGGTTGCCAAACAACCAGCGGATCTTTGTAAGCTTAATAGGTGCTGGTAGGCTGGTACCTTTGTCACCCTTGGACAGATATGGGCTAGCTGTTCCCATCTCATTTCAGTCTTTACGCTAAAATAGGCTAAGCTAAGATAAGATAAACTAAGCCAAGCTTAAAAAAAAGCTAAGCTAACCAGCTACTGGCTGACAGATATCCGTGCAGTGAATAAGAAGCCACCATTAGCTTACCATAAAGATAGCTAGCGGTAGGTTCACCAAATCTGCCTCTAAACCCACAAATAGTTGTTTTTGTATGGATTAAGCAAACAAGATATAATGTGTTAATCTTATTAATTAGATTGTGTTTTCTCCCCTGTTTCCAGTCTTTATGCTAGGCTAAGCTAACTGGCTCATAGCTTCATATTGAACAGATATAAGAGTAGTTTCGGTTTTCACATCTAATTCTTGGCTAAAAACTAAGTGTATTTCCTTACATGTCAAACTATTGCCTTAGATTAAAATATAAGACATCCAATTAGTTTCTTTTCAGCTGAAAAGGCTGAAATCCTTCAGATACCATGGGGAGAGTAAGAAACCCTTAGTCCCAACATATGACTTTGTCTACAGGGAGAACTACTCAAGGATGAATCAGAGTCTAACATGTCCACTCTGGCAGCATGTTGACATCATGAGATTAGTTAACCACATTACTTTGATATTTTTATGGTGCCCTCTGAGGTCCATGTAAGCACACAGCATAGTAGGCCGTACCACTGTTGTATGTGTAATTACATTAAGGAGTGATGGCTTGGGTTGTAATGTTCTAGCTTACTGTAGTTTGACCACACAAAGTAGCTCCTCACAAAAATAGAAACTGGCTTAGCCTGCAACTCTGGCGCATAATGATATTTCACCCTGTCATTTTTCATGTCTCTTGGAGCTAATGAGGTAGCAGTGAGAGGTTCACAGAGGCCTTTCATGAGTCAGCTCAGCCACTGGTTCTTGGATTCAAAGAGTAATCTTTGCTCGAAGACGGCAAATGATCTTTCCTCATTCAAGTTTTAACAAACTCTTTCAACAAATGTGACTAATATGAGCGAAGACAGGGTTGACAGAATTTGCAGTGAGCTCTGGCAGCTCATCACATCTGCTGAGAGGCAGTTGTCTGTCTTCACCGTCGGTAAAATTATTATTTTTTCCTTTTGGGTTAATTTCAGAGTGACAGGCAGACCTCAGGCTTGTTGAATTATTTAAGTGCTCACAGCCAATGGGTATTATAATCTAGGCCCTGAGTGACAGAGCAATATGCTCTTAGGGCCTCATGGCATTTTATAAATAATGAGCTTGAGATAAACTAGAGCTCTCGGGTTAGAAACTACTGGAGCAGGCCCGCACCTTTAGCCCTGAATCAGCTCATGTGACACAGACGGACTTTTCAAAACCTCAGTGATTGTTTATGATAAGATGTCTGTATGAGAAGCAGCAGTTATGTGGTTCAGTCATGTGATGTAGCAATGAATGCTGTCCGCCTGTATCTGACTGCAGGTAGCTGTTACAGTCCACAGAGGTGTGATGTGGATGATCTGGATTGTTGGCCTGCTCTCTGTGTTTACTAATTCATGAGTTGCAGTCTGTGTGTGTGTGTATGTGGATTCACCATCAATAGACCTAATGCTACTACAGCAGCTAGCCACTGCTCGTCTGTTCAACAGCTACTGTATGTTGTGTTATAAACTAAACCCACAGAGAGGATAAATTTAATACTATGGAAACTCCAACTAACCCCTTATATATACAAGGGGTCTCAAACTGTTGGCCAAGGTGCTAGATTTAATGCATGAAACACGTTAATAAGGCTCCTTACATGTTGAGAATTTATTGTTAAAGCTGCTATAATCAATATTTTTACACTAACAGTGGATCCTCACTGTGGAGGTTCATGCACACCCTCAATTTCTTGTAGACAGGTTCATAGGAGAAAATGTCCTCAGGGAAGAGAGGAGAGAATTCACACACACTGTCCTTTACCTGCAATATACTTTATTTTTATGTTTCGGTCTTTAAACCTTCATTTAGTTCTAAGTATTGAAACATTAAAAAACTTTTTATTGCAAGTAAAGGCCAGTGTGCGGGAATTCTCCCCACTCTGTGCTGACAGTGGATCAAATAACTACATGTTTGTGAAACACAGATAAATATCAGCTGACTCTGCAGTTCCCCTCAGCTCTGAGGAGTGCTTTAGCGTCTTATAGATAGATAGATTTACTGTTTTGGTTCGGTTTCAGTGCTCTCATCAACACCGTTTCCAGATGCAACAGGCAGCTGTATGTAGCAAGAAGCTCTGTAAACCCACTACATGCTACCTGCTCAGCTTTAATCGGCGGACAGATGCAGTTAGGGACAGGCTGGTCATTTCTGTCAGGAGGTGATGAAGAGCAAAATAAGAGAAAATATTGAACTTCCATTCATCAAATGGCCAGACACATGACTCCAAGTGGATGTTAATGGTGCTTTGTAACTGTTTCCTTTTGCCAACAAATTCTACTTACCCACAGAAAAGGTGATAATTATGTCACTGTTGTTTTACAGCTTGTTTCTGCTGCCCCAAAGTAATGCATCTTAAAATCCGGTCCACAAATTATTTTATTTCTTCCTGGTTTGATTTTCCCCAATGTTTTATTTTAGAGTAATCATGTAATGTTCTGGCAAGGCAGCAAAATCAGAGCTTAGGTAAATCAAATAGCACAATAAATATTTCTGCTAAATGCCTGTGGCCTATGCATCATTGTCTGCTCCGAGGTGCTGCTGAATCACCGACATTCAGTTGGATGAGCTGTTGCACATTAAATGCATTTTCGTGTTGATAGCTCTAAACCTACAGAGCTCTTTACCAGGTCTGTATGTCATACTATAGTCATACTCAGTCAGCACAGTGAATCATGTTAGATCCTGGCTCAGCTCAGGATGCTCACTGTCGGAGAATGATGAAGTTTTCACAGCACTATTAGCCGTCAGCTTCTTGAACAAACCAGATTGTTGCAACAACAAAATCTGACCTCAACCAGCTGGCAGACTTTTAAACTGCAATATTTGTTTAGTACCTTACTTGCCTTCAATCTTTCATAACAATCTACACATGGCAGATGCTTTTTTGAGTGTTTTGTCCTGGAATAATTATTTGTCCATCTCAGCGGGGTTAATTATGAAGCCTCATTGCCCTCTCGTTCACCTCAGAGTGCATCTCTTGTGGGATGCACTTCTGTCCTGTTAGCAGGCGTCCCTCATCCTCGGCTAAAAGCTTCCCTGATCTGTATTTGAGCGGCTAGAGCAGCCATCAGATGACCTCGAAACTACACAAATAATTCTGTTCGTCCTCCAAAGGCTCCCGTATCTCATCTTGTCAAGGATTGTTCCAAATGTTTGTCAGGTTTTATGAGTCTCTCCAAAATAACTGTGCACCGAGTGATCTAGATTTTCTGAGTGCAGTACATAGTGGAATGGTTTGTCAGGTACAAATGTAGTTCATTCCTAGATAAAGTGTGTCATATAAATCAAGTTTGAATGGGGGCAAATATATAAAATGCAGTGGGCACTAGTCATACGGTATTTGCAGGGACCTATATACTCAACTTTTATCTTATTAAGCATAAAATTTACTGTCATTGACATTTATGTAGCAACCTGAATAACATAATGATAATAACACAAATACTGTTATATTCCAATTAAAATATTAGCATTATAATGTGGATCTAGGTGCTAAAAAGTGCATTAACATTTGGATAAACAAGCAGGAAGATTAACAGCATGCAATTAGTGATCATGCCCCCCTTTTGGGATAAAGGGAATTCCCTGACACAGGCCTTAACCACATCAGCTTTGTGGTGCACAGTATTGCTGTGCTCTGCCCTTTAATGGGGACATAGCACAGGCTTCGAGGCCCGTTGCTGTTGGCTGGCCTCTGTTGTGCAGAGCTAGTACAAAAGAGTCAAGAATTTTTTCATTCTCAGGCTGTAAAGGAAAGGTGTGTCTGAGTCTACAGGGTCACGTGGCTCGGCACTGATCACTCATCAAAGCTTTCTCTTTTTTTGGCTTGAGTTACTACACCACTCATAGAAATAAAGAGAGCACAATGTACTATGCGAGACAGGCCTTTTGTGTTTTCACACTGTGGGCTGATTTTAATTGTATCCCACTGACATGTCATGAAGCACCAGCAATTTAAACATCTTCACTTTTATTGCTTTTTCCCCAGAGCATGGATGTGATTTGTTGCACACTTCTGGGGGAGTTTGCGTTCAGTATTACAGAGGATAATTGGAGGGATTGTAAATTCTTTGGAGAGAATACGTGCAAACAGTTTTTTTTTGGTGTTCAATAAAAATACACAATAACACATTATTCACATTCATGAGGCTTTGCAGTTTAGTCTAGATTCCATGGCATGAATGTGCCTCGACAAACACTGTAAACCAAAGAGCAAAGACGCGTGTCTGGTGTAACTAAGTAACATTTGTGCTGCTTTTCTGTTTCTATTTAATTGAGTCCAAACTTTTGAGCTGTGATTTTCTAACAGTCTAGTGTCGGTTTGTGCCCAAACATCAGATGCGTCTATATGCACCGACCAGCAACAATATTAAAACCACTGACAGGTGAAACGAATATCATTGATCATCTTATTACAATGCAATGTTCTGTTGGGAATCCTTGGGTCCTGGCGTTAGGCGTGCCCCAGCCACCCAAACACCATTGGAGACCAAGTACACCCCCTCATGGCAATGATACTCCCCCAGCAGGACAATGCATCATGCCACACTGCAAAAACTGCTCAGGAACGGCCTGAGAACATGACAAAGAGCTCAAGGCATCGACTTGGCTTCCAAATTCCCCACATCCCAATCTGATCGAGCATCTGTTGGGAGCACTGGTACCCCAAAGGCCCTGTGTCCTTGCCTCCACAGGTCAGAGCAAAGTCCAATCCGCAGTGGGGCATCTGAACTCTTGAGACATGGACACACTACCTCTGGGGTGTCCTGTGGTATCTGGCACTACGACCTTGAGTCCTGTGGGTTGTGAGGTGGGGTATTGGCACGTCCTACAAGTGCTTGATCAGATCTGGGAGAATCTGGAGGCCTACCCCTTGAGCTCATGTTCCTTGATACCGAAACCCAGCCCTATACACAGTACATATCTATCTATAATATGTAATTATAGCTGATGTGCAGGTTTAGGTGGTGGTTCTCGCTCTGCATCGCTCAGTGAAACAATTACAGGACATGTACAGACATTTAGTTCATTCATGTCACCGTAGATCCTCAAACCAAAACTTCAAGGACAGTTTAAACGATACTGGCACACACAGAGGAATATCACGTGCTCCTTAGTATTCACTGAAGGAGAGCCATGAAGTGTTTGTGATGCCCTACCCTCTCGTCTATTTGTTTGCTCCCTGACTCTGTCGAGGAAATATTTCTCCGACACAGCTGATTACCCACAATTAACAGATCACTGGAATGCAGCGCGGGCTCATTTCAGTTTTCTCCCTTTTTTTCAGATTTTGTAAAGAACATGCAGAATTTGTGTGTCGGGAATATAAAAGCTTACAGTCACAGCTCAGTGCTGCAGCTCTAAAATATTTCCCCAGTTTATTGAAAATGTTTCCTTTGATGGCTTTCTTTCAGATAAACTGTGTGAATATGTAAATAGGATTTTAACATAATAAAATAAGGGTGAACTAAAGATGCAGAAAACCTAAAAGATAAAAAACGCCCCTATTTGCATTACATCCCTAATATTTTTGCTAAATGTATGCAGCTCTCCGTTAGGCCTCAGATACTGTTTTAAACTCGTTGGTGTTAGTACAGAGCTTTGGATCGTCTGCAAGGCTTACATAGGGGAGTAACATAGGAATTAAATTTGCTTGTGTACATGCATGTGTGTGTTTTTGTATGTTTACATAGTTGTCCTGGATCTCGGCAGCACTGCAGTGCATTAGCCTTTAGAGTTTATATCACAAGAAGTGAACAGTTTCCTCCAAGGCTCTGGGGTTGTGGACAGTATTTCCAAAGACGGTGATAAATGGGGCTTGTTTGGTGTAACTTTCCCCCACAGCAAGGCTATCAATTTGCTCCGAGGCAAACAGCTGCTTTCTACTCTGAACTGAACTACATTGAAAGGAGGCCAGGAAGAATTAATGTGATGATGAGAGCACTCAGTGGAGACTGAGAGGGTGATTTGGGCGTCCCTGACAAACAGACCCCGCCACAGTTGCAATTGAGTTTAACGGGTTCATTTTTTAAATATCAATCTCCCAAGTCTTGTGTTTGTTTATGTTCTTTCCCAACAATCCCAATTTGAGCCAAGTTTTATTTAAATATTTGACTTTGGTTCTGTTGAATACACTATATGAGGCTTTTCAGTGGAAAGCGTGTACAAATTGATGCACAGACGAGAGTTTGAAGACACAGGGTGCTCACCACTCACCACAGACCACCACTTCCTGTTTGCTTGAGTGTCATTTCTGATAAAGATTCTTATCAAGTCTTGGCTATATCTGTACGCACAGAACTTTAAAAAATATGTGTCAGTAAAAATTATCTGTTACCATCTGCTGCTGCTCTGTGGCACTTTCTGCATAATGTAATAACTTTAAATGTAAAATTTGAGACGTGAATACCTGAGTTTAACTTGCATGTGATGATTGCTCACAGCAGGAGCTTTCCCATGATCACTGAATCTTGAAGAGGCGGAGGAGGAGGAAGAGAGATTATTTCGGGCCTCTGAGGTGAAACACTTGCTCATACCTAAATGCAGTCGACTTTACAGTTTCATTTCTTTGTACCTCCCACTGGTAGAAGTTGTTTTATGGGGCTTTGTGTTACAGGGAGAACAACTCCCCCACAAGTCAGCAGCGTAACTGGCTCCCTGACACGGCTAATAGACTCACAATTCACTGTGAATGTTTTAATGGGACACAAAGAGATGTGAACTTTACTTCTGATCTGCCACACAGATTTTAATCACCGTGCTTGGCCCCTATTGTATGGTCAAAGTCTAAAGTAAGCACATACCTGCCCAACTGTTTACCTGCACCTCCAGCACTCCTCCGCCTCTGCAGGAGAAACCCGTCTATCGTCTTTCATGCTGTTTGAGGTGTGGCCCTCTGGTTGGACCTCTCTGCTCTCCCCTCCCCCGCTGCAGCCCCGTCCAATCCCTGCCACACGAAGAACTCACCTGAAAGGATTTGCATTTAGGGCCGATACTCATCGCTGATTGGCCAGGTGAAAGCACTCTGCCTCAGGGCTCCCCTACCAATGGCGACAGCGCTGCGTGACTCATAGGGAGAGGACAAGTTGCTTCACTACACTTCTCCTTTTTCTGCTTCTAACAGCAGCCATTGCATTGTCTTTTTTTTCCCTCCCTCCTCTCCAGTTTTGTTTTGTCGCTGTGAGAAAGAGGTGTGGGGCTGACCAGTGGTCCACACCTTTAGACAGCTTTGTCCCCCTCTGAACGCACCTTGGATTATTCCCCTTTTTGTCTTTTGTTGTCTACTTTACTCTTGATTTTCATTGGTCACTGTGATCGACACTTGTTCGGGTGCTATTATGGACATTGTCACCCGAATCCTGAGTCTTTGAGGTTAGTGATGAATAGTTCTTCCATTCCTACTCTTCTTCACACCTTACCTATTTTGTTGGTTCATGTTAGTTGAAACAAATGGTTTAAAATGGATTTCTAGGAATTTTTAAATTCAAGAATTTTAAAATAAGTTTTTCTGTATTAAAGGCTTAATATGTTTGCATAATGTAGAGTTGTTTTTGTTGGTGGACACGCAGCTATGTAGTTAGTTTGCCAAAATGCACCTTTAACTTTATCGTCGCACTTTCATCAGCACATTTGACATGTTAAGGTTTTTTTAAGTGAACTTTAACAAGTCATGCAAATACAGTTGATATTTAGTTACATGTTTTCCCCATCAAATGTCTTCCAAGCGTACTTTAAATCAAACTATGTTCAAATTAACAGCAGACGCTATTTATAGAACCATGATCATGGGAGTTCTATACATTAAGTTTTAATGTTGGGGCACTCAACCGGTTTCAAACTCGGCTGACACTTTCTACAGCTTGACAACACGTGAGACCGTGTGATAGGTTTGAATTTCTGCATTTGTCTTTTTAACAACTACTACGAATGATCCTTTGCTGATGTGTCTGATTGTTGCTTTTCATTTATGAGTTGTTGCCTTATAAGGGTGTGCTGAAGCAAGGGCGGGAACAGCGTTTTGCAAGCCCCTTGACCAAGCCCACATGTATTTTTTTATGGTGTAGTAATCAGTAATTACGCACCATGTCGATTTTGATCCGTGATTGCTCTCCAAATCTAATACAGCCATTATTTAAAATGTCAAATGCTGCATTGAGTTGACACCAAAACTGCTGCGGTTTTGCTGTTGTTGCTCTCCACAGTCTAGAGCGTGGAGTCAGTCATGCACCGCCTCATGCATCAAAATCTTGAGGCCATCAGAACAGAATGTTGCTCATCTTGTAAAGTAGAGGCTCTTCATTTTAACTCAGAGGGAAGTTTGAACCCACAGTACTGTGCTTCCTCTTTTATGCACAAATTAGATGACCTTCCCCAAAGTCAGTTGTTTTTTCTTCTCAGCAGCCAGTTGAAATATTCTTCTTAATGCTGATGAGAATCTGTCTCTAAAAGCTGCTCAGTGCAGCAGAGATAAAAGCACACTTCCTGTTTCACCAGAAATCTACTCTGCACTTTTTTAGACCACACCAGACAATGTGCACATTCTACATCATTGAATCAACATGGCTACAGTTTGAGCAACAACTCGATTTCACACCCTCTTTTTATTTAATCTGTCTACAATTGTTGCTGCTGCGTGCTGCACAGAGCACTACACTTATCATAGAAAAGATTTCCATCCAATTTTGGTCAGTATTTTACATAGTTATATGCAAAAGACCAAAGCTTGTGATTGTTTCATCAGTTTGGCATTCAGAATTGATTTTGTTGATGTAATATCTGACGTAACTTGCAGTCGGGGCCCAAGACAGGCAACTTAGAACAGATCACTGCAGAGATACCAAATAAATATCTGTGTGCTTTCAGCTCCGTCACTGAGCTATTATTATATTTGGATCAATTGGCCTTGCACTCTGTTTGTATTTATCACCTGCTGTGCATCAGCACATGACCCAGTGAGTGAATGGCCCTGTTGTGTTTTAGCAGGTATGAGTTTGCATTTGTCCTAACTTTTTCATCATACTGTGTGCCCACCCTGATTTGGATTGTAAATGAGGCCTTTGCGTCTCAGAGGATGAACTCATACCGTAGATGCTGTTTAATTTGTGTCTCGCTCAGAGGACACAGAGGCTGATGAGGAGGCAGAGAGAGAGAGGCTGGACGGTATTGTCAGGTAGGCTCCTCTTTCAATACAAAGTCAACAAGTCTTAGCCTGTAATTAGATCATTAGGCTTGGGCAAGATGACGGAGGCGTTGCAAGAGAAGGCCATGACGAGAGGAGGAGGTGGGGTGGAGTTTATTACTACAGTCCCAGCATGCCGCGATATGTAAAAATTGAGGATTTATCTAGTTTCATGTTACTGACACATGCTTTGAATAGAATAGACCTAAAGCCAAGTTTGTATAGTTCATTACAAACTGTTTTTCTATGCCTTGAATTTAACAAAACACACAGCCAGATTCAGTTTCACATGGACAGGTACAAACTGTTCTTTATCACAAGAAGGATCAAAAGTATTTCTTTCTTTGTGTTCATGTCGTCATATCTTTTGGCAGCACTAATGCAAACATAAGGCATTGGCAAAGTATTAATATACTGATTGTAAGTCGGTGGCATAAAGAAGCTTTTAAACTTGGATGTTATACAGCCTGGTTGCCAGAAGAAAATGGTGGCATTGTATGTTTCTGCAAACCATGGAAATGTTACATTTGTGAGTTTCATACGAATCATATCAACGCTTCTAAAGTGACGGAGTACATGAGCTCACGTTGTCAAGGGTAGGTGGAGGGAATGGGGGTTGAGTGAGCCATCGCTGTGTTTCCAGCAGCTTTTTAGCCACCAAACGTGGGTGTTTTTAGTGACTCGTTGTGTTTCTACCAGAGATAGTGCCACAAAAAGTGGTTGTTTTTTTTATCAAGACATTGCTGCATTTCCAGCCAGGATGGTGCCACGAAAAGCGATTGTTTTTACCTGAGACACTGCTGTGTTTCCATCTGGGAGAGGGAATCAAAAGCAGCTGTTTTTTACCAAGACATTGCTGACTTTCTTGCCAGCACAGTGCCATCAAAAGTGGGTATTTTAAGCCAAAACATGAGCTTTTCCTAAGAATAACCAAGTTGTTTTTGTGCCTAAACCTAACCATATTAACCACAGCGTTGTTTAAACTAAAGAAACATAAAACTTTAACATATTCGCTACATTATGCCAAAGACATTTAATGTATCTGTTGTTTACAGAAACTTACAATGCCAGTATTTCTTGGAGATTGGGTTGAAGTTATTACAGAGAAGGGTGTCCGTTCATAGTGTCTAGTGACAAGACTGATTTCTTTCTCTTTATGTTAATAAGTTTCAGCTCTTTCACTTCTGTCTACCAGGTCTCTTACTCTTACCACAACCCCTGATTAACTGCCCATTTATTGAGGGGGATGCCGAAAACCAGTGGACTCATATTGAAACTTGTAGACACATAGGCCTTGTTTACCCACGGTCATTATCTTTAAATAAACCCGGCTGGAAAATGTTAACATGTGAAAGCCAAGTCAGGGCTCCTATCCTGTTTCAATGGTTTGTTTGGCTGTTTTTACATCGCTCGAGGATCAATTTGCATCATGCATCATGTCAGTTTCTCCATTTCTTCTGTGCCATTTAAATTTCCATAGCACTCTCTTTTTCTGGAGTGGATGGAGGCTTAAAGTTTGAAGAAGTGGGCTTGTGACGGGAAGTTTGAACTTCTCTGACCAGCTGGAAAAAACTGGGTGGGGAAAGTTAATGTGTAACACTCTCCTCTGCCCTAACGGCTGCTGTCAAGGTGCCTCTGAGCAAGGCACACACACTGTGAGTCTCCAGCTGCTCTACACTCGGCAGGTCAAAGCCGGTGGTGTATCGGTGTTAATGTGTTGCAGGTACGCGCAGGAAACCCTCCCTTGATAAATAAAGTGAAATCGATTGAGCAACTGTCTCCCTGTGTTGCAACTCTCACACTCAGAGCGTGCTGGGACTGGCAGCCCGCTGTTCTGAAGAACACAACGAACCAGAGCTGTGATCATCACATCTGAACACAGAGCCCAGAGAAAGCTCAGTGTTTCTCTATCCAGACAGATTTGATTTCAGCCCTGAAAATCGTGATTTGCAACAGGGAAGCAGCGATGTTGGTTTTTATTCCTCTTGTTGTCTCATATTTCGTGAGAACAAGAAAGGATGTGATGTGATGTAATGCTGCTGGACTTTTCAGTGATGATGAACACCTTCATGCTCCAGAATGTTCAAAGGTTGGTGTAGGTCTATCAGAGATTTTTATTTTTGCTTTTGTGGTTGATGTATGGTGAAGAGACAAGACTCTGAGTGCACTCCATGTCACGTAACTACAAAGTTTCACATGTCATTTTTGATGATGGGCCTCCGTTGCCAAAATTTTCACTCTAATTTATCACATTAAAACCAGCTTAAATCCACTGGACACTGTAAAAGATGTGAACTCTCTCCTCTTACTTGTACGAGACTCATAACACCCACCTGGCAGGAATGGGTGAAAGACAAGAACGCCATGTTTTCAGACACACAGAGAAAGAGTGTGTGTGTGTGTGTGTGTGTGTGTGTGTGTGTGTGTGTGTGTGTGTGTGTGTGTGCATGTGTGTAAGAGAGAGAGAAAGAGATGATATGCAGAATATCAGGTCACACCTTTTGATAACACTCCTGGTTATGCAACGTACCATGCCGGTCAGGGCACAGATTCTGTGCAAGTAAAACCAACTTTGCTCTGAATGTGGCTGTAAATAGGTTAGCGTACTGCAGAGTCGAGTAGCTTACTGTAGTGGAAAGTAACTAAGTGCATTAACTCAACTACTGTACATAAGTACAGCTTTTAAGTTACTCCACCACATTTTCAGAGGGAATATTCACCTTTTACTTCACCTTTTTGAAAGCTATAGTTAAAGTTTCTTCTTAGATTAAGAGTCTTCACACAAAACCAATAACGACATTATAAAATTTGCACTTTTACAGGATCAGCGACTAAACCATGTCAAAAACAAGTCATAATGCGCTCTTTATCAAATGTAATGCCATTTTAACAACAGAGTATTATATGTTAAATTTAAATTTACAGAAATAATGACTGCTTAACTTTTTTTTGTTATAGCAAGTTTGTTAAAAAGTTACTTGGTTGTTAAGCTAACATTAGCTAAGCATTAGTACGCTAACTACATTAATATTAGCTTCTACTTGACGTTCTTCGTGCAGCTTCAAATATTGAAGGAAGCTTGAAAATGGTGCCTCTCAGTATGTATTTTTTGACCTGCATGTTTTTCATCCTGCAGTTTGTTTTCTGTTGACCACCAGGCAACTTTTGTACACAAAGAAAATTATCTTTGGTGTCGTTTTTTTCCAGCTGGTGCTCAGAATTGTAACATTAGTTCATGTTCCTCTCCCGCATCTTGATTGGATGCTGTCAGATTGGTTCAAACAAAGTGCTGGAAATAAAAAGCATTAACATTAGTTGATTCAAGAAATGAAGTCAAATGAATTGATTCATGGCACACTTTCAATAAACGTTTTAATCTTTAGTCGAGAGGCAAGTCCGTTTTGAATTGTCAAGTCGAGTCTAAAGTCTTAGACTTTGACTTGAGTCTGACTTGAGTTCAAGTCATGTGACTGAAGTCCACACCTCTGCCTGTTAGTTTTACTCTCGTAAAGGATCTGAGTACTTCTTTCACCACTGATAATGCTGGATTTACAATTGAAAGTGAATGCAAAGTGCTTCCTGTGAATTTCAGAATTAAAAGTTGTTTTTTGTCAGTAGATAGTGTGATGATCAGGTTATGATGATGCCATCAGACAGCAGGGTAAGAAGCCGTTTTATGAGCTACTAGAATTTAACTTAACTTACTAATACTGTCAGTAATATTTAGATCGTATTTTTGGAAATGACTTGCCTTTCAGTACCCTGCAGTTCATATAACTAACTTTAAAGTTTTTTAATACACTCCACTATTTTCTGTAATGAGCTGCTTTACTATGGAAATCGTGGTAGTGCATATATCTTGATTAATGTTTATCTGTTGTAGTACTTGTATGGGTGGAGGCAGGTTTGAGGTTTAAGTTTATTTTGTGCCAGATAAACGCAGCATGTAGAACCTCATAAAAATTTCCATTACAGCTTTCTGTTGGTTCTGTCTTTGTTTGAAGTACAGATATTTGTGACTGCATGGTAATTTGTAAATACGGGAATTTGATACAGCTAGCTGACTGCTATAAATTGCTAGCACTGCACTATATAATGCAGTGGCCTGAGACGTATTTACATTGCACTGTTTTTCTTTCCAATTATGTTGGTTCCACCCTGCTTGAGGTAATATGCCTGAAAAAAAGGCTGTGAGATGCATTTGAACATAAAACTGACATCCTCAGTGAAATACGTTTTAGCTGGTGTCCGTTGCCAACTCGCTCACACTCCCTCATGCTAATTTAAACATCATGCTGCTTTAATGCAGTATCACTTGGTACAAAGAGGCATTCTGACCCAGGCACAGAGGGAAATCGATTTCCCACATGGTTTTCAGAGGCTTTGGTCCCAGACACCCAGCTGCAGTGGTGTCTGTGTCTGCAAGCCTCAGCAGCAGGCTGCTATATGGAAAACTGGCCATGCCCATAATGACTCCAGCACTCAAGTGATCTGCTGAACTCCTGTCTGAGTGGAAAGGTCTTAGTTAAGGAGGCTGAAGTTAAAGTTCATTTGTTTCCTAATTTATTTATGTGTGTCTTGAAACCTCTCCTCCTTTTTTCCTTGATGCTTTGCTGTCATACTGTTTGAATGTCACTTTTTCCCTCTCATCACCTTCTCCTGCATGTTCATGTAATGCTCTCTGACCATGAACGAGAACACTGTGGTGAAAGCTCGGGCATTTAATTTAGCTCAAATTGAGCCTCACAGAGCCACATTTACAAGCATGAAGGTGCCTTTTTTGTGAAAATTTGTCATGCGGTTTGTGTGGTGGAAACGATGTGTGAAAAACAAGAGGCCGAACCTCAGGTTTGACAGACGAATGCCACGAACACGTCAGTTCACACTCATAGGGCTGCATGCAAAAAATGACAGATTTTAGGGACAGTAACTTTCCAGTGACATTTTCATTTCTTCTTAAATTTGCCCATCAAGCATCTCCCAGTTGAAACTGTAAATTCTTACATTTTAGCTTAATGGCTGCTCAGTAGTGCTGCCTCATTCACATCAAATCGAACAATTTTACTTTTACTTAACGCTATTGTTTGACATTTTGTGAAATATGCATATTTGCTTTCTTGCTAAGAGTTGGACAAGAGTAAATATGAAGCTACAGGCAACAGCTAGTTAGCTTAGCATAAAGACTGGAAAGAGTGGGAAACACGTTGACTGCTTTGTCCAGGGTAATGAAATCCACCTACTAGAACTTCCAAAGTTCACCAAATAACACATGATATCTTGTTTGTTCAATTCACGCAATAACCAGAAGATGTAAAAAGGAAACTGTGATTTTTAGAGTGTTATTTGCTGCATTTTTTTCTTGGCTTGGCACAGATTAAACAAACAGGATAAAGCCTAATGTGTTAATTAGTGAGATTGAAATGTTCTGGCTGGCAGATTTTGCACCTTTGGATCATAGAGTGTATTAAAATGATGGATGTAGCTACCGTGACATCGCCATTTTGGGGGGTTTTTGGAGCCAGAAGTGACCATATTTGGACGAAAGCCCAAGGACACTATCGGCATACAGACAAAAATCAACCCTTGTGTAGCTGTGTTGAATAGGGAAATTCGCCTCAGAGACCAAAGCCATTTTTTTGTACTCGCCTGTAAACAGCAGTTTTTGACACTTTTGCTTTGGCTTCAGTTTTCAGCCCTGGACAGAGTCTTTATGCTAAGCTAACTGTCTCCTTCCTCTAGCTTTTTATCTACCAGACATATCACAGTGGTATTGATTGTGCCATCTAATTCTCGGCATGAAAGAGAAGAAGCCTATTTCCCAAAATGTTAAACTATTCTTTTCATGGCAGTCGACTGCTTGTCACCAGTGCAGCTCCATTTACATCACATTAACACAACCTCATAACTGTATCTGAAACTTTACAATAGTGCGAGTGGTGTTTAAACAACTTAATCTTCCAGTTTCTCAATGAGTCACAGTATCTCTGCTTGAACAAATATCTTTAACTTGTTTCACAATTCATTTCTTTGATTCATTTAGTAAGAGCAGTGCAGGCAGAAGCAGTTTTAAAATCCACGCAGTCGTCTGTTTATGCTCGTCGTGCTTTGTCTTCCACATGCGTCCTTGCAAACACTGCAAACACACCGGGCTGAGCCGAGTGAGGCCCACCTTCTCACTCTTTCTTGTACCACACAGCCTACTTTACAAGCCCTCTCCCTCTGCTTGTTCCTAAGCAACAGCCACTCCTTGTTTACCTTTGCGTTTTTGCATTGTGATTCTCGTCAGAACAACATAACCCCAGCCCCTCGGGAGGCTGATTGTCAGGCCTCTTTATTCAAAGCAGTGCCGAGGCAGAGGTTAGTGTGTACATAAGTAGTCAATGTATGTATCCTGAGAAATAAGTAGATATAGAGCCAGTTTTATTAAACCCATTTCTGCTTCCACTCCCAGCACATAATTATTACAAGTCCTTAATATGGTTAAACAATAACAGCATGTAAATATTTTCTTATATAACACGATTGAGCACGTCTCTCGCTTGAGCCAGGCACTTTATTGTCCTCATCTCCTGCACCCATGCTGCACCTTCCTCATCACCTGACTGTCATAAATGAACGTATTTCATAAAGCCTTCTCAAATATTGACCTGACTGTCCTTCTGCTTCCTGTACAAGCTCAGATACTTCTCCAAAGACGGGAAACGAGCCTCTGATTGATGTTTGCAGCGGCTGATATACATGGTCTAAATGAAAATGGCTGGGATTAGTTCAGTAATCCTGACTTTTACATGATTAGTAACAGTTCAGACACAGTTACAGAGAACATGTCAAGAAGTTAACCGACCGAAGTGCAAGTAATGATGTAATACCTAAAGCATGCAATCCAAACATGACCTCACGAGTAGTAGTTTAGGCTTGTTAGTTCAGTCACATGGCTTAACAGTTTTTGTCCCTATTTGAAGTATGCAGCTGAGATCATGACTCAGCACCGTGGTCCTGAGATCCAGCAGCGTGGCAGACGTTCACTGGCTCCAAGATTACATCGAAACATTGGCCAGTGATACCTAATACCACACTGACCTAGTATCCAATTGTGTGAAATCAGATAAGCTCTCTTGAAGGGGGCTAAGCTGTCTCAGTGTGAGTGGTCCTATCTGCGAGGCTTTACAAGGGATCAGATGAGAAGAGCTGATTTAGGTGTTATTAGCTGCTAAACTGAAGCTTGATCTGCGGGAATCTTAAAAACGGCTTTGCTCAAGCTTTCATGGTGTTTTAGCCATTCACGCAGAGGACATGTTATCATACATAATAGATAGATATTCTCCAGTGTGACATACTGTAAGCTGACAAAATTGAGAGTGGATTTAAAGGAATAATTCAACATTTTTGGAAAAAAGCCCTATTTGTTTTGTTGGAGACAGTTGATGCCCTGACGCACCAAGCCAACAGTTGGCTGTCAGTCGTCATCAGGGAGCATCTGTCACCCTAGTTTTTGTGGTGTGTCCCGCATCATTGACTCTAGTCAGCCCTTGTCATCCATTTTTTGACAGATTCAGCGTATGGAATAGGTGTTAGAGAAGGCGGAAAGGTGTTGGAGAGAGAAATCACCCTAAATGGTAGTTCAGCTCTGTGTACAAGAAGAGAAATGGAAGTGAAGAAAGCAAACTAATGGCTAAAGTAAAGATACCGTGAGATTGAGACAAACTTGTTATATTAAGTAAGATGATTTTTAGCCATTGAGCTCTTCAGCAGAAACTGTTCATAATTGTTTGTGTTGTTCACTACTGCACAGTGAATATAATTTGTCCTTTTAACATTGGGTTGTGTTTTAAATGTGCTAACTGGCATCTTGAATCCATCCTCTTGGTCTTCCGGTCTTCCTTTTTGAATAAAGACTATCACTGCCTTCTGCTAGCGAGAGTTATTTCTGCTCACGAAGGCGCAGAAGGTACATGCTAGGTGGCCGTCGGCTGTAGCCTGTGTGGTGTGTTCAGGTGCAACTTTTTGCCCAAGACACAGGCTGTCTGAGGCGACGCAACAGTTGGCCTTCATTGCCACTAGTTCCTTGATGTTGGTTTGATCCGTCTGAGCTTAACTTAGCATAAACACTAGAAACAAGTGGAGACACCAAGCCTGTCTCTGTCCAACGAGAACAAAATACCAGCACCTTTCAAATCTCACTCGATAATTTGTTATATCTCGTCAGTTTTAAGCCCAGACTAGCTGTTGACAGCTGTTTCCAGTCTTTATGCTAAACTATGCTAACTGGCCACTGGCTCCTTCTACATACCTGCTGTACAGATGTGAGAGTGGTGCAGATTTTATCACCTCCCTCTTGGCAAAAAGCGAACAAGCGCCCAAAATGTTGGACGATAAGAAGAGCTTGACCCCAAAGTGTTTGACAAGGCAGAGAAAAATGAGATAATTTCATCTCATGTTTGGTTTTATTCCCTCTCTAGGCGTATTGCTGCATGCCTGACTATGGGTGGACACATTAGCCTGCTTGTGTCCAGACCTGTTTGGTATGCAGCCTCCTCTGCAGCAGCCGGGTCCCCTGTTACCAACCTCGACTCAGACTTGGATCCCTGAGATTTCAGAGCTCCATCTGAACATGTACCTTGTGGCGTGCTGCAAGGCTGGTGTGGAAAGTATCTTGGCAAAGTTCGTACAGTATATAAGCTCCAACTGGAATTTCTCCCTTAGAGAAAATTAGCTGTGTGGGAAGTTACGTAATCTGATGGCTGCTATCAGGGTTAGAATTGGCACCTTGTTTTATAGTTTAAGAAAGCAACAGGAATGTCATCCTTGTTTTTATTCAAGCTTGGTTGAGAGTACCCTGCTGGTATTTTATTGGTATGATGTCCTCTGTTACTCCTTGCAGCTGCCAGTATACCTGTGCTGTGACATGTTAGTATCGGTATGAATGTAAACACATCAGGGATGGGCGTGTGAAAACGCAAGTACATTATGCACAATAGCACTGCTCTAAGGAACACTTATGCATTTGAATTTAGCTTTGGTTATTATTTTTAGGGGGGTTTGTATATGATTATTTTATTTTTTCTTTTACAGATATTCTGTGCAGTAGCCTCCCGTTCATGTCTAATGCCTGTGGGAGGTTTGCTTACTGTATAAAAAGGGGAGAATTTAGCTTTTCCAGTCTAGTCATGCATCAAATTGCTCCCACACAGCAGCCAAAACAACAGCAGAGTCAGGATGAAGCATTTCAAATATGTCTGCAAGAAAGGAATCAGCAGGGCAATGTGAGGCAACTCACACACACGCACAGACTTGCATGTTTTTATCCCTTACATTTTGTGTCTTTTGACTTGGAATCATTACGAATCATCATCTGAAATTACGTAATCAAGCTGAGACACAAGTGAATCTGTAGGGAGTGATATATCTGCTTCCACCTGGCACGTTCATGTTGTTTATGATGTCATTTTAGATCTCCAGAACTTAACAAATTTTCTGTCTTCTGTCTTTTTGGGGCAGATGGTAAAAGAGTTATGTAGACGTGGTCGTGGCGTGATCAACATTTCCTGCAACACAATGTTCTTGACAAGAGCACCTGAACAGTGTCATATACTGCAGCCCTGTCTCATGGAAATACTTGAAATGGACACGATGTCCTAACAACACTTCAATGGTGGATTGCACAAACTGTGTAAAAATTAGGTGCCAGCAATACGAAAACGATGCCAGTGCAAAGCCAGTGAGGATCTTTTGTTGTTGGGATGGGTCAAACAAACATGGACTTTCAACCAGGGGACTGCTGTGTCCTGTGTGAAACCGTAACTCCCGTCCCATAACGTAGTTATTTTAACTGAAACCACAATCGTTTCCTAAACTTAACTAAGTATTTTTGTGTTCTCTAAACCTAACCAAGTGTTGTGTTTTCATGTTTTAAGGCATTTTGTACCCACCACCATAATGTGTGAAGAATTTCACATATTTCTGTGAGACTGTGTTTGACATTGTTGCTGCTTGACCTCATAACAGTATGTGTCAACCCAAACGTAGGTTGTTATTTGACCAGAAAAGAAACAGATCTATAAGAAACAATGGATGCTCGACATTTTTTAAGTACTTTTCTCTACATGTATTTCAGCACCAAGTCTGACTGCAGCCTGCAGAGACCAAAATAAAAAGAATACTGATCTGCACACAAACTCAATAATAAGGACTGTTTGACTAAGCTTCTTTGTATTCTAAAATATACATTTGCACATCTTATTTTGGGATTTTTAGAGAAGGTGTTGTCATTTAGTGTTAAGGCCAATGCTTTGGCCTGCGGTGGAGAGGGACAAGTCTGGATCCAGTCCTGGTTGGGCGAATACCAAGATTTCCTTTGCTCTGACACCAACAGATCTCTTACTAAACCTTTAATCACTCCTGTTCTTTTTTTCATTAGCAAACAGTAATATAGAAACCATTTTGATGCCAGGGTTGCGTGTGGTGTTGCTTTCACCAGTTAAAAGGTAAAATGTCACTAGCAGTTGATCATATCAGCTGGAAGAACAGGCTGTCAAAATTTTGTTGCCTTGAGTGTTAATTTTGAAATGATGGCACTTTCCCTCCTCTGACACACCTTGTCTTCTCGCTCCACATCTTACTAATAATGCCCAGATTCTCTAATAAACCCTTAAAGCCTTGTGGACATTACGGCAGCACACAGCACATCAAACTGTGATGTTTGCGTGTGCCGATAACTCTTCTAAAAACTTTGCTGCAATTTCCTGTCCTGTTTTCACAACTTCATTGGTCCTTCCTATGTGTGACATGTGGCCGGTTGCCACATAATAGATATAGGCCACTGGGGGTAGTTTTTTGACGAATGGGCCACATCTGTGAAGCTAAAACAAGCTTCTCTGTGCTGAAAAGCTAGTTCTGGATTCATCTGATAAAACAGCAGTAATACAGTAAATATGGAAATTTATGACACATGCAGCTTTGAAGGATTTGAATGAGTACATTTCCAGGCTTATTGTTTGTTCTTATTAACCAGGAGCAGAAGTTAATGCAGCAGATGGAATTTTTATACATTGTTAATGAATGGCTTGTATGTGCTTTAGGCCAGGGCGGTTGTTCTCTGTGGCTCATAAAAAGTTTGCGGGGTGCTGTAGTTGCACACACTGCAACTCGCGTACTGATATGTGCTCGCAGTCTGACCTATAAGTGAAAACTGTGTGACAGGAACTTTGTAGTTTGTTCTGAGAATTTCTGTAAAACCGACTCATGGGGCCCAGTGAGGGATGTGTGTGTGCATGTGCGTGTGTGTGGATGGGTGGGGGGTTAGTAATGCTGTCTGTGTTTGCACGCCTTGTGTCAGCATTGTGGGGAAGACATGTCTGCAATTGGTAGGTGTGGCTTCGAGAGCACTATTGTGATCCTTTTTAATTCACCATCAGTGTCATTAAACAACTTGAGTGTGTAGCAGGCATGAAATTGTCGGTGTCTCATTTGCAGATCATATTTTAGAAATAAATTTTCAGCCTAACATGTGTTTATGGGTTACATCACATCTGTGCTTAAAGTACTGGAGATTTTGACTCTTGCATGCGACTAAAACACTGAAATTCATTGTGAAAGTACCAGACTTTGTTATTATTTAAAAACAGTCCAAAGAAAGTCGATTATTTTTATCTTTTACGTCACTCGTAGACATAGTTACTATATTATTCATGTAGGAAATGCTACCTATGTCACAAGCCTCACATCTATGATAGCAATAGCATGTTGTTTGAGAAGGAAGGAGGGGGAGTTGAGAACTTTCCGCTCTTACACAGAGGAAGAAATTTTCTTCTGAGTGTGGTTTAACAGACAGGAAGCAGCAGAAACCAACTGTTCAGTGATGCTGTTCCTGTGAGTGCAAGATTCACAGGTCAGTTTGTGGGTGTTTTTTTTTTCTTTTTCTTTTTTGTTTTTGTGTGTGTGTGTGTTCTACCCGCTTTTAAAATATGTCCCTGCTATTTATGGCTGCCATTATTTCTCTTGTATGCCCTGAAACAAGCAAGTCCAGTACACTGTGCTGTGATAAAGGGCATGTTAGTTGAGTATATATGGGACAGAGAACAGCTTGCAATGTCTCAGCAGGAAACATGCCTCGTACATATGACCAAAAAAGAAGTGGAATTTGGTCTTTGGAGACCTTTGTAAAATTTTTGTCACTGGGGACGTTACTGAGCTTTCATCCCTGCCCTCCAGACCATAATATTCTACTAACGCCAAAGCCAAATGTGATAGTGTAGGCCTATTAGTTGGCACAAACAACTGTTGTCACAGGAAGGCATGGGTCCTTCTCCTGGAGCCTCCAGCCCAGAGTGGAAAAGTACAAGGTTCGCAGGAGATGAGATTAAATTCCATTCTCCTTCTGAAAGCCGGGGCTCGAGGTGACGTTTTTCTTTCAGTCTTCATTTGGCCCTGGCACGGCAGAGGCCAAATGCCTCCCACTTTTAAGACAGACACGGTGCCAGAGCTGCTGGCTCCGACACAGTGCCCTCTCGCTTGTGTTTCTGCTGCCTTGTGTTCTGCAGCTGCGTGCTATTAGCCAGTGTCTCTGTGCGGGCCTCTGTGCCCGTCTCTGCCATTTTATCGCCACACGCATGGTGTGGCCTCAGGATTGCAGTGAAAGCACTCCTTTATTTAGCTCAATAAAGTGGAGTTTGGAACATGGTGAGACATGCTGCATTGTGCAACACTGTGTGGTGAGTAAAATGTAGAATGCAAAGTGAAATACTGTATTCAAAACAGTTTTTATAGCGCTGACATAGTGTGTGTAGCACCTCTGTGTGTTTTTTGTCTGGCATTGATGCAACTCCTTAATTACCATCTACCCACTCTTGCATTGACAAACACGTTTCCAGCACTTTGACCTGCTGCTATAATTCAACCACCACTTTACCTGCTTTCTTGTTGTCTTGAAATAGGATAGATGAATATACATAAGCTGACATTACTTACTTTACTCATTATTTCCCTTAACTAAGCCATGTTTTTACCTTGCCACAACTATTTTTCCTGGCGCTAAATGTGTTATTGTCACATAGTTGTGCACAGTTCAATGACATCTGTACCATGACATGCCCAAAAAGGAATTGCTGTCCAGAAAT
Organism: Epinephelus fuscoguttatus; assembly: GCF_011397635.1. Classification (NCBI taxonomy): domain Eukaryota; kingdom Metazoa; phylum Chordata; class Actinopteri; order Perciformes; family Serranidae; genus Epinephelus; species Epinephelus fuscoguttatus. The sequence goes on along the minus strand of NC_064760.1, from coordinate 17,247,166 downwards.
GACGACCAGGATCCTCTGATGCCCATATGAGCTATCACAGGGCTCCAGGAATGAGCTCGAGCCTCATATCACTGACTCATTTCCTTTACAGGAACCCAGAGGATCCTGCAAAAACAGCATGTCTGTGCTGACAACCATTCAATAACATGGTAGTGGTAAGCCCACGCATTTTCTGCCATTTTGCACACCGGTGTTTCTCCGCACAGCTGAGTCGGGAAAACTAAAGCTTTGCAGGACTCATTTAAGGTTTTCTGTTAGTACTAAAATGTGTCTCTCAGCACTGTGTGATTCAGAGCAAAATCACTGCTTCTGTCAGTTTTAAGCCTTTGCAGGTGTTTAGTGAGTGCAGAGAGGACTCATTTCAAATACCAGGAATACCACCCGCTCTCTCACATCTTCAAGCCCTGTGACCGCTGTAGCACAGCCACACTAGAACACCCCTGCTATGTCACCTGAAGAAATCTAGATATTTGTAACCTGAGCTGAAAATGGCTGATAAGTAAAGTTTGCCCTGGTCCTTTTCTCGCATCTCGCAATGTTTGCACTCACCACATGCAGAGTGAGTCATTGCATAGTCATTCAATTGGCTTAAATTACCTCCTTTCATGGTCAACAATGAGCTCAGCTGAAGAGACTAAAGCGGGGGAAGTAGGGCCTTCTGGGAATGCTCCATTTGTTCATGAATCCTGACTCTAATTGGTTGTTATTGCGACTGGCAGTCACCATGCTGTAGGGGTGGAGTAGGCCAGTGTTTGCTTCATGCTCCCCCTCAGTCTGCTGCACACCAGCCTGCCATATATAACAGACAGCTGTAATCGCCGGAGGAGAGGCGACTGATAAAAAGATCAGGTCACCATGGTTGCAGAGAAGGGCCATGATGGGGCCATACTATCATTTAGTCATATTGGTGATTGTCTTTGGGGCTACTGACATGTGTTGACCTAGGGTTCAAATAATAATTGAATTAAGTAAATATTAACGAAAGCAATCATTTTATTTATTTTATAAGATATTAAAGTAATCCTCAAATTGCTCAGGCTGTTTGCAGATTTTTGTTTGATAAGCTTCTTAAAGGTCCAGTGTGTAGGATTTAGGGGGATGTATTGGCAGGAATGGAATATAATACTCATTACTTTGTTTTCATTAGTATATAATTACCTGCCTGTGTAATGCCGAAGGAGTCATAACCACAGCTTTCGCTCAGCTTTATTGAGCATTTTAGCATCTTTCAGCTCATTGCTTTGGATTTACACCATTGCAGTTCTGGTTCACTTATACAGCTTTCATCAGAATTCTCTCCAGATGCAGCAGGCAGCTGTTTTCAACAAAAAAATGTTCCAAAAAATGACTGTATGCTACCTGTTCAGCACCAAACAGATGACATAGACAGCTAGCGACTAGCCGGTGAACATAGTAGAGCATTTAGGAGCTAAAGAGGCAGATGTTTTAGAGCTGAAATAAGAGCAAACATGACGTGAATTCATCAGGTGGACAAAAACATGACTTTAAATCAGGGAAATAGGCAACTGTAGGCTAGCCATAAAACGTCTTAGGATGATAACATGTCAATAGGCGTTTTCGGACCAAACAGTTGGAGCTCCCTCGAGAACTTCATACCTTCAAGGGCTATTTTTCTTTTGTTCTGTTTGCACCACTAATAGGAAGGCTGGCTGGCAGTTGGTGTAGCAACGACCCTTTTGTGTTGACGAGTCAAAATCATCGTCTTGCATCATGTTTACAATCACATATACTCAGCATAGCCTAGTCTTCGCTGTCAGTCCATTTGTTCACGTATTTCTTCGAAGTTTGTAGTTAAAAGCTGTTGTTTGGTGTTTTGTGTTGTCTGTTGTCTACTTGGCTATGGTGTTTTTTAAGATGGTGGTTGCTGGTGCTGCATTGTCTGTGGTCGACCAGTCACCATACACTTGCATCACTCATGGTTCCTCTTGTGCTGTGAGAGTATCTACTCTGAAATAGCTTAAAAAAGTCCCTCGGAACAGCGCTCTAACAACTATGATCGTTCCTTGTTCTTGTGGTGCAGACACAGCTAAAAGGGGGGTTCTTGAAACTATGAAAAAGCTCCAGTCCGAAAATGCCTAATATTGTGTTCCAAGTGACCAAAATTCAGTTGGTGCTGTTTTGAAACTGGTTATGAAGATAGTTGTTTATACATGATTACTGCCTAAATGACAAATAGTTTCAGCACAAAGTGTGTGATTAGCAGTTGTGCCTTCATTGAGATTTTAAAAGTGGAGAGCAATAGGAATAAGAAGGGGGTGGGGGGCTGACATGCATCACGTGTTTGGTTTGATTTAAACCCAGGACACCACTGTTACACATTTCATGCCGCAGATCTCAGGATGCCCCGCCTGGTAACCACACTAAAATACTCAAGTCTGTCAAAAGAACGCCCCACCCATGAGTCACAGGCAGTCTATTTGCTCTGTGGACTATTATGCATTGACTAACATCCCAGTAAAATCCCTCCCTTCGTTGTTCTCCTCCTCTTCTCTTCATGACGTAGTACGTTCACTTACAACCCTGCCCCTGTGCTAGGACAAGGCAGCTGTTGTCATGTGCTCTGGGATAATGTGCAGGCTGCGTCTGACTAATGGCTGGCTCTCTTGTATCCCTGTCTGCTGTTAGCACGATGCCAACTGGGCCATTCAGATCAATGAAGCACTGACAGGAGGGGTATGGAAAATACACACATGCAAACACTGACACAGCCTGATGCATTATAGTGCGAATTCAGCAAGTCAATTAGACACAAATACAAAACACAGGAAAGAGGATTTACTGTTTACATCTATCCTGACTCCTGTGATCTCCCACAGTTTGTTTCCTGTCATCTGATTTGTCCATAGTTTAATAAAAGTCGTGTCCATGGGATCATAAGCTGAAGTTTTTGCCCTAACAGCTCCATAAATATCCTTAAAAGTAACACAAACTGTGACAATAACAAAAGAAGAACAAAGATGCTCTGTTACAGAGGACACATGTTGTTTTAGCTCCCTATATGTGGGAGAAGGCAGCGAGGCTGGGCAGGGCAATATCAGAGTGATCCCATATGATTCAGGCCGCTGCACTCCTCCCTCATCTCACATGAGGTGTCCTGCTCTCAGCAGAGGGCAGATAAGGGCATCTGCTGCAAATGTGTGTATGTGGTCCATGTGAAATTACAAACGAAGTCGCTCAGCATGCAGACACGTGTCCATCTGCGTTTTTTTTTAACATGATTTATACATCTTCCTCCATTTGGAAGCCTCGTGTGATACATCCCCTCTTTTCCGCTCAAGTCTGGTAATGGCTTGTCACACTCTCCCGGCACAAACATGCCAGGAAGACCAGGGCACTGAAGAGCTCCAGACAGATGGCAGCAGCGTCCAGCTTTGGCAGAGGTGGGCATGGACACTGCCCAGCAGAGACAGCAAGAGGGGGGACTGACTGGAATGAAACGCCAGCCTTCAAAAAGATTTAGTATCCCCGTCTCTCTCTCTTCTGTTTCCCAAAGCGATGCTTTCCAGACCACGGCCACATGTTACTATTCTGTCTGGATGCTTAGCAGGAAGATAAACTAAATCGTAAAATGTGTTTGGCCCCTGCGCCCCGCGAGCTGCTCAGAAGTTTAGTCTGCTATCACCTCCTCTCCTCCTGTTACCCCCCCCCCCCTTTTCAAAACTTCAAAATACAATTGGGCCTGGTATGCAACTTCGTCAGTCACACAGGCATTTCAAAGCAAATGAGCTCCACCCTGCAGCAGTGGAAAAAGCAGGGATGGTGTGTGTGTGTTGAGGGGGTGCATTAAACACTGCCATCTCTTACTTCTCTACTGCTGCCAGCTCTTTGGTCTCAGGGAAAGAGGAGGGTGGGGGGCTTTTGGCTCAGGGGTGTCCGCTTATTTTTCAGCCCCTCCCAACCTTCAGCCCTGAAACCTGCCTTTGGGCATTGTGTTTTTGGGACACACCTCAGCACATACACACACTAACAAGCAACTCGACCACCAGTTTCCCTCCCCCGCTGCCTGTGATCACAGTAACTCCCTGAGGGTCAGCACAGAGGGGCTTCCAGAGCATCATCAGACAAGTGATCGCTCGCCTTTGTGTGTGTGTGTGTGTTTCTGTGTAGAGGGAGGGCTCGTTCAGACCCTCTCATGTGATCATAATATCAGCCCCTTGAGTCTTATGATCTAGGGTGGTGTGCTGAGGGGTGCCTTCATTTCAGGGATGGACACAGACATGAAATGAGAGGCAATGGTGTTGAAATAAGGAGGAGTTGTGCTCCGAGATCATCCTGACTATACACTTGATGTGCTTGTTTTAGAGCAAAGGAAATTAATCAATTAGCTGATTTGAATTGAAAACTGTTGTGATAATTGAGTTAAACGTCATTTCTCAAGCTGAACATTTGATGGTTCCAGGCACTTAAATATGAGAATATGCTGCTTTTCTTCGTCTTAAGTTAAAGTAAATTTAATATTCGGGTGTTTGTGTCGATGGTCCGACAAAACAAGCCATCTGAAGGTGTCACTTTGTGCTCTGGGATTTTGTGATCATCATTTTCCATTGTTTTCTGATGTTTCATAGACCCAAGGATTACATCAATTGGTAATTTGTTGCAGACCTGCCTTATTTAAAAGATCACTTTAACAACATCCATAATTGTTTCAACTTTTAAGCCTCACAGCCTGAACTTTTGGACGATTGAGGCTGAGCTTTTATATATTTTGGCGTCACATCTCTGATATTTGAATTAAGATGCGTAAAAGCAACTGTACAACATCAAAACAGATTTCTATTGCTTGCAGGAATATATTTAAGTAGTCAATAAGCCTGAAACCTTGTGCAAACTTTTTGGAGAGGGGAGAAAAAATGAGTTTTTAGCTTGGTCTTGACTAGTTTTGTGAGTTCACTAGAGGGTTTGTCAGGCAGGGAGGCAGGAGTTAGACAGTGATCTGATTTCTCTGCTGAGATTTGTGGCCTTTTCCGATTTCAGAGCTAAACATAGCCTAGATACGTACAGTATGTCCTGCCTGAAGCTGTGCAGGTCTGTTATTAGTTGAATGGTGAGTTCTCAGGCCTCAGACATACTCTGGGTTTCTATCCTCTCACACAGGCACTCTTCCTCTGCACTGTCCCCGCTCCTCCCTGCCTCTCTTGTCTCTCAGTGAAATTAAACTGATCTAATATGTCTCCTGACCTTAGCCCCTATCTCTTTCTCTCCCTCTGCCAGGTGTAGATGCTCCAGGCGCAGCGGGACCCAGCCTCCGTGTCAGAGAGGGACGAGGCTGCTCCCACCTGGGCCACAGCACTCCTCTGAAACTCGGCTCGTGGTCTCTCTCTTACTAAGCGCCCAGATTAGAGAACAGGACAACGACAGGGAAGCCATTTTGTGAGGTGAAGCTGAGTGTCGGGAGCCAGGAGTAGTCAGGATATTTTAGGCTGCTCCCTGCCCTCTGAACTGAACATGACAACTGCAGTTCAGCCCAGCGAGCTGGTGTTCGAATTCGCCAGCAACGGGATGGACGAAATCAACCAGGTAGGTATCACACTGGAGAAACCACATGTAAAAGTTTCTTAATCCATTTGTTTGTGGCTTTTAGGCTTAACTGGGCTTTTAGACTGCATTTTTTTATTTCACTCATGACCATCCATCGTTTTTCAACCAGATTTTGTTGATAGATGTAAAAGGGCATATAAAAACTTGTGTAAACATCATGGTCACTGGGGTAGGATTAGCTGTAGCTCAGAGCCTGTGATCTTTAACTGTGACAACATGTTGGGGAAGGAGGCAGGCGGAGGGGAGGATGGAGCGGAGAGGAGGTCTGGGAAGAGGAGTGCAGGGCTGCTGGGAGCGCAGACATGGAAAGACTGAAAAACCTGCAGTGAGGTTAGGGTGCGTGGGAGGGAAAGGGTGGGGCTTGGCCATGAACGTGTGTAGTGGCACAAAGGTTACTGTGTGTGCATACTATGTGAACCTGTGTGCCTATGTGTCTTTTCATTGCCTGGTCAGGTTTGCAGTTATCTCATCCCCACAACCGTGTCTGAATCCTGTGGAGCAGGCTTGATTGTAAGTGTGGTCGTGTTTGTGTGTGCTGGTATCTGTGTGTGTGTGTGTATCTAGAACGACAAGTTGTCACTGGATCCCTGAATAGCACCAACTCAGGTCTAACCTGATGGACGAGTTACAAGGCTGTTTGGAAGGGATGGGATAAAAGGTCTTGCATTGTTCCAGCGCTACAGTTTTGTTCCTTGCTGCACCCACTCAGCCTGTTATGTAAGCATCATGCCCCTATTTACCAAGTCCTGGAAATACCCCCAAAAGGAACAGCACACTGACACACTAGTGCAGTAGCCATTTTGTATCTGCTGTCTGTTGTAAAGATTTATTTAAGCTACAATAAAGCTGTTTCAGCTGAGTGAAATCTTAGTGTTCTCTAATGATTAGCCACGCTATATTGGTTTTTCAAGCCAATAAGAAGCTCCCTAAGGTGTATCATGTAATAACTGCAGGATAGCTGTAACATATAGCTATAAAACATATAGCACTTTCAAGCCACAGAAACTTACATTTGGATTTTAGGTGAACAACACAGTAGTGTCAGTCATGCTACACAGGCTGCTGCACTCTCACATATTGTGATAATGAGGATATATAAAGTGTACAGACAGTTGGACTCATTGTGGCCGGGCAGGTAAAGCAGAAGAGAGCGGGGTTTGGAGGGAACAGCTTGCACAGATGCTGTTGCTTTCAAAGGCAGAATGGGGAACTCAGAAATGCAAATCGTGCCTGATTCGTATCGCCTACCGTTTCCCTACTAGAAACACTCTTCACTTCAACAAAGAGGAAGAGGGCAGTTAAGACCTTTATGGTGTTCAATATTATTTGTCAGACCGGGTTGCGTGTCGGGCGCCGCTTCTCCTGAGAGCCCCACCTTATCAACCTTTAAACAACGCTGTCTCTTTCTCCTCCATAGTGATTATCTTTCACATTGCAGAGTGTTTCGTTTACATGACAATACAAGACCAGTCTGAGGTGTTCCCAGCAAAAAAAACCCCATCAAAACAACAGCGGAGACAGCAGCTTCAGATGTCTAATGCTCTGTCAGCAAACTGAGTGGATACTTTGTGCGCTGAATGGGAGGAGGGGAGCTGTTTCAGGAGCTCAGCAGACCAATAGTCAAAATGCCTTTGTCTACACACACACACACGCTTGACTCCCACTCAAGGACAGCAAACATCATTTAAGCCCAGACGTGGAGATGTGGTAGCCTCACTGTCTCGCTATCTGATAATGTGTCTACCAAAGACTCTGATTAATGGGAAACATTCAGTGTACGTCAGTGAGACATTGACTGTAGTCAAAGCAAAACTCAGGCTTTTTATTAGCCCCTTGAGGTTTCTCACTGCTGAGATGTCACTCAGCTGTTTGTTGTGGATCTTCAAAGTTATGATCTGGAGTGTGGAGGCATTTTGCTCCAGACTCACAGACACCTACATTATGTACAGTGTATCAAGTTACAAATAAACAATCCTTTGGTAGTCGCTCCTGGTCCTGCCCGGGAGGCCCAACCTTTCTTAACCGTGTCCAAATAATGAGTCGATCTGTTAGTTTCCTGGTTAAAGTGTAGCCGAAATGGGAGTGTATCCATCGCCCCCTCTTTTCACCCCTACGGCTCAGAGCCCAGACACCTGGTATGCCCCAGAGGTCCAAAGCAACAATGGACACTTGTGCAAAGAGACAGATAAGCCTTTATTCTTGTTCCTCCTACTGCACCTTTTCTCTACCCTGTTCCCCCTTTAATTAGGTCAGGACTGTACAAATGTCTTCTTAATTGAAATGGTTAAAATTTAAAAAATAATCCGAACATGTACATTCTGTTGAGTGTTTTAAGAGTTTTGTGATACAGTCCAGTCAGCAGTGCAAAGGTTCTAGTTGACGGAGCTTGTTATTTGTGGGGCAGCAGTGTAAGTTACACCCTGATTGTAGGCAGTGTGATATCAAGAAGGTGTTTGTCAGGTTTTGCAAACATTCATCTTTTGTTTGGACACATTTGACCTAATTTCTTTTACTAATCTTTCAACTTCAGAGAATATTTTCAGAGGTTGCACGTCTCTTATCCCTGGTGGGCCGAAACAGTCCTGCTAAGATAAATATTTTATCCAAATCTGATCTGTTTCAGTGCGGTCTAGACACATTATACACTTACAGGCCAGAGCAGTTGCATTAGCTGCATGGCACTGACATGGTAAAAGAAATTATCAGTTCACTTTTGAAGTGTAGTCTGCTGCCATCTGCTGGTGTTGACCTGAGTTGTTTTGCATCAAAGTACCTGAGGTGACCTTTCCATTTAAAACAAAAGCCAGCATGTAGCGTAAAAAGTTAAGTTTTGTTGATGCTTTCCACATCAGATCCGCCTGTCAGTCTCTTATGATTACACAAATGAGCAGATGTCAAATCCAGAAAGTCATCAAAATAAGAGTTTTAGAGGACTGCATGACTTATTCAGAGGACTGAATTAGTCCCCATGTCCCTCCCATTGACACGAACCAAGCGCCCTGTGAGCACTCTTGACCCAGTCTATGTTTGAGGAGCTCTCGAGTATTTTGGGCTCCTCAGTTTCAACGGTTTGGCACGAGCTCCAATAATTCCCCTCCGTCCCCCGACTCCTTCCTGCATCAGGCTGAGCCATGCCTGAAATGAGACGGCAAGCTGAGAATTCCCAAAGCACGTTTAGGACATGATGAAAGAGGTGCTCGCCTGCAACTCACGATTGATCCATTAACATTCAATTGGGCTTATATAATTTCTGAGCATAAGATTAACTTCTCAGGAGAAGTAGGCCAAATCAAACAGCTGGTTCCTGTCTTCTTCAGCGGGTCCCTGTGGACCGCTGCAACACCACAGAAATGAGCTCTCCGCCATGCCGTGTGCCTCCACATTAGCTGAAATTGAGTATGAATCCACAGTATTTTTACAAGGCAATAAAAATAAGGAACCAAATCTGGTTATAGCATTAATCTGATGTCATCTGGGGTTTTTAAATTGCATTTATGATGTGTAGTGAAGGAATAAAAGGCGTTTTTATTGCATATACACACAGAGTACGTATGTGCAAAGACCGTCAGACCCCTGCCTCCCTGTGACGGCTCCTGCATCACAACTTCTCACCTTCCTCTGTATGTGTGTGTGTCCTTTCTCTGTTCAGCTGGATGACCCGTCAGTATTCCCAGCAGTCATTGTTGAGCAGGTGCCTGCGGCTGATTTGCTGCAGGTCTACTCAGGCCTGGAGTCCGACGAGGTGACCAACGGCATTATGGTGGACACAACTCTTCATGTCGTGGAGGAGCCCTCTATCTTGGTGGGAGGCGTTGACCTCACAGGTAAAGATGTTTGACTTAACTGTCATTTAAAGGGAACTGTGCTCAGTGAGGTGCATTTAAAATACACTAGTGTTCTCAGATTCACAATTATAACAAATGTAAATCTCGAAGAACACCCTGGGTCCATCATTAAAAAGTTTCTAGAAATACGATTGTGATTGATACTAATTATTGGGAAAATAAAGACATGTTTGATTGAAGGTACGTTCAATTGGTACAGCTCCAATCAATTAATTCCAATTAATTGCCAGCATAACCTAGAGAGTCTCAAGACGGGGCACATTAGGTCGCACGAGAATGCAAAAACCTCTTTACTAATAAATTATTGGAGAATTTATTATTTAAAAGACTTATTTTTTTTACTCATTTTTTGTGAAAAGAGGAATGAGTCAAAAAATACATCTTTCTGAGAAACTTATTAAACATTATTAGTAATTTATTTGGTAGACCTTTCCGCCTAATTCTTCTTTACCTTGCAACCACAATGTCTTGATTGTGCCCACGTCCCTCAGCACAAACAAAACTGATCAGGATGTTACCTTAAAACTCATTTAATGCCAGCAGCCATAAAAAAGGAGCCTGGTACTTGTGCTTACCATTCAGCTGTATCAGAGAAAGACTCAGACATACAAGTGCCCAAAGCACCACAATATACAAAGCAGTTACCAACAAGGATTTCATATCAATTAATTTGTTGTCTGTTGGACAGAAACAACAGTCTCTGGGCCAGAGGACAGCATGGAGACGAACGAGGCTGCAGCAGCTCTCCTTAACATGGAGTCTCCAAACAACATTTTGGACGAGAAGCGCATGAGTGAGTCATTTTGCATATTCTACATTTAACTTTGATCAGTGGTTGTATGTTGAGCTTGAGATGTGTCATTAACGCTCTATTCATGGTTCGTCTGTGCTTCTCTCTATCCTCTTTATGTATAGTTCACACCTACGGCACTCTGCTGGAGTCAGACTTGACGTACGCCCCTCTGAGGCCCGACCAGATGGATAATAGTGCCCTTGACGTGTCCCTCGACGAGGACACTTCATCCATGGATGAGATACCCCAAAAGTGCCCCTTAAAACATCCGAAAAAAACCAAAGGTAACACAGCTGTCCTCCTCCTCCTTGTTAGAACACAGGAATGATCTCTTCTGCTAAAATTTCAGCCTTATAGGTAATTGGATGATTTCACTGTGACCTTTCACCTCATAACACACCACCCCTCAATTTGAATCGCAGTGCGGAAGCCGCGGGCGGTGCGTCCCTGCTCCCCAATCACCACCCCTAACCTGCCACTCAGGAAGAAGAGCAAAGAGGGCAAAGGTAGGCCTCACTAACTTGTCCGCTTCTCTGTAATGAGCCAATAAAAATCAAGGTCTCCCCTCCTCTTGTGTATGCTCTGTTTCCTCCTGTGGAGTGTGCAAACAGCAGTCCTCAACCCCTGCAGTCCGGCGGGGTTGAATCTGGGCGAGTTAATGGATGAGGGGATCTCAGAGTGCTGTGTTTCGCAGGGAAACAGAAGTGATTGCAGGCTGGAGGGCACATTGATGCTCTACCGATAGAAGCAGACTAGTGCTGCTCGATGTGAGCCCTCATTGCACCATACAGTGTGACACAAAGAGGAGGGGGCTGGGGACCGCAGGTTCAGCTGCACACATATACATCACCCTGTCACTGTGTCTGGGATTCAAGTGACTACTGGGAGCGTTGCTGTTTTTAACCACTTCTGGCCAAAGCATCTCACAAATTAGAGTAATCTACTCCCAGGCCTGGTGTAATTGATTTCCTTCCAAGGCACACATGTACACGTACGACTGACACAACAATAGTTATTAGAAAAGAGTTATTTCTCCTGCAACCCTTTAGCCACCTTGTACACACATTTTTATGCAAGACTCTAAATTACTAAATGAATTATAGATGCCTATAGCGCAGCTCGCAGGCCCCACCATGAATGTCTGATGTGCTCGAGTGTTAAAAACATGACTTAATTTAGTCCCCCCCCCCCTCAATTTGCAGGCAACACGATCTACCTGTGGGAATTCCTTCTGGCTTTACTGCAGGATAAGAACACCTGTCCCAAATACATCAAGTGGACACAGCGGGAGAAAGGCATCTTTAAGCTGGTGGACTCCAAGGCTGTTTCAAAGCTGTGGGGCAAACACAAAAACAAGCCTGACATGAACTATGAGACCATGGGACGAGCTCTCAGGTAAGGGGAACATACGAATGAGCACCATTTTCTAAAGCTTTGTCAATATGCACATCATCTCCAATTTAGCTCTGACCCATGTGAGGACCCTGCACCCTACAGTGACGTTTTATGGGGCTGTTAAATTTGAATGACGATACTGTGATAAACAGCTCTCTATCTCTTTCAGGTACTACTATCAGAGAGGCATCCTGGCCAAAGTGGAAGGGCAGCGGCTCGTTTATCAGTTTAAAGAGATGCCGGCAGATCTGGTGGTGATCGAGGATGAGGATGGCACCTCTGATGCCAACGTTAGCTACGGGAATCAGAGGTCCACCAACGGGCGGTCTATGGTGCGCGGAGGCTCCAAAGGGCACGGGAGGGCTCATGGTCAACACCATGTCTCGGTGAAGCACATGAAGAAGGAGCCTCACGATGAATATATGTACCAGGAAGCTAACGGAGGACAGGCTGAGCAGCTCCTCCACTCTGTCCATATGTTGCAGAGCAACCAAGGGTCGGCTGCCCACGATCCAGCACAAGCTATGAGGTAGGAGATTTGGCAAGAGGAAGACACACTCTTTAAAAGAGCTGTTTTCCACACCGTGAATTATACACAGGTCTGTTGAGAGGCACTGTCAGCTAAATTAAAAATGAGGTTTCATTTACTTGAAAGTAGCACGGTAGGTGCTAGAGAACATTGATTTCTGATCGTGATCTTTCAAACCAAAGCTAGATGGATGAACTGACCAAGGTGATATTATTATCTTTAATCTGTCATGTCGATATCGGCAAATAGGAAACACAAAATTGCAGGTCAAGGATATGTTGGAGATCATATATCGACTAATTTATACCACTCTCATGTCTGCACGTTGAATATAGTCTCACATTGCCAGACTTATCTCTCGGCCATTCACAATAACAACTTTTGTTGACGATATATTGTCCAAGGAATAGTTGTGCGAAATAATATGAGTGTCATTTAAAGATCATTTTATGCCACATTTATGCGACACACTTTCAAAGAGCAATGAACTTTTAATTTGACCACAAATTACAGCAAAATGTGGCATATTTGTTTCTGTTCATTCACTGTGAAAAAAATGCTCAGGTGCTGCAGCCAAGTCTTAGAACGCTCAGAAAAACCCTGTTGTTTATTCTGGCATCATGTTGGCTAAGATTGTGATGACACTCTTATGTAAACCAACACACATGTAAACACGAGGGCAATATTGCACGATATATGGACATGACCTTGATCTTCTTTTTGCTGACCTTGATATGTCTATCATTAATTATCGTGGCAGGCCTACCTATCTCCGCAATCCGTTTGTGCCAGTGCTGGAGAAAGATCTGACTGAACCCATTATGATTTCGCACTATGGGAAAACAAAACACTCTGGAATCGTTATATAAACTAATCACAATAATTTTTGGTGGCGCTAAGCCAGCTAGCCTGGCTCTGCTGGTTGTATGGCTACCCTTACAGTGACAGAAAGATATTAGTGCCTTATAACCATGTAAATGCCAAGTCCGATTTTTTTGATTTCTCTCGGTTTCTTTTTGGTTGGAACAATGTGCATGTTTGCCCCAGGTGGAGGTAACATATGGTGATGGAGCTGGTGCGTGCACCACACGCAACATGCCGCAAGAGCTGTTTCTGTGTGCCTCCCTCGTCTGATTTGGAAAGAGAATCGAAAAAGAATAATTGCAGGACATATCAATCATCGATCATCACTAGTAGCAGTAGCCTGCATAAGGGACACTTGGGGGAACATCAGTAAATTGTAGCGTCCACCGATAAATCCACATATGAGGTGTTTAGGGGACATCTGTAATTTATATCTATAGAAAAAAACTGGGGTTACACTTGCATTACAAGTGTTAACAGGCAAAAACACTTCTTCTCCATGTGTACTTTATGCCTTGAATTAAAAAACTTATTTAGTTTTATTTCCTGCAGATTAGACGCTTCACAGCAGGAGGCACTATGCGCAAGTCAAAAAACGTTATTTTCTGATGAAATGCTTTGGGGCATGAAAACGCACATCATATGGGAGCCCTTTAATTAGCGTACATGTAAACAGGTCAGTTGGAATCTCTAACCAGAACATTTCTGATCAGACTGAAGAAATACTGTCCGTGTAACCACAGCTAGTGTGGACCTAAAAAAAAATCCAGCATCTGACGGGAGGTATTTGAAACCCACGGGATGCTTTGATGGGAAAAAAAATCTTTTCAGAGCAGTGTTTGAGGTGTGAAGCACATTTTATTTGGTGGGCCTAGAAATTTACAAAATGTGAGAACCCCTGACACACACACAAAATTACTCGAAGATGGCGCTCATACACAAACGCACATGCACAAAAATTCACTTGTCCTTGAAATTCACATAATATGACTGACTCAACCCGTGTCGACCTTTTGTTAATGGCTGCGTCTTTAAAGGGAATTCAATTCTGACTCTAAACCTTGTCAGCTTTTCAGAAATTGAGATAAACTGTTTGCTTGAACCTTTGCTGCAGAGGGCTGGATGCAGTAAAACATTAATATAATCCAATGTAATCAAGTCGCCCTGCAGCAAATACTACCTTTATAGAGCTTATAATGCTCATTTGTTGGTGATGTCAAAGAGGTGATGACCCAACTCTTTGGTATTCTTTGTTTTTTGTTTTCATACTTCCTGAATAATCAATGTATTATCAGTCATCTGGCTTTTTTTCTAAGCTGTTAAACATTGTCTGCAGATAGGAATCAAGGAGAATAATGACTTCTGCAGTACAGCTGACAACGCCGTTTGTTATATTAATAAGGGCATTAGTTCTGCTGTTTAGGATCATAACTGTGCACTGGGTAACTTTCTCAATAGGGTTCCATTAAAAAATAATCCTTGTCTGTATTTGCAGAGATACAAACTGAAAATTCAATTACAACAGCTCTGTCAGAGAAGATGAAGAAACACGAGTACGCACTCAGTTTATTTTGTCTTCCCAGGGCCATTGCTGCTCCTGCATCAGTTCCCATGGTGCTGACATCACCTGGCTCTCTTCAGTCTGTTCCCCTCACCACTGTCCTGGCCAACGGGGACTCCTGCCACTCCTCCCCCCCTCGGGTTATCCTCCACACTGTGCCCTCCACCACTGCAGGTGGTAAAGATGTGCTGACCATCCAGACGGCCTCTCTAGCAGGCGGAGCCAACAGCCTGCAGGATGGCCTCCCTCAGCACCTCCTGGTCACCAGTCTGGGCTCCACCGTCTCCTCTTCCTCCTCCTCCATCTCCTCCTGCTGCACTTCCCCTCCAGGAGTCATTAGTTCCACTGCTTCCAACCTCAACGGTCTCCCCCGCCTGGTCACCATCAACACGACCTGCGGGCAGACCATGGTGGCCCAGCAGCCCGGCACTGTAATTGCCACCGTGCTCAAACCCAGCGACCTCTCGGGGCTGCAGGTCAAAGAGGAGATGCTGGACCCCAGTTACTTTGAGTCGATGGTGAATGGGGATCCATCACTGGCGGCAAATACGTTTGAGAAAGAAGAGATTGAGGTAGGGGAGGCAGAGCTGCAGTATAGGACTGTGATCATTGATACCAGTCAAAGCCGGGGCCATGAGGCTGTGAGTGAAACTATAATTAATGGACATTTCTCCCAGAGCAGCAGCCCCAGCGAGGGCCTGACCCCTGTGGAGGAGCTGGAAGTGCGTGGGGAGATGTCCCTGCAGCCTGAGCAGGGAATCAAAGGCCTGCAGGAGCTGCCACTGTCTGTCCAATTGCCTGCAAACTTTATCCAGATAAAGACAGAGCCTGCGGAGGCTTAGTGCTGCAGGACACAAGCTGAACCAAAAAACAACAATTGAATCCTTTTTGACCACAGACTTAATATTTTCTTTTTCGTACCACAGTGATCTGATCAAAGATCAGAGCGAGGGATCTTTGCAGCATGTTGCTCTTAAAGGTTGGTCAGTTCAGCCTCAGGATTTATTGTTTACTCACATATTTTGTGACCATGTGCCTAATTTTAAAAGAATCAAAGGAGTGTTTAGGTTTTCTAAAAAGTCACTTTTTAGACTTGGGATTATTTTCCATAGACATTAACCCCAACACACACACATACACAGAGATACAGAAACACATACACACATGCAAACATAACAAAGCCTCCCCTTCTAGGAGAACAGCCATTGGATGAACCAGGGATCCCTGTCTACCAAATGTGCCAGTTAATCATTTTCGTACTTTACATCTCATTGGACTCGTATGTTTAAACAGGAAAACGCAACAAACCAAAACTGAGGACTGGATGCCAAACGGTGCAATGAAATCAGACTTCTGAGAATGTGCAGAGGACATGTGTGTGTGTTTTTAGGATGCTGTGTCACAGTGTCCAATCCATTGGGGAAAAAACACACACATCTCAGAGTTTAATTGAAGAGTGCCTTACAGGAAGTTCAAACCGTAAAGACTCTTTTGTGGAAATGTCTGGGAAAGAGGTGAAAAACGGACTAAATGGCTTTTCAGACCTTTACGAACTTATTACTCATTTATTTTCATATAAACAAAAATAAGGTATGCATTCACTCTCTATTACTCCTGGCCTTAAAACACTGTGTTACTATGGAAATGGGCATTTTCTGTCCACCAAGGACAGTCCGACATCAAAACTGTTTGTATAGAGCTGCAGACTGGAGGCACAGCAAGATAGGGAGGCACAAACGGAGAGAAAGAATACGCAGGATAAAACAGATTTTATCAGCCTCTGCTTCAGAGGCTCCAAGGTTTAAATCCTGTTTATATGAAATGGAATATATATGGATATATATATATACATATAATATACAATTGAGATTCAATTTTAAGGCCATAGTGAATTTATTTATTTTGTGAATTTCTAAATTCTGTATAAAAAAAGGCACATTTGTCTTCTATTTACATGTGTAAACATGAGGGAAAATACAAAGAATATGAACGTTAATACCAGGAAGCTTATTAGGTTTTCTCTTTTTTCTTTTTTAAAGACCAACATTTTTCAGTTGTATAGCATTCCATGTAATCAGCTTTGGTATTTTCTTGAGTTTTTGGACTCTCGTGCTCAGTGCAGCATCATTATTCCACTGTTATATTCTCGTATTGTAGATATCCTCTGTTGTGTGTCTGATTTGAACATGTACTGAATGTGCTTTTGGTTCCTTCTTTTCAGCAGACATACCTCTTTACCTTATCAACAGTTAAGCAGTCGGGACTATGCATTCACAAAGATTACGTTCTGTGTCCTGCACAAAGCATCACATGTATCAATCAGTATGTCTTTGAAATCATAGCTCAAGTTTCTTTAGTTATTTGGTACTAAGATGTACCAGTGCTGTTTTTAAAGCTCCTCTCCTTTCTTCTCTTCCTCTCCTCTCCTCTTTTTCTTCTCCTGCTCTCGGGTCAGACCAGTCTGTGCCTTCTTTATTTGCTGTCCCACTTTGTTAAGGACCTCTCAGGCCAGCCATCCGATTGGCCCCTCGGTCCTGCCGGGGATGAAGCCATATTGATCCTGAGTGGTATCACGGCTAAATTGGTTGTATTTTCCACCCGGACTGTAGCTGCAGAGTGAGGACATTCAGACATACTGACCTCCATCCGCACTGGCACCTAAGGACAGGAGTTAAACGCTGCTTTACAACCCCACATCAGCCAAAGGGGCTCTGGGTCTGCAAAGACACTCTGAATGTATACTTAAAGTACATGCAAATTTTTTGACAATCAATAATTACACTGGGTTACATTTGCATAGAAATCTTTTGAGTGGGGATTTGCTGCTTTCTTTTTTTTTCTTCTTTTTTTTTTTTTTTGCGTTGTATATATTCCCGTATCTGCCCTGCCTTTTTCCCTAAAGCACTGTTGTCTGTGAGATGTTGAGGTATGTCCACTGCTTATGTTTTGTTTTGTTGCTTCTGTTATCTTGAGGTTGCCTCCCTTATGCTGAATATAAAGTAGATTTTCAAGAAAAAGTCAATGTACTAATTAAAAACAAAATCTTGGTCACTGAATATATTTTCATTTGTTGTCTTTGTTGCAGACAGAGTGGTTTTGAGTCGGCGCGAGACGCAGATAAAATGTCACTCTGAAAAAAATTAAACAAAACAAAATTAAACTTGGAAACAAATAGCACACAAGGCGGGTTACTATGTCAATTAATTTCTACTGTCGAGATAATGAAAATGAAGCATTTCTGTCTCAAAGTCGTATTGTCGGGCTGTTGCGGCTTTGAGGGACATTCGACCACATGGCATTTGAAGAGAGAGAAAAAGCTACTGTAGGGAACTGGATTGGAGCCATTAGCAGGCCAGAGACTGATTGGACTGTACTTAAGAGCGCTGCTTCTCCAGTTGCTGTGGGTGGATGAATACATTAGCATGTGACATGCCCAGAACTGAAGACAGCCGAGTCTGTCACCACAGCTTGCAGAGTGAAGTGTGTGTGTCTGTGTGTGTGTGTGTGGCTGGCGAGTGGAGGGGTTACACTGACTTGGACTGATTCAGTTTGAGCATGTGTTATGTTGATGTGTTTGTGTGTGTGTGTGTGTGTGTGTGGTGGATGTGTGTCGGGGTGTGTGCATTGGCTTGGATTGACTGTGTGTGTGTGTGTGTGTTCAGGGTCGGGGAGAAAGAGGAGGGGTGGTGGTGTTGAGGAAGCTGTCTGGCAGCAGGGCTTGCCTACTGTGCCTAGCTCTGTCTACACCCACATACACAGCTGTGTACCACACAATCCAGTGTTGCCATAGGGTTATCACACACACTCACACACACACATATATGAACACAGAAAATAAGGCCAGGAGTTCAGTCACAGCCACGTCCACCACTCCAGCCTTCTTCACTCCAGCAAACATCCTTCTCAACCTTTTGCAGGTGAGAATATGGTTTGAAATAACAATGAAAATCAACAGCCCTCCATTACATCTAAACAGACACTTTGCTTTTCTGTTCAGCGGTTCATCGATCGCCTGCCATATGGTAAGCGGAGGTTGTTATAGATTACTAAAATAATGAAAGGCTACTAGCAGCCGTTACGTCTGCGCTATTCCTTTGGTTAGTGAGTCAGAGACCCTGAAGATGGAGCGAGAGTCGGGTCCTGGGAGAGGAGGACTATTTCTGTGTCGCCTGCAGCCACTGACACAGCGCGAGTGTTTACTGCTGTGCCATGCTGCCTCTCACAGTGGGAGCAGTTGAAGGATGACGGCTGACATTATTGTGCCTCCAGCCTGTAGCAGGAACAGTACAGGGAGAGCTTATTTAACCATCAGGTCAACAGACTGACTGCAACATTACAGAGAAAAGGAGTTGATGACTGCAGTCTCATGGCCATTGCAGCCGTGCGCAGTCTGTTAACTTGACAACCTGCAGCCAAGGTTAGATTTAAATAGACCACTTTTAAATTTTGAGGGTCTTCTCCGAGAAGAAGAGATGTATTTAAGGACAGCAGGTGTAGCATGGATTCAAAATGTAAAAAAGGAAAAGAAAAAGAGTGAACAGTGTCTGGTTTGATATTGCAGCAGTACACCTCTCTCTACACAAGATGGCACTGGTGATACATGTGTCCTCAGCTGAGCCTGAGCCTCAGTCTGGGTTGCAGCAAGCTATTCCTTCAGGTTACTAATCTAAATACAGACACTCCTCATACATTGGTTTTCACTCTCCTCCGCCCCAGAATAGCAACTCATTGATCTAAATGAACGAGAGATTATTTGAAATGAAAATAAGCAGCTGGGAGTGAAGTTTCACTGCATTTTTTTGATAAGTAACAAAAGGAATTAATTCACTTGTGAACCTCAATGATAGTGGCCATTCCTCGGGCCAGGTAGGCAAAATCCTTTGAACTGTGCCAACCCGGTAGACGCTCGGTATCTCTGTTTTTCCTGCAGAGTAGTCGATCTTGTTTCCTCTCCCCATCAAAACACTGATAAACAAGTGCTGGAGGGTTTTTTTTCCTAGACAGTGTATAAAATGCATGAGAAAAAAAACTGTGCAGGGCTTCATTTGAGATGATATATTCTTTCATTCTGGTGCTCACTGTCACTGACTCACAAATTTGCCCCATATCTAATGTAGACAGTACTGAACCACATCATGCATGGTATGGGAATGCAAATAAACCTTTATTTAATTAGATGTAGGGGGTATAAAAAAGCCCCATACTAATAATCAGAGATCATTGGATTTGGAGTTGTTCAAGTGTTTGCTTTTGTAGATGAAAAACATCCTTTTTCAAGCTGAACTCCACTGACTCTGCCTTGTTTTCCTTCCTCTCTACGTGTCTGAAGTGGTCTTTAAATGCAGTCACTAATAAATATCTCTTTAACTGAGCTACACTGGGTTACTTAACATCACATTATTTACATTTCATTTGAAAGTGAAACCACTGAACATTAAATTCAAAATGGGATTTTGGGGATATTTTTTTCTGTTGTAGATTTGATTCAGCTGGTTACCTCAAGATGCTTTCAATGACCTCTGGAGATATATGTATCACATACCAAATGCTGATTCACTTTTTTAAGCACACAACTGGACTGTATAGATGTAACTGCAGTATCGCCACCATCCTGTTTCTTTTCTGGGTCTCCTCCTTGATGATTTTTAATTGTAAGTACTTTTAAAGTTTGACTTTCATGGTTAATATTGGACTTTTGTCCCATCAGGCACGAGGAGCTCTCGGGGAGCCGGCTGTAATATCTGTATCAGCCTCTCCAGTCAGGGTGAGCCATCCCATTCAGACCGACTCTCAGGGCTTCCATGGCAATTTACTCTCACGACTACACAAAAGAGTCCTCAAAGTCCTCAGAGACCTCGGCAGATAGACAACTAACAGCATCTTACGAAAAGGGAACACTTTACACTATTTCCCAACGTTGTGAAGGCAAATGCTCCACAGCAGCAGCAGCAACCAGCACGCTTCATGCATCCGTTTTAATAAACACTCCACTATTTGTTGTGATAAGCGGGACATAGTGAGAAATGAATTATATAAACACTGATTTTATGAACTTTTCAGAAATGCCTCGGGGGCTTTGCTGTACACTTGTCAGTTTATTTGAAGTATGTTTGCAATTATTGCATTTGTTAACTCATGCCACTATTTTTTACTTGACATGTTGCTTTGGGCTATTGACATTATTGATTTAAAAATAACAATACAGTTGCAGTGTGAACTCCATTTATGAGCATATCCATAAAACATTTACATACAGTAATATGTTTCGCCGTCTTTTTCACAAAATCCATTTGGCTGCCAAATATTATTGATATCACTGACATTATTATCACACTGAGCCAACATGAGTCAACATCCAGCTTTACTTAGCAGGCGAGCTGATTTTATATTACTGTAAACAATGCATTATTATGCATCAGATACACAAGAGAGACTCGGGTTATGAAATAGGAACAATAAAAGCATGCATGTCTAGTTTTTCCTTGTCAATTTGATGCTAAATGTTTTTGCTAATGAGCAATGGGACTAATGCAGAAGAGAGAAGGAGGCCTGTCTATTGTATGGAGTGCATGAGTCAGATTCAAGCCCACACTTCATCAGCTTTCAAATCATATTGTTTCATATGATAGGACAACTCACATTATTCATACAATGCAATTTTAATTGGGGGGAAAAATATCAGGAAAGAGACGGGAACATACAGAAGGCTTCAAAGCAAACCATGACAACATGAGTGCTCCATTTTTGTCTCTCGGTTTAACTTTTGAATATCTTGCATTGCTTGAATACTCTTGGGCATTTATGCACCTTGTTATTGTGATGACAGAACATCAATTGCGAATGCCTATCTCGCTTGCTTATCTGTTACTTGCAGATGAGAGTTATTTCAGCTCGACAGATTGAGACGTGGTGTTACAGATTAAAATCGCCTCAGCAGAGGAATGTGTTTGAACAGTAGCACTATTTAAAGCATTTTGTGGATTGCAACAAGAGGGAAAACAATGGAGGATAAGACAACAGTAACTACATCACAAGAGACAGCTGAGGCCTGTGCATCTTATACTGTACCTCCTTAGTTTAACATGATCTTAAAAACAGATAAAAGAATTGTTAGGATACAGAAAGCCAGCAAAGAAAGCTTCCTTTAATTCTGGGCTGGCGTGTTAGTATTTTATCTTTTAGCTTGTTTGTTTCTTTCCCTCATTTCACTTTAGTTTGATTATGTTGCGCACACTGCTCTAATTGCATGTGAATATGGGGAGGCTTTATATCTGCTTTAAAGCTCGAGTAGGGAGTTTAATTTTGATGTCATTTGGCAAAAATCCCATAACAAAGTATATTGTAATTCAAGTGAACTGAGAGAAAAGTAGACTTCTGCACCTCAGGCTTTAGAAAATCCAACCCATGACGGGGGACTTTGGTCAATCACAGGTCGTTTCAGAGACAGAGTTCCTGTTGGCTGTTCTACAAATGCATCCCCTCAGTGAAAGCCTGATTCAATGGCGGAGGATCCTGCAGAGAAAGTTGCTGTTCCAGCATTAGCATCAACTGCCTACACTGCAAAGCAAGCCAAAACGGGAAGACGTACTTATCAAAAAGAAGAATTAGCCAACACCTGTCAATAGCAGCAGATTTTTTTGTAGTTTTCAGACTTTCAGTTTTTCAGACATGGACCAAAAATGCTGCTAATTGTTTTGCCTTCTGCTGATTGGCTTCATGCTCAAGTTTATGTAGCTAACGTTAGCTGGAGTGTCAAATCACAGTATGTCTGCCTCACTCCCCGCCTCTACAGACCACTATACCTGGAGGAGAGTGGGCAGCAGCTCCTGAGATGGACCCCAAGTCAGTGGCCGCAGCAACCTGAATCCAGCTAGCACACACTCCAGCTGCAGGGGACCAGACAGCCGCAGCTGAAAGGTTAGCCACCTGGTAGACCCAGTGCTGCTGCTGGCCGAATTCGAATTTGAGCCGCTACTGCCCACTCACCTCCCAGGGAAACAGTCCACAGCGGCAGGGAGCAAGGCGACGTGATGGTGAGGTGGCTAATGTTTAGCTGGTTACTTCCTGTCTCATTTGTGGTGTGAGAAAGACAAAGAGTAGAGCAAGGAGAGGCTGAGTGATTGAGCTGTGCACAACTCTTTAATCAAACATAAAATAACTGATCACAAACAACTGAGACAAATACAAGTAGTTAAATGACTAAATGTGATAGCACCACTCAGACTGCTGCACATATTGTTATGCTGCATGTACATTTTCATATATTATAGTGTAAGTTGAACAAGTCTTTTAAATCTATGAGGTGAAAAATGTATGGACAGGCAGTGCTTAAGTTTTTTTTAAGCAGATTAGTTTCTGGTGACATCTTCCAGACTAAATTGCACCTATTCAACAGGATCAAACAGCAAAGACACTAAATGGGTAGATAAGCAGAGAAAATTAGACAGCTGTAAACGAGCAATGCCTTTTAAGAAAGAATCAAAACGCCTCAAATGCCATTTAGACTGTTTAAACTGGCTAATACTCTGTGGGCCAACTTTCAGATTGGATAATAATTGTGTGCAATGGACTGCTTTGGTCTCACAACGTGGTCTGGAATATTTATCAAAAGGAGAAGTTGCACCTGTGTTGACACAAACAGTTTAAATCCCAGACAGCACGCGCCCTCCTCAGATCCTCCCCAGCATGCGGGCGATCCACCAGTTGCACGGCATGACAACCTGACAGATGACCCTGCCTCCTTGGTAGTAGTATGGCCACGGGTTGAAGCCACCCAGGGGCTCGTGGTAGCGGCGGCAGTAGCGGTAACCACGGCGACAGTGCTGGCAGCAGTAGCCGTGGTCATCCAGACGGTTATCCAGCTCGATTCCAACGTCTCTCTGCAGAGGACACAGCAGTGGGCAGGGTTACAATCACACACATGACAAATGCCAGTTCTCCTACGGCAAGGGCAGGGGAAGAAGACGAAGGAAAAGAGGAAGAGGAAGAGGAGGGGATGGCGTGAATTGATGAGCCTGTTTTCCTTGTAGGTCAGCAGAATATATGTAAAAACCAAACAAGAGTGAAAAGATCAGAATTGATGTCTGTGAAAATGCAAACTTGTGCTGTGCTTGATGACTGTGACAAAGAGATCAAGATAGCAAGGAGAGTGAGCGAGCTTGATTTAAGCTGCAGGAGCATAAAACATGATATAATACCCTTGACCTTTCTATTATACCAGCGGTAGCAAGACTGCACAATGCCCCTGTCTCTGGATCCGGCATTCACAGCCTCTCCACCAGTGCTATCTTCAATCAAAGGGACTCTAACGTTGGTAGTTACCAGCATAATTACACTATTTCTTTCATCTTTGACCTCTTAACTCCCTCGACCGAGGCCCACACTCTGCACCAAAATGGCAGCCCCTCCTCCAATAGAGCATTCAAATTAGAGCTCCCCACGTCTTGGCGCCCTCCCCCTGACCTTGACTTTAAGTGCATGGCACATTCCTAAAGCAATTAGCAGAGTAATGATCGCCTAACAAGGATTCTTTCATTTGCTCTTGCTGGCTGCCTCTGAATTTATAGAGGGGCCAAATGAAATCCAAACGAAAGGTAAATTGGGTAGAATTAATGGCCCTTGGATTTTTCCATTGTGCTGGTTGGTTCATGCCCCCGTAGACTCATGGGGGCTGAGTGCCATGCCTTTGATCAAGAGCAACTCCAAATGGGGTTCGGAGAAGTGCCACTTAACTCACTGCGCAAGTTGAGGCAGCAACTGCCCTCAGTACGCATTTGACCACATTTCAATCTCTTTTAGTAAATGAATCCTCAGAGACAATCCGCCGCTGTCTCGTTAAACTGCACGGATCCAGGAGTCAATGACTTCACGTGCAGAACAAACTGGCATAATTCTTTGCCAAGCGCCTACAGTGACTCAGCTACATGCAACAGTGCAGAACAAAACACATCCACTGTTGGGAATAAGGAATGCGTGGGAATTGTTTAAGAGGACAGGACCCGCAGGAACACATGGTTGAGTCCCTTCAGTCCCCTGCTACATTAAATGTGGGAATTAGTGGCTTTCTTGCATCCACTGTACAAGTTGGTGGGAAGTCAATCAGAGTGAGTTTACACACATTATTTGATTTCTTTTCTGTCCCAGCTACAATCATGTCACAAACAGGGCCACTGAAAATCTTGGGGTGGCAAACCAGAACCAAAAGCCATAACTGAATCTCAGCAATTCAATAATGCTGTCAAAGTATATAGGCTAGTTATAAGCTAGTTGAAAACTATGTCATTATGGAGAGTTGAGGAATCATATACTGATATACTTTGGTTTCTTATTTTACAGCTAATATTACTAATTATCTGATGTGGATGAATATCAGTTTACATATTAAGTTCCTTAACTTGGCTGGTTGTCCTTCTCCTTAAAAAAAAAGACAAATATACAGCTTTAATCTGAAAGAGTACATCAATTGAAATGAACAACATAGTTACTGGGAAGCCTTCTCAAGCTTGGGGGAGACTTGTGGGTACCCCAGAACAACGTATTCTCATCGAATGGTTTGTATTATACCCTACAAAAATGGAGACACAACAGTTCATTCAATATCCTACCAATTAGTGCCCTACAAATGATGTTACATCCTTAATGTACAGTTACTTGATTAACATAAATTCACAGAGGTTAGGTTTAGGCAAGTAAAGTTAATGTGGTTAGGTTTAGGAAAAAAAACACAGTGACTATGTAACTTAATCCTTTAAAACCAGAGAAAATTGGCTTGATGTCTCTTAAAAGCATGGAGAAAAGGCACTTCACAACGAAAGAAGAAATGCCCCCCAAAAAAAGAAAATTCGAAGAAAGAAAGAAAGAAAGAAAGAAAGAAAGAAAGAAAGAAAGGACATTTTAAAAAACAAAAAACAAGGACATGAACTGGAAAGAGTGCTTTAAAATGTTCTGTGACATCATTTTAAACATAATAATAATAATAGTTTTTCCTTCCTTTTTTCCCCTTAGTTTATTTTTTTTATATAATTTTCTAAATCTATTATATTTTTGCAATTTGTCGGACATTTCCAACCAAGTTGCTCATTGCCTTTCCTCCCATGTTTTTGAAAGAAATCAGTGCTCTCAGGGTTCAAAAGCAGCACAAGAAAATTGATGTTACTCCAGGTTTCAAAGGGTTAAAAGGATTCAAAGTTTACTCAGAGTTCACACTGTTCTGCACATGATACTCTTGGGGAGACTTTCTGCGTTTCTTATTCACTCTTGTCAGTGCCTTGGTCACATGATTGCAGGCTTTCAAAGGATGTGCGATATTTGGGTGCATTATTTTTTGTAGTAAATTGTACAAACAGTTTATGAGACCAGCCCGCCAAGAACCCACTTTTATTAGATATCTTGAGGTGAGAGTTCAAAGGACCCATTTAAGCCATGTGAGTTTTTCCCTTGTCAAAACTTTAGCCCCATTACCAACAAGCTGTACAAACATGGTCTGAACAAACGGGTGCCGTTGGTTGTCTAGTGTCACAGGATATCTCTCCCTTTGTATGAGCTTAAAAAGTGAGCATGCCACAGTCTCTTAAAAACAGTAATGTTGGTCTCCAGTTAATTTTGCTAGCGAGGGCAGCAGTAATTGTTTCTGAGAACAAGAGAAGGAGGTAATGAGAGATCAACACAAACAAACAACTTAGCTCACAAAACATACTGATACAAAACAAGTCAATTTCTTCTTCTTTTATATATTTTTCTGATGCTGATGGCTTTTGCATTTTCAGTTTGGTCTCCACATGTGTTGCACTCCACCATACCCTTCAGTGCTCCAGCATGTTATGACTGCTATGATCACTCACACATTGTCATGATCCTGGGTTTGTGTTTGGCGTCTCTTATCTTGAGGACTTTGTTTTCTGGGTTTTGGGTGTTCTGTGTTGTCTTTTTATTGTTCCATGTTCATGTTCAATATGTTTCCTGTTATATTTTGTAGTTTAACTCCCCATATGTCGGGTTTTTCTTCCTGCCTTTGTGTACGTGTTTTCCCGCCTTGGTGATTGTCTGCCCCGCCCTGATTTGTTTCACCTGTCACTCGTTATCTCCCTGCTGTCCTTGTGTTTTTGGTCTTTGCTCCCCTTGTCTTTTGCCGTCTGCGTTGGTCTTCTGTGCTCCTTGCTGGGTTCCCTCCACGCTCCTCGATTACTGTTTTATTCCCAGTTAAGTTTTTGTGTTTCTTATTTGTTTTACTTCAGTCTGTTCCCTCCGTTTTGTTGCCTGATTGTTTTTTTCTTTTGGTATCAGCTCTCCTTTTGCTCCTGAAACCTGCCTGCTTGGTGTTTGGGCACAGTCACACATGAAATTAACACGGGTGAATATCTGCCTCCCGTTCATTTCCATTTAATATGAGCAAAGGAGCCAATAAAAATATTGCTTGTGGTGGCAAAGCAAATTCACATCTAAGCATCGTACGGAGTTAACTTTGGTGAACTCTGACCAGTCGCAGCCTCAACAAACAAAAGAGAAGTACGTGTGGAGGAGCCAGTGATTCTTGAATGAATTGCAAGAAAATGGAAAATTTACCAGTAACATCATGTTGCTTTCTAGATTAGCAAGTTAGCTAACATTAGCCAGCAAGCTAGCTTTCTGTTTGCATCACAACCAGCACTGCCCATATTACTGGCTCAGCAGGTGATAGTTATTCGCCTGCATTCGCTCATGTGTGACCGTGCATTTATGCATTTGAGTCCTCTTTCTGAACCATAAGGCCTGACACACATTACAGTGAGCTGCACTGCCAGGAGTACAGGTTGCACCCCCCTGCAGATCGACCTTTAGCATTAGATAATTGGATCATTTTCCCCTTATGTTTACATTTTTTTAAAACATTCATTTATGTATTTATTTGGAGGTTGGCTCCCTGCTCTGTGTGGCACCCCAGGCAACCACCTAGGTCGCCTATAGGAAGATCCTCCACTGGTAAGCATGACTAATAAAATCAAAAAGTGCAGCATGCATCTGATGTGAGCGATGATAAATTGAGTGAAATTACACACTCGTGAGACATACTTAAAACACATGGACAGGGTGCGACGGATGATATCGAGAATAGCCCCGTTTGATTTATTGCTATGACAAGCGCAGGTAGGCTTTTAATGATTTATTGTTTCAGTCAAGTTTCAGGTCATCAGCTTCCAGGCAACAATCTGTTATGGAAACAACACGAAAGCTGTCAATGGACCAGCGATAATCTTATCAGCTCCTCGCAGCCCAAAATGGGATGTTACCAAATCTGGAGCTCCAGCTTGGAAAATGAAGAAAATATTTTATTCAAATGATGCCGCGTTTATCAAAACAAACAGCCAATAGGCAGCATTGTACCTTAAAGACAATTAATCAGAGCTATCCTTTTAAAACGGAGGGTACATATTAATCATTCTGGCTTTGAGTTGCCGTCTCTAGTGGGATGCCGCGGTGATAAGAATGGTTCACCTTGGGAAATCTGAGGCAGTCACTCAAAAACAAGCAGCATTAATGAAGAGTAAAAGCCATTACCCCCTTGCTGCATCTGATTTCATCACACACCCCGGCTCACGTATACACATGCAAACACACACTCGCACACACAGAGGCACCTCTGTGCATAATATGAGGCGGTGGATATGAATGAGTCTGCAGAGTAGAAAACTGCGTCAGTCATTCAATAAGATGTAATGAATCAAAGCACGACTCTTCTAATCTCCACACTTGTTGGTGTTATTTCACACACGCTGATCACCGCTCTTCATGAGCTTCAAGCACGTGCCTGGATGTGGTATTAAATCTCATAGCCGAGCTCATCACATTCATTCTGGGATCAAAACAGCAGAGATAACATTTCTGTTTCATACCCTGCTTTGTATTCCAAGTGGGGTTTTTATGTGGAGGCACAGGACAGTGCAACGTATAAAAATGCCTCAGCGCTTGTCCCTGATCTCAGATTTTTATCTCACTGTGCTCTACAGTGAGGTGGAATGACAATGCAATTGGATGTAATTGAATAAGGAGATAGTCATGTATTTCAGTAAACAGTGCTGGTTTACCAGAGTGATAAGGGGCTTTAGCTTCAGTGTAAAGATTCCTCTGGAGGCACAAACAGCTCCTGCATTTATAGATTTGAATTCCTTCAGCTTTTTACACATCTACTATGCACGAGGAGCCATCCAGCCTGACCCTGAGTGTGGTCCAAACACCTCAACGCGAGCAGAAACACACACCAAACATGTTTACATGCATGTGAGGTCACTCCATATTGGAGGCCTCTCCTTGCTTTACGGGTCAAGGACGGTGGAACCATCCCTACAGCCTTGTCAGATGGTAGTTATTCAGTTTGAAATTTCCAGGGCCACCTCTGATACACACTGCACTATGACATGGCAGCCGTGGCAAAGGTCAGTTTCATATATCTGTCAGCCTCTGTCACAAGGACTCAGGCGATTATTCTGCTTTACAGACGTGAACTGCCGGGCTGAGATTCAGACTTATGAAACGCAGATGAAGTGAATGCATGTTATTATGTGTCTGCATGTTTGTGTGAGAGTGATGGATAAAAGGATGTAGGTAGAAACCTAAGCAGACTGTGTGTGTGTGTGTGTGTGTGTGTGTGTGTGTGTGTGTGTGCTTGTTTTCAGACTGTGTGCACATTTACATGAGTTCTGGATGAATGAAAAAAAAAAGAAAAAAAAAAAGGTTTGGCTAACACATGTGGCATCCCACTGGAATGAGCGAGAGTTCAGACTCCCAATTACAGACTGCTGCCTGCCCTCTGCTTGGCCACAAAGGCCTTTGTTATCGCCGGACCCACAAACAGAGCCTGGATGTGCTGCTGGAATGGATTGCAGTGGTATGCATTACTCAGCTGATAGTGCCAGAACGTTTCAAAAGGAGAGCCGAGTTTTTCATCCCCTGGTATGTTTTAATTGCATAGCACTGCATCTCCTGCCGCAGACGATGAGGGAGAAGACAGAGGAGGCTGTGGGGAGTGGGGGCTGGGGATTGAGGAGTTGAGCGGGAGGTGTTTCTGGGACGGGCCTGATAAATGTCAACATTATAGGACGTCTCATTTCTCTGCGTGTCTCTCACCGTTTCTCACAGCTCTGAGACGGAGAGGGAGCCTGACTCATTATCCTTGAATTTAACTTTAGTGGCTATTCACCTGTGAGTGCTGAATGTGTGTGTCGGATATCTTTGCACCTGCGTATGTTCCTGATATCTTTAGTGTGCAACTGCTATGTTTTTTGTGTCGGTGTGAGTGCGTAATTCCTGTGTGCCGCTTTATATGATTTCCCCTCAGAGTCAGGGATGATTAAGCGTACAGTATTGAGAGGTGTGTATGCGGCACAGCAAAATATGCCACTTGGCCTTTCCAGTCATTTCATACGCTTTGATAATTAAAGCATTATTAATAAATGTAACTTATCTGTGCAGCAATGAGTGACCTTGAGAGTGCTCCTTTGTAGTCCCTGAGAAAAAAGGAAGTGAGAAGAGGAACTAACGGGCGCTGTAAGGCACAAGTTTCTGCCTTTGAAAGGCTGGATATTCCTCTCAATTAATGGAGAGACATTAAGGGAGTCTTCAATGAACTGGCCTTACTTAAACAGATATATAGAGCAATTGCTATGCCCTCTGGTGCACAAAGTCAGTTTTAACATCAATTAGTGAGCGATTTATATGCAGAAAGAGTCGAGGCAGAGCTGGAGCTGATTGAAGTGGCTCCACTGTATCTCGTGGTGTGGTCCCCGGTTGATGCGGTGCACAGGGGCCCACTTACATAGTCGTTTACGGGCTGGTGGTCCAGGACATCTCGGGTGAAACGCTGACCAGTGGCCTCCGCGTCGGGCGTGTCCTCATTTCCCACCTCGGCATCTGAGACAGCAGGAAGAGTGAGGAGATGTTTATGTGCTTGCAACAGTTCTTCTATTGTTTGAAGTGAAGCTCTTAGATTAAATTTTGGCTCGTACACTCTATTTTCCCAGTGGCTTGATGTTAATTACTAACATTCAGGAGAAATACACTGGAATTCATTCCAAAGCTTTTTCATGCTTCTGTCAAACAATGGTGTTGTTGCTGTTGTGATACAAACACACAAATCACTTTCCACAGATCCTAATTAGTAAAGCCTACACATCCTTTAGAGGAAAATCCCTAGAAAGCCAATCTCCAGATGACCATCAACACCGAAGGAATGTAAGTAAGTACATTTACTTATGTACAGTGAGGAGGTATCTGTAGGGGGGTGGTTGGCACACTTTTCAGTCTTACTTATTTCTCTGGCATCATTTATGTTAGAATGTTCAAACCAGCAGCAAATAAAAGGTCACAGTCTCAGCTATAAATAACATGTTTTAATGTTCACAGATGTTTTCCAAAATCAGGTGATTTGTGATTCACTGTGCAAACCGGCCCCTTTACAGGGTTGGTTGGGCACATTGTTCACATCACTCCAGTTTTAGCCTCTTTACACTGGCTCCTATTTTTGTTATGCACATATTGGCTGCTGAAACAGGTGACGTGCATTACATCCGAAAACCAGCCGCCGGCGGTTTTACCAGCGGCGTTGCAGGTGACACTATCAGCCGGCTTGAATCACAACTTTTCTCTGCAATGTTCTAAAATGGTTTTGTCTCGTTGCCAATCTTTGGCTTGAACTGGGCTGTAGAGTTGATTTTAAGATTTTACTGATTACTTTTAGGCTCTTCATTGTCTCTCTCTCAGCTATATCTCTGACCTCTTAGCATCGTAGACACGAGGACGTACTTTGAGGTCCTTGGGCAGAGGTCTTTTACCTGTTTCAGAGGCCCGGCTGAATACTAAAGGGGGCAGAGGGTTTGCTGTCAGAGCCCCGAGGCTGTGGAACAATCTGCCCAAGGAAATCAGGCCGGCCGAGTCAGTGATCTGTCGTAAGTTCCTGATTTTACTTGAGTTTTAAGTTCATTTAGACTGTCTTTTGTTTTTATACACTTAAGTGTTTTTATCAGCTCTTTTAAAAGTCGTTGTTTTCATGTCTTGTCTGTTTTAATTATTGACATGTAAAGCACTGTTTTCAAACTTTTAAACTGGTTAATATACAGTTATAGTTACTGTTGCAACTGACCCTTCGCTAAGTACTGTCCTTTGAATGCAGACTGGCCAATCATAGCATAGCATCGTTACCATAGCATCACTCCAACAAGAGTCCAACATCTATGCAGCTGTGCTCGATTCACTCTCATGCAATCATTCAGATTTCCTTCATTTTCATGCTGGTTTTGTGGATTTTGAGATAAATGTTGCGCCTGGTGCAAAGTATCAATTAAACTCATTACTTGGAGAGGTTGGAAGGAAATACATGTTTCTCCTCCATTCCAAAACCAAAATCAAGGGTCAGTTGGTTTGCACATGTGCCAACAAACCCCAAAATCAGTGTGCCAACCAACCCCACTCACATTTTACCCAGCCTTGTGATGAAATTATTTCAGCCAGCTACAATCACTCGTCACATACTTTCAAATCTTACATTAAAATGTAGCTGAATAGCTAAATGTTACAGCAAACATGATGAAATTCAGATATCTTAACACAGTAGATGAGTGCAGGTGAAGAAAGCAAACACTTTAATCCTGCATTTATGTTTTGCGACCTTCAAAGACCAGAAAGTAGCTGCGTGCCAACCAACCCTGGTCTCTCCTACTTTGCATGACTTTGCTTCTTTATACATCTATACACCAACTACGCTTCAGAGGGAAATATTGTACTTATTTTTTTAAAAACTTAATTTCTCTGATCGCTGGAGTTACTTTGTAGATTTAATATACAGTGCACACACTGCAAAAATCTTCTTGGCAAGTTTTTTCTTCCTAATCTTTTATTGAGTCCTAAAAGTCTTACTTTCTTGAAGGATGTGAAAAACACAACATAATAGAATTCAACTGGTTTTTACAAGCTTTGTGGAAAAAGGTGAAATATTTCTTTTTACAGCATCTTTTATTTTGCCTACTTTTGAGATTCGTTTTTTCATTACTTATTTTTTTCCACACAAAATATATAAGCTACAAAATGTTACAACATAATGGACGATCGAAAAGTTAGGTAGGACAAAAACTTATTTTAATTCCCCTCTCAACACAAGTTTCAGAAACGGTCTACTGTAGATAGTCTGCCACTTTCAACAATCTTTTATAAGACAGTGCACACTTCCAACTGAACACGCACACAGTCGATGACAGAATATTATACGTCATATTGTTCAATTATTTGGTATCTATACATTTGCTGAAGCTGAACAATAGATGAACAACATTTGACACATTTATAAAGTTTTATTACCCTTTTTTCAAAAATGTAGTATGAACCGTGTAGGAATGACAACCATTTCTTCACACAGTCCCCCAACTTTAAGGGCTCATAAGTATTTGGACAAACTAACATAATCATCAGTTAAACAGTCAGTTTTAATACTTGGTTGCAAATCCTTTACAGTCAATGACTGCCTGAAGTGTTGGACACATAGGCATCATCAGATACTGGGTTTCTTCCCTGGTGATGCTCTGCCAGCCCTTTACTGCAGCCGTCTGCACTTCCTGCTTGTGTTTTGGGTGTTTTGCCCTCAGTTTTGGCTTCAGCAAGAGAAACGCATGCTCAGTTGGATTCAGGTCAGATGATATGACTTGACCATTGCAGAACATTCCACTTCTTTGCCTTAAAAATGTCTTTGGTTGCTTTTGCAGTATGCTTCAGGTCAATGTCCATCTGCACTGTGAAGCATCGTCCAATGAGTTTTGAAGCATTTGGTTGAATCTGAGCAGATAATGTAGCCCCAAACACTTCAGCTTTCATCCTGCTGCTCTTGTAAGCAAGACAAGACTTCACTAGAATAAATACAGAGGGTTTATCACAAGATGCAAACCATTGGTTAGCCTTAAAAATGGAAGGCCAGATTAGAGTTTGTCAAAAACCATCTAAAAAGCCTGTACAGTTGTGGAACAGCATGCTATGGACAGATAAGACAAAGATCAACTACCAGAATGATGGGAAGACAAGAGAAGGAAGAAGGGAAGGAACTGCTCATGATCCAAAGCACACCACCTCATCAGTGAAGCATGGTGGAGGTATGTTGTTATGTCATGGCCATGTATGGCTGCCAGTGGAGCTGGTTCTCTTGTATTTATTGATGATGTGACTGCTGACAAGAGCAGCAGGATGAAAGCTGAAGTGTTTGGGGCACCATTATCTGCTCAGATTCAACCAAATGCTTCAAAACTCATTGGACGATGCTTCACAGTGCAGTTGGACAATGACCTGAAGCATACTGCAAAAGCAACCAAAGACATTTTTAAGGCAAAGAAGTGGAATGTTCTGCAATGGTCAAGTCATATCATCTGACCTGAATCCAACTGAACATGCGTTTCTCTTGCTGAAGCCAAAACTGAGGGCAAAACACCCAAAACACAAGCAGGAAGTGCAGATGGCTACAGTAAAGGGCTGGCAGAGCATCACCAGGGAAGAAACCCAGCATGTGGTGATGCCTATGTGTCCAACACTTCAGGCAGTCATTGACTGTAAAGGATTTGCAACCAAGTATTAAAACTGACTGTTTAATTGATGATTATGTTAGTTTGTCCAAATACTTATGAGCCCTTAAGGTTGGGGGACTGTGTGAAGAAATGGTTGTAATTCCTACACGG
This sequence comes from Epinephelus fuscoguttatus, assembly GCF_011397635.1. Classification (NCBI taxonomy): domain Eukaryota; kingdom Metazoa; phylum Chordata; class Actinopteri; order Perciformes; family Serranidae; genus Epinephelus; species Epinephelus fuscoguttatus. The sequence continues at coordinate 17,212,941 of NC_064760.1, read as the reverse complement.
TTCATACTACATTTTTGAAAAAAGCCTTAAATGAAAGCTGAGAGTCTGCACTTTCAGCAGGTATTCATTGTTTCATTTAAAACCCATTGTGGTGGTGTACAGAGCCAAAATGACGACAACTGTATCATTGTCCAAATAATTATGGACCCGACTGTATATATGCACAAAGTGGAGAGATGTCAGAGTGAGGGGGCTGCCCTTGGTGAGGCGCCCCGAGCAGTTGGTGGTTCGGTGCCTTGCTCAAGGGCACCTTGGCAGTGCCCAAGAGGTGAACTGGCACGTCTCCAGCCACCAGTCCACGCTCCATATTTTGGTCCAGACAGGGACTTGAACAGGAGACCCTCCGGTTCCCAACCCAAGTCCCTATGGACTGAGCTACTGCCGCCTATTGCTATTGCTCTTTTCTATAGTGTATATATATCAGATCTGTTGCAGCTGTACAGTAAGTGTGTCACCACACACCTCTACACAGTCACTGAAATATAACTGAAGGGCCATATAATCAAACATATCCTTTGCTTTGTTCAGAATTTTAATACTGGGGCGCCAGTGGCTTAGTGGTAGAGCAGGCGCCCCATGTACAAGACTGTTGACGCAGTGGCCCGGGTTCGACTCCAGCCTGTGGCCTTTTGCTGCGTGTCACTCCCTCTCTCTTTCTCCCCCTTCACACTCATCTGTCCTATCGATTAAAGGCTTGAAAATGCCCCAAAAAAAATCTTAAAAAAAAAAAAAAGAATTTTAATACTGTTCCTATGTGAGGTTTATAAGAGAGCTTAGGCTATAATTACACCCCTAAGTTACTAACACTATTGATCATGTGACTTCATTACTCTCGTTTGTGAAATTCAGTCAGGACACTAGTTAAAGAAAAGTTTATTTCCATTTGCAGTATTATATTTGGCGGTATGGCTCTGTTCTGTGGCCTCTCTGATTTCCTAGGCTTACACCAGAGTCCTGCACTGGGTCGGGTACCCACAAAAACAGCTGATTTGTGGGTGGTTTTTAAAAAAACATTTTTCCCGGGTTCGGATCTGGATGGAAAAAATAACATGCGGGTCGGATTGCGGGTTTTAGATAAACACATCAGTCATTAGTTTGGTAAACTACAGATAACTATCTTGGTCGTTATTTACTCTCTGAGGATCGCCTCCGCTATTTCGCAGCAGTCATTGGTTCAGCTGTTTACACGCGTTTCACCATCTAATAACACAATTTGTGATTGGACGACAGAATCAACATGGCTGCCACCGTCTAACAAGCGCTGCTTCCAAAACAGTAAATAATTATTTAGGTATTTGAGAAATAAGTGGATAAAACGTACAACTATCACTTTATAATGTTTCTGAAGTGTTTCCCTGATGGATTACTTCTCTCCTCGATGGAATCTAAAAACACGTGACGGCTCGTACGTCGCTCTGGACAGAAAGTAAGTCTATTATTACACATGTAAAGTTCCTTTACATAGATTAAAAGTTTAAAAGCATTAAACGTAACAAACGAGTGCTTTTACACTCGTATGGGAGAAGAACACAGAGGGTTGATGATGGAGCTGAAGTCAGGTTTTTATTGTGAGAGCTGCTTCATTCAGGTCGTTGTTTACTTACTGGCACCTTAACTGTGGCGATATGCTGTTCAGTATTCAGCCAATATGACCCAACATGATTACTTTAAATCCGCGTTATGGGTTGGGCTGCGGGTCGTGTTTCAACGGGTCGGACCGGGTTGCGGTACTAATTAGCCTGATGCGTGGGTTTGCGGTTCGGGTGCAGGTTTGTACGTCGCCGGGTCGGGTAGGGGCGGATCTTGAAAACTGGACTTGTGCAGGACTCTGGCCTATGCAGAAAGCCTAAGGCAGAGAGAGCACACCTCCCTGCCCTTCCATGCGCCTACATGGGAAGCCTAAGGCAGGGAGAGCAGCAGCAAAGACGGCCAATGGGAACGGAACAGCCACTCTGACCATCCTGCTATGCTGATTTGGACGGAAATGTCCGCTCTACTTTCATTTTATTTCTATGAACAGTGCTGACAGAGTTAACAGTGTTAACCTGGGGGAACTGTACGATGGGCACTACGCTTTTGTGACAACGTTGTCCCTATCAACCATATCAGCGGTATCTGCTGAATCAGTGCAGTATAGAGTGGTGGTGATTAGCTAAACAGTTGGATACACTTAAGGGGACTCACATACACTAACATGCAACCATGGCTGGACACTATACCTTTACATAAATGAAAATAAGAACTGTTGTGTTTTCGTCACCTTAGAATGAGCCATTTATATCTACATAGGGAGTGGGTTCTCTCCCATGGAGTCTGCCATGTTGTTTCTACAGTAGCCCAAAATGGACAAATCAAACACTGGCTCTGGATAGAGCCTTTTGCATTTTCGCGTGGCACATGGAGAAGTTTCAGTTGGTTCAGCCCGGTCTCACTCCAAAGTCATTGAGATCCAGCACTTGGGCAGTGATTTACAGCGTCAGAAACCAATAAAAAAGGCACCCTTTAATGCTGGCATTATACGCGACCAGTTGCTGTTATAGTTTAATGGCGCCCGGTCAGTGCCAGGGGCATAGGGGTGGTCGATGGGTCCAACAAACACTGACTTTCACCTGAGAGAGTGGTGCTCATGTACCGTAAGATTATAAAGCCAAACCTGTTCTTTTTCCTAAACTTAACCATGTGTGTTTATTGTTGAAGGAAACAAAAACGTCAATTTTTGGTGTATCGACGTAGTGCGCTTATTTTGAAAGAGACTGTATGTAAATGTTAAATTTCCTGTGAAAACGGAGGTGTACCTTGAAAGAAGACAATGCATGTAACACCCAGGGTACCTTGCATGTCGTATGTGGACGTGGAAAGTCCATGACCAAGCACCTCAATATGTGACGAGGTCGGGGTGAGAATGTGTCGGTTGGTTGCAATCTACAACCTCACCACTAGATGCCACTAAATCGCACTACTTACTGGACCTTTAGGGAAAGGATCTGAATGTTTCTTCAAATGCTGACCATCAGTCTCTCAACTTCCAGACACACTGAGAGTAGCCCGGGCTGGATACTCATGTGGTTGGGAAAACATGTGGTCCCAGTGGACCTTTATATGGCCTGCAGGGATGCCCTCCAGCGAGAATGTTAATAGTCTGCATTTAGAGGCAGAGATGCCCCCTGCTCTCACCGCTCAGAGGGGAGGGATGGATCCAGTGGATGGGCAGCTCCTGGCAAATCTCCCAGATCTTGGAGTCGAAGAGGAAAGCTGGGTTAACGATGGGCTCCTCGGCAGGAACCCACACTTGGGAGTCCTCCATCTTCATATCCATGGCCTCAGTCTCATCCACCTGCTGGAAAACAACACACACACAGACACGCACACTTATATAATACAGCATGTCAGAGCCTGCCCCGGCCCCACACAAAGTATAGTCCTGCATTCGCACTCTCCTCCCATGAGCCACACAGCAGCTCCAGACTCATCGTTTTTATCTATCACCTTTCTGTCCGCTGAGAGGGCGGCAACTTCCTGACTCCTGACTCCCACTGCCCCGACTGCCTCCTCTTTCTCTCCCTCACCCTCTCCTCGAGCCTGCGGCATGCTCTTTCTATTATACATCATTGAAATTCACAGACAGTGATGATTTGACTTTTAAATGACTTTAGAAGTGGTCTTCATTACTCTGAGTGTGGCTGCAATATCGTTTAATGTGACAGACACAATAAAGCCTTGCATTCTCCTCCCCCACCTCCTCCTCCACCCCCCCACCTCCGCCACAATGCTTTGCTTGGCACCCAGCGCTATCAGTGGGCTTAATTTGTTGATACTGTAGTTCATGAGCTGTAAAGTAAACTATTATTGCTTAATGATAGGGACTACATGTCAGTGTTGTCTAATAGAGACATATGAAGGGGATTTGGTAATGCTCTTCCCTAACAGTGCTGATATTTATTTTCTTCATGTATATGTAAATACACACACAAACAAACCCCCTCTTCCCATTCCCTTGTTAATTAGCTACCCAGAACAGAAAAACAGTTCACTTGACAAATGTTTTTACAAGGTGATTTTCTCCCAGTCTAAAGCTTAATTGCACATTAGTTAAGCTTGACGTAGAATCCTGGGGCTATAGTAGGAGCAAGAATCATTTATATTGGGTCGCGCCCCCTCCCTCATGTTCACCCCTGTCACTCTCACTTGAATTAGAGTTTTACTATCCGTGCTGCTTCTTGTTTGTCATCGAGCTGTGACCTGCAGAGAAGGGGGAAAAAAAAGACTTAAGCGCATTCTGTCACATCAAAGATTGTGTTTTGGGGGTGTTAGGTCCAAGCTTTTGACACACTTTCCCCCACTTTTTAGGCGCTGTCCAGTTGACTAATGACGACTCCAAGGACTGGTGCAGCAGGGTTGTGGTGGTACATCAGAGGGGGTGCTCTGGCAATGAGCTGGTGCGCTTGCCATTCCCGTGGCTGCAGAAATTAAAATCAAACTGGAGGAACACAAACAGCACTCTCTAATTGGACCTCTTAACTACTGAAGCCAAGTGAGTCTTCTCTGGAAAGTAAATGGAGGTCACGACACGGGGCGCACAACATGACTTTGACTTCACAGTTGAGAAACGACTCCAATAACTTGCAGGAGAGGGCCTGGGGGGGGGAGTGGTAAAGGTCAGCATTTTAGCATGGGGCAGGGATTTCTAAATGCCAGTTGACAAGCACAAAGACAACATGATTACAGTCCTCCAGTTTATACACACTTCTGAAAGGCTTTTCCATTTTGCTATTGACAAATGATATATTATTAGGACACAAGCAAGTTTTTATCAAGTATTGGACCTTGGGAATGACGGTAATTTGTTTTGTGCGGCCTGCTCCTGGTGTATGTTTGCTTTCTGCCCACAGTGCACAACTTAATTATACACCAGTTGTGCTGTAGTTAATGAATTTACCCTCTCCTGCCACTGAGTCCCAAGGGGGGAAACACTGTCTACATGGCACATTGTTTAAAGTGGTGCTATGTTTGCCAGAGATCAACAAAGATTTTCTCATGATACCCAAAAGCTTTCACATAACTGTACAGAACAAAGGCAGGGGGTTTCATTATGCAGTGTACCAGGTGGTTCATTTGAGTTCATACGCATATTAAAGGGGAACTACGCACATTGTACATTCATACACATTATTCCCATGGTCTAAGCTAATACAAAAATATTAGTAAGCGGGGTGTCGGTGGCTTAGTGGTAGAGCAGGCGCCCCATGTACAAGGCTGTTGCCGCAGCGGCCCGGGTTCAACTCCAGCCTGTGGCCCTGTGCTGCATGTCACTCCCTCTCTCTCCCCCCTTCACACTCATCTGTCCTATCAATTACAGGCTTAAAAAATGCCCCAAAAAAATCTTAAAAAAAAAAAAAAAAATTAGTAAGCAATAGTCACTCTCTTTCATATCCTAAATCTCTAATTTGTGATGTCAACAAGTATAAAGTCTGGAGCTACTCCATAGACAGTGACCCAGGAAAGATGTTATAGATGACAATGAGAGCACCCAGGGGAATGTTCTGAGTATAGACTGAACCACAATTCACATTAACTTCCAGGTATAAAACCCCCATTTCACAAAGATACAATAAAATGGCGCTGAGCAAATGCTGCCTCAATTGGTTCGTTTTTAGACACCTAAAGAAAAGTCACAATACATAACATTTTCTCCGCTTTACCTTGCCATCCGACAGTCCATGCTGTTGGGGAACTGAAGCCATTATCATGAAGCCACCAGACTCCACTCACAAAAACAGTCATTTTACTTTGCAGAGCACAAGATTTGTTGGTCTACTGCAGCCTAGATTGGTTAGTGTGAAAGGTAAAGCGGAGCAAATATTCAAATATACTGTACACCGACATTGATTCTTGTGTGTGGCTAAAATACATTTTGCTGTGGCCCATTCACAGCAGTATATTTTTTAGCTTTCATGCTGTTAGATTTAGTTTATCAAGGATGAGAGCAAAGCAACACAGTGCCTACATAAAATAATGTAAAATGAGATTTATTTTCGTGAAATGTATCCAGTAGATTGTCTTGTTTTTCTCTGTTCGTTATTTTGCATCTACATAATTTAATGTTAACTACATTCATATGTTATTTACATATTTTATTTTGCTCTTTACGTTAAATTTGGAATATTGCGCACCTTACATGGAGGTAATGAGAATTAGGATTAAGTTTGGCGGAGTGATATTAGATGTGAGATCCCACTATTGTTACCAATGTTCAGTTGACCTATATTCTCTTCTTGGACATTAAAGTGGATCAAGTTAAACAGAGAACTTGTCCTCGAGCTCTTACTTCACCCACAGCCCTTTGATAGTTAATTCAGTAACTAGTAAGGTTATAGGTAAGAGAGACCTGCCTTACAATAAGCACAGCAGAAACATCAAATAGGTCGGACCACTGTGTTTAACTTTATATCTTTGAACGTTACAGTTACGGCTTAAAATCACAACAGAAATAAACAAATTTGCTGATTTCACATATCTTCACGATTCAAATCAAGCCAGTCCTCTCCCTGGGAGGGACTGTTGTTGTTGTCACAGTGATGCGGCCATTGTGGGTACATTTTCTTTTTCACAACTGAGAACACTACAGTAATATAAACCCCATTTGAGTTCAACTTTTGTAAACTTTAACTTGCAAATGTGTGTTGAAGACAAATAGCAACCTATCGTTACAGTGCTGACTGAGGGATCAGACAGAGTGAAAATACAGAACAGAGAAAGATATTGTAGCTATTTTATTCAGGCCCCCAGGAGCAGCACTTAGCTTTGAAGCCAATTTTCATCGCGGCCAAACAGTGAAATTACAGTTTCCATCATAGGATGCCATGGGACCAAAAAAACTTTTCCCCATAGACTTGCAATGTGAAAGAGACATCTGTAAATCAATGGATAATTTTTTTGGGCACCTCAACCCCCATGAAATGACTGGTTTCAAAATCAGAATTTGATCTATTAGTTCCAATAACATTTTGAAAGTCTAGAAGAGCCCCATGACTTAATAATTTTATCCCCATTTGGGTTAGTAGAGGGCGAAACCGGAAATTAGCCACTTGGCTGGTGGAAGTCACTGCTGCACTTGCTCTATGGGCCCCACGATGCAGAAGGTCTGGGTAATTTTATACCCAGGAAGTTGAACTTTTTTGGTTTCCTGCGCCACTGAGCACCTTTTATATGAATGAACAGGCCCCACCTCAAACACTGTATCCAGTTTTCTTTATAGGCTACATCCATGAGTTTATTAGGTACATGTGCTGCATCTTCCACTTTTATTTAGTGGAGGTATATTATGAGGAAGTAGGCCTATAAACTGCCCTGCTCTTGTTAGCAACAGTGCTATCATGCTAGCTAACTGACACTGAGCTAACTTGCTAGCTTGGATAGAATAGGAATAGAAAGATGTTCTTATTATGATGACATGTTCCTGGCTTGCTAGCATGTTAGCAGTTAGCTCAACAGCTTCACTAGTTTGCCTACGAGTAATCACTCCTTTACAAAGACACGTGGATGAATTTTGCTTTGCCACTTTCTGGCCTTAAGACTGAATATGCCACCAGCTGCAGGAACTGAAGTTTTATTTTTTTGTTGCAAAACAGTCCCACTGGTCACCCTGTCATGAATTGAGCTCCTATCTTCATGCAGACAAACATGAGACAAAACAATTCGTACTGTGTGCTTGCAGGACTTCGGTGTATTCACATCCTCTGCTGTGGTGTTGTTCCTCGGCGCACTCTATTTTTCTGTTTGCAGTTGTTTGTCTGAGTGGGAGGTTTTGGGTTGCTGGGTGAGCTTTGGTCATCCATATTAAGTGGCTGTTTAATGGAGCAAGCAGCATCAGTTGACAATGTTAAGGGCTGTGAGGGAGGTGGATGGCGATTTCCGTGTCAGACTGGGGGAACTGGAATGAAGCTCAGGGATTACTCCCTCAGACGTTTCATAGAGGAGGCAAATTGAAAAGGGAGGAAAAAATCCTGGCAAACAATTCATGTTTGTCACCTGGTTTTCCCTCGCAGGGGCTGCATTTCCTTATCAGCCACTTGCAGTTTTTCCGCAATTTTTTCCATTGTTTTTCACCTCAGCTCTAAAGCCTGCCGCGGCTGCTCTGAGCCCTTTTTCCTGAAAGCCTGCGGCTGGGTTAAGCTAGGAACCATTAGTGCTTGGCTTTAACCCCTGTGAACATCATGTGTTTCACCACCTGAGGAGGAACTTGTGCTGATCTTCTCCAGTGTCCCACGTGGGTGGATTCTAACAGAGGACGGATCAGAGCCCGCTGTCTAATGTGATAACAGACCATGGAGAGGTCAGGCCAAGGTGACTTTTTATTACCAAAATATTCCCTCCACTGATATTTATAGTTTCTCTTCTGAAATCCCGTGTTTTTGTGGTGAAAAACATCCTCTGCAGCAATAAATATACAAAAATACACTTCATATAGATGAAATTGGTGTGGGAATATTGTATGTCATTTTTTAAACTGAACAGTTAGTTTGACATAGATTGACATTTTGGGGTATATGTTGATTTGGTTTCCTCCATTGATCCCCAACAAATCATGGTAAAATGCACAGCTACAAGCACAGGAACTCCAGTGTACACAAGAAATATCTAGATCACCCTTACTAATTAATTTACTTTAACAGATTATTATTTCAAATGCAATATAACATAGTCTACGAACAAGTTAGGTTTAGAGGTGCACATAGGCAGATTTTATCTTCACACTGAGCCAGGCTTGCTGTTTCACCCTGTTTCCAGCCTTTAACGCCAAACCAAGATAACATGCTCCTGGCTGTCGTTTAAAATTGAGCATCCAGCCACGAGTGTTGCATCAGTTTTCTCATCTAATAAAATAATGGACATAGCTACCGTGACGTCACCTATTGGTTTATTGGTTTGTGGACTCCCATTATACAGCCTAAAGTTTAGCATTTCACCGTCGCCATCTTGGTGTTGTGGGGCCAGAAAGTGACCATATTTGGATGAGTGGCTCGCACTTTGGAGGACTGAGGACATAATCCGCAGACAGAATGACGCTCAGAGAGGCCAACCCTTGATTGTGCATAACTTTAAGCCTTAATAAAATGTCAATATGTGAGTAAAAATTTACCCCCGTGCAGTTGTCATGAAGGGGGAAATTAGTTATAGAGGCCATTGTTTACTTCTGCTGTAAAGTTGGCCATTTTAACACGGGGGTCTGTGGGGACTGACTCGCTTTTGGAGCCACTCTCAAGTGGCCATTAGAGGAACTGCAATTTTTGGCACCTCTATGCTGGCTTCCTTCTTTTAGCCCCAAAATGTCCAACTGTTCCTTTAAAGACTAGACTGTTGTAGAGACTGTGGACTCCACATTGCCAGAAAGACTTTGCAACAGCAAATAAGTGAAATGTTTTTTTTTGTTTTTTTTTTATCAACATGAAGAGTACATATTTTTAATGAAAATATTTGCCAAACCACAAAGTGTATCTGCTAAACTTTCAGCCACAACATATGTTGAATACAAATTCAGCCAGCTCTTTCTATTCATCCTGTTGCCTGCTCTGGTTTCCCTGCCTTATGCTACTTCTCCTGTCATTCCACATCAAGCCACTCCCCCTGTGCTGCCGTAACCCCCTTTCCTGCCATTCCCATCACCTGCTCAGCTGTTCCCCACTTCCCTTATCAGTCTCACTTCACAATATATATACCTGCCAGTTTCCAGCCTTTGTTCTCCCCAGCTTAAGCTAACCTAACCCCTTTCTATAGGTAAGCTGTTTATTAATTCAAGTCAATATAAATCTGTCTGTGAGTTATGCTTTTGACTTCAAGCTTGATGTTTTTCTGAGCCATTACAACATATTTCAATTGTTTTTCAATATAAAATCTACATGTAGCAACTAAAGCATTGTTCACAAAGTGCTAAACCTAATCACATGCTGGACCTGGGATGCAAATCCTGATCAAACTCCTGCAATCTGTATGCCCGCCGTCTACCTTTTAAGATATAAAAAGCAAGATTAAGTTAAAAAAAACCAAAACAATGTATGGACTCATACTGAAGTAATCCCTCTCAATCATCACTTATGACTCACTAGCCGTGTGTGGCGGTGTGTTTATCAGCAGAGACTCTGCCCTCTGACTGTATGTTCTTATTTTCTTTCTATTTTCTGTGCTCGGGACATTTATGGGCGCTCAGGTGAGGTCGTGCTTTATAAAAAGGTAGCGGCCAGGTGCCAGACTGTAAGCAGCAGGCATCCAAGAGAGGCAGCACCAACAAAAACCCACCCCGAAACAAACAAACAAAGAAAAAAACCCACATATAAGGCAAAATGCCAAACGGGAGTGAATCTGTTGCTGGCTTTACTTTCACTTTTGCAGGTGAGCTTGTTTCCAAACAGTAAATGACAATCCTTTATATACCTTTAATCACCTCCTTATAACTAGCATGTGGTGCAGATACTCAAACAAGCATTGCCTGTGAATGACAGACAGCAATTAAGTTTTTCTCATTCAATATAACACATTAGTATATATATGTAAGGTCTAGCAGACAGGGTTGATGTCTGACTGTTGATTCAAGGCTCCTTGCTGAGTGTACTTCAGTGTCACATAAGAAAAGGCTGTGAATGACTTTTCACAGAGATTGATTAGAAAAACATCATGTATAGCATACCATATACACATTTTTTGTATTTAGTACAACATGGTGTAAAGTCTATTTTACTCATGGCAGTCCTGATAAGGGCTTCGGTATCTACTGCTATAAGCCCTAGTCACTCTCCTGGCCTTAGATGATTCACTTTGGAGCTGTGAATTAAGCCAATTAGGCTTCACAGTGCACAAAAGAAGACAGAAATGGCATGGACATATGGTGCTGCCTGGGCAATTAGTATCTGTAAACGTGGATCAGACATTATGAAGATGAGAGGGGGGGAAAAAAACAAAACAGCGTTTGGTTTTTGGGTGTAACAGCTTGTGTTCTTAAAGTTAAAACTGAGACTGGGTTTTGCTTGAACTGACAATTGGCTTATTCTGTTTTTAAAATGAAGCCGTGAGTGGGGAGCGTCAGATATTTGCCAGCCATTTCTTCCCAGCTACAATGTGAAATGTAAATGAGAGCATGCAAGCGGTAGACACATTTGAGAGAGGGATTTTCTCTTTGAACATACGGCCCACTCAGTGAATTGCACTGTGACACTGAAAAAACTGGGAATTTTGATTGATTGAATTTCCTCCATTGCTTTTTCACAAGTTCACATACAACTATGAGAATCACTCTCAACTTGGAGAGAGAGAGCCTTGTGAATTTTACAAAGAAATCATCTCTTAAAAAATACCATTTTAATGGCTTACCTCTCACTCAGACCTCTCCTGCAACCCTTCCCCCTTTAGGCTATTTGGGTAGAGCCTTTGGAGGAGATGATTAAAAATTAATATTGGCTCAAGATTGACAGCAAACACTATTTGATGTGAGCCACAAAGATGTTATGGGTTTGTGGGCAGCTGTCTGACGGTTTCACAGGCACCACAAACCACAGTTTACTCTTCAGTGAAAGGGGTGGGGGAGATGGGATAAGATGGACAGACGGGGGATTGGTGTGGTGCTCGCAGAGCTCTTCTCTGGTTATCCCCCTACAATATGCATGACAGCCTCTGTAGGACTACAGAGAGTCTGAGGTACAGACAGACGAGGGGAGGAGGCGTACCAGTAACTCTGTGTCCTCAGCCTCCACCTCTGCCACTGTGGGTAGCTTCCTAGTTTGGGTCCTGATGTAGCACCTCTGATGTTCGGCAAACCGGATCCCAGTGATTCCCTTTGAAAAAAAAAAAAAAAAGGAAAAGAAATGAAGGGTTACTCATGAATTCAGATATATGTATCATTCATTAGCTCTCTGTGATGTGGGTATCCCATAAGCACCGGGGCAATCGTTTTAAAATGCTCAGCTTTTTGCTGATAATCAAAGCTGTTAAAAAAGTCACAGAAGTTAAAACCTAATGAGTGAGAAGAGGTGCGTTTTGATCTTTTTTTCCTTTTAGCATGGTATAAAACTGATGACTGCCTGGCCCTGGCAACACAGCTCTTGCTTTCAGGCTGAATGGAAGTAAAAAAGCGGGGGTGTTCCTCCGTGGATGTATAATACTTAGCAGATAGCGGCATATATTGCACAGGAGAGCAAAGTGACATTGTTGAGAATGAAGTGTTTTCTACAGAGAGTGCCCCCATTGAATTAGGCAGTCATAGGTCCCTGTCACTCTCTTAATCTGCGCAGTCAAGTGTGGAGTCACTCTCTTCAGCTCCACTGATGATCCTCCACCATGTGGACTGTAGCTCTATTCAGTCTGACACATAGAGCCTCAATAGGCAAGAAAGATCTGTTAATTCTCTCCCGCTGCCATTCTGTGTTAATCTAAGATATTCAGCCGGAATAAGTCTGAAAGACTCTCAGTATCTCAGATTGTATCCAATTTATTTTCTGCAGAGTAGAGCTGCTCATTCAGCACACTGTATTAGAACAGACGGCAGGATCTACATCTGCCATGGCTGCTTTAGAATTGTATCAACTGAAAATTGTATGAGCGGCACCATGAAAATGGACTTGATTCAATCTAAATTTAATTACAGTAACACGGTGATTGCAATGACATCTCCTTTGAATCGGTTAACTTGACCATGCGGGTGCCTTTTTTCCACATTTTCAGTGGTGCTGTCAGTCTGAGGACCAGATCCCAGCCACACATGACATGATACAAAGTGATGCCTGTCATAATGTACTGCGTGTAATTTCGTCTGCGCGGGAAAAAGGGATGGGGCAATAATGGTCTCAAGCACAAAAGCATAATGTTTATGCCAGGCTTTATTGTGATGAGTCTCTGTTTAATTTGGGTCTTGTGTTTTGGCGAGCCGCAGCAGAAGAGGAGAGGGCAATGTTGTGATGAGATACGATGATTACCGGGGTTGGTCAATCAGAAAATGAAGACAGGCACATTAACACGAGAATGAGGAATGGAGAAGCGATGTCATTTAAACACACAGTGATATAATATCCACTCGGAGCATCCACATGGAAGATGCTCATTCAAGAGGATAGAGAACATGTACCTGCATGCATCACTCAGCTCCTGGGAATAGGGAAGTAAAGCCATGTCGGCAGGTATTAGTCTGGTTGATGTCTTTATATTATCAACATAATTTTATGTATCAGAGGCACATTTCTTACTCTTACTTCTTTGTGCTTTAGGCCACAGAATAAAAATGGCTTCATGTGTTAAAATCACAACATAAAAATGCAGCAAATGTAACATATTACATATAATCTGCATGTCTGTGTCTGTCTCTAACCTCATGTTTAGCTAAATCTTCCTATAAATCACATAAATCATGTTTGTAATAGGCCTCTCCACAATATCTGGACATCACAGTGGAGCGCCAGCATCTGAGCAGGATGTAATATTACCGGAGGCTATCCTCAATATCATCAGTAGTTCTCCTGCAGTCATGGATTTTCCAAAGTACTCCAAAAAATATTTGGCCGGATGAAACGCTGGAGGGGATTTTTGTTGCTTCCGTATTATTTGCTCTGAGAAGAGGATGCAGTGCAGCTGAAGGAAAAAAAAAAGGTTAGCCTTGTTTTTTTTTAAATTCCCCTCTGACTTCCACATCCTCATGGCTAAAGGCGATCTGACAGAGAGGCAGCACTGACAACATGAGACACAAACAACTATACACTTAAAGAATGGTATTTCAAATACAGTGAGAGGATTAAAGGAGGAAAAATTTTTCAATAATTGAGTGACAAAATTTCACCTGGTGTTGTTTAGATAATTGGATAGTCTTTGCCAATTAGGTTAGCAAACCTTTTTTTTTCTCATTTTGTCTTCAATTGTTATGTCATTCTTATATATTTTTATTTGTTCAACCATATACATGTCTCATACAGTGTCTGTCTTTTGAAAGAGTCACACTGCTATCGAAATCAGCCCATTCTCATTCCTAGGGCGTCAGATACCACCGCTTTGTGGTGGTATTTGACGCCCTTGTGTGCCGGGCTTTCAACTAACTGCAGTGTAAATCTCATCCACAGCGAGGTAACGTTTTTCTTGTTTTTGTTTTTTTTATTTTATTTTACAGTGAGCTAACGTTACGTAACGTCATTGTTGTTTGAATATAACATTATGCAATTTTCGTACAATCTATGCACACTGACGTCACTCACTTGACGTATTTACATCCCATTATGTGATAAACTTTTTCATCTTAACTCAAAACATGATCTTTTTCTCTTGCATGAACTTAACTGCGACTGTTTCACAACATTAATCATATGTTACAATGTTTTTTTAAGCTGTGTGTCACATAGAGATGCTAAAGGGTACCCTGTGCTTCATGCAGAGGAGTGTGACAAAGCGTTGGTATTTGACAACCTGGAAATGGAACAATATACAACAAACCCTGGACTTTCACCCGGGAGCCTGGTGTTCACTGTCCGAATGCCAAACCAGGATGTTTTTTTTTTATCTAAACCTAACCATGTGCTTTTATTGACGTCCGACATTGGCAGCGTGTCCTGGAACAGCAGATGCAGGAGAATACCTTATGTGTAACATATAGACATGAAAGGCCACTGACAGAATGGTAATATGTGACAATTTTGGATGAGAATGTGTTGACTGTTCACACTGATGTATACTCAAGCAATACGTTTGCTCTTCATCACAGGACTATATCAGTCACGATGTTATGGTTACTAATCTGAGCTACCATTCAGTAAAAACTGTTTATCACAAATGAAAATCAACATTAAGGCTTTCACTTCAGTATTATCTTAAGGCAAATTAAAATATTTCAATGTTAAATTTAAGTATTTTATACAAATGAGCTCCTGCTTTTTTCTCCTTATCTTTATTCATAATTAAATTATCAAAACAGTTAAAGTGGAAATAGATCAGTTTTTCTGCTTTTACTTATTATGATGTAAATGTTGACTGAACAATGTAAAGGCTACAGAATAATGACACCATCAGTGTTTAGTTTGGTTCACTATATGACTCACTTTCACTATGCAATTCTGTCTGTCATCGAGTACGATCTCCTGAAAAAAATAAAGGCTTGATTCTTGGTGCATAGGGGGTGTGTCAACCATTGCGCAAACAAAACAGGAAGAGGATAGTGGAAGTTATTCCCAGTTATCTAAGAGTATTAATTTAAGTTCTTTGCAGTCCCCAGTAGAGGACATGGCGGACAGTGGAACAACAGAAGTAACTGAAGTCCACTTTAATTATTTTAAATGTTTGCCTTGCAGTCTGAAGAGTCACAATGCATTTTGGGGCAGTTGAGTATGTCAGATAAGCTCACATCTCATGTTCATGACATTCTTGCTAATTTAGTGCAGTGGTTCCCAACTGGTCCAGCCACAGGGTCCAGATTTCTTCTAAGTCATTAGTTCACGATCCACACAGTTTAATATATTCAGTGTCATACTTGTGTTTGGACATGTCATCAAGCTAGTTTGCCGTCTCTGTCCATTAGTCACTCACTCTACAGCAGGAAACTGCACTCCTGAGTAATATGTTAGTTTGCAATTTCGAACAAACTCCTCTATTTTTTTTCAGCTTGCAGGAAGTTATTTCTTGCTCTTTGCTCCAACAGTAACACCTCCAGTATTGACGTGGTAAAATAAAATTGTGTCTTAAGAGTTATCTTTTTTTTCATTTCACAGAGACTTCAGAGATACTTGTAAATTAGCCAGATATTTATATTTATTCTCTGTCCCACCTGTCAGCCACACTCTCCAGGTCCCTTCTTTCAGTGTTATTCTCTACCTGTCCACAAGATGCCCTCAGACCTTCCCACCTGTGCCAGTCACCTGACTCCCACTTCCAGCTCCTCCCTCCTGGCCTGTAGTAACCCCTCTCCTTCCACTCCCATCACCTGACCTTCCCCACCCCCATTGCTCACCTGTTCCCCATTTCTCTCATTTGTCACAGAGCCCATTTCCACCCACACTTTTGTTCACAGATCCTCCTGTCCACATACTTACATACAGCCACATACTCTGACCCGACAGTGTGCCCCGGTGCTGAGCTTCAGTCAGGTAAACAGTATTTAAGTAATTATGTTTAACAATAAAACTGAGTAATTAGACATTACAGATTGTTTAAGTCACATGGTACATAATGTGTTTTCTTAATTTAAACATTACAAAATAAAGTTGAATCTTAATGTAACTCATTAAATGAAAACTGATGTCTTACACATTAACATTAAACAAGCTAGTTAGAAATAAGGTTCAGGTTATATAAACTTTACATGTGCTACCATTAGGTGGGTACAAAATCAAGACAATTTGTTCAGTTGCTTTTATTTTAATTACTGATTAAAAATGAACCATAGATGATAGAAAAAGCAGAAAAGGGTTCTTCCTCTGCTTTTTCACCATGTTCTCATGACACACATCATGTGACATAAGTCGCTATGGCGGCATGTTACACATACTAGAACACATTTTGGTTATAGACAAGAGACAAACATTGGGCTCTTGGGTGAAAGTCCCGCTGGCCAGGCGTTTCTTAAGAGAAAGATACCTCTGTGCGTTGGATGTCCACTCACAAAGTGGCAGTATTTCACAAGTTGCGTTGATGCCTAATGTGTCAACATTTGCATCAGTATCTGACACTGAACTAACTGACAAAGCAGAAGTATTTCATGAGTTGGGAGTAAGAACAGGCTGGCCTTTTTTCCCAAAAAGACAAAACTACCACTTCTTGCTGTTGTCACATTACTTCTTGTCTATATATATATACATAGATGTATGACCATTGTGACTGATGTTCTCCAAATGTGTGCCTCTTTGTTCTATTGTATTGCTCAGAGATAATTGGCTGAAAAGTCATATTGGCACAGACAGGTCTGGTTATCAAGGTGAGGTTAGCAGCTACACTACAGTGAGTCTATAAGAGCAACATCGGTGGAAAACAGTGAGAAATTAACAAAAATGTAAACTAAATCTATTGAGAAACAAAACCTTGACATTAGTATTACTTATTACAGATTGACTGTATTCACCAGCTGTTTCTTCCAACATCTGTGATGATTTATGGATTTTGTTCAAGCTTCAGGCATGATGCAATCTGAAGGTAAGTGACTAAAACAGGATGATTGACAATTGCTGCAGTGTGGACTTCACCATAACTGAATCTGGTGTAGCTGGCAATATCTGTGCTGAGGGGCTGGTGGCTGTTCTGGGTGTGTTGAAACAGATCGAGTAGGTCTGGTGACAAGTGAAAGAGAAGAAAGAGGAAATGCCAGTAACAATTGTGGTGCTGAGACACAAAATGTTTTGTCCACTCTGCATACAAGGTGGCACAGTGGTGCGGTACAGCAAGAAGGCTCTGGGTCCTCGGGTGTCCTCCCACAATCCACAAATACACAGATTAGGGTAATTGCGACTCTAAAGCTGCCAGTAGTTGTAATTGATAGTGTTATCCTATTTGTCCATAGTATTAGTATTAGCCCTGTGATGTACGCTGCCTCTAGCTATGATGAGCCCCCAGGTGCCTGCGATCCAGTAAAGGATAAGTGGGCACAGATACTGGATGGATCCACACATATGGACATAATATTAGAAACACCTGCTAATATAACAAACATCTATAAATATGAATTTAAATCTGTAAATCTGTATGTAAAATTATAAACATATGTAAAACAAACCATCAGATGTGTGCTTTACAATAAGTCAGTGAACGCTCAGGGCTGTTCCCTGTGAAACTGGCTTCAGGGCATCACAGAAATCAGTTCTTGAGGGCTCTCATGTTGATTTGTTGAACGCCTTTTACGCAGACTGTGCACATTGTTGGAAAGTATTAGTAAAAGGTCAGAAAAACAAAAATATTTGGCCCGATCAAATTAACATGTAAAAATCAGACCAGTTCTTTGTTCTGTGAAGGCACAATCATGGACTGAATGTAGAGAAGAGAACTTTGCAACTTTGGCGCCCTGCAGGAATTTTGTGCTCGAATCTGGAAAAAAAACCAACAGAACTACACACTTCATATGCTGACAGCAATGACTGAAATACAGCAGCATACAGTAGTGTCATGGTGGATCAGTTCAGTCAGTTAAACTTACCTGTGAGTGACAGCATGACAAAAATCATTTAGCAGAACATTTTCTTGTCTAACTATGACTAAACCTCAACCAAAATGTCAGCGTTTTTGTAGCTTCAATCATTATTTTTGTCTGACTGTATCATAGCTAGGCTTGGGCGATATCATGGTAATACGATATACCAGGACATGTGGAGTCCTGATTGTTAGATTTTCAATATTGTCAAAAATGCAGATGCTCTTCTTTATATTAAACTGATACAGAGATGCTGTACTGAGGTGATGCAGTGCACAGCATGTGCCACCAGAGGTCAGTCTCTACTGCTGGAACAGGGAGCTTAGCTGACAGACAGGACCATAAACAGGCGGTCTGAAACAGCATAGAAAGACCGCTTGGAAAAATGGTGGTAGAGCCAGCATATTTTCACATTTAACTAAATTAATTAGGGATTTATTTTCAGAGATGGTGATTGTTGGAATAATTGAAAGACTAACCAAGACAGATCCGTTACATTCGCACATTATTATGTAGCAGATGTTTCAATAAAACTGTGGTGACATCCAGGCACAAAGGCACTTGGTCATAGTCAGGAAAAGATCATGTTTTTGCTTAAAATAGCCATATTGGAGATACAAACCTGGGAGGAAAAGCAGCAATGTCTTGGTTCAAAACAACCACTATTGTACCTTTTTTAAAAGCCTCTGGAAACACAGCAACAAGTTGCTACAAGACACCCATGTTTTGTTCCTAAAAAGCGACTGGGAAAACAGCAGTGACTTGCTAAATCACAAGTGCTTTTGTTGTTTGTTGGTCTGCAGCTTGTCAGGTGTCTAGTGTAGGTGTCACGCCATCCATCATCCCCTCCACTTCCAGATGACAACATCAGCTCATATGCTGTGTCCCTTTAGAAATTTTGATATAGGTATGAAAGATACAAATGTAATGTATTTGTGGTTTGCAGAAACACACAACACCAACATTTGCTTTTGGTAACTGGGCTGGAGTTTGAACAAAGCATGTTTTGTGATGAGTTAAGGAAATTAAGCTCGTCACAGTTCGATAAAAGTGAGAAATTTGAATTCGGAAGATGTACAGTTGTATTTTTCTGTTAAACAGATGTTAGGATATTCCCTTTCTTGACATTTTAAGTTTATTTTTTCATTTATTTACTAGACTAAAGAAGCTATGGAGTACTGTGGGCGCCACACAACATAGAAATACCATCCTATACCATTTAGGCTATCCCTCTGAAACATCAGGAAAGTATGAAAAAATAGAAACCACCCAGTACTTATTATAGCTTTCCTTTCATGCACAGTTAAAATGTAGAGAGTAATTTGTGTTGTAACATTAAATCAGATGTCATTTAATTGAACTAAAATGAGCAAGTTAAAGACCAAATGAGCTTCAGTTCACCTGTCAAAGAATATTTATTCTGAGTATTATTTTAATCTAAAAGTGACCCTGCTGATTATCTCTCAGCATGACTCTTTTGCTCTCTTTTTTTGTAACTTTCTCTCCTGTTAAAATGAGTGCAGTGTTGGTCTGAAACAACAGCGAATAGATTTTTCCTCGGTCCACAGTCCTGGTGGCATAATCCCCTCATTTTCCATTCCTCACACAGCCCTCAGGCTTGATGGAGATTGTTTTAGAGGTGGCTTTAGTCTGTCTAACAGCATGCAACATCCCCTTTTTTTATATTAAAAAATCTACTCTAACATCAGCACACAAGCTACCACTTAGTACAACCCACTGTTTTTCTGTGGATTTCCTTCCCCTCCTTTAAGGAAAAAATCACAATGAGGTTTGAATTACTCTGCTCACTCGCTTGTTTCTTAGTCTTCCATGGTGGAGCACTGAATCACACAAATCTCCTCGGGGGCTGTGCTTCACTAACAGGAAGTGGAACAAGCAACAGGCACATGTGTTTATGCGTGTATGTGTGTGGGTAAGTGGGACACACATGCACACACACACTCTGGTACTTGGTGAGGGAGAGTGAAAGAAATAGAGACTGATTGCAGAGGTTAAAGTTTTCCGGTGCTGTGCTGGGTTTCCATCATATAGAGCCGCTTTAGATTCACACAGACCATTGTACCAAAAACAATAACAACTCAATGTGGGTTTTGTTTGGGATGAGCAGCATCCTGTAACGTTCAGCCTCGCGACTTAACATTTCACAGTAAATAACGACGTGAGAATAAGAGCACTCATTAACCAGTCAAACAGCACGCTCCCCTCTCTGAGGTGCAGCGTGTGTAACCTCCTGCACACTCGAGGAAGGATTTAGGAATGAAAGGTAAGTTAATGAGTTCTGCTGGAGACAAAATTGCAGTTGAAAAAAAGGTGTGAAAAACAAATAGAGATGGGCTTTTTAATGGTGTTTGTTTCTGTAGTGCAAAGAAGTCACTGTATAAATTAACAGGAGGAAAACAGTCTTATAGTAAAAGACTTTCTCTTTAGGCTCCTGTGTGTGTGCTTGTGTGTGTGTGTGTGCACTCACATAATCTCAAGTAGTACAGTTACTGATTCAGGTAGGTGTTTTTTAAAATATATTCCTGATCTGTGTGTACACCTCGCTGAGTATAATTTCCATTATTTAGTTTCTCAGATGTTTAAAAGGTTTGTCACACCTGTTTTCACGGAGAGAGTGACAAAAGAGGAGAAAATATTGCTGAAGAGGAAAATATGATTTCAACAAAGGATAAATGTTGTCAAGCGCCTCTTTGAAAAGGGCAGAATGTGAAAATCATAATCCCTCCGCTGAAGAGAAGACACAATTACAGCATCACGTTTTCAGTAAAAGAAGAATAGCTCTCGCAGCCTTGTTAAACCCTTTCACTTACATTTTTGAAGTCGTGCACTTCAAGTACCTCCTCACTCCCATTTCCCATTCTGAAGATCTCAATGCGCTGACCGGGGTCGATCTCCAGCAAACCGTCCGTCTCTACGCCATCCAACACAGCCTTGTACTGGTGGTCATACACCTGCAACGGCACAAAAAAACCTTTCATCATTGTGACTGTTAGATCAATGTCACAGTGGCGCATTTACCACTCACTGTATCATCATTTTCCACCAAAGAATAGTACAAGGTCAGTAAAAGCTTAAAAAGAAGGACAATTTTTGAGGAGTCCATCCCATATGACAGTCAGAATTAAGAATCGCCTGTGCAGACTTATAAATAAGTTGCCAACACGTAAGATTTTTTCAGCGATTCAAATAGATGTGGTATTGACAGCTGTTCCCCAAGTTGTCAAAAAAAATAAAGCCAAAAGGAGTTTTGTAGAATGTGAGCACCGTCCTCCTGATGTCATCTGCCGGATCCAAAAAATAGCTGCATCCATGGACAGGAAAATGCCACAACAATAGCAACAAGTGTCCATGAAATTTCTACATCTGCACAGGTTGTTTCAAGTCAAGTTACAGACATAACAAACCTTAGAGTCTAAATCAGCATTTTTTTTTTTTTTTAAATCAGGGAAGTCGTCAAGTTCATTTTTCCTACAAACTTCTACTACAGTTTGACTGAAGATGACAACAACTGGCCTGATATGTCACTTGCTCCTAACTGAAATGAAAAAACAGCTGACATAAACATGATGTCTGACTAAATAATTAAGTGAAATGGCTCTTGCCAGTTTCTAAACCTAATCAAGTAGTTTTGTTGCCTTAACCTAAAGCAGTTTTGGTGATGAAACTCACATTGCCTGCAAAAGGTTTCTTTTGTAAAGACACAAGTAGAAATTGACCATGGATGTGTAAAGAGAACTGGATACAGCATTAGAGGCGGGGCCTTGCTCATTCCTATGACAGTTGCGAGGTGGCATAGTTGCTGCTAACAGACAGCTGCCTCTGTGGACAGGGACGCTGACTACAAATAAGAGTCAGTGTGGATGAAAAACTACCATCTCCATGGTAACGATAGTTTCCGCCCCACAGTTTCCGCCCGGGCTTTGACCCAGACGAAGAAAGCATTAAATGCATAACAGAAGAAGAGGCGGGAAACAACATATAGAAATCAACATCCAGAGCTGTGCATTTGTGGTCGGACAAAATATACAGACCTGTAAAGTTGTCCATTATGATACCAGTTAGTGTTAGCTAACCAAGTATAACTCATTTGTTGCTAGTTTGGTCTGTGACGTAATAAGTCAGCTGGAAAAGGGTCCATACTAACGAGATGAAAGAGGGAGTAACACCACTTTTCATAGTGGAGTTGGACTTACTTTAGTCAATAAATCAATGCCCCTCTCATGCTTGTATACTGGGACAAGAACAGTAGTCCAATAAATGGCCCAGTCGAGTGTAACTGTAGCTCGACTAGACTGTGCGTGTAAACATACTATCTGTGGAGATTCATAGCCTGCCTGCGTTGCATTGTGGTAAACAGAATTTTTGCCTTCACTTCCTGTTTAACGCCATTATACATAGCAATGCACAGACAGAAGGAGAATGACAGGGAAGTGGGCTAAGTTAAAAACAAAACATTTTAGTAAGGCTATAATTAAAAATTCATTCTTTGTCTGATTTTTGGGTGTGCCAGCTGCCTCTTTGGGCGGCACAGGCACACCCATGGCTACACGGGTACTCCGATTCAAGAATGCTCAATTTTGGGATTCTTTCTTTACCGAAGACGTGTGTGAGAAAAACAAAGTTTTCTTCCTAAGTTCAAGGTAACACTGGCTGAGTAACTGACATACAAATGATCATTTTGGAGGATGAAATATTCCTTTAATGTTGTGGACGGCAAAAACCAAAACAATGAGCTGAAAGCCAATAAAACATATATAACAGCTCAAAATGATCAAAAGCTATAAATTTCCTTGACTTCCCATATTAGTTACACTAGCAACATCCATGATCTGAAACATCACAGCAGCTACAGTTAGTCATAAACTAACATCAGTGATAAGAAATACTTACTGCAATTAAAACATTTGCACTGACAAGTTGTGAAGTTAAATAATAAAATGTATTGATAGAAGAAGCCTTAAGTAAGTAAAATAAAGACCTTTTCAATCCCTGGTACAGTTAAAGCCTTCTCTTCACTGTTGCCTTGAAGCAGTGTTGTTTATCACAACTGCTTGCTTATGTACTGTTCTTGGACATGCATGGATGGCTCTTAAAATTCCCTGTCTGAAAAATGATTCATGCCCACCAGCTGAAAATATGCTATTAATATTTATGTGAGGGTTGTGTTATGATGAGAAATATATTGCTGAGTTCATCTTCATCTGTCTCAGTGGCAAATCAGAGCCTCGCCAATGAGACGCATGATTAATGAATACACTCGGATGGGAGTCCATCAGGATTTATATCCCTCATCAGAAACATCAGAATGCCCTGCAACGCTCCGATGCAAAATTAGCTCTCACTCCACACTCACGTTCAGCATTTAACATGTTTTGTGTCTGCTTGCTTACACGTAGTATCCAGCACATTTAAACACACCGCATCACACGCAGGGATGACTTTTCTTCTGCTGGGAGTAATAATGATCAAATGGGATATAATTCTTAATAGAAGATCACTGTTAGAATGGCACTCGCCTATAAATCTCCATTAACATGGGTCACAGTAGCCTTGGCTCCAAAGAGAAGTAGAACTTAAAATCGTCAGGAGAAGCCAAATTAAGATGGGCTTGAAATTTAAGTGTCAATTGAGCAGTTATGGATAAAATTGGGGCTATTAAACAGTCTGAAAGTCTGTGTGGTGAATTAAACTTCTATTTGAGCATTT
This sequence comes from Epinephelus fuscoguttatus, assembly GCF_011397635.1. Taxonomy (NCBI): domain Eukaryota; kingdom Metazoa; phylum Chordata; class Actinopteri; order Perciformes; family Serranidae; genus Epinephelus; species Epinephelus fuscoguttatus. The sequence continues at coordinate 17,189,084 of NC_064760.1, read as the reverse complement.
CTTTTATATTAACATAAAGGTGGAATGGGGGAATAGATTCTGGAGGCTTATTGATTTATACTAAAACAGTGAATTACATTTTCAGCAGGCTATCACTTTTGATGAAAATCCAACGGTGAGAATCTCCCTACTGCACCGGGTTGAAATAGATAATAATGTATTACAACAGTTTGACTTCAACTGGTTCAATATCCAAAGCTGCTGCTGTGCACCATAATTGGCATTCTGAAAATAGAAATGAATAGCCTCTGTACGGCCTCTTCTGATACTTATAGGTGCTTCAGTACATTGGGAAACTTGCAGTGTGATTTATGCTGCAATAAGAATGAGAGTTTAGAACACAGCACAATATTTTGCCTGGCTGTAATGACGATGATCGTTATAATTTGTTTTTGTGCTGACTCTCATTATTTACGTCGTGCGTTTTGGTTTGAAAATATAGCAATGGGAGATTTAAAGAAGGCTTGTTTTGCATAATTTACTGGTACCGTTTCTAAATAGCCATTCACAGGAACCATCACTTGGCTGCAAAACCTTTCAGAAAATATTTTGTGTGAAAGTTAATTAGCTTCCCATATGACACTGAGCAGGAATATGAAAGGCCAGCACATATGAGAGGCTCCAATTTAAGCTACACTCTTTGTACAAAGGCCACTATATGACTACTTTGGTCACAAAGACTTTTATAATACACTTGAAACTCTTGAAAACCACTGTGACGTTAAGCTACAGTAGGCAAGTTTTTGCCTGCATTTTTTGGGGGTTGTTTTTTGGCCTCTTACAGGCATTGCAACGCACTATAAACACATTGACATACCATAAAAATTGTTGTTGCAAATAAAAGCAAACTTTAAATTAAAATTATTTTATCTGGTGGATATTTATCCAGATTTGTTTGGACTTGTGTTTTGGTCACCTGATGATTTTTAAGTCCAATACTCACTCTCCTTTTAACTCTGTCTCTGTACTCAGATAAATATCTGGCTCTTAAAGGAATACTTCCCTCGCCCAGATGATTATCTGTATATTAATGTCTCGTAGCTACATGTCACAGTGACGTAGACCTCCTGTCTATTTTTGTAAGCTGAAACCATTTCCCTCAGTGGAGCTTTGATTTACTTTAATTTCACAGATAAGAAACAATAAATTGTGAAGAAAATAAAGCCTCCACAACATAGCATTTTAAGTCTTGTGTATGATTTATCCTGGCTGCATATGAGTAGAGGAAAAGTCTGCTAGCCATTAGGCTACTTTAAACAATGTAACATGCCATAGGCTTGTGCTAACAACGTTAGCATTTTATATTTGCTTGGAAAACGTGTTTAGTATAAGACAGTTGTTTTGTTGGTGAACCTTATGAGTTGTAATGGAGCCAAATTTTATCACGTTACCTTTGTTAATGTTGAGGTTTTTCCTGGCTTCTTATGAGTAGAGGAAAAGTCCGCTAACAACTAAGCTAGTTTCTGCATTGTAAAATACCATAGGCTTGTGCTAATAATGTCAGCATGTTGTATTTGTGGCAAAAATGTGTCCAGATAAAGACAAGTGTTTGTCTGTGAATGCTGTGAGTTATAGTGAAGCTGATTTGTGTACTTGTGTTTGAAATTGTTGCTATTAAGCCATGTTTAATGTGTGTTGAAGGTGTGTTTTGGGTGTTTTTTGAATCAGCTAAACTTCAGAGCACTTCACAGAAACCCTGACACAGACTAGTGTTTTGGACGTGCAACTGCAGAGTGACACAGACACACCACAGCACAAGTATAAATGCTCACAACGGTGTAGACCATGTGTGTAAGCTATAGCGTAGGGTCTGCATAGGGTCTCAGAAGTACTGAGCATACGAGTGGATAAATGAGACTTGGAACATACTCCACAAGTTGTGTGAGAGATTGTAAACAGATGTTTTGATATAGTTTTGCTGTTGTTAAGGCTGACCCCTCTGACTTTAATTCAAGAATTCCCTCTTTTTTTTGATTCTTCGTTCACCCGAGGCATGCAGGAAAAACTATTTTCTTCATGCATTCAGAGTAACACAGGGCAAGTAATTGATGTACAAATGGTGATTTGTGGTGGTGGTGGTGGTGGTGGTGGGGGGGGGTGATGTATTCCTTTAAGCTGCTACAAGTTCAACTATGTTCAACAGCTTGTAGCTAACTTTGTCTGCTGTTTGGGCTGAGCTGGCTGCATAGGGTTTATCAGAGTTTATTTTTTGGCCAAAATCAGCTGCCTGCTTCTTTGAAAATGATGCTGATGGGAGAAGGGTGAACCAAAACAGTAAAGTTGGAGGGTGTAAAACCAAAACATTGAGCTAAAAGTTGTTAAAATTCAGTGTAGGGAGCTGCAGAGTCGACTGATAATTATCTGTGGGTTCATCATTTATTCATTGCTAATATGAAAATACTGATTGGTGCAACTTCAACTACAGACATGAACTCTGACCTTTACTTTGTTTAGGACAAATTTATATTTACTCCACAACTTTCTTCAGAAAAACGTCCTTTAGTATAACCTCTCTAGTCTTAGCTTGTCTTCTAAAAAACACTATTTTAGAAGAAACTGTCCTAGTTAATGAATCCGGCCATTCTTTGAAAGACTGCACAGCTCTCTGAAATCACATTTCATGATTTCTGGGATTTGACATTTTCAAAATTCGAAAGAGTTTCCTGTCAGCATGTGAAGCTTCCTACTGCGGCAATAAGCAACAGACTTTAATCTGAAGTTCAGCATCCTCTCCCTGTTGTCCCACCAGCGCAGCAACTTCTAAGAGCACGCTGAAGTGCAAAAACAACTCGCAGGAATAAGAGCAGTTGTTTATAACTGCTGTTTATCAGACAGCAGAGCAGCAACAACAATACAATGATGTCTTTGGATGTTATTGTTATTTTACAAAACTGAACAATGTATTTGAACACAAAGGTTACACAGCAAAAAATCTGACACTGTACTAATTGCCAAGAAACATTACTGCGAAACCAAGTCTTGTTATTTGTTTGAAAAACTGCCTTGTCCGATATCCCTCTGGAACAACTGGTCCTTTCTCACATCACAAGACGCCTCAGACTGTTGTACAGTATGAGATAAAGAATTCAGATCTCCGCAGCCAGGAAAAAACATTCAAGCTCAGGAGTGTGAGGCGATCTGTGTGGAAGCCTTCACAGACAATGCCTTATTTATTTCCTCTGTTCAAGGTTTCTGTCTGAAGTGGTTCTTAACAACCTCCACCTAGACGGTTTCAAACACAGACTCACAGAGAACGGAGTGAATGAGAAGCGGCAGGCACAGCCAGGGTTGTTTGTGCAAACGGGTTGTGGTGTGGCACCCAAGGACATTAAGCAAAGGTCACGTAGATCTTGTTACAGGTGAGTGGGTCGCAGTCGGTACTGTGTGTGTAGGTGTGTAAATGTGTGTGTGTGTGTGGTGGGGGTGCGCATATGTGCATCTATGAAGGAGGTGGCCGTGGGAATGAGAGAGATGACTTGATGGCAATACGTCGTCTTAGTTGTCCTTGAGGGTTAGGAGATAGAAGCTCCAGTCAGGCGGAACTGGATGCCTGTCACTCACAGCGGGGTGGTGATGGCGGTGGAGGCGGGAGGGCGGGAGGGCGGGAGGGTGGAAGGTGTGGGGGGGCTGCATTGTGGTGTAGGGCTGCACAGTGCATGGGCCTCCTGGGAGCCATAGGGAGTCCTGTGATAGATCGAGGTGGGCAGCAGCTTAGACAGTCACAGTGGCGAACATCGTGTTCCTTTGGTTTTAGTCCTTTTAAAGTCCTCGCTGGTTTTAAAACACTCAGAGACTTGTGGCTTCAGATCCTGTTTGACAAAACTTGTCATGAATAAGCCACTTAATATACCTATACTTATCTACAGTATGATACAGTTTAACAACAAATCAGCAAGCATATGTTAAAGACAAAAACATCCTCTGTACTAATTCTATGCTAGTTTACATTTCAGTAACACTTTGATTAACATGTGGTTATGTTTAGGCATAAAAAAAACAACACATTCTCACTCCGACCTCGTCACGATGTTTGGTCAAGGACTTTCCACGTCCAGATACAACATGAAAGGTACCCTGCGTTGGTTGTTGACGTTCTGGGATGCCGTGTCAAGTTCTGCCTGTTACATGCATCGTCATCTTTCAAAATACGCTCCCGCTTTTACAGGAAATTTACCGGTTACATACAGTCTCTTTCAAAATAAAAGCACTACGTCAGTAAAACAAAGCAAATTGATATTTTTTTGCCCTCAACAACAAACACACATGGTTGTGTTCAGGAGAAAAGAACAGGTTGGCTTCATAATCTTATGGGACACGAACACTGCTCTCTCGGGTGAAAGTTGGTTCCCACTCGCCTTCGCGGACTTTTGTTGCCTTACCTTTCATTTGTGTCCTGCCGCATTTCCCCCTGATGCCACCAAGCGCCATTAAACTATACTGGTGACCACCCATGTACAGTATCTTGCCCTTGTTAAAGGTCTGACGCCACAAGCCATTGCCCAAGCACTGGATTTGGATGACTTTGGAATGAGACCAATTTGGATAAAACTCTCAGTTAGGGTTAGGAAAAGATCATGATTTGGCGTAAAATGCCTAATTTTGGTGCCAAAATCGCTGCTGGAAATGTGGCAATACTTTCGCTAAAAACCACCCACTGTTAATGGTACAATCCCCGCAGGAAATGTATGGATGTTTTGCTTAAAATACAACCGTTGGTCTTGGCAGCTGTGTCGCCAGGTGTCATGCCATCCATCATCCCCTCTGCCTCCCAATGAGGAAGTCAGCTCATGTATATGTAATCATAGCTACATCACTGTAGAAACGTTGGTATGATATATATGAAACTTGAGAAGTAGTCTGTATCATTCTGAACGCCACTGCCATCTTTTTTAAAACCAACATCGCTCAGTTTAAAATTTTGTTTCAAAACAGAACTCATGTCGAAGTGTCCTTGGGCAAAATACTGAACTCCAGTTTTCTCCCAATGGTTGAGCCGTCAGAGTGTGATTGTGTATGAATGTTGAATTCAGTAGCAGGTGGCACCTTTTACAGTAGCCTCGGCCACCAATGTGTAAATGTGTGTGAATGTGGCTCTGTAGTGTAAAAGCTCTTTGACTGGTTGGGAGACTAAAATACAAGACTATGAACAAGTGCACGTCCTTTTACATATTCATGGTTTTCAGAAACATATAATGCCAACATTTTCTCTTGGTGATTGGGCTGGCCAAGGAGCAAAATGTTTATACTGTAAAATGTTCTCATCCTTAGTTTTTCCTACAGTATCTGCTACTGCAATACAATATTAACTCCTCATAAATACAGCCTGATAAAACATTTTACCTGTTAGATTTAGGCAGTCACAGCACCTAATTAAAGCCACTGAAAGATCGTGGTCTTGGTTTAATACAGAAATATTCAGCAATGCCTGAACATAATCAAGGCAGCAACGTTACATTTCTCAACAAATAATCACATATTTGGCAAAACAAATTAGTAGTAGGCTGTATTTAGGAGACAGTGTTGCCAAGCCATGTGACCATTACAAAAACTACCACTAATTTGAGTGGTTTCTGCTCCCCTTGTTTAAGTTATGGAGAGTTGTAAACTCAAACTACAAGGTTAGGGGAAAAATCACATTCTTTATTACAGTAAAACAAACACTGGTCACTGTTGGTGGATGACGGACTGTGACCTGCTGGTGAGCAGAGCCTCTGCACGCCCAACTATCCAAGCAAACTATTTGCGATGGTTACGATGGTCGCACTTCATCCGGCTTTGCTACTGACTGTTAACATATTGTATGTTATATTCTTTAAGTAAATGACCAATCATGCTTGTTCTCTAGACAGCCATTAATTGCATGGCTGCAGCTGTTTTCTACCTCAAGAGGAGGTAATTTGGATGTTTATTATTGGATGTTTATTCATGATCCACTGTCACCTCATGGATTGAATTTTAATTATGACTTGAAATGCTTTTTGTAATTGACTTCTGCTTATTGGATGTTTAGATGAAGCTGTTTATGATGCTGATTAAGAGCAGATGCTTTAATGTTTGCTATTTATTTAATAGGTAACTAATTAATGCTGAAGTATTTTGACATTTTTTTAATACACTGAACCAAAAAATAACATGTTAAACTGAAACTGCTTGTCTTGGTGGTGTAGCATGATTATCTAATCACCATCAGGTGTGTGACGAAGGTGCGGCCTATATAACAGATCAGTGGGCCTGTGTCAGACGATGATTGTTGATCTTGAGGAAGGCCTGAGGGCCTGAACGTCATCAGAATGAAAGAGAAATGCGTACAGAGACAGAGTGTGCGACACTTGTTTCCTACTTGCAACCAGTTTCTTGTCAAGAAAATGTAAAAATAGAATTGTTTAAAAACAACTGACAAACGCCAGCGGTTATTTGATGAGAACTGTCCCATTTTAGGATGAGGGGACCGTCTTTGCATTCATTTTTTCGCAGTCATTTTGCAGACATGCTCTACGTAGAATTCACATAAAAATATCATGATCTTTGCTTGATATTGCATTTTCAAACAAGATGTGTGCACCTACAAATAAGCCTGCTAAATGGAAGGTTAATGGCCAAAAGCATTTTGACAGTTCAGTAGGAAAAGCACAGGTGTAAATAATAAAATGAATGATGGCTGAGGTCCATTTAGCTGCATCAGATTCCTGGTATTGTTCATGTTGGATCTCTGTCACTCTTTGGTTTTGACAATAAAAACAGCAGGTTTATTGACATATATATTTGTGAATGTGTTTGACTCAGCTGACCATAATTTAAATTACAGGCCTGTGTTTACAAACAAACAAACAAACAAGTGTAAATAAACCTTAATCAGCATCAGGGGACATTCATAACTCAGATTTAGTTGTTTAGCGATAGTCTGTGTATCAACCTGTCTGCCAATTTGGGGTGAGAGCTTGTTTTAAACCTGTGATTCAAATTTTGGTAATGGGCCGAGCCATTAGTTCACATTTGAATAACAGATTGTGCCTTCAACTGGCTGAAAATGACGGTGTGCTTCGCCCGCTGCAGAGCTGATTTTAATAGGCAGTGAATGGAACACTCAGCCGTATTTGATTGGAAGAAGCTGACATTTCCTAAAGTGTGGGGTTTTTTTTTAATTTTATTTTTAGTAGATTCCTGAGTTTCACTCACAATGAAGCTGCAGATAGTCATGCTGTCGGAGTGCTGAGTCACACAGAGTTTGAAGTCTCCAGATCCTCTCTGTTGTACTGTGCCAGAAGTTGCATTGTTGTCAGTGTGATGTCAAACTAGAAGACTTCAGATATTTATGGTTTGTTTTATTGCCATGAACAATGACAGGGCGTGAGCTGAGCGTGGCGACATGGAGGTCATGTCAGTAGAGGTGGGAGGGGGAAGAGCAGCGCATGCTGTGTTTGTTTACCAGAAAGGTCATGTGTGTTTTGGGGTGACAAGAGAAGACATGGCCAACGTATACTCAGTCCCAACTTGTCACATATCACCACTTGTTCAGTGGACTTTTGACGTCTACATATGATGCGTTAAGTATCCTGGGTGCATCTGTGGTTGATGTTCTGGGACGCTGTGTTAATTAATGTGTGTCTTCTCAAAATGCACTCCCGTTTTCACAGGAAGTGTTCAGTTTCTGTTCAGTAGATGCTACTTTTTAAAAAAATAAACCTAAAACGTTGCAAAACAAGTCATATTTATGTATTTTGTCTTTGTGCAATAAACACACATGGTTAGCTTTAGAAATAAATGTCCTGTTTTGGCTCATCATTCCTACAGGATGTGAACACCGGGTTCCTGTGTTAAAGTCTGGTGATGGTTGGACCCATCCACCACCCATTTCACCCACCCTATGGCCCCAATCACACAGAAGCTTTTTGCATTGCTACATGCCTCAGGTTTCTGTGCTCTAGGCACCTGGTCCTCTTGCAAGAGAACCCTGAGCTCCTGGAGTTGAAAAAACTTCAACTCAGCGGAAAAGTGCCCCACGTCATCTCTTTTTTCTCTATCTTTTTCTGTATTTCCTTAGGTTACGTTGTTTTCTGGCAGTGTTTCAAACTGACGCTGCCCAGGGACGTTATAAACTTATGCTGCCTGGTGGCTTTATACAGCGCAAAAGGTGGCATTTCTCGTAGGTGTCAGATGCGGAAATCACCCGCCAAGCGGCAGTATTTGATGAATGAGAAAGGGTTGACACTGCAGAGTTAGTCTCTCAAGAAAACCAAAACCGCGCCAATATGGCAATATTTTGGATATGAAGCCGACTAAAGAGGTGTAACTGGCTACAGTCAGCGCGATGCAACAGTTTTGAGCTGAACTTTTGTCAGACACCCTGTTTCTGTTTACTCCTGTCGTATGCTTTGAAAGCACAGCAATGGACGAAGAGCTGCTGATTTATGAAGATGAAATGAGGAGTTAATTATATGATACCTCTTTATCTCACTTTTTTTGTTTAAAAAGTGCAAACGTAGGAAGATGGCAAGTAGGCTAGTCACCCATCTTTTAAGTGGTTACATCTCCAGTCTCATCTCGAGCGCATAGCTGATATTTACGTGATTTGTGTATATGACATAAGTGCATATTTAAGGGATTCAATGTGAACAAAGAGCTCTGGTGTTACATTAAGTGACGCTATAGTCAGACGCTTGTTTGCTGTTAGGACACAGTGTCAGCGTGTTCCTCTTGGGAGCAGCTGTTGAGTCAAGTGCGACAGCTCGTGGTAAACTACTGGTCCAGTTTGGCTCTTAATATTAAACCGGTTTTTACACTGGCCCAACCCTACTGTAAAGTGTTATTATTGGCTAAGATTTTGCAGTGAAATTTAGCTCCAGCACAGTGTCCAAGTGTCCTTTGAATTAATTACAAAACCAAAAGTGAGAGATAGAGCAAGAGGAAAAAAAACACCGCTGTAGTAATGAGGTTTGTCTGCTGGACTGCTTTTTTAACTGGAGTGCTCAAACTCAAATCAGCTGGGCCTGGAAAAGCAGAGTCACTTGATCACCTCGGCGTTCTTGCCAGTGTTGCAGAGGAAGCTTTCGCTCTCTGTGTGTTTCCCTTGTCTCCACTGCTGGCTCTTTGTCCTCAAGCAGCCTATGCCAGACTTATTTTTCAGAGCTCAAGTCTCTTCACATGGGCAGTCACATGAGAACGACTAATGTCTCCCAAGTACTCTGGTTGCACTCTAGCTGTTTTTATTAGAGTTTCTCATTTTCTCAGGAGTAAAAATGGAACATCTCTGTTAGGCACATTGGAACTTGCCACTGCAGAGGTGTAACCTTTACAAATAAAGTGAGCACGGTTACTGCCAGAATTATGACAATCAAAGAGACGCACGCACCAAGATGTTTTACCAGAGACATGAGAAAATTACAGGTAATCAAAACAAACCTGTGAGTGAGAATTCTCTGAGACAGAACACATGGCACCGAGGGAAGTGCAGGAGCAGCTTCCTATGGAGATATTACTGGAAACTGAGGATTCGCGAGGGAAATAATTACAGCTGGTATAGATTTTCCACCCAGGAACAGTGGTGCAGATGGCCTTCACACATATGAACACATGTTCTCTATATTCGCTGTCAGACACTGTGTGGTATGCATATTTGTGGATGTGTTTTCTCTCACAAGGTGATTTTAACAGATTTTATTTATAAAGCCTGAGAGAAGGAGAGGGAGAGCGCATACACACGCGCACACACACACAGAGATCTGATTGTGTGGTGTCTTGAGACTATGGGGATTATGCTTGTGGACACTGATTACCAAGCCTGTCAACTCTCAAGGCCTGGAGAATTCGGATAAATGAAGTAGGAATGCTCTCCGGCTGCCAAACACATGCAGTCTGCTGTTTGGTGATGCCTCCTGAATACAGGCAGCTGGTTTTGGACAGGCGCCAGCTTCGAAAATTCAATTTAGAAAATACTGGTCAGTCACTAATGCGTCATCAACTTAGTTGGTACAGGGTAAAATGAGCCCACTGGCAGTGCACGACATCAATCTTACTGAAGATAACCTGACAGCGAGCTGAATACAACACGGTGCAACATGTTGCGAAGAGTGGAAATACAGTATGTGGCTGTGCATCATTTATTTCATGATGACACCCGTTCTTGTGTGAGTACATTTACATACATGTATACTGACAATGAAAATGATTTAAGTCAGGAAATGGCTACAAAGACATATCTTGGCAAAAGAAAAAAAATGAAACAAAAAAAGCAATTTAGTCCAAACAAAACAGAACAATAGACAGCAACACAACATAGCAGACAGATTTACTACTGACAGAAGACTTGTTGGCTAAAGTTGTGGTTTAATTGACCATTTTTAAACCGCAGCACTGAAGGAGTTTACCCTTCGCTAAGCCCTGCCCCTTCGTTAGCTACGGCTACACTGTCAAGCTGTCGAAGCTAGGATGGAGCCCACTGACACTCCCTGAAGAAATAGGTCTTTATTCACTGGGTTTGTTTGGAAATACTAACTCCAAGTGTCGCAGTGCACTCTGGCACAAATTGGACTGTTCATAATTTCAAAGCGTGTTGGATTGTAGTGTTCTGTTATTCAGAGCATCAAACTCTCGGAGCAGCAGATCATACTCCAGGCACTCCCAGGAAACAGAGCAGTGGAGCGAACAGTGCTCTCATTTTAGTGTTTTTACAGATGCACCCACTGTCACCGTCATCGTCTCTGGGTGAGGAGGAGCAGGACAAGCAATGCCAGAGCCCTACAGAGGGACCTCCAGCAGGCTACTGGTGTGCATGTTTCTGAGCAAACTGTCAGAAACAGACTCTATGAGGGTGGCACGAGGGCCTGACGTTCTTTAGTGGGACCTGTGCTCACAGCCCAGCAGCATGCAGCTTGATTGGCGTTCGCCACAGAATACTGTGATAAAATTCAAACAAGTTGGATCAGCCTGTGATGTAAATTTTTTACTTTGATATTCTGTGTGATTTTGAACCCAGCCCTCAGTGGGTTGATGAAATTTGGTTTCCACTGATCGTTGTTGCATCATTTTGTTCTTAACAAATAATACAATGTACATCAGTTAAGATTTTCATCTTGAATATTTCGTTTGAGTTCTGATGTGTGATTTAGGTGTTCCCTTAATGTTTTTGAGCAGTGTAGTTAGCCCGATAGAATATTAGAAAGTTGCATTAGTGACATCAGCCTCGCAAAACTACTATAATGTAATTCTTAATTGTTTCAGTATCTCAGAAACAGCAGTTACAAAATCGTATAGTGTGGTCTGGTGGATAAAATATTTGCCACAGAGCTGACAAAATGACAATAACAGTGTCAGTTAAACTTCAACTACGGTGGAACTGTGTCAGTCATGGTTACTATTAGCAACAGGATGTCCAACTGAAACCAACTGCTGGTGACAGAACAGTTACCGTTCAGTCCGACAACTGAATGTAACAGAAGGAAACTGTGCAGGGAGTTTTAAGACTAGAACAAGAGTTTATTTTAAGTATCCATCTCTTTTTTTTTTTTAAATTTTTACTCACTTAAAATATGCTTAACATTCAAATCAGCAACCACGCCGAGCTTTCTTGGAAGCAAATTCAGAGAAATCTTCCAAATATAAAGCCAAAACATGTAGTCTCAACTTTTGTCTGGAAGCTGTGTGCACGGGCCCACTCAGTGTGTAATGAGAGGACGCAAAGTCAGACTCTGGCTCTAAATATAAACATTTGTAAGGCACTGAGACATTTCTGCATTGTAATTAGCACCAGTCTTTTCTGTGGTTTCTCTCGGCTATATGTGGAGGTAAATAACTGCATGCAAGCAATTAAGAAACTGTGCCCTCTTTTTATCTGCAGGAAGTTCTATCAATAGTGCCAACAAACACCCATGGATGTTTTAACTCAACCTTGAATATTTACTACTCACTACACTGGCATAAAAAATAATGAAAACCTATTTTGATCTTGCTGAACTTTATCACGTTGTGCATACTTGAGCTTCAACTCATGCACTCGTGTACTCTTGCATTTTTGTGGGATCTTAATATGTTTTTGGAGGCCATATAAAAATCACAATCTGAGCACGCGGTGTACGTAGCATTAAATGGAAAGCTAAAACTAGGCTGGCACTGGGGTGAAAGTGCTTTTGGCAATTCACCCAAGCAATTACTTTAAGCATCAATTTGATGTTAAAATGTTTTACAGCTGCCAATGCCAAAGGCCAGTTAAGGAAAATGCTAAGGTCATTAGCCTCTCAAAGAATAATATACAACGTGTCAACTTGCAAAAGCTTAATGGAGCCATCTTCCTAAAGCACATTAACACTGTTAAAACAAACAGCTACTGGCAACGTACCTCACATGTACCTCCCGTCGGAGCCAATTTCGTCGCTTAATGGTGTATTTTTCTCATTTAGCAGACAACTCGCCAGCACATACTGTAGACAGTATGATGCCACTCTCCGATATTTGTAGCAGAGCCACAGAGGAGTTTATACACTTAAAAACATCAGTGATAAAGGTCAGAGTTTGGAGTCAATCTTACAGGAGCAAAGAGCAGAAGCTTCTCTCTGAGCCCACTATTTTTTACACTGATGTTCAATAATCACACAAATCCACTGTACAAGGAAAAAAAGGTGAAAAAGAAAAAACTCCATGCAGACTGTGATACAGCTGCGGGTTGAAAGAGGTGCATTTACTACCAAAAACACTCCTGAAGTACATTAAATATCACAAAGTGATGATACTTAACAGCTCAAGAGTGTCTGAGGGTGAAATTTTTCCTTCAATGTGCAGCAGACTGGAAAACTATATTAGTGTAAGTCTATTGACAACCTCCTCCTCCTCCTCCTCCCCTTCTTCCTCCTCCTCCTCCTCCTCCTCAAAAAAGCTGTTTATACACAGTAGGCATAGTGGTCGTGAGAATGCTTGAGCTTCACAGGGTAATGGGTTTACGTCTCCTGCCTTTAATCAGATTGGTATCAGATAGGTGTCAGGTAGCACAGACGGCCATCTGTTTCATGAAGTATTACTGTGAGATTTATGAACTCTTCCCTCTGAGTTCTTCACAGATGTACAGCAGGTTATGTAGATAGTTCTTCGAGGACTTTAAGGGAACAGGGTGCACACAGCTTTACGGGAAATATGCCTATCTGCTTTCTTGCAGACTGTTAGACAAGAAGATCAATACCTTTTTCATGTCTGTGACCTACACTAAACAGGAAGTCTGGAGATGATTACCTCAGTTCAGCATAAAAACTGGAGGCAGTGGATAACAGCTAGTCTGGGTCTCTCCAACGTTCAAAACCAGAAATATCACCACTTCTAAAGCTCAATTAACACACTACATCTGCTTTGTTGAATTCATATAGAAATAGAATAGAAATAGAAATAAAATAATAGAAATAAAAATCTAAAATCAGAGTTGTAACTAGCCTATATGTTAGCTAGTTAACTGGGAATATGGATAAAATGCTCTTTGTTCAGAAATAGCTACAGCATGTAAATCACTCTAAAATCACAAATTTGTATTATTTTTTTGTGCAAGGTGTAAACAAATAAGATACATATATGGGTGTGGGCCTACTTTTGATCTTTGTGGTGAGCCAAGCTGGGCATGTCCAGCTTTTTCAAGTCTTCTTCTGAGCTAAGCTAATCACCTCCCAGCTGTAGCTCCATATTCCATATGCTGTATCCCCACAACTGCCAATGAGTAAAATTTATCCACTATTAGTATACATTGATTTTCAAGGTACAAAAAGTTGTAGAATGATAAATCAGCCTAAATGAACCTTGTACACAGGTACACGGCTCTTTATTTATTATTCTACAGCACAGGGTTGTAAAGTGGAATGCCATGGTTGTAGTCCCTGGATGGTACTTGCAAAATGACAATATAACAAAAAATATAAAATATAAACTTGCACTGAAAAGGTCTTATCCCTGATGTACATCCATCAGTCTCTTATCTTGTCCATAGTGAAGGTTAGCCTATGATTTATGATGCTGCTCTCTTATGCACAGTTGTAGCAACAAAGATTTTTTATCTAAACGAGTGACATTACACTAATAGATTAAAAAATGACTGTATTCTCCACAGAAGTACATTTTACCAGCTGATGCGTGTCGGTAAAAAGTCTTTTTTTTTTTCTTTATCTTTTTCTTTATCTTTCGTTATCTTGACATGTTTTATCAATAGAGGCACTACATAACATAGTTTTAAGAAAAGTCACAGACTGGGGGAACTTGAATGTTTTATTGAAACAATGTCATGTACAGTCAAAAACAGCTGTAGGTAAATTTCACCCATTAGCAGTTCTAGTGTTAAAGGTATACTATGCTGGAACTATTGCCAGTGAAAGTATAAGGCCGCATTTACACCGCAAGTGATGCGGTCCACAAGCGTAGCGGCAGCACACGTGTATTCACACCAAAACCGATGGGACAGCAGTGGCCGCTGTCCCGTCAAAATACAAACCAGTTGGTGGCGGTAGTGCACCGTGTTTGCAAATCTCCAATAAACCCCAAAGAAGAAGAAATGAGTTTGGACCCAAAGCCCAAGGTGAACAGGTTCGCACGCCAGTGATTATTCCAGCACTTGGAGAATTAATATTTAGCACAGATATGGGTACATTAAACATATGTCAGGTCTCGCTTGGTTAAAGCTGCAGTAGGTAGAAAGCCTGAAAACGGTTGCCCCTCCTACCAGACGAGCATGTGAGTATTTTATCCTACTTGGTTCTATTTCTCCCTCTCCGGGAGCTTTGGCTCTCCCTCACTGCGCAGCAGCCCTCCCCATCCCTCCCTCGTGGACCCGCATATACTCCCGAGGCTCGGCTCTCCCTCTCCGTGGAGGGCCCTCAGCTCTGCTCCCACGGCCGACCCTTGCGCCCTCCAGCCGGGCCCGGCCCCTCCTCCCCCTTCCCCTCCCTCCGGGGCTCCTGGGAACCAAGTTCTGTCTTCCTTTTTTTGGGTTTAGCCGTGAAGGCAGTTGTAGCCAACTCATGAAAGCGGCGTGACTCATGCAGCGCGTAGAATGGATGCAGTGTGAATGCTCCAAACTGTTAACATGCTCGCCGAAATGAAAACGCAAGTTAACAGCGACTGTTCACGAGCGCTATGCGAACGCATCACTTGCGGTGTAAATGAGGCCTAAGTGAAAGCTAACCCCAGTTTTATCCTGTTTGGTCTTTTGCCTCACTATTCTATTTTTTATTTTTTTTGGCACTGTATCCACGATTTTCATAGCCTCCGATTGGATGCGTGCTGCGTGGTCTGGCACCTGAACCCTACTTTGTTATACTGCCCTGACCTCACTTGCATGCTGTGCCCAGAACAAAAACTACCTTTTCCTAGGATGGCAAAGACATGTCCTGTCCTTCTTTCCCTCTGATTGGCTAGTATTTGTTGCCTTTGTTAGTTGGGTTGGTTAGGTCAACAAAAGCACATAGTTAGGTTTAGGCAACAAAAAAGTGCATCATAAAAATCATGGTTTGGCTCTACATTCATATGGGAAACAAACACTGGGCTCCCGACTGAAAGTCCGGGGTTTGATGGACCCATCAACACTAAGCAGTGCAGATCAAACATGAACTAAGATTGCCTCAAATGTTTTTAGAAAATCTAAAACAAGATCCTTTGTTACTGGCTGGCCACCATGTTGTTTCTGATGAGGATGAGCAACTATCTTTATGTTCCCCACTAAAAGGAGTGCTTATCGGTCAGTGTGACACAGTGTATTCTGGTATTTGTAGGTTTTCCACCACTTGTGCAAAACTAAATGCCACAGCCATTTTCCCCCCGTCTTCTCAGGTCATGTAGCACCGATTTCAAAAGTATTTGCATCTTTCTACTGCATCGACAGCCCAGTTTTATGAAAAGACCATCTTTCCAGCAGTGAAATTCTTCTTGCATTGTTGGTGAAGACAGCAAAAATGCAGAAACTATTCCTGTAAATCATCTCATATAAACAGGCATACCAAAAATCATTGCTTGGCTCTTCTCTGTTGGCTCAATGTGAAGCCAGGCATCCACAGGTTCAGTAAAACTATTATCTGTAGATTCTTTATAGGCTAAAAAAAAGAGGAAAGAGGATATAATACTTTTTAAAAAAGGCAAAAAACAAAAACCAGTTACCAAATAAAAGGCTTCTTCCAGTAGCACCTTTTTGTCAGGAATAATAGAGCGTGGCGATATCTGAAGGCTTGGGGGAATATATGGAGCATATTTGTGCAGTAACTCAAGTGGAATTTTGGCAGAACTCACAGACTATCACACTTCTCCTGTTTTATTTTCATTGCTGAAATCAATTCATCTCAGAGCTGCTGAATCTTTAACATAGCCTACCTTTTATCTTCTGTCAACCTACTCATACCTGAAAGGGGTGTAATGACCCACTTTCTCTCCTTGTCCCCCGGCGACTCCGCCGCTTACCACGTTTGACCACCTTGCTGTGGTCGACTACAGTCTGCAGCTGCTGTTAATTTACAGGAGCACTGTGCACCCCTTTTTCAGCTCTGAAGCATATATGACTAATCACACCAGTCATTTTAAACAACTTGAGCTCTCTCTGGCAATAAATCACCTTGATACGTGCTACTGTGCCCATAATAGAGCTGCGTTCAGGAGGGAGGAGTGCTGGGGGAACTTTGGGAGCTATTCAGTACTTTTGGTCAACACACTATTGTGAAACAAACTCAGGGACTGGGACATATTGTTCTTCAATGTGTTGTTTGTTTCTATGATCTCAATAAAAATCAAAGTGAGAACAACAAAGGGTTGCATTTCCTTTATACAACAGCTCAGGGAATATGATGTTTCCCTGGACTTTCTGCTTAAAAAGTAAATATTTTCCTTTCTTTTTATCTTTTTTATTTTGCAGTTACAACTTGTACAAAATCCATAACACACAATCTTACTGCTATAAATACGCCATAGAGGCTTTCCAAGACACAAAGTTGTGTGTGCTGAAGCAAATGTGACACCGACCCAGGCTGAAAATGAAATCTTGCTAACGTACATTTAACCAATGTTTGATCTACTTTCAACTTTCTTTTTTTAAAGTTTTAGCCAAACCCCAGATAAACTAGAAAGGGGAAATAGTGGCTTTTTTCTTCACCTCAATAACATGGAGAAAAAAGTGCCTCAAAAATGGCCAAGAGTTTTTTTTCTTTTTTATCTTCACCTGCCAACTGTAAGAGAGAACAGAGGGACTTCACAAGGCCTTTAAAGATGGTGGTAAAGCACCTTTTTTTGGGACATGACAAATGATGTAACATCCCTCAAATTCCACAAACCAACATGAGTTAGATATGGCTTCCTCAGTATCAACGACTAGAAAGTGGTAAAAGAGAATTAAACGACATAAAGGCCTGGGCTTCGACTGTGTTGTGCCATTTCTCTTTTCTCCCTGTCATTGTATTGTTTCATGTTGCATCTTCCCTTTGTGCCTTTCCCTGCCTGGTAACCACTGTGTGTCGAGCTGAAGAACAGTCTGCGGCTTGTCAGGAGCGCTGAATGAATCCTGTTGCTTATTGTTATCTCACAATCTGACACAGGCTTCAACAGACAAAAGACTGCAAGGAGTGACTGCAAGCAAGCTTCTGAAGTATGAGGCAGACAGTCACAAGGTGAACGACCTCTATAATGGATACATCTCCTTGTTGCTCTGCTGGTTTTCAGCCATTCCACCTCCTAATAAATCAACAAGAGCACACTCTGGGATCCAGCAGCTAAGTGGCATTTAAGAAACAGCTTGTGAGAGCTGTAAGGCTGCAATTTGGATCATTTAGACGCGAGGCAATAATTTGGCCAGATGAACGGCATTAACAGCAACTGGAAAGTTTTTAAGCCACTCAAGCCACTAAAGGAAAAGAAAGTAGCATTTTGTTAAAAGTCAATGAAGGCTGAACTTCTTGTGGTTCATAAGGGCAAAAAAAAAAAAATGCTTTCCATTTGCTCAGGTTCACTCAATATTGGGGATGTGACACTTTAAAATTCAGTGGCAATTCACCAACAGATGACAATAGATAGTCGCCTTGCTATTTATCAGCAGTGCATGTAGTGCATTTATCTGTGTGCCAACTTATGCATAAAAAAAATGTGCGTGGAAAGCAATAAAAGCCGGTTTGCATTCAACTTACTGCAAAAATGCCAAGATAATGTTTCTGCTACAAATACCAATAACAGCAGCTTCGGCACACATCCATGGTTTAGTCAGGATGATCAAAGTCAGGAATCACTACAACAAGAGCACGATCACCTCTCTTCTTTTATCCTAACACATCTGATATTCCCAATGTTACTTCATCTGTGCCTTATAACATATAGAACAAGCCAGCGCTGCCTGTAACAAGGTAGGCCGTTAGAACAATTCCTAACAGAGCTTCTGGGAGATATACAGGCTCATAATTGTTCAAACATTGTTTACACCATGCCTCTGCCTTGAAGACACAATAAAAGAGGCAGTGATAGTCCTATGCAGAGACACTGGGCCATCACACTGGGACTATGGGTACTGATGAGAGGCTCTTGGTCTGTTGCCATGGCCCCTGAGTGGGTTGCATGTCACTGCTGCTCTGCCCTTCTTTTAATAACACTGAAAAATACTTTGAAGACCCAATGGGGGAACACAACACACTATGCTCCCAGTAGTCTGGGTCTGTCTATGCAGCTTAACATTGTCTCATACTATTACAAAAAAACAACAACTCTGGAGCATCATTATTTGAAAACTATGTGGTCCATCACGGTCAGACACTAATCAAAGACATGCAAATTAAGCACTCTACAAGAGCAAATTAATGCTTTTTAGTGTTTTTGCCACTGGCTGGGAGTGGAACATGAGGAGAGGGAGCAGCCAATATGACTGTTTTCTGTGAATGAGGTAAATGAGCAAGCTGGTGTCAGGTGGGGTCATGAGGTTGTTTTGGTTTAAGTATAAACATTAAACACCCTTCATCGACTATTAGCTAATGTCACTTCCATTAACAACCTGTTTTGTGGCCAGTTTAGGTCAAGTGTTGGAAACTGAAGACACTTATTGACGATTTACTTAGAGGCTAATTAAATAGTTTTTGCAATGATTACAGTTGACAATTTATTAATTACCAGGAGATTTACTGTAATGGGGTGGATGCAGGGCGGACCTTTGACTACATAAGATTTAAAAAAATGCTGAGGTCAGATCTATTTCCGTCACAGCTGAGGTAGTTTCCAGGAAGTTGCATTTTGAAGTCAATGTGCTAAACAATGTATCCTCATACAACGGTTTGTATAATATCTAACATATTAGCGCCCCACTAATGAAGATATGTGCTTAATGTTACGTTTGGTGAGTTAGGTTTAAGTAAGTAAAGTTACC
The DNA here is from genome assembly GCF_011397635.1 of Epinephelus fuscoguttatus. Lineage (NCBI taxonomy): Eukaryota > Metazoa > Chordata > Actinopteri > Perciformes > Serranidae > Epinephelus > Epinephelus fuscoguttatus. The sequence goes on along the minus strand of NC_064760.1, from coordinate 17,169,748 downwards.
AACCTGGTCTCACTCCGAAACATCCAAATCCGGCTTTTGGGTAGTGACTGTTATAGTTCAATGGTGCTTGGCAGTGTCGGGAGAACGTGGCGGGACAAGAACAAAAGTCAAGGTGGTGAAACTCCAAGTAGAGTGACATGTCTTCCCAGAACGTCAGCAAACAACACACTCAGGGTACCTTTCACGTTGTATCTGGATGGTCCATGACCAAACATTGGTGTGTGACAAGGTTGGAGTGAGAACGTGTTTAACATAGGTCAGGTTTAGGGAAAAGAAACATGGTGATGACGTGCCTTATAATAACTCAAAGTTTACTTGGCTTCACCTCCACAACCCCAATCTGCCTCCTAATGTGAACTTTCACTCTTGATACAACTTTTCCCTTCGCTCCCATCAGCGCATTGATCATGTGATCTCAGCCTTCCCAATTACGAATTCTAACCCAAATTATGACAACATAGTATTAACTGTACTCCCAACTGACCCTTTGCTACATCCCATCCCTTGAACGCAGAGTGGCCAATCATAGTGTAGCATTGGCCAGTTCAGACAAGGGTCTGACATGGCTAGTTTTGTGGATTTCGAGCTAAACATTGAGCCTGGGGCATGTGTAATGGTGATGCTTGTTAGCTGGAGATGTTGGAAGGAGATTATTTTCATTGTCTAATGTGGCGATCAGCAGTGATGTGGTGGTTCACTTTTACACTGTGATCTGTAGCCTATAGTTCGTTCGTTGTGAAATCGTGCAACACCAGTGAAGCGAAATGCAGCTCCTCTAATTTGTGCATTACAATTTTGTCCTTTTTTGCCTCTTCTTACATGAAGCACTACATTCATCTACCTCAACAGAATCGTGAGGAGAGATCTGTAGTTGTGTCCAGGAAGCTAAACCTCTTGAGGTTATGGAGAGATCATGGTTTCAATTAAATGTTTATAATCATATTATGTTTTGTGACTCACATCTATGTTGACTTTTTCTGCATCTCAACAAGGGCTGCCAATACCTAGACATAACCAAAAAGTTTAATAACGCTAAAGTCACTATGCAACGTATCCTCATGCAATGATTTGTTTGATATCTAACGTATTTTGGTTAGGTCTCAGAAAAGAGACATGATGGCGACGTATCCTTAAAACAACTTAAAGTTCACCTGGTTTCACATGGTGCCAAACACCAGTCTCGTTGGGGAAAGTCATATGTTTGTTTGACCCATTCACCACCCTGACCTGCCTCCATACGCTGACTTTCGGCCTTTATACTACTTCCTTCTTTATTTCTGTCAATGTCTCGGTCACGTGATCTCAGCCCTCTCAATTATGTGTGATATATACAAATTACTGGCTCATGATTACATGGGTTATGTATGAGTTGTGGTGCATTACTTCTCGTAGTATACCTATGAGTAGTGGATGACAACGACCTGCACAACACGTAGATATTGTTTTACAAGCAATGTTGTGCATGTTCACACAAATTTTCAGAATTTGAATTTTGTTCGAAGTTTGCAATCCCCAAAAAGTAAACATTTACTTAATTTCCCAATCTTCTTTGATAAAACAAAATCCTGTGGTCAGAATTTACTCACAGATACGACTGGTCGTGTGCTTTAGAGATAAGAAATAAGATAAAATCAGGTGAAGATACACTGGGGAAGAGGACAGCAGCTATTCAACTTCCACACACACGTCTAAATGAGACAAAACATTGTTACCATCGTTAACAAATGCTCTTTGCAAGTTTATAATATAACTGAAATTCCAATTACCACCTTCAGAACGTCTGCACCTTGATATATACATATATGAAACCCGTCACATGTAATTATTACTGCAGAAATAAGAAAATGAGCTGTTTCTTTCTTTAGTTACTTTGTTAATGTCTATACAGCGTAATTATCCAGTGACAATAATAATGCAATTTTAGAGGTGTAAACTGGTAAAGTCACACAGCATGTGTTAGGATGTTCAAACTCCAGTCCTGATAGACAGTGTAAAAATCTGCTTCTCAGCAGGAATGAATTTTGATATTAATATGTAGTGTATGACAGTATTGTTGTTAATTAAACCCTGCAACATTTTACCCAGGCTATTATTTGTTCCTGCCAGACAGCTAATGAGCCCCACATTATCTCAGCGAGAGACAAAAGCCCAGAGGACACACTGTACTTTAAGGAGCCTGAGACCCCTCGCGAAACTGGTGGGAAGAAAGCAGCGTTTCCAAAACGATGCTTCTGTGAGCAGAGGGAGCAGGGAAAAACAATGACAAAAAAAAAAAAAAACAGCAATCCTTCTCCTTTTACATTTAACATGAATTGGACCTTTCCATTTCATACATTCATGTTGCAGCAGCTCAGGCAGGTCAGTGGGTCAGCTCCGTTGCCAACATGAATACCAGGAAAGAGATCTTGACAAGCTTTATCACCGTCAGCTGACAAAGTGAAGTACATTTTCTGGGCAAATGAGACACAGCAGCCAAGCAGCAGCTGTCATCCATCATACTCGTGGTGATGAGTGCTGGATAACTACACATCCACCACACAATATGAAAAAAAAAATCACTGTACAATACTTCAGAGTGTTCAGGCGCATCAAAATATAATGCATTCTAAACATGGTATTAAGTGGTTCTTTGGGCAAGTGGACCATTGAAAAATCATGACCGTGTGTCAAACACAGAGACACAAAGAGGAACAACATGGACACACAGTACGTGTATATAAGGAGGTCGAGCAGTACTGCTAATTAACAGCACATTATTATTGTTTCTGTTGTGGCCTGCTTTGGAGGCCGATGAGATTTTACGCCCCCTGATGTGAAAATCAACTTAACTTTAATAAGCCAGTCACAAGTTGGAGTTATTAAAATCAGATCATGAACCGTTTCTTTTCATGCATTTTTCTCATTAATTTCTGTGCAAATGAAAAGTGGAAGTTAAATTCTGCCCAAACTGAGTTTTCAGACACAAAAGACACAATTTCCCTACTCCATTGTGACAACCCTCTGGCCTGTGTCATTGTGCCTTGTTTGCTCTTCTCTTGCAGGTACATAATTGGTAGGCTAACTGGGAGCACCTGAGCCCAGTGCTCCTAGTCACTATAAAAGCTGCCACATTAGGCCTCCCAGGGAGACACTCTCCATGTGCTTTGTTTGCTTCCCTTAGCATTTTACCCACCAGTACTTCCCACACATCCACTCACTTACACTCCGGACTTTAGTGCCATCCACATCTCATCTCTTTTGCAATTTAATTTGTTTTTGTGAATAAATCAATTAAATGGAGTGCATGTTTGGTCTCTCTCCCTTTATTCGCCATTGTCCTTGAGATGGTCATGACAAATACTGAGTGACCAAGATAGGCTTCTTCATCCCCTGGTTCTGACTGACATGTCTGCCTAAAGGGGACCTATTATGCTTTTCCTTATATTCTGTCATATGTATAATGTTAGAATGATGGATGTTCATATTAAAGCTTCAAATAATGAGGTAGACATATGTCAAAGTAATCCCCCTGAGCTAAAACTTAAGGCTTCACACCACTTCAAATACTCCATTTCCAGCATTTTCCCTACTATCGAGACGAGCCAACGTCAGCTCTTGAAAGATATTATTACATGGTCATCTGCTCCAGGCACCCAACTGTAAGTGTCTACATTACATACACTGCTACATGAAGCTGCATGCTAACAGCAGGGAAACGTATAATCTCGGTAGCCAGTGTTGTTAATTTCCTCCCAGTTTGGGATCATGTCCAGCTGTTTTGAGAAGCTTTTATTGTTGGTTTTCTTAATGGGATAAAGTGCCACTTTAAACAATCATTCCCTTGCTGCCAGAACACGGTGGCATGTAGCTACATGCTAACTGCAGGGAAACATATAATCTTGGTTGCTGTTGTTTTTAATTTCTCCAAGGTTTTGGGTCACATTCCTGCTGGGACATGTCCGGTTGTAACATTTTGGTTTAGAGGCTTTCACAGTAGTACCGCTTTACACTGTTACCATCACTCTAGGGCTGCAATGACAGAGATGCAGAGATACGGAAGACCTGAAAATGGTGACCAATAAGAGCAGACTGGGTTTTGTCAGGAGGGGAACTCAAAGAGACTGAGCCTTCTCAGACAGAGGGTGATTACAGGTGTTCCAGCACAGACTGCAAGATGCTCTGTAGAGTTTTTGACCACAAGTGCTGCTATTGAACAAAAAAGCCCTGATGAAGACCTGCAGTGGTCCAAGCATGTTGACTCTTTTTACGATTTACCCACTACAGTAACGGCTTTTTAATATTTCCTTCCTCATTTTTCTATATTTTATCAGAGTGCTTGGGATGCCTTCCTGTCACTCCTGTTGTTTCCCGTTCTCCACAAGCACCTCACTAGGTTTGTATATACAGAGCAACCAGTCATCTCTCTCTTTTGCTAGTGGGCAATGTTTACATGCTAGTCCCTGTTTTGTTTGTGTTCTACTACCGCAGGCCCAATGAAAAACATAAATTCATGCATACACGGACATAAGTGGTGTGACACACATTAATATAAACTGTGTTTGTTTACAAGAAAACTCCACAGGAGAGTGTAATTATTAAAGAAAGATAGTGTTCTCATGAGATTAAGCTGTCTATACACTAGAAAGATGGAAATACTTTTAAAATGGGCTCTATGTGATCAGAGAAAACAGAGGAAAAATGGCTGTTGGCATTTGCTTTTGCTTCAAGAAGTATAAAGCCTACAATTACCAGAATGCACTGCAGAACAGTAAACACTTCCGCTGGTGGGTGATGTAATGCAAGCTTGGACGTTTTTCCACGGGAAACAATATGGCAGCCAACTGGTAACAAACAATCTGGAGTTACAGTTTCTGAAAACATCTGAGGTGAGACATAGCAAACACAGTATCAGAAACCTGGTTTATATTTAATCAGCACTGCCTAGTTTTACTCGTTGACCTCAGCTTTTTCAGCCTGTTTTTTACAATACAGGAAACAGTATGGAGCCCCCTTCCTGTTCACAAATTCTAGTGTTACAGCCAAACAGTGCACTTAAACATGTTCCTGAACACATTTTAGGGGAGACATAGGCAATACTGTGGAGGAATCTTGGTTCCTGTATGATCAGCACATACAGCTTCTATACTCTGTCTGTGGTGGCGGCATATGAAAATGTGAAAATACACCCTGCAGTTCGAGCAACAGCCCGAGAGCCAGTGAGAATTTGAGCAGGGAGATCTGGGCGCTGGTAAGATGGAGGGAAGTTTAACATAGTTCATTACACATATTACCCACATTGTTATGATACAAAGCTGGAAATCGGCAAAGTATCCCTTTAATCATTTTTAGTGCTGCTTAAGCTATTTTGTCTTCCCCCACCGTAGGGTCACGTCCCCTTCTTTGTTTTCAAACTGTCACATGTGATGCTGAAGTGATACCTGCATTATGTCCCAGTAGGTCAGCCCACCAGCTGTATTATCCAGTATGTTGAAGAATAATTTTTTATACTGTGACTTCACAACATCTGGAATGACTACCTCATCATTAATGAGCTTCATTACAGCTCTGAAAAGTGAGCTGTCTGGCTTACTTTGCTCATTTCCTGAGTAAACACTTGAAGTTTCCCTGGATGAAAGATCTTCTTTAAACAGTGTTATTTTTGCTGATTTTTCATGTTTATTTCACCAATTTAAAAAAAAAAAAGGCCCTAACGAGCCTGGCAGGTCTGGATGCATGTCATTAAAATTAGCTAACATTCCAACTTTTAGAGCTGTTACAAGTTCTCATTTTCTCACATTAAAATATGGCTAATCAGCTCAGGTTATTTAACATGAAGTGTTAGACTGAGCAGCAGACAGAGACCTGAAGGGATGATTTAGCTGCCGCTCTCTGCTCACACATTGAGCAAGGTGACTAATGGGGCAAACTCACAAAAAGTCAATGCAACCTTTTAATTGCTGACAGATATATAGCCGAGCACTCTGGCATACCCATTTCTCAGAATAGAGATTTACTCGTTTCTAAAATCATGAGCGTTTACAGCAACATAAAAGCAGATTTTTGATCTGCAACCTCAAATATATTGAGAAAGGACAGACGAACAGAGTATTTCCAGTTTGTTGTTCACTTCCCTGCCTCAGCATTGTGGCTGTGAATGCACGTCGAGGCTATAAGCGGTGCAGACTTACTGGGAGAGCGAAAGTGGATGTGAAAGCTCAATCACATTCTAAATTGTACAACAGAGCAGAGGAGTCTTCTTGGCAGTCACAGTGGTGAGACAGAGACAAGAGAGAAACACAGAGAGTCTGGAAAAAAGAAAAGGCGAGCATTTGTGTCTGTTTACCCAGCGCACTGTACATACAACATGCTGCACATGAGCTGCTGGTGGATTGGCAAAATGAAGTACTGGCAATTAAGATGCTGATCTTTCCCACACTCGTGCTATTCTAGCTTCTAAAAAGAAAATCACAGACGTGCTAAAGTGCTGTATGGCACAATAAATAACTCCCGGTGGGCTTTGCAGTGCTGTCACGCTCTCTGTAGCAGTCACTGTCCCAGAAGAAGGCAATGTGCCACAACCGCCATGAAGCCTTCCTACCTCAGGCACTCCACTGGCAACAATTTAAAACAACTCTCTTTTGTTCTTCCCGGTCTGCATCCCCTCCCTCTTCCTGACTGCTCCCTGAATAGAGGGCATAATGCATCATCTTAGGAGGGAGCCCGTAGCGGCCTAATTTAACAGCCAGGGAGAAACACCAGTGGACACTGGCCTGCTAATGAATGAATGAGCCTGACGTGTAAAATCAGAAAAGATTACAGACTGAGGGGCAGGCCCCCCAAAAGGTCCCGCCAAACCAGCTGTTTAGATAAGCCCTGTTGCCTCCCCAGAATAATAATTCCTCCATGTGAGACACGGTAAACAAACACAGAGTCAGGAGAAGCTGTCTTGTTTTGTTCCTGGAGACAAACTTAGAAGAGAAAAAAAAAAGACGATAGAATCATATCATGATCAAATCTTGTGTCTCTCTCCCCTGTTGCATGTTGACATCTGGACACTGAGGGGACTGTTGGGTATACACAGTCTACGAGCAATAAATAAACAAAGGGGGGCCCGGCCTTGAAAACCCATACACCTGTGACCAGTGGAAAAGCAGCAGGCGCAGCAGTGTTCATTAAAGAAGCCGGGCCTGACAGTGAGGCATTTAAGAGGCCATCAGGAGCGACAACTCAGCAGCTACCTTGGGACCGGAGAGGGAAAGGCATCAAGGTGAGCAATGCAATTTCAGCTTGAATAATGGAGCACTTTCCTCAGGTCTGACATTCATGTATTTCTCAGGCAGTTTTGCCATACAGCCCAACAACACCTGTGAGCTCTTCAATGTTCCACAGGAAAAACTGGTTTACAATGTCTACAGGTCCACAATCACTCTGCGCCTGGCTGCTGGTCTGCAGATAATCTCGCTCAAAGTGGTTCATGAATTAAAAATAGCACTAAATATGTCAAATGTAATGATGTGAAAATTTAGATGTTGGCTGCCGTGCACTGTACGGCAACGTCGACATCTCATTTTTACTCTTTACAATTTTTTAAAAATAACTTCGTCAAGGCAAATTATTCTCAGTTTTCTCTTGGATTCACCAGCCAGATTCCATTTTCACGGAGTTGCTGATGTAAACTGGTAATAACAGAGGATTAATTTACAAGGAGGCAAAATCCCCCAGTGAGACTTGTGGCCCAGAACAATAATGAGCACATAGTAAACAGAAATTTGCCGTAAGCCAAAAGAGAATGCAGAGGCACCTAATCTACACACTGAAACACACAGTGCACACCGATGCGTACACAATTGCATGCACAACCACGCCCTCACACACACACACGCAGAGAAAACGATGGCAAACTATCTTCCCCAGGCCTGTGTAACAACATATGTTTTCAGGTAATTAAAAGACGATCCCAAGTGGTTGTCATGTCATATTGAAATACAATGCACAGAGCAAATTACCATTCTGTGGTTATTTATATAAAGCCGGGTGCACGAGGTCACGTGAGAGAGGAGACGAGAAGTGTTTTGTGGCTGTATTCGGGCTGTGGTTTTAACTTTAATTAGAAGTGCTGACATCAAAGTGCTCTGTAATATGTTAGATATAATATGTGTTTTATTTGAGTGATAGCCATAAGTAATTGTTTTTTGTGCGAGTACACGAGTTAAACTATTGACTGAGCATAAAAGTAATTTAAGCAGTCGTCAATATGCATGAGAGTGTGCGAGAACCGATTTTTTTGGGTGCAGAACACATTTTGTAATCAGTGTTTTTAGTAATTAGATCCAGGGCAGCATTAGAGTTTCCTTTGCTTGTTATCTTCAAAGCTGTGGATCCTTGGATTTGTCAGTTTTGATCCTTCACTTGAAAAAAGTCCAGCTGAGAGCGGAGTATCCCTTGTTTTAAAGCTGGAAGTAAGGCGCCATACTGTTCAACACCACCTAACGTTAGAGTACTTCCTAGTGTGCTCCAGCACCTCTTTCATTTTTCAGCTGTGAAAGGGATGTGACTTTTGCAGCTAGTTTGCACCTCTCACAGTCTCAGAATCTGTCAAAACAGCTGGAGGAGGAAGTGAATTCAAGCTGAGAGGGGATCACATCAGGAGCTTTCTCTGCAAACTTGTTTTACACTTGTGAATCAGTTCCTGCACACTTTAAAGGTCTTCTTTTCCAGTGATTATGACTTTAAAGAAACATTCAGAGCATTAATACAGCAGCAAACAGCTATTAACTTTGTGAAGATATAGTGGAGTAATGGTGTCCTGAGCAGAGAATGAAGTCACGCTCCCTCTGTGTAAGTGTTGTAATCTGTGCTTCTCTGTTCTTTGTTGTGGTAGACGATCCAGCTGCCTGTGCATCAGTGCATGTGAGTGTGTCCCACGGGTTAGCTAATTGCTAACACTATGCACTGTGCTCATAAAGCTGATACCTGGAAAGAATCGTTGCAGAAGTGTAGCGCCCTACTTCTGCTTCACTGTTAGTTCTGTTGGCAATGTTGCCGTTGTTTGCACTGTTTGTCCAATTAGCTGCCAGTCAACTCCATGTTGAGAGCCGTGTGCAGACAATCTCTGTTAATATCATATAGAGCTTCTTCAATACATTGTGTGCTCTCTACAGTTTGGTCATCAATGCACTGGCAGGTTTTGAGCATGTACTAGGAGCACATATTCCATTTGTGTTTTAAGGGTCCAGTGCATGGGATTTAATGGCATCTAGTGGTGAGGTTGCAGAACTGACATTTTTTACATGTGTGGAGCTTGTAGGAGAACTACAATAGCTGATGCAAAAACGTGAATGGTCCTATTTAAAGCTATTTGGAGGTTTCTGTAATGACAATAAAGAGGGCTTTCACACTGCTGCGCCAACCTAGTATCATTTTGAAGTCAATGATTAGTAGCACTTGGGCAGTGACTTTTGGCATTAGACATCGCCAAAAAAGCCATCCTTTCATGTCAGCATGATATGCGGCAGGTTTCTGTTCCTTTGTAACAGTGCTGGCAGCATCAGGGGGAAACACAACGGGACAACAATGTCAATTAAGGGGGCGAAAATACAAGTAGGATGGGTGGGAGTGGTGATGGATGGGTCCAGCAACCACCGACTTTAACCTGGGAGGACGGTGTTTGCTTCCCATTTGAATGTAAAGCCAACAGGTAACGTTAGAGGACGAGAGAGGAGGAATGGCTGCTGGAAGGATTTAGCTCTGGAGATTGGTGGTGTAATGCTACCTGTGAATGCTGTAACCCAGTGCCCACAGAAGTGGAATGCCTCTGTTGCAAGGAATGGGACCGGTTGCAGCCTTAGCTAAATGGTAAACAACAAACATGGCAGCACACCGGTAAGGTAAGACAACACATTTACATGTCGTTTTCTATATGTTCTCTGACATTTATCCTAACGATATGAGACGGTCTTTGTGGAGAAAAAGCTTGTTTAGTGGACTAACTTTACACTTGAAAGGATGCCCGTTCAATTACGTTTTAACAGGTCTGGCGCTACGGCTGTATCTAGGCTAACGGCTAACATGCTAACTATTATTTCTATGTCACTAGTGACTTGAAACAAATTTAGGACGATAGGAGACAGGTTGAAATAAACCGAAATTTCCCTTTAAGGGCGAGGAGAGGGGCTCATTTGATTGGTGTGATGTGTGTAAAACCCACTCCACGCCTTCTCTCCTCCCTCTTTCCCACTTGCGCAGGTAGGAGGGACGGAGGTGGGAAACAGGAGTAGCTACGCCAGGCGCACGGTGTGCCAAACTTGCAAAATCTACCTGGCCACACCCAGCTGGCGAAACTAGAGCCCCTGGAGTTACGGTGCCAGCAACTTGTAAGGACAACCAGAAGAAAAACTAGACCTGGGAAAACTTTTTCACTAAACTTCAGATGACTGGTAAACTGTCCAAATAAGTAGAAACCTTCGGTAATTTCACTGATTTCCGTTGTCTTGCAGCTACTTTTAAAAGTGCTTTGCTTATTGGAGGAATGCTCTTGCAGGTAGGTGGTTGTCAGGGCGATTACTGCGCGGCAGTGTGAAAGCAGCTTTACAGTCACCTAAACAACATGGTGGACTCCTTGAAAGAGACCCACTTGATATGTAAATATAAATGGCTCATTCCAAGACAACAAACACACAAGAATCAATATTTTCAGGTGATTATTAACTCATGAAAACACAGTGACTGATGATTATATTCCATTCCTGCCAATAGATGCCCCTAAATCCCACACACTGGACCTTTAAACCTGCATTAATTGATATTTTGGCACGACAGGCTGTGAAAACAACACCAATATATTATCATATTATAAAGTTGTTATGGCAACATTAGCATTCATACAGGGACATTTCTGTCCACCTGCCAATGTGAGTCCAATATTCAGTCTCCTTTTTTCGCTCTTTCATTCTCTACTCCCGAGGGAAATATCTGGCTCTCAAGCTGCTACATGTTCCACTATGTTCACCAGCTAACTTTGTCTGTCAGCCTCGTAGTGCTGGGCAGGAAGTGTACAGTGAGTTTATGAGAGCTTCAAATGACACCTTTTACACATGGGCGGATTGTGAGACAACAGGTCCTTGGGTACATGGTCATTTAAAGGTCCCCACCACCTCCTACATAGGAGCAAGACACACAGACCCTGAGCCAATTTGGCATCTCTTTGTAGTCGTTGGGCATCTTTTAGTCTCTTTGTAGTAATTTTGTGTTTCTTTGTGATTGTTTTGTCCCTTCTTTTGGGTTGTTTTGTGTCTCCTTGCTGTTTTGTGTGTCTTAGTGGTAATTTTGTGTGTCAGAATTTTAGCCATTTTGTTTCCTGTCTCGTTGTTATGGCCTCTTTGGGCCTCTTTAATTGTGTGTCTCTTTCAAGTTGTGTCTGATTGTAGTAATTTTGTGTTTCCTTGTGGTTGTTTTGCGTGTGTTTACAGTTGCTATGGTGGCTTTGAGGTAATTTTAAGTCTTTTTTTGGTTGTTTTGTTTCTCTTTGTCGTCATTTCGGGTCTCCTCATGATTGTTTTATGTGTCTCTGTGGTAATTTTATGTCTTTTTGTAGTTGTTTCGGTCTCTTTAAGGTAATTTTGTCTCTCCCTGTGGTTGTTTTGTGTCTTTTTGTAGTTGTTTGGGTCTCTATGAGGTAATTTTAATTAATTCTTGGGTTGTTGTTGAGTGGTTGTAGTCATTTTGTGTCTTTTCATGATTGTTTTGTGTGTATTTGTGGTAATTTCGTAGTTGTTTGGGTCTCTTTGAGGAACTTTTATGGCTTGTTTTGTTGTTTTGTGTCTCTTTGTAGTCATTTTGTCTCTCCTCATGGTGGTATTGTGTGTCTTTGGGGAATTCTTGTGTCAGCATTTTATTCATCTTTGTCTCTTTGTTGTCATTTTGTTTCCTTTGTAGTTGTTGGGGGAAATTTAAGGTGATTTTGTGTCTCTCTCAAGTCCTTTTGTGTCTCATTGTAGTCATTTTGTGTTTTCTTGTGGTTGTTTTGCATCAGTTTGTAGTAGTTTGGGTCTTTTTGAGGTAATGTTATGTCATTTTAGTTGTTTTGTGTCTCTTTGTATTTGTTATGTATCTCCTTGTTGTTTTTTTTGTCTCTTTGTCATTATTTTCTGTCTCTTTGCAGTTCCTTTGCATGTCTTCGAGGTCTTTTTGTGTGTCTGCGTCATCATGTTTAGTCTCTTTCTGGTCATTAGGTGTTAATGTGAGCAACATTTTGCTGTTGAAGGCCAGGAGGCTCTCTGTCACTTTTGGCCCCTGCGCCTGTGCCCGATAGACCCATTCAGTAATCCATCCATGCTTTTACATTACACATTATGTTTTGATGCATTGTTAATATAGAAATATTGATCAGTGCAGCTTTAAAGAGTAACTAATTCAACATCATCTTATATAAGGACCGTCTGTGGACTCTGGTTAATCTTGATTTGAGTATGTTTCCTGGCAGCCTGGAGCTGGGGAGATAATTAAAACCATCAGAACCATGGTTACGGTTATGTATGTGTCTGAGTCTTTGTTGTGTCACATCTAATGTATTCCATGTGTGAAAGGAATCAGAGGGAAGCATTTTACTTTAGTTGAATATGAGTTGTCACCAGAATGCTCATCTATGTGCTCAAATAAAAAAACAACCCCCACTCAGCTGCTTCTTAAAATAAGTGAAGTACACTCCCCTTGGCTTCAGATCCTGTGCTCTGCTGCCCAGAGTCTATACATGTAGGTGCCAGACGCTGCTCAGGATTAGCTGGTGAGTCAAGTGTCCTGCTGCATTGGACCCAATACCCATTCACCAAACAGGGTGCTGCCGGCTGCCACGTCGATGCAGGAGAACTAATCCATCCATATCATTCCATCTTTTTACCTTCAGAGTCGTCTCCAGATAGTTTTACTGAGGATACATACCTGAGTTTTACTGTCCTGCTGTGTCTGAGGGAGCGTCCTTCCCATCTGACAGACAGGTGAATCTCCTTTGAAGTGGCTCCGTCTCACTCACTGATGGGGAGGCCAGAGAACGAGCCTCCCCCTCAAGACCCCATTAAAGCAAAACCCAGGGTCCACAGGTTTGATATTCATCGCCTGGGCAACCTCTGCCATCAACACATTTTGTGCCACGTGAGAATGATCACAGCTTATTAAAGTGGAAATAATGACTGCTCTACCTCCGGCATGAAATATTTAACAAGGACAAAGGAGATGGCTCAAAGGTGATTCATATCTGTGTTGAAAGGAGGGAACGTGGACAATACCGGCTACGCAGGAAGTGCAGATGAACCTTGGTTAACCCGGGCTTAGAAGAGACTGTCAGCACTTGAAATTTGTGTCTTAATGGAGGCAGAAAGAGCAGAATGGTGAAAGAGGGTGTTCTGAATTAATGTTTATTAGGCATAACAAAGATGTTGGTGTAACAGCGAGCAACATCCTGCACGGTACATTTCCCTCTGTTCACCTCATAGCATTTATTGCACAAAGCAGACACTCAGGTTTGAAATGTATGTATTAACCATCATTTCATTGTAATCATTTCTCTCTCATTCGCAAAGTGCTCAGAACGTATAGAGCTTCCAATTCCTGGATGTGAAATTATTGATGTATTTTTCCTCCTAGCTTTGGTAAATTAGCTTTTTTGGCCCCTTGGGAAAATGAGGGGAAAAGAGCCGAGTGAAAATGTTCTCCATCAAGTGTGATTGAATTGGATTTTACAAGATGAATTGCCAGGACAAGAGTTTATCCCAATTACATTGCCAAGAGGTTTCAGTCCTGCTGCAGCCACTCTGGTCAACAGCAATTAGGGTCACCTTTGAGTTATCAGAATCCTTCATTGTAAGAAGATGTTTACAATGCGAGCAGAAAGTAGATAAATGCAACAGGCCGACATTCGCAACAGCAAAAAGCGGTTTGTGGTTTGGTCCAAGAATTCATGAAATTACAGATCTGACAGCCAAAACACGAGCAGAGCAAAACACAGCTGTCTTTTCCATAGCCCACACATCTTTAAATCTAGTGGGATACAATGCACACGACAGAGACTGCCTTTGGCTCTTTGTGTGGCTGTCCATTTTCCTTACTCGGGTTTTTCTGTCTTTGACGTATGATTTGCTGATGCGTCTTTCATCTGAAGACCACACTTAACCACAGACAGTGGCAATAAGGCTGGTGACTGGCAAACAATGAGGTGATAATTATGTCTTACCTTCCCCAGACTTGGGCTCCACAGATATCTCAGGCTGAAAACACACAGTGCCAGAACGAGGAAGACCAGAGCCAGAACCAGAGCTACTCGCTGGTAGGTGTGGTACTTGGCCTTCTTCTCTTTTCCCGCCTCAACCTGTGAACAACATACTGTAGGTTTAATATTATACATGGTGTTAACACAATACCTCACAGCCCATTGGTATGAATGAGTTGATAGTTTGACGTTGTGGAAAATATGCTTTCTTGCTTTCTTGCCAAGACTTAGATAAGAAGATCACTCTCTGGACTGGAAACAGTGAACCTGGCTCTGTTCTAATGTAAAAAAAAAAAATAAACACAGCATAGCAGCACCTCCAAAGCCAAACCAGTTGCCAGAATAAATGTCGGCATATGTTCTGCAAACCATGGATACATTACGTGTGTACATTATTATGTAGCAGATATATTAAAACTTTGTTTCCTTACATTTCAACAATGTTACAGTTTAACGGTGGTTAGATTTAGGCACCAAAACCTCTGGGGTATGGTTACGAAAAGAACATATTTTGGCTTAAAATACCAGATTTAGGTGGCACAGTCTCCACTGGAAACGCAGCAATGTCTTGGTAAAAACAGCTGCTTTTCGGGGCAATATCCACGCTGGAAAAAGAGGGACGGTCGCTAAAAAAGCACTCACATTTGGTGCCTAATATGCCACTGGAAATGCAACAATGACTCACTAAAAAACAATCAGTTTTGTTGTTTGTTGGTCTCGAATGTCTGCAGTGGTCTGCAGCTCGGCAGACATCTTACCCCCAAATTCCACCAGATGCGTGTGGGTTGCGTCTGTGCTCCGGAACGGCAGCGGAGCCTATACGTTTCAATTCTAGTCAATGTGTGTGTTTCCACCGACTGTGCTGCGTTCCAGCTCCGTCACAGCTGCGGCGCTCCGGAGCCCTCCGCAACAGATACGCAGGACTTCTATTTTCGCTGGACGCCGGAGCACAACGCAGCAATTCAGCACAGAGCAGATTGTGCGGGGCAGGAAGTCGTGCACAGAAAAAAAAACAAAACAAAACATCCGGTTAATTTTCAAAATAAAATACACAGTGTTCACGGCGAATCAAATTTCCCTGCACTACACCTTGAAAACATCATAATGGGCGGAGGCAGGCCTGAAGTCAACAGGTCAGAGGTTTTCAGACGTCATTTCACCCCGTTGACACCATGGACGAGGAGATGTTAACCATGGAGGTGCAAAACCATAAAATCATATATGACCCGTATAATATATCATATATACATCTTGTTATATCGCGTGATTATGCGTGAATTCTGCGAGATCTCGTGGGTCCTCGTGACTCCTGCTGTCCAGCGGAGCTGCACCGCTCCGCATCACAAACGCAGACGGTGCGGTGGGTGTTGACGGACGGCGGAGCACGCAGCGGACCATTCCGCAACCAACATGCATCCAGTGGAATTCCGACATAAGTCACATCATATACTGCATCACTGTAGAAACACTGATATGATATGAATGTACAATGCCAACATTTTCTTCTGGTGACTGGGCTGCTAAAGCTCACTGGTTTGTGGTTGGTAACCCCACACAACCCTTCATGAAACCTTATGTTGTTGTTTTAAGTATTAGGTTTTTGTCGGGATTAAAGAAATGAGACATGATGGGTTAATGTGTGTGCTTTACAGGTGCTGGTGGACAGATTTTGTTACCATTACACAGAATCCGGCAGTTTCCAGTCTTGATGCTAAGCTATGCTAACTTGCTGCTGGCTGTAGCCTCAGATATAGTTGCAGAGTGCGAGGAGCTGCTGAGTTTTTAAGATATTTTTTGGGGCATTTTTACCCTTTAATGGATAGGACAGACAAGTGTGAAAGGGGGAGAGAGAGAGAGGGAGTGATACGCGGCAAAGGGCCACAGGCCGGCGGCAACAGCTCTGCACATGGGGCGCCCGCTCCACCACCAAGCCACGGATGCCCCAGTTCAACATTTTTTTTCAACAATATCTTCAGTGTTACCTCACTTTGAAACACAGAACTGGATAATATAATGATCACACAGGCTGATGCTATAGTCACCAGATTTTGTGAACAAATCACGATGCAGTAGTGGCAGAATTCAGCCAGACCCCCAGATTTTGGGGCTGTTTCTGGTAGAACAAAAAGGAAATTACCCTTAAACTTGTCTTCTCTGTAGGGATCCTTTCCGTAATGTTGTGTAAACACATAGAATAATAATCTGAGTCTGTCAGTGGTGAAACAAGCTCTTTTGGTTGATGTAAATTGATGATGCTCAGTTGCCCCGAGGTATTACATTGCAGCCTGTCTCACAGCTGCTGCTCTGTCACTTAAAACTGGACCAGTTTTAAAAGCTCCTATTAGTCATTTACATACAAAGACATTGGAAAAGGGTTCAGGTTTAAATAAATACTGATGTTACCCTTTAAATACATAGGCTCATGCTTTTGATTTTTTTTTTTTATTATCAGAGAAGAAGAGTTTCATGTCCATTCAAGCTGTAGAAGTGCTCCAACTGTGAGTCATGTATCTTTGTCTATGGGAAGAAATGAATGGGACTTTTACATTCGGAACAAGGGACGCCTGAAATATTTCCCTCCACAACTCTATTTAACGGAGATATATGAGAGTGGAATCAATCCTCTCATCTAACTCTCAGCAAGAACGCTTATAAGCACATTTCCCAAAATGTCCAACTATTGCTTCAATTTATCATTTTCATGTCTGAATGCATATTTCCCCCTTTCAGTTTTCCTTTTTATCAGTATTGCATTTACTCCAAAGAGAGGCCATTTGATTTGGTCTCTCATCTGTAAAATGTTTCTGCCAGCGAGGCTACTAATGACAAAAATATAACCATCCCAATGCCAAGTGCAGGGAAGAACAGACAGCTACAAGTGCTACAGAAAGGTTACGTTTATTAAACTTTTCCTTAAATGAAAACTCTGCCCACTGTAGTCAATTCCCCAAGCTCAGGCCACAAATTAATAAAGACGGGCTTTTGTTCCACAAGAGCTCCAGCAGGGAGAAAATGAAAGCTTCTCATTCACACTGGACCACTTTTGAAGGTCTCAGAGGACAACAGAAAAGCAGATATGTAAAATAATAAAAAGAACGAACCAACTTCAATTAGCAAAATTGGTGTTGCTTATCTTCGTGTCTTTTAAAACGATGATAAAGCAGCTTTGGTTTCCTATTGTGGCTGAGGCTGTTACCGTAGTTAAGCTGCAGTAGATTGGGCAGCACTTTAACATGCTGACTTCTTAAAATAATATGCAGGAATAATTTTTGGATAATACTTGAATGGGTTTTCTGGCATTTGGACTTGCTGTTAAAATAATTATCCAGAATTAGGCATAGGCTGATATGAAATTGTCACTATTATCCTGGTGGCAGTAATTGTGATTACGGATAATCATTAAATATGCCTGAAACTCTTTAGAAATGGCATTAAAACATACTGGAAACACTTTACCTTACACTTTATAAAGAAACAAATGTTTTTATTGCATCACAGAGCGGATGCACATCTTACAAGGTGAAAAACAATCAATCTTAAAAGCAGGCTTTTTAACTAATGAAATTACATTATATCTTTGAATGTGAAGTCCACCAGTGCTTAATCAAGTGAAACAGTCTCACTCCGACCTCGTCACATATCGACGTCTGGTCAATGACTTTCCACGTCCAGATACGGTACCTTGGGAGTGTTGGTTGTTGGCGTTCTTGGACGCCGTGTCAAGTTCTGCCTGTTACATGCATTGTCTTTTAAAATACACTTCCATTTTTCAGTGCAACACCGCAAATTGACATTTTTTTTCCTCCAACAACAAACACTCATGGTTTGGTTACAGCAACAAAAACACATGGTTAGGTTTTGGAAAAAAGAACACAGTTTGGCTTCATCATCTTACGGGACACAAACACTGCTCTCCCAGGTGAAAGTTAGTGCTTGTTGGTCCGATCCACCACCCCACCTACCCACCCTACTCAGATTTTCACCGCCTTAACTTTTCCCCTGATGCCGCAGAGCGCTGTTTAACTATAACTGTGACTGGCCACACATCATGCCGACGTTAAGGGACGGGGTTTTTTTTTGTCAGTGTCTGATACTGCCCAAGCACCTGATTTCGACAACCTCAGAGTGAGACTTGGTTGGATTAAGATCTCATTCAGCCTGTTTTTACAGAGTCCTTTTTAATATTGGTTGCCCAGCAGCCTCTTGCAGGACACAACAAAAATGATAATAATTATGATAATAATCTCTTTTTATAGAGCACTTTTCATACAAAAGCTCAAAAGTGCTTCACAATGAAAGTGCCACATATTAAAACAAAAGCAAAAAGGACATAAAATCATAAAATTAGACAATAAAGAGACAGCAGATAATAAACTAAATAACAACCTTGGCGATGTTTCTTAAGTGATAAAAAGTTGTTTTGGTCACCATCTTTATGTGTGAAGTAAAGTTTTACTCTGAATCCAGAACAATGCCCAGGAATGTTACTTCAGATTTAATCTCTGGAGCCAGATACACAAGCTTATAAGAGATCTCTTTTAGCTTGGGGGCCAACCAGGAGCATCTCAGTTTTATTTTCATTTAGTTTCAAGAAATTATTGCTCATCCAGTTTTTTAACTGCTGCCATCCCAGTAGTCTGGGATCACAGGGCATTGTTATCATCAGGCTTGAGCATAGCTGCATGTCATCAGCGTAGATATGAAAATGACGTTTATGATCCCTGATGATGTTACCTGAAGGGAGCATATATAAAGAAATCCATTTATGACAACATGTGTTAAAATCATATGCAGTCCCATCCCTACCCTGAATCATCCTGGAAATATATTTCACATAACCTTTTTATTTTCTTAAAAACTAAAGTATGTAGGTGGCGTGACGCATGAGAGGAAATAGCATCCAGCATTAACAGCAGTCAGACTGTGTGCTTGCTGGATATGGATTGAATTTCTGATTGGTAAATACATTACCAGCACGACTTTGGAGAAAGACAGAGGACACATTATTCAAGATAGCCCCCTAAACACTAAACCTTTGCCATAATGAATGCCACATTGTTAACGTTCTTTATTTGATATATTAGAGACAGTAGCCACAGAAGCGTGAGGCACATCAAAGTATAGTACATTCCTAAGGCATGATGAAAAACAGAGTGCTACAATAAGAGAGCCAGAAATTCCTTTCATTGTGAATTTTTCAGAGTGAAGGGAAAAAAAACAAAAAAAAAAACGGTTGTTGAAATCCTCTGCTCTCCTGTGGCAGGTTGCATAAGCAGTGGAAACTTTACTAGAGGACAAACCTTTCTCTGCCTGTGCTTTGAATATCGAATACTCAGAGGAAGAGGGTGGGATTGAGGGACAGACAGACGGACGGACAGACAGACAGAAATAAAGGCAGGGATGGAGACAGAGTGAGCAGTCTAAGTGCGCAGCACTCGCCAACTAGTGTTTAAAGGTTTAGGAGTTCAGAATCAGCCAGGCAATTCCTCTTGAGCTTTGTGAGGAAGAGTGCCTGGAGCCCCCTGCTGTTATCATGCAGGGAGGGAGCTTTTCCTCGAGAAAACAACAGGGGAAAAAAAAAAAGTAGCCTACATAACCAACAAGCAGAGGCAGTGGTTTATCACACTGGGGTACGCTCATATTAGCATTTGAATTCCTGCAAAAAAACTGTTCTGGTATATGAAGCCACAGGTGATTTCTTAATCATCATCATTTTCCATCCATCACCTACAGTGTAGCTATGATGAGATTCCGCTGGAACACTTGCCTTTCCTTTGATGGACATTAAAAGAGTTTTTTCCACATACATATAGAAAGATAATATAACACTGTGCAGTGTAGGTACTTACCCCTATTGCTCTATTGTTCGCAAGTTCTGCAACAAGTGAAGTATGAGAAGTGGAGGAAGAAGAAGGATTTCAGAGCTAAAAATCCTCTCTCCCTCAATAATAAAGTCTCAAATACAGACAAGTCTTGGTGTATATTTTAATGCTGCCTGCGTGTGAGAAGGGAGGATATTGTAGATATAAAGCAAATACAATGGTTCAGGTGAGACTGAATATAAGAATGGAAATAAAGAAAGGAAGCTAAGGTGAGAAGCCAAAAGGAATTAGATGGAAAAATTATTATTCTGAGAAAAACCCAGATCACTGAGCAAGAGATCAAGCAGCAGCTCCTTTAAAGAAAGACTTCTGTCATATTTTACTTTAAGCTTACATTCAAATATCACAGAAAACCCCCTCCCCACTTTAAACCACCACTACTGTCACAACTCTTAATTTACTGAGCTGTAAAATTTTAAGGGTGCTCCCATTCCCATGACACTACAGTGACTTAAAATTCTGCACACTATTCATAAAGAAACTAAATGTTGGAATTTATTTTAAATATTTTTTTTGCAATTAATATAAGTGCAATAAGTCAGCCATAAAAAGAAAAAAAAAACTGGACTCACATCTTTCCAAAGAATCTGTTGACTGCTGGATTGACTGCTTGCCTCCATGATGCAAGCCCACAGGAGGAATCTTTCCGATCCTTTTAGCTGGGGAAAATACTAACGTACTGCAAGGCAAAGAGTCCCAGCTTCATTCCAGTGCTGTAATTTGGGAGTGTGCTGAAGGGGAGGGAAGTTTCAGGTGGAGTGGAATTACTGAAACATTTGTGATACCCATTAAAAGCAAGGCAGATGTCTCTCCCGCCCGCCTGCCTGCTCCCATTTCAAAGGTGGGAAGCCACGAACGGATTCAGACTGAAAGACAAACCTTCTGTTGAATAAATTACATACTATACTTGGATGAAAATACTATAGTGAATCAGTACTTTCAAAAGATTCCTGCATGGAGGACACAAAGTTTTCATGTGGAAAAAAAGGAGTAAATCGTACCCACATAGTGCAGATGCTGATGTTTTCAGTTATATTTTCTGAAGTATCAAAAAGAGTTCAAGTACCTGCTCTTTGCTTTTGTTCCCTAGTCAGTCAGTCTGCACACTCTGCAACAAACAGGTACAGTAAACAAGAACTGAGGCGACTGAATAGCAGCATAATGAAAAGATTCAGGCTTAAAAAATGAAAATAATTTGCACTTGTGCACATACGGAGGTAAAAGAGGAATGAAGCAAAAGCTGTAATCTGAAGACAGAAGTTTAAAGATCCCCTCCAGACATGTTTTCAGACGTATAAAAATCCTCAAATTGGAATAATTATTGTCTGAATGTTTTTTTCCAAATTTAAAAAAAAATCCACTCTTTCTTTTAGATAAAACAACAAACTAAATCTATGCCATTTGTTTTAAGGGACGTTTAAAGGGACAGGTCATCCTAAAATCAAAAATACATATTTTCCTGCCTGTAGTGATATTCATCAATCAAGGTTTGGTGTGAGCTGCCAAGTGTTGGAGTTATGGGCTGTAGAGATGTCTGTCTTTTATACAGTATAATGGAACTAGATGTCACTCAGCTTGTGGTGCTCAAAGCGCCAAAAAAAAAAAAAAAAAAACATTTGAAAAACTCAATAGCAATGTGTCTTTACATAAACCATGACCTGGTTACTATAATAATAATAATAATAATAAGTGATAATCCACAGACCTTGTTGTGAGCAGTTTCATGAAGGACCTTCTTTCCATCGAACTACACCCACCAAACGTATTACCATGGACAAAGACGTGTGCATCTACTGTTAGCTTACCTAGCACCACTGAGCTAGCTAACGTTACACCTCAGCAGAGTAGGACTCCATTCATATTTACATCTCGTACTGTTGTGAGCATGAGCGTCTTGTCCAGAAGTAGATGCACACTTCCTTCTGTGCCAGCCTGGTCTCAGTCCCAGAGCGTTAAAATATCCTTCTTGGGCAATGTCCCCACCCTTTAGCGGCTGTGTGAGATACACCCGACTTACCACTGACTCATATGTAAACCCATCCACGTCATTATTAGGTGCTTAGAGTTAAGGACATAGTCAGTAGTAAAGCAGTGTAACGACGTAAGTACTAAAGAGTGTAAAACTCATGGTGGATGTGAGGGGAGATAGATGGGTCCAACAAACACAAAGCAGTGGTAAGCAGTGGTCAAAACCAACAAACAACAACATTGGTTGCAATATTTGTGGCACTCAAAGCTAGCTTTTTTTAGCGTCACACTGCTGCCTTTCTGGACGTATTTTGTAGTGACATCTGTGATCTTTTTCTAACGTAGACTTGTTACCTAAACCTAACCAGTGAGCCCCTTCTTATCACCGTGTTTGTGGCAAAGCCAGGTGGGTTTTTTTTTTTTAGCAATATCCGCAATCTTTTCCTAACTTTAACTGTTGCCTAAACCTTATTGCCAACTCTTACCTTCTGCATTAAGACACAACGCAAAAGGCTGCTCCTAGCGTCAGTTTTGCCCAAAAGGCAAAATACAACAAGTAGGGATGAGATCATAGCCTGAGTGTCAGACTGAAGCTCCCAGAACCTTCAGTCTGACAAGGGGGAGGGAATTTGATTTTTTCCCTAACCAATCAGTAGAGATCAACGACTCACCCAGAATCTGACGTCATTAGTATCCATGCCTCAGGGGTGCCGAAAACAAGCAAGCATTGCCCTTTAAAATGTCTCCGTCGTCGTGCACGCCCAGCTGCATCGCCGTTAAATCCAGTTTAGCAGCTTTCTTAATTTGGTCTTCCATTAACGTGAGTAGCGGCGAAATACCTCGATAGCATCGTTAATGTGGTCTGTAGGATCTGTAGCGGTCGCCATTCTTGCTATCCTCACCAGTTACCCACCGGTGCACAGCTTGACATCATGTGGCGCTGATTGGCTAATCGCTAGACCCGCCCCACCCCCGGCGTTCATTGGTCCGTCCATCGTTTGGACGAGATAAATCGCAAATTCATTGCAGTATGCCAGACCAGAGATGCAAGCCTACTCAGTTGAGTGGGCGGGGTCTATGGTCTGGAACCAGGCTAATGAGATCACTGTTTGTGTGGTAAATGGTTGACACATGCTGTATGGCAGAAAGAAACTGCTCCTGTGTAAAACTGCTCAAAACAAGGTCTGTGGATTATTTTGAGTAACCGGGTGGCAATTTCTGAAAAGAGACATTGCTGTTGAGTTTCTATAATTTATTTTTTGGGTGCTTTCAGCACCAGAAGCTGAGTGCCATCTAGTTCCATTATATTAGAGAGAAGACATCTCTACAGCAGATATCTCCAGCACTCAGGATCTCACACTGAAACAATCTAGATGGATAAACAGAACGACAGGTAAGAGGAAAAATATGGATTTTTGATTTGGGGGTGAACTGTCCCTTTAACTGTTGAATGCAAAATGTCTCCTACTTTCCATTCTCAGTAAAAAAAAAAAGTTTGCACTTGAGGTTTGAAGTTTCCACATCACACATCATATTGGACTATTATTGGTTTCTAAACTAGTTGTAATGTCACAAAATCATGCTCACACATTCACTTATTGAACTGAGATTTGAGCACAGAGAGTGTGATTAATGTGAAAAACAGCCTTCTAGTGCACAAACATCATTCTGCACAGTGAGGCTCAAACATCCAAGTGAAACAACAATAAACAAAACCCATTTTTGGAGGGGAGGGGGTATGTAAAAATGCATCTGGAGGTCATCTGAGGAGCTTTGGCCTGCCACAGACTGCGAATAATGTTGTTGTGTCTGTGATAAAAGCAACTTTCAAAGGGAAAATAAAAACACAAGATAAAAACTCAAATTTTTAAACTAAGCGATGCGTTTTTCTTTATGTTTTCTGTCGTGCACACTGAGACCCCACTGTGGGAAGCCTTTTAGTTGTTTTTTTATATAAATAAATGCAATTAGTATTGAACTAGTTTAAGGAGCTCACAAGGGAGGGGTTAAAAACACGAGCAGTAACTGAAGCTCTTCAAGTATTGGCACCCTCAGAACTTTATACAGCTCTTGGCAAGCTTAATAATGCCATCCGACGGTACCCAGTCATTTCTCTCATCCATACAGCGCATATTACCATTTATAGTTTTTGAAAATGTCAATGTGGCTCAGGGAAGCTGTGAATGACACCTGCAGTTATTTTCTCCTTTGGTCAGGACTGCAGTGGAAACGTTAACCTTGTTACATTCTGTTTGCTTTGTTTAACGTCTTCTTATTATTATGCAGCTTTAGGTGAGCCATGACTTACAAACAAATACATTTTTAGGTTTTTAGTAACATGTCATTCTGTAAGTCAAGGCTTGTTAACAGCCCCTGTACAGCACAGAGTGACTGACGTCTCTGCACTCTGTTCTATGATTCATTTGTACTGGAAGTAAGTGGAGTCAGACAGCAACGACTGGGAGAGCGAGATCATGATAATGACACATAATGAAGGTCATGGGCAGGATTCAGACCCAGGATGTAGTGCTGGCATGGTACATCATGATACCCTGCTGCTTTCTGTAAATTACTTTCTCCGGTGTTCAAACCAGTTACACACCTAAAAACACACCAGCCAGGGTTGTATTTTTCTGTCTCCGTCAAGAACGTCAGTATAGGTTGGTTCTGGATTTTGTTAAATGCCAACGATTTATAAAGTCTAATGTGAAACATTTATAAAATTCTGGACTTTTCAGTCTAGGTTATGGATAGTACAAATAAATTATAGATGCGGTAGGACCATAGTTGAACTAAATCACTTGTTTATGGTTAGGGAATAACTGTGGTTACTGTCAATAATTTAAGGTCTCCCATGACATTATCACAGGCTGATGTGCGGCACACCCATCTGACCTCCACATTAGAGGGCTGCATTGGGACTGGATCCCGCCCTGTCCCGCGGGACCCAACGCAAATATTGCGGGAGTGGGCGGTTTGGACTTTGCTGCAGGCGGGAACGGGCAGCTACAAAAAAAACACTGCGGGATCTTGGTGCACATGCATAAGCATTATTCATAAATGGACAAATATGCCCTGAACCAGTTTTTATACCAATTTGCCGCTTGCTCCACCTGTCTGTCTGTCTGTAAGCTCCATCTGTCATGAGACAAACATGAAAGAAGACGCGCAGTTTATTGTGTTTCACCGACGACAAGCTGTCATTACGCGCGACAATTACGCACGGCTGCGTGTTCTTTATAACTCACTGTGGACCTATGTTGCATAATAAAGATTTGCCTTCTCGTAATTTTTAATCACCCACTCAGTAACTTCATCCTGGCGCCAGGCCTGCCTTAACCTCAATCACTGTGTGATTATATAAAGGTAGAAAAATAAATAAAATACAGAGGAGGAGAATAGAATATGAAACAGCCTTTATTTTATTAAAAACTAAATGAAAACAACGAAATAGGAGCGCTATTCCTGACAGTGCGTCAAAAGACATGCAGGCCAGGGAAACGAAACAAACAACCCCATGAATCTCTTTATTAATAGCCTATAAAAAGACGTGTTTTCTCCTGCGGGACGGGAGAAGACACAAAATCATCGATCTCTATTGTTGTGCGGGCATAAATTCTCAGAGTTTTGCGGGTGCGGGCGGGAGTGTAATAGACACGTTGCAGTTGTGGGCGGTAATGGTCAGAAATTCAGCGGGAGCGGGCAGGAGCAGGATGAAGAAAACAGTCCCACGCAGGGCTCTACTCCACATCCTAACGCTCTGTCCATGGATTATATAAAGAAAACTGGATACAGATTTGGAGGCACAGCCCTATTCATTCTCATAAAAGTTGCTCAATCTGCCAATCAGCTAACTTCTAACTATTAACTCGAATGGGGATAAAATGATTTGATTGTGTGGGATTTCTGGACTTTCGAAATGTTATCAAACCTAATCAAATGCTGATAGTGAAACACGTCATTTTGCGAGGGGTTGTGACACTCAAAAACATTTGTCCACTGATTTACAGATGTCTTTTTACATTGTAACTCTATGGGAAAAATCTATCTGGATACCATGCAGTGGCGTATGGTAGTTATGATGCACAAATCATCTCGTTCTTCTTTGAATCACTCATAAGGGCCCATTCTCCATCCAGCACATTGTTGGAGGGCCCACTCTCTCTATAAGCCCCCCGTCTCATGGGCCCCAGTGTAACTGCACTACCTGCATTGTCTATACTGTATTTACACCCCTGTTCCCATGGCATCACATGATGGATGCTGAAGTTGTAGTTACATGGTTTTGCCACTATGTCAAATTGGCTTCAAAGTTCAGCACACCTCCTGGTGGCCCAGTTCTGCCTTACTCCATGTAGGGCTCACAACTTCCTACATTTGTACTGAACATTTTGCACTAGGCCTAAATCATGAGGCACAGAAAACTCTCATATGGACTTCATTTTTTCCTTGTTTTTCTCTGTTATGCTCGGCTTCTTGTGAGTTACTGCTTGGTATCTAATGTCAACAACCACAACCTTATAAAACCTTTGAGTTTTGTGTTATTTACCCTTTACGGTCTCCTTCCTGGGACTACAACAGCAATTTTAGATGGTCTGTTGGGTAAGGTATTTTGGTGACACTGAAGTTCAAATGCGTCACTCTCCCACTTGGATCAAAGTGAAGGAGCAAACATGCCCAAGTTCAAAGAAAGCTCATGCCTGCTGAGAGAGAGAGCTCAATAAAACAACTCAAAAACAAAACCCTCCCCCTAACCCTGGTGACATAATAGACCATTCATTATTAAACTGATGAACAAACTTTGAAATTTTGTGTCATCATAATGAAGAAATATACAATAATGTGATGGTGAACTGCTCTCACTGAACTTCTCTGTATAAATGAAGGTTGAATGAATGAATGGTGAACCACAAAAATGGCCAGTCCATTTACCAGAATTAAATATTGTCATTTTATTTTATTTTATGTCTCAGCAAAACATGAATATGATATGTAGCTTCATACTTACAGTCGGATGTTCAGATTACATGTATATGTGTTGTGTTTCCAATCAGGAGATAAAGAGGATCTGGTATGACATGACACCTTTGCAAGACGGCAGCCAACCAGTAGACCGCTGTTCAAGAACAACGAAAGTGGGTATTTTTTAACAACAGGTCAGCATTTCCAGCCGTACTTGTAATCTTGTGTGTGATTTATTCTGGCTTCATATGAGTAGAGTCAGTTGGAAATGTCATAGGCTTATGCTAATATTGTTAGCATGTTATACATGTTGGGAAAACGTGTCAAATTTAAGACAGTTGTTTTGTCCGTAAACCATGTCAGTTGGCAAATTTTGTAACATTTCTTTTATTAAATGTTAAATAGAGGGAAAGACCACCAGCTGTAAGGCTTATTTATGCGATGCAAAATCGAACGGGTTGTACTAAATCAGGTAAAAAGCAACCTGATCAGTGGTAAATGTTACAGCTCCATAGAAAACAGGTCCCTTCTGCTGTGTGAGTGTGTCTAAGTGTATTGTTCTTCATTTTACTGTACTATATTTGCCAGGACTGCTACAGTGATTCCAGCACTGTTAGTGTTAGTCCAAGACTGAGTGAATGCCACCACTTCCTGTTTCAAATTAAAAGCTGTCTAGTGTTTAATACATGGTCCAGCTATACACTATGTTTTGACCTAGAGAGGTCGGGGCATTTCCAGCCATGTTTGTAGCAACGAAAATAGGTACTCTTAACCACAGGTCAGTGCATTTCCAGCTTTGTTTGTAGTGACAGAAACAGATTTTAAGTTTGAGACATTTCCAGCTGTGTTTACAGTGCAAAAAGCAGGTATCATTTTTAACGAGGATTGGGGACATTCTTTGCCATTTTTATAGTGATGAAAGCAGGTTTTTTTATAATGAGAGGTGGGGCATTTCCAACCATGTTTGTAGCGACAAAGGGAGGTATTTTTAACATAAGTTTGGAACATTTCCATCTGTGTGTGTAGTGCAAAAAAATAGTATTTTTAATGAGGGTTGGGAACATTCCTCGTTGTGTTTATAGTGACAAAAGTGGTTATTTTTTAATGAGAGGTTGGGGCATTTCCAGCAGGGGCGATTGCTCTGAGACAAGGGAGGCTGAACTTCCCCTAAAATTTCATAGAAGAAATGGTCAAATATGCACTATTGAATTTACATTAAAATAAGAATTTACATTGCATTAAACGTGCGCTAGGATGCGTTTCACATCATGACTATGATGTTCAAACGTCAGCTGTTTATCACCAGTTTTCAAACGCGACCTTCCTGTCATACTTTCTCTTGTCAACACGGTGGACGCAGAGCCTCCAAGCATATGAGACAGCGCTGAGCAGGTTTTTTCATGCAGCAAAGTGAGACTGTCATTGGATAAATGCGACAAAATCGTCACTTCCAGGGAGGCTCAGCTTCCCTGGGACCTAATGGAGCGGTAGGTGGGAGAGGACGCTCGGTGTATGCATGATGATTGGAGGAATTGTCTAAAAGGCTGAACCCCTTTGTGATTGACAGCGCTTCCCATTTTGAGCTCAGTCCCATGCGGAAATTTGCGAGTGGAGTCTTCTGACAGAGTGCCGTCCGGAGTTCCTTATTTCCATAAGCCATATAGCTCATTTTCATTTTCACAGTTACGGTGTTTAAACCCATCTGAAAATCACTGAGGTGTGTTTTGCTGTGATTCTATGGCATGAGTGTGGTTAAAAATGGTTTCAATTAAATGTTCTAAGTTACTGCGTCGCTACAATATGACAAATTTTATGATGTAAACTTAAAGTGAGCTTCCCCTGTTTGAAAGACCAGCAGCCGCCACTGGTTTCCAGCCTTGTTTGTAGCGACAAAGGAGGGTATTTTTGACCACAGCTCAACACATTTCCAATCGTGTTCGAAGCGGAATAAAAAGTGGGGTATTTTAAGCTGAAACATGATGTTTTCCTAACTCCAACTAAGTGGTTTTTGTGCCTAAACCTAACCACACATTAACCACAGCGTTGTCACAACATAAAAAGAAACACTAAGAAAAATAAAGTTTCAATATATCCACTACATATGAAACATACAAATGTAACATACCTGTGGTTTGCAGAAATGCACAGTGCTAATATTTATTCTAGCAAGTGGTTTGAAATGGAAATAACTGTTGATTTACACATGTTGATGGACTCATCATTACATAATGATTCATCACACAGTCTGTTCTCAAGTAACTTGTCTTAAACTCAGTTATTCAGGAGCTACTTATTGTGTTACTGTGTTAGCCCTCTTGCTGTTAGCCTACTCAGCATTTTGTGTACCTTAATGTTAACTTTATTATCATGCCACCATCATTATCAACCACAGCACTTTTCTGACACACTGCATCGTATAGCTGACAGTATCTTTACAGCATGCCACCTGTTCACTTGTTTTAAGACATGAAAAACACACACTGCCTGTTTAATTCCATCTGAACATATCATGTGGCAGGGAGTGAAGGACACGATATCAAAACACACCTGCGATCAGCCTGTTTATACAAACCGCCTGTCAGTCTTTCTTTTTTCATAACATCTCAGATGGCACACAAAGCAAAAAGCTCATAAAAAATGTTTTGTCCTGATTCTAGTTTATTAAAAACACAATTTCACAACCTAAAAGTTCCACTTCACACTCGATTTACAGAAGTGAAAAACGACGGCTCGGTCAATACCATCTGAGGTGGAACATTCCGGGTAAAATTGGTCAACCTGCAAGCCTTTAGTGTGGCAGGCAACATTTGAGCACATATTAAGTCTGTCAGATCTGATAGCTGTGGGACCTCGTCAGCTCTTTCCCATTGATATAAATCTTCACAATTACTGTGACATTTTGCTTGGGTAAATCAAGCGGCGGGTCTTTCAGGAATAGTGTTGTGTCAGCAGCAGAGTTGAGCATCCTGGGACCCTCATTCCCCCGATAGCATTCAGCGGCAGGCTGGGGCTTTCACACCCGCAGAATAGAATAAACAGCAATTTAGTCTGGAGTGCATACCAGATACTCACAGATTAGAGCAGAGGTTGATGGGAGCAGCCTTAGCAAACCAGGAAGAATCACAAAATAAACATTTACTCTATCCTCTTCATGCTTCAGGCCTGATAGCTTTGATAGGAATTTTTCTCTTTTGTATTTGTCACTTTTGCAAACACAGACTGAGCGCTGTGACCAACAGCAAGGCCCATTACAAATCCAACAGACCAAGTTGGATCCTGTGAGGTTTTTTTATATATATAAATAGACCCGTTTTCCATCAGACAACAGTAGTTTTGCTCAAAATGACTTGTCGTACTTCAGGCAGGCGCTGCCTCCATAAACTTGCCGAGTATATTCTGCTCTATTTTGCAGTGGCCATCTGGAAAGAAGCTGTTCCTTGTTTGCTTTTCTTAACTCTTAAGCCAGCCTCTAAAGCCTTGTCGAGCTTCTGTCACTCAGAGAGAAAGCTGCGGTGGAAACCCACACATTTCCCACGTGCTCATCCACATTCATTAACAGTCCCTTCCCACATGAAGGGAGACTGTCACAGCTAAAGAAAGAGAAAAAGATGTGGAAAGAATATGTGTACGGGAGATAGACATACAGGAAAAAAATAGAAAAATTCAGCAGGACTGAGAATTTATTTGTCTCTCTCTTGCTCACTTTTTCTCCTTCTCTCAGACACTGACAGAAAAATAAACTCCTCTGTGGCTTGAATCACACTTCTGAGCACAGAAACTGGGTCCATACAGGTCAAATGTGACACATAATCCTGTGTGATTTGATTATCCGCCTCCTGGCTCGACACAGCTACAACACCACCTCAGTCTTTCATTACAGGAGCAGCAGAGGTGGGGCAAGAACGGGCTCATGATGAAGAGGCAGTCACGGATCCTGACTTGGTCTGGACGCAAGATCTGAGAGCCTCCATCCGTCATCTTTCAGGATCGTCCTCGCGCTTCAGTGACGGTAGGAAGGAAGTGTACCTCTGCATGAGGAAGTTTACGCAGTGCTCTTTTTCCCAGGAGTCACTTGGTTCTTCAACAGACTGTGGCGAAGGCCTGACACGTCGTGCTGATATACTACTACTGCAAATATCTAAGAGTAAAAATACTCAGCGAGTCCCAGCAAAATAACAGTAGTAGAAGAGTGCTTGTCAGATGTATCTGTATGTTTGTCAGTTCAGATTCATTTGCAATAGTTATTCTTAATTGGCACATCTGAGTCCATCATACACCTCTTCTCCTGTGCACCATGTTTTATCCATGTTTTCTTTTTATATTCGCTTTAAATACAGTTAACTGATCATTCGTTTGACTCTTAAACCACCAGATACAAACTTTACACAACATTTTCATCATCTTTTAAAACACTCTTATAATACCACATTTACCCCTGATGGATAAAGGAGAAATAAATATAAAACATACAACATTACAAACAACTTTTTAGAATATTCTTTGGCAAATACAGTCTTTGATCTCCACCCACCAAAGGGTTATTTTTTCATTACAAAGCAGCAAATTCTGCACTCTTTCAACCTCATTTTTCAAGACACAGAACACTCAGATCTCCTACACCTCTTAATATTTTGGGTTTATGAATAACGTCAACTCATTAATTAGTCTGTGGTTGATTAGAAATCCATCTTTTAACTTAATTTCAATTCAGTTTAATAGAACTTTATTTATCCCAAAAGAAATTGTTGTGCAAGAGCATGCTTCAAATTACAGTGACATTAAGTGCAGTATTAAACGATTCACAACCAGTAACAAACAAACAACCAGTGGGTTCCCCGGGTCAGGGTCATTCACTGGGCCCAGTTTTAGGAACTATACTATTATTATTATTATTATTATCATTATTATCATTATTCTTAACAATAGTATTCACTAACAAAGACCACGCCAATAGAGTTATAGATAGTAATTAGTTTATTATGTATAATGGATGATGGGGATGAGAGTTGAGGGATGAGGGGATGCAGGGACAGGGAAGAAAGGAAGGTGGGGGGAATGATGGAAGAAATTAGGGTCGCAGACAGGTGGAGGGTGGAATCTGATAGCAGTCAAGTGTCGGCTGAAGGGAGGAAGACGTAACAGTATGGGGGAGTCATCTCTTCGCCTGCTCTGCTATGGATAGAGCCCCCTGGTTATTCCTTTATTCTGCAGAGAAACAGAGAAAAGCGAGAGTTAACAGCTAAAAGACAAATAACGAAAAAGGGGCTTGAGAGGGAAGAATGTGAGAACGGAGTCAAAGGGTAGGGAAACGGATAAGGTGTGCTTAAATACTTTTAGTGTGGGAATGGATGAGACTGAGGTGTGGTCTTTGTTCCCTCATTTAAATATCTGGCAAAATATCCAAATAAACAAGATAAGAAGTGTTTTCAATGAGCAAAAGCAAAACAAGTGCCTGAAAGAGTAACACTAGGAGTAAGATTAGTACCAGAGTTACTAAAAATGAACTAAAATAGTGGAAAAAGCAGACTGTGCCTGATAATCAATATTATATTGAATATGTATTTTTTGCACTACTCTCACGAAAGTCCTGTTATTCAACAACAAATACAAGGTCTAAAAAATGTCCCTAAGTTTAGTTCCTCTTGGGGTTTAAGTTCCAAATTTAGAAATCCAGAACAACTCCCTCTCAGACTTGCAGTAGATATTTTTGGCCACTTGGGGGCAGTGGAAACAAGCTGCAAACACACCACCGACATATTATCATGTTTTCACTTGATATGGAGAAATATTAGCTGAAAACTAGCTGAAAACGATGCTGTGAGAGGGGTGAGAGTTGCTGTGTCTCAATTTGGATAATGCTGAGTACACTTCCATGCAAGGCCGTAACTACCATTGAGGACACCGAGGTCATGACCTCGGTATTTTTTCCCGACCTAAATGAATGAACAAAATGAAAATAAAAATAAACCATTTCATTTGTGCGGTGAAAGTACGTGGGAGGACCGATGGAAGGTGATTGAGTGACTCTCTCTTCTCTATAATAACAATTATTTAAAAAAAAGAAAATTTTGGTACTCTTGTTTGATCAACGCAGCTTTCATACAGCTTTGCACACACATTACTCTTGGATGGATTACTCATGAATGCAGGGTCGCACAGAAATGCCACACATATCATATGAAAGTGCAGGACCAGAGCTTTCCGAGGATGCCACACACATCATTGTGCTGTCATCCCATCACGCTATAAATACAGATCAATTGTCTACAAAATAAAAACCTGATGAATTTCTTTACAATCCGTTATACAGATCTTCTTATCAGTCACTTCATATAGTGAGGAATATCGTATCTTACCACGTCTCAGGCTTGTGTGTGTTTCTCCCTGTCTATCCACACTTGTAGTCCGGCTTTCAAGATGCAAATATCTCCATATTCTCCAGTTGTCACTCAATCAAACTTTGTATGACAAGACCAGCGCACTTCACCTTTGCACACCCAGACAACTGTAGCCTAATTATGCATGCCTGACAGGGCCGTAGTCACCATATACATTGAGGAACACGCCCAAGATCATGTCGACAAGAAAACGTCCAGAATTTTTTTTTTACTGCAAAGTGGCAAATATTATCTTGGAGGACATCATTGCACTGGGTTCACTATTTTTCTATTATCTTAGATGTAAATATTGCATGTTTATTTCAAATGAAACACATTTTTGACTTGTGAATGAGTCAATGGAATTTCTTGCAATAATGAAAATATACTGGCAATCATGTCCGCCTGGCACAAACCACATGTTTTGGACAGCTGTGAAGTGACAGAATGTCCCACCATCATGGTTCTTATATTGCCAGATTCCAGAGAGTCTCCCCTCTTTATATATGGCAGAATATGTCATCTTCCAACTTGCTATGGTGAGATACATGTAAAAATGTAAGAATTTAGTCACACGGATTTGTTTTTTTCATTGATATAAAAATTAATATAACTGACAACTGACAGATGAAGAGAAGTACTTCTTGCTAAAGAATAAGTGGTTCAAACATAATTATAAATACCCACAAACAAAGTTTGTTGAAAGGCAATTACGCTATAGTATGAAGTGGGAAGAGAAACATGATAAGATGGGATTAATCTAATATGATGTGTGTAGTTCTTTATAGATGTAGCCTCTTAATTTGGCTGTCAAAGTACACCAGATTGAAGGCTTTTGATATATAATTGACAAAAATTTCTGACCCCCCCATGTGCACCACGACTAAATGACCTCGGTATTTCAAAAATCCTGCATACGGCCCTGTTTCCATGTAGTACACCATGTACTTACTTGCCTATTGTGTTACTGTGTAAAGTTTGACAGGGTAGTGTTGTTTTAAACACATCTGTTACCACTTACCAGATATGATGATCACAACATTTAAACACTCCTTTGTCTTCTTTTTCTTCTTCTTTTTAATTGCAAATTACATGCAGTTGGATCATACTGCCAGTATTTGACCACAATTGTCAACCACAAAAAAAAATGCTACATAGCCAAGATGGCGACCATTGAGGGTGAGAAATATTCCATTTTGACTATTAAGAGTACACCATCCATGTACTGATGTGCACTGCACTTGCCATAGTTTTCAGTGTGAAGTACTCGTGCACTCAAAATATAAAGTGTAAGTGTGTTAGGACGCAAACTGAGATACAGAACCAAAATCGTTAAAGCTGCAGGCTGGAAAACAAAACAATGAAGTGAAAGTTGCTGCAAAAGCTTCCTTGAGTCGAGGGGTCATCACTGGTCATCATTCTGAGCATCATGTGATTCATTGTTAATAAATAATATTGATCATAGTCAGTTGAAAGTTCAACTTCTCTAACTCTTTACCTGTCTTTGACAGAGATACCGTCTTGATTCCTGTAAGTGAAGAGATGTGCAGCATTTTTTTTATTTTTTAGGACTTGCATAGAGGCCCTTACTGATCTGCACTTTGCTGTGAGTGTATTCTTATAGTTAGAATGATTAAATATGAAACACGCAGACCTCAGCCAAGGCCAATACCCTGAATTGCAATGTTAACAAAAGTAAAAAATAATTTGTGTATCTGCCCAACTGTGTTTGGGATCCACTGCAAAAGTCAGTGGGTTCTTCCTTGACCTATGCTACACTCTACCACCAAGTTTCATTAAATTCAGGTCTATAGTTTTTGTTCGTTGTTAGTTGTTATCCTGCTGATAAACAAACCAACAAACCAAACCAAATCAAACTCTGGCAGAGGTTAAAACTCTTTGCTGCAGTTAGTTGGCCAAATGTTAGTCAATCAGAAAGGTCATTAGGGGGCAAGATTTCATTGGTTACTTAGTAACAGAAAAAAAACAAACCAAACAAACAAACAAAGTCCATTAGGAGCTGCGCCTTGTCAAAATAAATCAAATCCGATATGACTGGACCATGTGGGAATTTAATTTGAAAGGACAGACACAGGATGTGTCCATGCTCAGCAGTCAGACAAGTGTCAGGGTAATTTCCAGGGCTGGTACCTGCGGTTATTCCACAGGCTAGTTAATAACATGTTGGGCAGGAAATCCAAAGTGTGGGATCATTTTGAGAAGGTGAAGGACGAACCCAAGGTGATATGTAAACTCATCTTCATTGGTCGACTACAAACATGACGTATCATCTGAAACATGGAAGTAGCTACATGCCCATTAGCTACTTAGCATAATCATTACTGCTTTGCCGACAGCGTCATTAACAGGCGGCTCGCTCAGTGTGTGACGTGCACTTGTAGATAAAATATAGGCCTATATTAATGAAGGTTCATTAGTACGGTTTTGTATTTCTCTGTAATGTAGCACAGTGTTAACAATGTTACTGATACTATTCTTTCTCACACCTTCAACTCAAACCATTGTTTTGCCCCGCACAAAATATATAGTTTAATAATTGAATTAATATCATAAACATGCAGGTGACTAGTCGACTAATGGCTCTAATTGACGACTGTTTGTTGACTGGGAAAATTCTTAGTCGGGTGCAGCTCTAATAACTTCACAGGACAGCGGTACAGCCTAAATCAGGCTTTTCTCATGCACTGTTCTACGTACAGAAGTAATGCACCACAATTTGTATAACTTACATAATCATAAGCCAGTGATTCATGTACAACCCACCTGATTGGGAAAGCTATGATCATGTGACCAATGCACTGACAGGTATAGAGAGGGAAGGAGTATAAAGACCCAAAGTCCACATCAGAAAGCAGGTTCTGGGGGTGGATGGGTCACAAAAGACAGGACTTTCCCCCAGGAGACATGTTTGGAACCATGTGCTTTTAAGTAATTACATCGTCACCATGTTTCTTTTCCTGAACCTAACAGACATGACTTCACTTGTCTAAATTTAACGGGGTCATCCCTGTGTTTCCTGGGTTCTATGTTCTCCACTTAACCCTGCAAAAAAAGCTTCTATGTTCTCTGCTTACACAAAAAGGGTTCTATGTTTCCTGCTTGGTTGAGCGGGCAACATAGAACCCAGGCAACCTAGAATCTGGGAAACATAGAACCTTTTTTGCAGGGTTAAGTGGGGAACATAGAACCCGGGAAACATATAACCCTGGGAACATAGATACGCTCCCAATCTAACCTACATAACTTTATGGTAAGTACGTAACATCATTTATGGGGTACTAATTTGTTAGATGTCATACGAACCATTGTATGAGGATATGTCGCGTAAATATTTGCCTTTGTGCCATACTTAGACCATATTTGTGTCATATTTGCTGGAATATTCTTGGATTTATCTTTATTCAAACAATACCTGTCTATTTTTGTAAAATGAAACTCATTTGCTCAAGAGGAAGCCAATTTTTTATTTACTTTTATAGATGAGAAACACAAAATTGAAAAGACAGTAAGGAGCCAACATAATAACATTTGAAATCAGGTGTGTGATTTATCCCAGCTTCACATTTTACCATTTTCCTTATTTATAAATCCAGATGTTTGTCTGTGAGACATAAGTATGAAATGGAATTAGAATAGTGGCTATTTTATTCACTCAGACGCTGGTTCTAGCTGACATTAAATAAGAAGAATAAGGAGGTTGAGGGAGCCATGCACCATCTCCACAGAGTTCCTCTGACACACTGAGGAACTAGATGAATAGGAATGTGGATTATGGCGCTGCAAATCTTCCCCAAGTTTATACATTAATTTCCCAAATCTCACCTTGAGAGTAAAGCTACTTGCTGGGGGATTTTCTCAATTTCTTGCTTGATGGGACAGGTGTATTTACTTACATAATTGTATTCCTCATCCAATTTATAATGCGATTAAATATTAATACAATTCAGAGTTTGAAGAGAGGCAGATCTGTGAAAATTATCTAGACAGCAATATTGTGAAATTGTTCTTCTTGCTTTGCAACTTTTTCAATCACCCATAAATGAAACAGAAGCAGTGAAAGAGAAAATATTCTGCGCCTTAGGATGCATTGAAAATGGCATTTCAACAAATAAAGCCCTCTGAGTGGAAGATAAAAATAGGCGCAGGTATTTTTCACTGTGATGATCTTGACTCATCTTGGCTGAGCTTTGTTTAGTTAGTGGAGGAGCTCTCTGGGGGAACATTGAGTGGTGTAGTCAAAGTGGAACTCTCCTGAATGAGCTTTGAGCTTCAAGTTCCCAATATCCCAGCATGTGCGCCACAGAGTCAGACAATAGAGCCAAACGCAAGTCATAGCCAAATCGTAATTACCTCTGCACCCTGCAGAAGCAGACCAATTGACTCCTCTAGATGAATGACAACAGGTAAAGGGCAGTGATTAGCCGTAGGCCTCAGAAGCTTTGTTTGGTGCAGAGGGAGAGGGAATTCTCTATATAGGGCAGAAGATATGCTTCACTTATTACACTCTTATTATTCTGTGGACTTATTACGGGGAAAATTCTGCTCAGTACTGGAAACTTTGCTTGTCACGGTTGGCTGCCAGTGCACACACAGTCTAGTACATCCAGATATCAACTTGTTTGTGCTGTTCTGTTACAGTTGTAGCATCCTGACCAATTACCAAATGATTTATTATTGATTGAGGATACCTATAATTGTTTGATATTGAATTAGTTACTATAATATTTCATGCTCTGGGCTCATAGTGTGTCATTAGTGATTTAAGTAGTCATCCACAATTAATGAGAGTTAGACAGCTATTGTTGATGTAGAGGAGATTAAGGATATATTGGGACATGATAAACAACCAGTGATTGATGCAAGTGCAAATAAAATGTCAGTCGTACTTCAGGTAACGAAAAGCTGCAAATTCCTGGATGATTTTTGCAGACATTATTAAACATAAACTTTCATTTTTACACCTTCATTTACTCAAACTGAACCTCCAAATTTATTGTTGTGAAAAAAATGCCCACACTAATTTACTATTCTAAAGAGACAGCAGCCTAATTACAGCCACCTAGGTGATGAAAAATAGCCAAAAATGATTTAATCATGTACAAATGATCTGCGCCCATGTAATGAAATACTACTTAAACTCATTTATTTGGGAGCTATTGATTATACATTCATTAATAAATCAGAAGTTAATTGTTTGCACCTGATGTGTTATTGGAAACAAAGGAGTGATCCATCTAAATAG
The DNA here is from genome assembly GCF_011397635.1 of Epinephelus fuscoguttatus. NCBI lineage: Eukaryota > Metazoa > Chordata > Actinopteri > Perciformes > Serranidae > Epinephelus > Epinephelus fuscoguttatus. The sequence continues at coordinate 17,131,057 of NC_064760.1, read as the reverse complement.
TTATAAGTGTAATGCTGTTTGCTTAATGGAGTTCTGCTTTACATGGATAACAAGTTGAACCCTTTAAACTAAAACTTGTTTTTAAATTACCATCCTCACTCTGCTTAAAGCAGTGTGAGAACATTTTCTTTTCACTCATTAAATATTGATAAAATTAATTATTATCAATATGAGTGTAATTATTCATTCACTGCATGGATCCATTAATTAAGAATTATGCTGATTCAACTGCATCCATCTGGTAAAAATAAAGAAACAATCTAAAGCTCTCAGCTTTATTTTTGTGCTTTCTGGCATTGCACATACTTAAAACATCTATTAACCCTATTTTTAATTTATAACACAAAATGGATCGACTGATTTAAGCGTCCACCTATAGTAACAACTTAACAGATTCCTATGATTTGACTCTACGATTCCTCTTAACTTTACGAAGCTTTAAAGCATTCAGCTATTTACAGCACCAAACAGCAGACAGACAGTTAGCACCTAGCTGGTGAACATATTGGAACATTTAAATGGTAAATGGACTGCACTTATATTGCACCTTTCTAGTCTTCCCACCACTCAAAGTGTCACATTCACCCATTCACACACTTGTGGCCGATGCTACCATACATAGTGACACCTGTTACTCAGTAACCACTCACACACCAATGGTACAGCCATCGGGAGCATCTTGGGGCTCAGTATCTTGCCCAAGGATACTTTGACATGTGGAGCTGGGGAGCTGGGGAGCTGGGGATTGAACCGCCAATCTTCAGATTAGTGGGTGACCCCCTCTACCTCTGAGCCACAGCTAAAGCACCTAAAGAGATAGGTATTTCCCTCAGGAGCTGGTGGAGACCAAAAACAGAGCTAAAATGACAGTAAATATTGGACACACATCTCTCCAAATGAATGATAATTTTGCTCTCTACTGATGATGTGGTTGGGGTGCCCCCAACTCATCCAGGCTGTTCTCATGCACTGTTCACATGTTTTCCTTTAAAAGTAATGCTCCGAAATTTGTATATATCCCATAATGACGAGCCTCATGCATAACCCATGTAGTTTTGAAGGCTGCAATCACATGACCAATGCGCTGATGGGAGGCAGGTTGGGGTGGATGGGTCACAAAACACAGGACTTTCCCCCAGGACACAGGTATTCAGAGCTTTAAGTGAACTTTTAATCCTTTTAAAGTACGTCCTCACTGTTTATTTTCCTACACCTATCCTTAACTTGCCTGAATCTAACCATTTAAACTTAATGTTAATTACTTAACTTTTCATTAAAAACATAACGTCATTCATGTTTATTCATAGGATTTTTATACAAACTGTTGCGTATGCACTTTTATAGGTTATCATATGAACCATTGTATGAGCATATGTTGAATAGTTGACTATTCAACAATTTGATAAGGAGCCAGATTTAATTGCCAGTCTCAAAGTCAAATCATTGCAGTGGCAGGAAAATGTGGATATAAAACAAAGATCATTCCATTATGGTTATATGGGGGGTGGTGAATGTCTGATTTTCACATCAAATAATTTGGTTTCTTCAAATAAATCATGATACATAACCTATTTTGTGATAAATTCATTAACCAGAGCCCTCACATAAGAACATGACTCTACAGTATATCCTATTATGAAATAAGTTCTTATACCAAGTCAAGAGGACAGATTGTTGAGTTGGATGTTTCAGCTCTTTTGTCTGGCGTGAAAAAAATGGAGACTAATGTTTGCAAATGAAAATGTAGATCATAAAACAAAAAATCAGTCAACAATAGGCAATACTTGACTGATCAGATTCGACTATGTATAGTCTTAGTTGGGTGTACCATTAATAACAGTGTTGTTGTTCAGCCTGTTTTCTCTGCCCCGGAGTGGCCAAAAAATAGTTATTAGAGCTTTAAATGATTTGAAATTGACAATTTGTCATGTGGCACAGCCCATCCTCTGCTGTTATTCAAAAGCTAAAATGTACTTACTGCTACCTACAGTACGACTGTCAGTGTCACTACTGCTTTTAAAACTGCTGAGACTGAAACCTGAAGTCTGCACAGCTCAAGCTAACATCTAAATGTGGGAATTTTATTCATGCTCCATATCACTGAACAACATATTAAGTCTTTAGATCTCTGTTTAGTGGTAGATTGAATATATAATTCAACTAATTAAACATATTGTATATTACTGCTTCGTTTGTATTTACGTTGTCTGGATACGTTGCTGCCTGTTTTTTAATTGTCTTGCTGACTTGGGTGTCCTTGAGTGGTTTGAAAAGTGCCTTTAAAAAATGTCTTTATTATTAAATCAGTTATATATGCACAATCAAAACAGTGGTGACTTACAATACACACACACACACACACACACACACACACACACAGGACAGAAAAAGAAAACAAGGTAATGTACTGAACTTGATAACATAGCAAACCAAACATGGATAATTCTAATAGTAACATTTTGCAGTTACTGTTACCTAAATGGATATAATTACTGAGTGTCACAGGAGAAATCTTTTAAAAATGAAAGAAAGAAATAATAAATAAAAAATAAATAAATAATAAATAATACGTAAGTAGGTGATAAGAATGTAATGTAAAATAGATAAAATCATGTTTGTCTAATTTAGCTAAAACCAAATTAATTGAATTGTGACAAATCGAATTTTAAAAATGAGATTAGCTCTTCATGAATTAAATCTAGCGTGGTAAAGCAAACAGTTCTATACATCATCAACTTTAAAGGCCACATACAGTAATTGGAAGTGCACCAGCTTTAATCCATTTAAATTCCCAAACGATATAATGTGTGAGATTTGAGCAATCGGAGCATAAACCAACGTGTCACAGCTGGCACAATGTGCGAAAGCCAACACTGAGCTATAGTGAACGAGGATTAAATGATCTGTGAAAACATTGTGATAACACCATTACACCTGTTGGGCTGTGACAACAGGCGCGCGCAGCAGCTCTCAAACTGTGATCTTACATCTCGTATTCAGGCAACACAGTAATAACTCGATAATGTAATTTATCTGAGATCTAACACGATAATACAGACAGTGTAGTGAATGTGACCAATCTGTTATCATTCACTGTGAACAAAGGGCTTCGTCATGAGATAATACAGGCAGTGAGTGTACACAAATGATCTTAGAACATGCATTAATTGGATTATAACATGCAGCTATCACGAGCTGTAATCTTAATCCCCTGCTGAGGACACATCTGGATCTCCAGTGATGAAAGTAAACAACTGTTTGCTAAATGATGCCAATAATCTCCTGGAAACAAAAGTTAAAATAGTACAAGGTGAACGGCACACAGAACATTAAACCCTCCAGGGTTTAGGAAAGCAGAATAAGTAGAGGCTGTGCAGACGGCTCCTGTGAAGGGCTCCATGGGAAGAGGGAAGTGGTTCCCAAGCAACTATTGCTGATTTGCTGTGGGGAACCGCAGAGGTCCTGTTGAAAACTAGACCATTACAAGAATTAACCCCTGCCATTACAAAAAAAGCCTGCCTGTCTTTTGCAGTAAGTACATATTAACAGCTGGCTGAATTACAGTATTCAGGATGAAGTGGGCAGTTGACGCAGAGCTATTATTCATGTAATTCTTCAATATCTTAAACTCCCTGTAAAACTCACTACTGAAGGGTGTGCACCTCAAAATATCACCTCTGTTGCTGCCCTGAAAACGAAGCAGTGAAAAAACTGCAACGTTCAAATGAGAAGTCACTGGAAAAGAAATAGATGGATGTTGCTATTGAAGCGATGAGGCCTTTTAATGGGTTTGTCTTTATCAAGTAAAGTTAAAGTTGAATGTTGAATCAGGTCTCTTGAGGTAGAGTGACGTAAGCGAGACGAGGCAGAACAGTAAACAACAGTGGCAGAGATGGATTAACAATGTTGGCTCTGTTGATGAAGCGGTGTCTTCTGCTACTGCAGAATTCAAGGGTAAACACACGAGGGGAACAAACAACTAAACTTAGAGCATACCTTATTTGACCTTTCGTCTGATCCATCCACCACCTCTGCGGGTGGCGAGTAAAACAGCACAGTGAGACAGCCCGATATAATTGTTGTGTTGCAGACCAGATCGAACATACAGTATGCACATCTCTCAAACAAGTATTGAGATCCTTGACTTAAATCCATTTTCTTAAGTTTATGAGACATGCACTGTCACTTTATTATACTCTATAATCTACTAATCTTGATCCAGTTTATAGTGTCTGTATAAAATCTGCAACATAGGCTGGGACACTCTGCGCCGAAACTGTGAACTGCAGGTGACTTATGTACATTAAGAAAATGTATTCCCATACAGCACTCCATTTGAAATTTAATAAGTTAACAATGAACAAATTAACACCCCTACTGCGAACTGTTGTACCGTGATGCCAATCCAGGTGTGCTGTGGGATTTTGTGATATCCACACATTATTATGGCAATATTCAGCTTGGCCTTTACAAAAAGTTATGAATGAATTTGTATTAAATATGTATGTTGTGAGCACCCATTTCCTAATAAAGAGGCAGACTCTTGCTAAAAATAATTTATTAATAAATTAAAAAAAGTAATTTGATTTAATTTAATACGAAAAAAACCTTTACGGGGAACCTATTTGTCACCGTTGATGTGTGTGAATTATAACTATGTGATACTTTGAAAGCCCTGATTGGCAGCCAGTGTGAGGGATGATAACATTTAAAATGAGAAAGCTGTGAGTGAATGGAATGTTTTAATGTACGGAGCAGAGTACAACAAAGCACCAGCAAAGACGACCTACCACAGTATCAGGAAAGCTACCTGTCTTATTTTTTTCTTATTCTTTTATGTCTTATATCATGATAAGAGTGATAACACACATTATAGAAGCTATTGTTCTGAGATATAAATACAGGTGTGCCTTGAAACTTTGGCTTGCTCTTTGCCGTAGCTTGGGCACAAAATGCTTGAAAATCATGAATTCTGAGAATCGTGATTTGGTGTTGTGACATTATGTACATAAAGCTGTGTTTATTTAATATGAAGTTATGAAGGTAAGGTTCAGGAAAATCCACATGGTTGGATGATCACGTACCTTAAAATTATTCAAAGTTCACTTGGTTTAATACGGGACACAAACACTGGTCTCCTGAGGCAAAGTCCTGTGTTTGTTTGACCGATCCACCACCCCAAACTGCGTTTTTATGCACATTTTTCCTCTTTATACTTATATATTTTATATTTGTAAGTGCATTTGTCATGTGATCTCAGTCCTCAAGATTACATGGGTTGTATACAGCGTTGGAGAGAAACTAGTTACATGTAATTAAATTAAAAAATAAATGTTATTGTAGTCCGTTACAATTGCTAGAAAAAACATATAATTAAATTAGAGTTACTAATCAAAATGTTGGTGAGTCCAAAGGTTGTATGTTGTATGTTATATGTTGAAAAAACATTAATTATGTTGCTCTGGATCTTTTTTCCATGTAGGAACACTTTCTTTCTGCATAGCCTATTTCTGTATTTCCTTCTGGCTTAATTTCCCAGTTTAAAACATCTGTTAGAAAAGTAACTGTAATCAAATGTAATGGGTAACATTACTTTGATGAAGTTATTAAAATAGTTACATCAGTCATTAAAATTTTTACAGGGCAACTAGTAATCTGTAACTATGATATACCAAAAGTAACCTTCCCAACACTGGTTATAAATGTACAACTGGCTCATGATTGCATGGGTTTTATATGAATTCTGGTGTATAACTTTTCATTGGTATACATGTCAACAGTGCCTATATATATTATATATAATATCCTGACATAAATAAATACACTCACATGCACATATCCATGTAGGTTGGTGAGCATGGTTTCACAGTATGTTACTGATCAGCAGTTGGTAGTAACGTGCCGAGAAATGTAGCAATGCGTCAATAAAGGAGAAGAAGAAGAAGAGGAGGATAACTAGCTACCAAACACATGTTTTCTTCTGCATGGTGACATGGTTGGCAGGTGTAGTTTGGTAGAAAGAAAGTAGTTCCTACATGAAACTGCTCACAACAAGGTCTGTGGATTATCTTGAGTAACAAGGTCATGATTTCTGTAAAGCGACATTGCTGTTGAGTTTTTCAAATGTATTTTTTTGGCGCTTTGAGCACCACAAGCTGAGTGCCATCTAATTCCATTGTAATGGAGAGAAATCAGACATCTCTACGGCTGATATCTCCAACACTCAGCAACTCACACCAAAATAATCTAGACTGATAAGTAGCTCTACAAGTAATAATAAAAGTCTCTATTTTTCATTTTGAGGTGAACTGTCCCTTTGACTTGGATCTTTAAGGTCAAATCTGACTCTCGTAAATTAATTACCTTCATCTTGCGAAGGCGGGATTTATTGTCATGGCACCAGGCAAGGCAAGTGGCCGTTTCCTGCCTCTCCAGAGACTCCTCCACCTCCTTAGCCGTGAGGAACATCTTAATGTTGGCCAGATCATATGTATATGTAAAATATGTATATTTGATTTTGGGGTGAACAGCACCTTTAAAGTATCAAAAGTCAAAATAGGCTACCTGTAATGTGCAATTATGCTCCCTGTATGCATTTATATTTGTAAGCAGCGTATCTCTGTTGTAGTTTGTCAGGGTGAAACTCCTTTTTCCTATAGTGTATACTGCAGATCTTGATCTGTAACGTCTATATTTTATCATATTCTTTAAACCTAAATGTATTCTGTCCATTAAATCTTAAATAGAGCTGTCGGACACATGTAATGGAGTAAAAAGTTGAATAATTCTTAAAGGTGGTGGAGAGACTTAAAGTCAACTTGAGTAAATATCTCACCACATCCTTCATAGTAATAACTGACAATTTTACTCAGTTTAGATTTTTTGCCAAAAGGCCAGCTTGAAGAATTTGAGTAACAAACCAAACTGATGAACCAGGACTCATAAAGTTAACATTAAATACTACATTACTTTGCCTCTCTGAGGTCTGGCCTCAGTAATGAGAGCCCTGCACTTTCTGTACTCTTGGATTTTGTGCTGTATGACTGTGGCACAGCTTTTGGCAGCAGACTCCGGTTTTCCTGCGACGGTTTATGAGAGCATCTGTTGAAAGATTCCCTGCAACTGTGATTGAAAGCATCTGCAGAAACTCTGATTTGTCCAGCAAAGAGCTTACACACCAAGCAGAGCTCAGTGGATGCCAGCTTTCACCCAGATCAATACTACAGGTAGTCTTTTAACTGGCACACCTTCACTGTAACATGGCCGATCTACCTTGTGTGGTTTAAGATTGTAAATCCATGTTTTCATTCTCAGTTTAATTTAAAGTAGTAACCGTATTTTATTTGAAAAATTAAGTAATGGAAATGCTGGACAGTGGCATTCATAAGGTTATTATGTGAATTAGTTTAATATGGGCCATGCTTCTTTTAAAACCTGTGGAAATAAATTGGATGCACCACAAGACAAATAGACGTCAATCCTTCATTATCTTTGTGCTTATGAGCAGCAGGACACAAGAGACCCATTCATCACATATTAATTATCATGATTTGCCTCCACAGATTAGGTATTTTGGAGGCCGTGGACTATTCATATGGACCTTTACTTTCTGAGAACCCTAATTCAAAGAAGGGCTCTAAATTATTTTAATGTAGTCATTTTTCTCTTCCTTTCATCAGAAGAGGCCATGGACAGCACACAACTATATTTTAATTTGCTGGAGAGGAATAATTCACCTCATCACTTTAAATTACGCGCACGGTTTAAAATTAAATAATGGCTCTTCTTGTGTCTGTGCTCAGCTACTACCAAACGTTGGGGAATTCACTGAAGGGTGACACTAGTAAAAAGAGTAGAAGAAGAAACCTCATCTAATGCTCGCCATAGACATTCATTACATTTCCTTTATTTTAAACCGTTTGCGCCTAAAACTCTTAACAGAAGCGGTAATAGTTAGTCACCGAGAAGTTTTAAGATGCAGAGAGAACTTAACAGAGCTACATAGTCTGTAATACTCAACCATGGCATTTTGTCAGTCTCAGTATTAGACTCTCCGAGTGTTACCTGAACTTTTAATGGACATTGGTTATGAATATTTGATCAAAATGACCTTCGTAGAGCTATTACAAGAAGGTAATAAAGTTCAGAAGTGTCTGTAATGGCAGCGGTGCAGTAATGGTAGACTTTAGTGATGAAACAGCAACAGAAAATTCAGTATTTCTCCAATATCTCATCTGATGCAACACCCGAGAGAAGTGAACAGGCAAGAAAATGCTGCTCACATCGATATAAAAACATCATTGTAATAGAAACAGAGTTTAAATGATAATTGGCTGCAGCACGTCCACTGAAAGCAGGACTGGAAGGGCTGGATTTTTATCTCATTTTATCAAATCTCTTGTATCCAATGATCACATTATACCCAGAGTCTAAACACTTATTTAATAGTGTATTTACAGTGCTATATATTGTAGTTGCGAACAGATATAGGCACATCTATTCTGTTATAATATGTAATAATATACAACATTTATTGATGATTTATACACACACACACACACAAATCATTCACAGCAGGTTTAAAACTGTAAAAGTGAAGACATGTTGAAGAGTTGAAGCGTCATTATTAAAAACAGATAGAAGTTTGACAAATAAATTCACAGTCCATTTTTTATATTTCTTTCAGAGCTTTGAGCCCCATCTCATGGACTTCATTAGTGGATGGAGTTTGCTCATGAGGAGTGAGGAACTATTATATAAATAAATGAATACTAGAATGAATTTATCATCAGAGCCCAACAATTAGGATTGCCAAATTGCCCAGGGCAAGTAAAATGCCACATTGAGCTGGTAAACCTAGCAACTCATTAGCTCGATCCAGTAAGTGGTAAAAAAAAAAAAGAACAGACAGCATATTTTCCTGGAGCTGATCATGGAAGAATTGAGTCATCTCACTCTCTTCTTATCTCTGTAAAGTCATGCACATGCACAGTACTGATCGGTCACTCGTAAGAAAGTGGTGGCGGGTAAAGGCAAAGTTTATGAGCTGAAGTGCAAGCGAGCATTTTATTTATCCTGCCAACAGGAGTTTAGTTGGGTGGCGTTAGAGGATTCCTGTGAGCGTCTAACGACTCCATCTCTGGGGAGAATAAGGGGGGACTGTCTCACTGTTTTCAGTATGCAAAAATGTTGAGTTTAGAATCTATTTCGGTCTGCAAATAGAAATCAGAACATTGTGTATTTCTCTACAAATTCATGTAAATAAAGTCACAGCCGCTCACAGAAAATGACAAGTGCAAAACATTACAATAAAGTAATTTAACATAACTCTAACATAACACTTCTGCAGCCTGAAAAAAAAGTGTAGGCTGAAGCTGCAGCTTCTAACACCTGCCCTTTTGTTGCTTTACATCTGTGACACACTGAGTCTTTGTTCTGATTCATTTACTGAAATAAATTTAAGACATGACAATTAGCATAAGTCTTTGTTATTTGGTAACTACTCAGAAATAATGTAGGGGCAAGTAAAAATGGAAGCTGGGTAAGTAGATTCCTGAAGTTGAGCGAAACATTAATATTGAACCCTGTATAATAAACTGATTCATATTTCATATCCATATGAACACATTTTGCATTATAAAAACTGTTATTTTATATAGTCAGTCATTAGTGTTATAGTTGTTGACACATTCATACTGTATATCTAATAACACTTAGAAATGTCATTATATATTGTACTGTGACTTACATTACTGTGTGTTAAAAGCAATTTTAGAGCTTGCTGATCAATGGAAAATTAATATGCAGCCATTTTGATAACTAATTTATGCCAAACATTTCTGGTCCCATCCTCTTTAGCATGAGGAGTCTCTGCTTTTTCTTAGTTTCATATAATAGTAACCTGGATTCATGCTGTTGGTTGGACAAAACAAGACATTTGAAAGCAATTCGCTGAACAGCTAAGGAGCTGTAAAAGACATTCAGAGTGTATCTAGGGCTTGGTGGTCCATTTTTTTATATCTTTATACCGTTCTTAAATTTCTCCAGGGTTTACAGTATATAATGTTATTTGTGTTTGTTAGCTTTTTCAGTCTAACATTACTAAATAAACAGTAAACCCACAAAATGTCCAGACAGGTAATATCCTTGCATCTATTCTACTTATTAAACAGAGAAATACAAGCATACACCTTGTGAATTTAAGTTTCTTTCTTCTACCAAACTAAGACTAACTTAATTGCCTTGTTATTTATGATTAAGGTTACTGAACAATTTTTTTTTTTTTTTTTTCCTCACAGTTCACTGACAAAGTTTGTACTGTAAATATGCTCAATGAAAGAGTATATATCTTTGCGAAGGCACTTGTTGCTTGGCGCTTGTCAGTCTTTCTTTTTTTAAGCTGCGCACTGTTCATATTCTGGAAAGTGATTGTTCTGCAAGTGCTGAAACAGATTTGTGGTTTTACCTTTGGTCACTGAAACCTTTTTTTCCGCAGCGTTTACATTTGATTTCTTTCTGTTCGGTGTCAGCTTCACGAAAGCCAAAATTAGCCCAAATGACAGACGTAGCAATTCTCTTTGGTACTAAGCTGCTCAAGTTGCTCAGTTGGCTCAGTGTTTGAGTTCTCCTCTGTGTTGCTTCCAGGTCACGGACTGGACAGGGCACAGTCATGCATGCACAAGTACGTTTTTAAGAGGACACTATGAACACACACACAGTGGGGTAAGTATTTACAGAATGCAAAAAACAAAAAAACAAAATTACCGACATAGGCAAGATTACATCAGTTAGAGCTGTTCAATTAGTTTTCAAGAATCACCAACTTTGGTTTGGTCAAAAATAAAACCTAGTAAGATTTGAAAATATGCTGTTTTCCCTTGCGGTCCCTCTCTCTCTTTTTTTTTTGTTCGCCAGCTATTTACAGTCCTGTAATGTTATCCCCTATACTGGCAGTCATCATGTTTGTCCATTCAGCTGCCTGTTGCACCAGACTGACCTCTGGTGACGCGTACATATAATACATCCTCACTAAATCCTCTCTGGTATGAGGTTAATAGAAGAATGTGCATCTGTACTTTTGATGGTATTGAAAATCTTATTGTCTGGATTCCCAAATACCCTGCTAAGCCGTAATATCGTGATACGGCTCAAGCCCAATTCAGAGGTTGTCTGCACATAGCTCTCAAAATGGAGGTAGCTGAACTGGTGGCTAACGGTGCTAACAACACTAACAGGGCTAACAATGACCACAGACCAGAGTGTTGGCGTCACATTTCCACAATGACCAGTCCAAAAATCGGCACTAACAGCCATATGAGTGCAGTGCAGAGCGGCAGTGATTAGCTAGCCAATAGGATACACACACAGGGACTCATGCTAACATGCGATTCATTATTGATGCTTTTATTTATTTTCTTTACTTGTGTTTTTTATTGTTTTTACTTCTTGTTGCCACTTTTATTAAGTTTCTCTTTGGCTTCTCTGTGCTTTTATGTTTATCTTTTATTATTTTACTTGGCTACATTGTAAAAGAGGTCTCTACTTTAATGTATTTCCGAGTTAAAATAAAGGAAATAAAGGAAATAATAACATGGCAAGACCGTCCACCACATCAACAAACATAGAGGCTCGGATAACAACAAACACAAAGGTAGCATGACTTCATTCTCTGCTCAGGACACCTTTAACCCGCTGTATCTCTTTACAAGTCTAATAGTTGTTCGCTACTTTATGAATGCCCTGAATGTTGTGTAGCGTTCCTTTAATCAAGATAAAAATCTGCAGAGGAAATAACTGTTGGTTGCCATTAACCGTGTATTAATTGTTATTTGTATGAGTGCGAAATAATTGGGGTGAAATCAAAGTGTCACCCAACGTTTATTTAACACAGAAAACCACAAAAATAAAGGTTTTGATTTTTAGGAAATCAACAGTTCTGCTGGAGAAGCTTGTTGAATGTCTCACAGCTGTAATGCACTGATTTTTGCCTTGAGGCAGGAAGTGTATTGTTAGTCTTGCCCTCCTCCTCCTCAGCTGGTCAAGTCTGATGAAGGATCTGGCCCGAGGCTGCGGCACCTTCCATCCATGAAGCACACTGAAAGGGAAAAAAACACTAATGCTGATGTTCAGTATGTTTTTGAGCGAGGTCTGATACGCTGTATGTGGAGCGCTGATGTTAATTTGTTTCTTCCTGCTTTCCCTCTCATTGTAGTTGTTGCTATGACTTCCCCTGATAGCCAGCTGACTGCTCGCCATGCCTGCAGCAGATTGTATAGGATGAATAAACATTGCAGAAATCACTGAAAAGCCAATTTCAGGCCGAGCCGTTTATGCTTGTATGCACAGAATGAAAATGTATGGACGATTCGGCATCTGCAGCAGTAGGTAGTGCATTCCTGTTAAAGAGGTTAATTTCTTACAAAGACAGAGTGGGAACATGGGACGGGGAACACGTTACCAATTTATCTGTGAATTTAATCAAATGGAACTAAACTGATTAAACTATATTTCATGCAAAGGGACAAAGTAATTTACTTTATAACATTTCCTCATTGAATCACCTAATGTATAATTTTAATCAACTCATATGTATTCTCCCTTTTAAATTTGCTCATTCAGAAATAATAGCAGCTATAATTGCTGTGTAATTACTTTGTGATATAATTAGACCATGATTAGCACAAAACTGGTGATATTTATTGGTGCTCGTACTTTTTCCAGCATTTTCAGAGAGTTTTTTTTTTCCCCACGGTGTAAGGCAAACATAGAGTCATGTCCAAGGAGTTTAAACATCACAGCCGGAGCCAATTAAACCTCAACCTGTCCTCTGTTTTCTTACTGTTATCTTGTCAGTGCCCAACAGCTGTCAGTTGAAGTATTTGTTTGTGTAAAACGGACCAAAACTGAATTATTAAATTGAAGGTAAAACACATGCAATCTCCTGTATAGGAAGCTTAAAGCAAGACAGCATGTTATTAAAGCTGCTCTTCCTTTTAAGTGGCTCGCGATGTCTTCATGGTTTTATACCAACAGCCGGCAACTTTGCCTCCATCCATTACCTTGTCAGAAACTTTGGATTGAGACTGACTTATCTAGTGACTCCCGATCCACAATACATCTAAAACACTCTCATGAGACCCAATTTTCCACCTGTATCCGTGCACCTCCTCGTTTGAGTTATTTCCTCTGTGAGCACAAGTAAGCCATCATGCTGGACAATACTGAAGACAAAACTTCTTACAATGATGAAACACCCACACAGACCCAAACCGAAGAGTCTTGAGGGTGTTTTTTGATTCACCTTTTTTAAGAAATTTATTGGCATTTGTGAGCCGAGAGACACAAACAACTTTGCCATTTAATGATATGTTCACTGTGCTGGGATTTTTTTTTTGTGCAGAAAATCTGAGTTAGTTTAAGGAAATGGAAATACATGATAAGTAAGTAAAATAATATACAGTGCATGCAGATAAGCTTCATTAAGCGTTTGACATTTCAACAGGCTGGAGATTTACTTTGCAAAATTAAATTCACAGCAAAGCAGATAACTTTTACACAAGCTGACATGTTTTACTCTGAAGAAACGTATAAATTTGGCTCGGGTCATGTGTTTTATTGCCCAGGCCAACAAAAATAATGATGAAAATTTAGACAAGTATTGAGCAGTGGAAAAAATATTCATATTCCTAGAGGTACCATCATTAGCTGCTATACTCCTTGCTCAGTGTTTACTCTCTGGGGCTACAGCTGGAACGAATTACAGTAATTGATTGGATGCACAGAGGTGGATTGAGCATAGAGCTGTCAACATTTCTGACTGATCTCCTTGTTATAGTGCGTCTCCCTCCTCCCTCCTCTCTGTCTCCCAGCTTCACAGAGCCCGTCCTAATGTATGACCATTGTCTAGAGGTCACTGTGGATGTCCGAGTCATGTGGAGGTAGCTCGTCATGCAGAGCGCTGCATGCTTCAGGGAGTAATCACAAGCCTCCAGCTTCCCCCATCAACATTCTTCGCTGCCCTTAGGCCAACAAACCAGATTTTTCATGTCAGCTGGCATGCACCTTCAACTCATAAGTAGCTGTTTGACTTTCACAAGTCTCGCATCATCCAAGCATACACACTCCCAGGCAAGGTTGCCATATCCTTGGTCCATAATTATATGCCAGTTATAAGTGTCCACTTGCGCATGCAGATGGGCCGGGCTCCTTAAAAATCCAGGTAGCAGGTCGAACCTATCTGCACAGACTATTTATCATTCCCTAAGGGGGGAGCCCTCACATCGTAATAACAATTTCAAATATTTCTCATTACTTTTGTTCTTCTCTCCCCCGCCTCCCTCCCACACGCCACGGAGAGGAAGACTGTAAATACGGGCAACTTTTTAATTTATTTTCCTTGACTTCCTGTGCTGTTGATTCTGTATTAAATAATCCTGCTCTTTCTTTTCAATAGATCTTTTTAATGCTGACAACCCTACATAAAAAGATGAAGTCAAATTGTTACAGAAAGCACAGAGACACACATTTCAATGGCTGACATTCAGTTTATAAAATGACTCAAACAGGCACTTGTTCCTTGACTTTTCTGCTAAGTTATTTGAGATTTTCTCTAATGGGCAAACACAGTACACATGTAAGATTTAGTATTCAGGCAATAAAAACATTACAGTAGCAAAAGACTTTTACTCTGCCAACGAACAACATAAGTTATTGCAAAAAATGCACAATTTGGTGCATAACAAAATCACCAAAATGGGTGTTGCTCAGACAGGTGATAGGAGGCAGGGTCAGGATTGACGTCACACTCAGGGGGTGTCGGCATGGACTCATTAGCATCCATCAGTGGCACCTGTGGGAGAGCTTGGCAGGCCTTTGAGCTGGATCGAGCATGCCATGAGGAAGACGCCGGAGGCAAGACATTCTGAAGACAAAAGAGACTGAGAAAGTGTTTCTCACACACACCACCATGAACTATCAATGCATCTTTTACTCTGAACAACCGCATCAAAGAGCGAGTTGGTTGGCTGGCCCAATGGAAATGCACCTGAGTGGTATCCATAGGAGTCACCTGGCCTGACTGAGCCGGTGGCTTGGTGGTGAGTTAACCACACACACACACAGGCTCATCCAGGGAAGTCCAGTGCTGTGTCTCAAATTGCGTACTTCTGTAATTACACTAAATATTTTGAGTGCGTTCACACTGAGAAGTATGGAATAATGCAGTTCACTGTGAGTACCCAGATGGTGCACTCAAAACGGTCAAGAAGTTGAGTGTGGAACTATGGACACTTCTCGCCCTCAATGGTCGCCATCTTGGCTACGTAGTGGAAGGGGAGGGACCACTTTTCAAACTGGAAATGGCGGCCGAGGACTGTGCGACCATGAACGTCGCTGCATTGTACAGATACATGTCTTTTGTAGTAAGTGCCACTTGTTGTGTTTGTTGGGTATCAGCCAGCAGTATGTTTATTGGGTTAATTTAGCAGTCTGTAATGATCTGGTACCATGAACAATAACGCAAATGCTAATGCTAGTTTGCTAACTAGCTAATTTGCGGTCGTCATTTCCGGTGAATGCACAACGGCGCACTACCCTGTTGAAATTCGCGCACTACGCCGATGAATACATAGTGCACATAGAATACTACATGGAAGTGTAGTGACGGAAGTATGTAATTTGAGACACACCACAGGCCATATTTTTCATGTCATGTGACGCAACACGTGGGGAGAAACACAAAGTTATGTGCTTACTAGCCTTAGCTAATGAGAATTCACAAGCCTGGTTAATCATAGCAGCATAACAGTGCTCAACATTTTCTTGTGCAGGACGCCCCCCCCCCACTGGTGGATCTTCTTACATGTGACAAAGACAGCCATCTGGGGCCGTTTAATGTTTGTTAGGGAAGTTGTTAAAAATTGCTTGTTCTTGTTTGTAGTAAATACAATAGATATAATAAAAGTTCTACTACTACTAGTACTACTAATGATATTTGGGGGGTGCTAGTGGAACCTTGCCTGTCTTAATGTTCTAGGTCCAGCAATGGTCCGCCCAATTTCCGAATAAAACCCACATCCTTGCATAAGGAGTTATGTTAGATCAAAATGAACAGTACATAAACATTTCTACATTGTTCCCCATCATATGCAGTAGGAAAAAAACACAACCAATCATTTGAATAAATAAATAAATAAATAAAATATCAAAGTAATGAGCCTTCAAAAATCTGACTGATTGCATCAAATTCTGATTGTAGCTCATTACTGCCCACTTCATCTGAAGTGACAGTGACTCTCAGTTGTAATGTATAACATGAAGTTAGTAGTGACAGGTATTTATGAACAGTTTTTCTGTAATGTCGGGGGAAGGTTCTCAAATGGAGGTGCTAATGTATATTAAGGTTATACATGTACATTCGTAAGTGTATTTTCAAATGGAGTATACTTAAAGGTCAGTGCTTTTTGTACGGTACATGTAATGAGCATGGCTTTAGAAATACGATGATTAAAGTGTGTCACACCTCTGCATTAGCTGCCTTTTTTCATAAACACGAGCTGCAGATTGTAGGAGCTGAAAGGGCATGAAGTATCTGTGAGCGTCAGCCTTGACTGCTGGCAGAGGAGCAGGAAAGCACATCCCCTAATAAATCCGAGAACTTCTGCAAAATAATCCAGCTACCACCGTTATTTCTTACTTTTCTGAAACAGCACACACTTTGAATATTTATGCTATACGCTCGCAGCCATATACCTCCACACTTCCCACTTTATTCTCCTGTGTCGGGTTTTACATGCTGTGAATGTACTTTGAAAGTCTAAGTAGCAATGATGGCTTGTGATTGACTTTCCGCGTGATGCGAACATCGGAGGACGCAGAGAGAGTGTTGTCTTCGCTCATTACAACCACCAGGGCCCAGCTGCAGAGACAGCTGCGGCGCTCGTCAACACCTGCCAGAGGAGGTACAGGATATATCACTCGTCAGGCTCGATCTCAGCTTGATCTCAGCTCTGAACCAAACTTAATGAGTGTCACAGTAAATAAACATGAACACACCTGCAAATGTCAACAGTTCAGACCAATTTGGAGTCTGTTAATTAAAAGATGCTGATTGTTGATTTTCTCACATTGTGGAGGAATTGATGAATGCACGGTTTAACACCACGAGGAACAACTGCTTTGCCGTCATTAAGATCTTAATTGAAAATGTGCTCTGATGGTGAGATTGACAGCTCTGCTTATGTGTCTTGACACCAGCACTACAGCAGAGCAGACTTGGGGTCCATGAGGTAATTTCTGTGCACAGTTGGGATCCAGTCAGAGACTTCTTCCAGTGGGACAGGCCGGCGTACGACCCTCACACTCGGAAGCTCTACAAAATAGTCATTACAGAGTTCAGCACAGTCAGCAGATTCCAGCAGAACTTTGTAGCTCCGTGTTGGCAGCCAACTTGATACTCAGCAGAGGTTAACCATTGGCTTCCCTTGCTAACATAAAAATGTGGGGAGTTGTGACCTCTGCTGTTCTGAAGATAACACACTGCATCTTATATGGGAAATTACTTGCAGATTGGTCCTGTCACAGCTGAGGGTGAAGTTGATTAAGTTTTATCCATTTGGGCCTCTGGGAAAAACTCAGATTTTAGGTTGGATTTTAATTAAATGTTGTCAGTGTTTTGTTTTTCACACCAATATTCTGTTCTATAATTTTGCATTTTTCCTTTGTAGGATAGTGAGAGTAGATACACAGACAGGAATCATGGTGAGAGAGAGGGAGGGGTAACACATGCAACTGAAGTCTGCAGCCAGAATCAGACAGGAGATATTGAGGTTTTACTGTATCATCTTAAGCGATCAGGCTGCCTTTATTCTCTATTTTTGCTCTGGTCAGCAAATCCCAGCAAATCTCATCCTTACTGAAGACTCAACAGGTCACAAACATATGATTTTATTCTTTGAAAAAGTGAAAAGAATTTTCCTAAATCAGATTGGTACTGTAGTTTCTTTACCAACTGTCACTCAAACAGGGGTCAAACAGATATATCGTTGAGAATAAAAATATGCAGAAGAAGAGAACCAACTTATCCTTTAACCACCTGGACTCCTGATAGATAAAAGTGTAGATACTATTATTACCGTGACAAATCCAAAGCATAAATGCCAGGTCCCAGTTATTGGGTCAGGTGTCAAAATAATAAGGTAGTTTGTTTGTAAGCAGTTTGTCTGCAACCCAATTACCAGGAGAAAATGTTGGCATTGCACACTTCTGCAAACCACAGATACACCTACATTACATTTTTATGTTTCATACATATCATGTCAATGTTTCTGAAGTGATGTAGTTCTGATAACATGTATATAAGCTGACTTGTCATCCAGAGGTGGAGGTGGAGGTGGGGGTGGATGGCATGACACCTAAGTGAGACGGCTGCCAAGCTGCAGATCACTGTTTGACACCAACAACCAATAAAAATGTTTTTAGCAAGACACTGGCAGCATTTCTGCCTGAGACTGTAATAATAATAATAATAATAATAATACATTTCATTTAAAAGCGCCTTTCTCAAAACTCAATTAAAATCACAATAAAAATAAATAAAAACAACAGACAAGAGTGCCGCCAAAACCGTGTTTTTGAGTGTGACATTAGCAGCATTACCACATCAATTATGCCACCAAAATCTGGTGTTTCTCTAGTGAGACATAAGCTGTAACTCCAACGGACATTGTGCCACCAAAACCGGGAGTTTCATATTTCATATCACAGAGTTATTTCCAGCTGTGCCATCCAAAGCAGATATTTTAAGCCAAAACACGATCCTTCCTAATTCATTATCAAGTACTTTTGTGCCTAAACATAGCCACACATTAACTACTGTGTTGTTGAGACATTAAGAAACATAATGTTTGAACATATCTGCTGTATAATAACGCACAGATGTATCATATCCATGGTTTGGCCAACATTTATTCTGGCGATTGGGCTGATGTTTGAATATGGAACAGGTGCAGGTGGAATCAATCATGGCCATCCGTTTGGTTTTCTGGGTCATGCTGGGTGTGACTAGGATGAGGAAATATTTCCCCCCTGAGTGCAGCTGAGTTTTATAGGAAGGAGAAGCTCTATAAACCGAACTGGAGCAGACTCTGGCCTCTCCTTCATAAGGTTGTCGCGCAGGACACACATCATCTCTGCTGCATCATTGCCATGATCCTTCATGTAATATTGGCCATCTGAAGGGTAGTTTAAAGCTCGACACTTGTTATCCTGAGAAGTTTCTTTCCAGTTGCATCACTCCTGATCTCACTTTTTGAGCACAGCCATAGGGAACAGTGTGTTTTGTGATACTTACACCTTTGGCTGTTCGCACCTTTTGCCCTCCCCCATAATGAATAGAAATAAAGCTGGATATATTTGAAATGAGGATTTGTTCTCTGAAAGTAATTAGGGGGTGATGTCCACAGAACTCATAAAAGGTATTGGTACAATGGTGGTTACCATAGAAACCTTGTGGCCGAAGTGGTCTTCTGGGAGACGTGCTGTAATAATATACCGGCCAAGCAGAGAAGGCAAATATAATATCACTCTATAGAAATGCCAGTCAATGATTAGATATGACTGCGTTCCTTTTGAGAGGCTGGATGTATGAGGGCACATATGCTGTTAAAAATGATTTGACCGCTGGGCTTTTGGAGAAAAATGCCCACAGGTGAAAGTCATATTACCTGCAGTACATTAACTTTAAGATGATGCAAATGTGTCGTAAAACCAATCTGTCCCAGAAATAAGAGTGAAAATTAGAAATTAGAATTGGGAATAGCATGAAAGTCCTATTCTCATTATTGTGGCTGGAAACATGTCACTATTTCTCTGCATGCAGTAACAGCTGCAGGACATTATATTAGAATTGCTTGGCAACCAGCAGTATATGATGTGTATTTTGTATCTTTCTTGCACCACCATAGCCTTGTACAACCTCCACTTTAAAATCCAGATTAGTTATCAGACACATATTTAACCCTTTAACAGAAATCTGATTCTCAGGCGTTACACTGCAGGGCAACTGATGCGCACATGGAGAGGTGAGTGTCAAATTTTAATCTTAATATCTTCACAACCTCATGGGTATTTCAGGTAATTGTGCACCTTTCAACCATCCGCTATTCTTGTTATTATCTGGATTTGCAGCTCTCTGTAAATATTTAACTGTACAGATGTTCCAGTCTATACATAACCATTGACCATTTAGTAGATGAAAGGTCAAAAGAACAAGAACAGTAGCAACAAAAGTTTTTCCACACGTTGCTGCAACATGTGGTCTGTTCAACAATTTAAATATGGACTGAATAAAATCTCTATGGGAGCAGTGATGCAGAAGTTTTGATCGTTTATCTGTGGTGACTGGGGATGGAAATGTGTCAGCTCCTTCATGCAGACCAATTAGTCACAGATTTGATCTCCGGTGTTGATTTTTGAGATGGTCCAGCTCTAGGGTAAGCTCATGCGCTCTCTTCTGAAGGGATGTTTCTGGTAAGCGAGGAAATGTCGTCTTCAACGTTGCTAATGCGGGTCACGGCTAAAGTTAGTCTCTCAGAGAAAACACAGATGAGACAACCTCTCTTAGTTGACTGGAGAAATCTGTTCTCAATGATTGTATGGCTGGTAAAATAGTAGCCCCATTGGCTAGGCCGCTAGCATTAGCTTCCTCCATCTCATCGACTAGCAAGATCAGGTCATTGCTAATCCTCGCCGATTGTTTCTAATATCTTTGATCTGTTTCTGTATATAGCATTTTAGACCACAAGATATGTATATGTAGCAGTCCTAGAACAGGAGGCGTTAGTTGAGTGACAAATTGGCTAAATGGAGGTGCAGATTAGGGCCCAGTGGGATGGAGCTACGCTTCTGCTGCTGCTCAGGTAGACAGCATAACGGTAAGTCAGCAGTGATATTTTATCTGTGGTAATATGATATAATCCCTGATTAAGCATATGACCCTGTAAAAAAAAAAGTTTATTATAGTTTACGGGGGAAAGGATGATACTGCAAAATTGATATTGTCTCTCAGTTGATCTTTAGAGCTCTCATATCAATTTAGAGACACATAACACCTTAAGATATCCTTGATTATCTTATACAGCTTCCAGTCTTTTATTGAAATACATTATAAGGCTTTATTTTCATACACATAGCTTTGCCATTTCTTGTTGTAGCCTCCTGTGACCCTGTGTCCTCATATGACGACATTACATTTGGAGTTTGCTGCACCTTAGACTTCATTCTGCTTCCCTTAGATCTGGGGCCATATTCACAAACATTCTGAGAATACTCTCAGAGAGCTCCAAACTTAGCCTCAACATTCTTTGTAAGGAGTCCTAGCTTAGGCGTGATTTAGGAAAGTTCTCAGAGTGACTCTGAGCAAGGAAGGGGCAGAAACTTTTACCTTAGTGAGGGGGTGTGGTTGACACCGTTGCTAGGTGTGATGCATTCTTTTAACAGATGTGATTGGTTGTCACAGACACACTCTTTTGTGAGCCTGTAAGGTGTGGACAGCCAGTGGAAATTAAATGAACTGCTGACTGTGTTGTCATTGTTAGTGTGATCACTCTGCTGATGGAAGGTTGAGACAGACCCAAGTCGTCACTGATGCACTGTTGCATTTCTCCAGTTTTCTAAATATCTTAGTGTTGTGATTGTTTTATTTCTGCCGTTATAGCTTTAGGTGTGAAATGTGTGCGTACCCCTAATAAGATCAACCACACATATTATCCCTGCATGATTTAATCTGTAGCATTTCATTGACTCACTGTCATCCAGTGTTTGGAAAATATTTCTCCAACCTCTTTGTGTTTACACCATTTTCTCCTCTGCTTAAGAAACTCTTAAGCCTCTTAAAAGTCCTCCTCCCTGCTCCTAACAGTTTTTCACCTTAGGAGCTCCTTTAAGGTCCAAGATGCTCTGTGAATAACTTGAATGTTTACAAGAACCTAGTCTTAACTTTAAGGGGAAATTCTGAGAAATCTAATCTAAGAATTTTCTTAGAATTTTGTCACTAGGACCAACTCTTTGTGTTAGGAAGCTTTGAGAATACGGTCCCTGATGTCCTTGTTCATGGACACCTTTTTGTGCCATCTAGTGGTAGCAAAAGCACAATACACTAGTCCGTGTACAAACAAGATGGTGGCCATTTCTACCAAGTCAGTTCACAGACGATCCTGATACAGGAACAGAATTATGTTTGAAACTTATTTATTTATGCTTCATAATGTTTATACTTTAATATGGCATACATATTTGACATATTTAGCAAAGGTAACCAGCTACAACACTATAAATTAGGAAGTACTCATTTGAGGACATTGGGACTTTATTATTGTATTATGGTAGCATTTCACAATTAGGTGTGACTGACTGTTGCTACGGACAAAATTAACAGTCCTAGTTTGGAATTTGAAACAAGGAAAATGTATACAGACTTACAAAATGAAGGCTTGTAGATAAGTTGCATGATTTGCAATTTTGGTTTTGGTTGGTTCAGCAATTTTCAGGCATTGAAACAATCAGTTTTCAAATTTTATTATGCACTTGTGACAATTAAATATAAACTCATTGTCCCCCTATGAGGACATCTTTTTTCAAAATCTACTTACTGTTCAAAGGCAGTGCTTACTGTTTTATACTTATTAGGTCCTATAGCTGGGAGAAATTAAAACCGCACACCAAACAACAGTTCAGGTCTCAGGAGGCTACTGTTTTTCTTAGTTTATTACATTACACCTTTAAAGTTGTATTTTTTTCCCATTTTGCATTGCTTACTTTTTCCCAGTTACCTTTGTGCTCTTTAACCACACAATCACAGCACTTTTCTTCACTCTGGTCCTTAAGTGACTTATCTTTTTATTCTTTTACACTTGAACGTTGAGTTTTCTCCTCAGCACAAACCACCAGCCATTAGGTAATCTTTGGCAATATATTAAACTTTATAACTGATTCTGTTCTGTGTTTTTCTCTCTCTGTTCCCTGGGAATGAAGTGACAATGTGGAATTCATTTAATGTAAGGTCACATTTTACAAACAATAGATCTTGATGAACGATTTTCATTTGCTAATGCAATTTTGTAATAGAACATAGTTAAAAGGGCTCATATGGATGTCCTCAGCCATGGCCTCCTCCAGAGCTCACTTTGATTTGAAAGCAGCTCCATTTTACTTTTTCGCTCTGTAATTGATTGTCATTATGTGTCTTTGTCCATAGTAACATTCAATTCTCGACATAACTCTTGGGTGCAGGCACTCTAAGTTGTTACGCAATTAGCCTTGGAGTAGTTCAATTTTAGCCTGACACTATAAGAAGCACTGAGCCGGGTGAAAAGGCACTTCAATTTGTCCAATTCCACACTTCCGTGGATTTGAGTAATCATCCAGCTATACTTGCTGATTGGCTCTGAACAGTGGCTGGTATTGAATAGCAACGCTGTGCTATTTTTAATGTCTTTTTATACCTAAGTCAGATCTGGAAATTACATTATAAACCATGTCTCTTTAAGAATAAAGACCGGTAGGTAAAGAAAAGGAATCCAGACTAACACAAAAGGAACATGTCATGTTAACCTTTCTTTGTTGTCTTAGAGTCTGTATTTGCAGTCTCTGTAATTGCAGCTCTACCACTTGCAATGCAATTGCTGCACACTTTCCCTCAGGATAAATCAAGTTTTATTTTATCTTATGTTAAGCTGTAAAAGAGAGCATTCATTTCAGCCAGCCTTCTGCTGAACTGACCATCCTAAGTTAGCTTTAGTCTATGGCATCTGCCACTGACAGGTTAACTGGCATGCACTTAGAGATTTTATTATTATTTCTCCTGTTGGGTGATGATAGGCAGTTGGGAAAAAATGTGCATATGAACCTGTAGAGCTCCTCTGGAGTTATAGTCTTCATGCGCCATTGACAACTACTTTTTTTTTAAAGATATTTTTTGGGGCATTTTTAAGCCTTTAATTGATAGGACAGATGAGTGTGAAGGGGGGCGAAAGAGAGGGAGTGACATACAGCAAAGGGCCACAGGCTGGGGTCGAACCTGGGCCGCTGCAGCGACAACCTTGTACATGGGGCGCCTGCTCTACCACTAAGCCACTGACACCCCATTGACAACTACTTTTAAGGGATTTACGTCAGTGGGGTGCAGAGGAGCTCCCGTGATCGCCAGACATCATTTGTCTGTCCTCATCACCTAATGCAATAATGGTGTAAATAAACAGTATTGCCTCTCATAAAACACAGAAAAGGTCTCTGTTTTTCCATCGTAACCCCTAACTGGTGAGCATTAGAGCAGTTACTCAAGATAATCCACAGACCTTCTTGTGAACAGTTTCATGTTGGAACTATTTTCTTTCTATCGAACTTCAACCACCAACTGTATAAGCATATACAAGGAAGCGTGCATCCACTGCTAGCTCACCTAGCACCACTGAGCTAGCTAACATTACAGCTCAGCCGAGGACGCCATTAATGTTTACATTTTGCGCTGACATGAGTAGGTGCCACTCATCCATGAGTAGATGCACTCATCCTTCTGTGCAGTGATACAGCTGGCAGGTGTAGTTTGGTAGAAAGAAAATAGGTCCTACATGAAACTGCTTACAACAAGGTCTGTGGATTATCTTGAGTAACCAGGTCATGATTTCTGAAAAGAGACATTGCTGTTGTTAGTTGTTGTTAGTTACATTATAATGGAGAGAAGGCAGATATCTCTACTGCAGATATCTCTAACACTCGGCAACTCACATCAAAACTAACCTAGATTGTTAAATAGCACTACAGGTAAGAGGAAAAATATGTATTTTTGATTTTGGGGTGAACTGTCCCTTTAAAAATCATTTTGTTGCCCTTCATAATTAGCAGGCTTGCATTGTTAAAACTTGGACCTATCCGTGCTTGCACCATTTATGAAATTAGAAGAAGCTAATGCTCATAATTCAGTTGGGAAGGTAAGGAGAGAGTGGAAGTGATTAGGCCTTTAGGTTCTCAATTTGTTAACATCAAATAAACTTTACAATTAAGTCCCTCATCACTTACACCAGAATCAAATCACAATAAGGGATCTCTTAATGGCTACAGGAGGAATGATTTCAGGAAGGAAACACTGCTTCAGTTGGCACATGTAGGCACCTGACTGTTAATTTAAGACTTAAAACTCTTCAATATGATGCTTTTAAAACTTTAATCAGTTATAGCGTTGAGCCCACTCTGTGTTAATGATGTAACTGAGGAACGTTTGTTTATGTCAAAGTTGTTGTAGCCGTATAACAATGCTCTACACCTCAATCATTTTTTCATGACGGTATAGCCTACTGAAAGACATCACACATTAATATATAAGAACATACAGTATACTGTATAGATATAATGCATGCTGAGCCATTTACGTTCCTGTAAAGCGGAAAGTATTAAGAGTTAAATTAAATGGTTTGTCAGAATTTTAAGCACTTTGTTCCACTGGCTGCCCAAACTCCTATTAAAGTTTTTAAGAAGAAGGCCAACTGCTCTCAAACTGAGGTAACCTTTCAACCATCAATTTATTGCAAAGAAAGATGATTCTGAGCTTCTTCCGTTTCATCAGTGTCACTCTTTTGGCTCAGAGGCAGCCCAAGGTAAAGGACACTTAACAGTGAATGAACACATTACTTCAGGTTTCTGACCTAGCGCACACAACAGCGGAAATAGACAGGATAAATGACACCCATTATTGAAATGATCTCGACCAAAAAGCTCTCACCTTTGGGCACTCCCATAGTAAATGTAATAAGGAGTTACTGCTGCCACAACCACGCCAGCACCGGTCAAAATGATTGTCAGCCATTATGTGCTATAGAAGATCTTGTATTGTATCACTCTATATCTAACACATTTAGAGGACATTATTGCTTAATTCTGATTGCTCTATTCAGAGCTGGCGAGGGGGATATTTAAACCCTGTTTCCATGCAAACTACTTGATTTAGTTCATTAGGTGCCACGTAAGTAAGTCGCCTATATACAGTATGGAGGACTGTGCCTCGTGTTCTGACAAAGAGGCAGAGGTACCATTATTACTACTAATCATCAGATCACAGGAATTCCATAAAAAGAGTACAGACTCTTTGACAGAGGGTCAACCTTTTATTTCTCTCACCTTTGATAGTCTTAATAACTCCTGGACCAAATAAACTAAACATTTTAAGAAATAAACCTGGCTCTGTTGATGCCTGAGGTTCATTTCATGTGATTCATTTCACAAATAAGGGTTCCCAGAATATCACACCTGGAAAACTGAGAGGAAAGGCTCCAATTTATCTTAACAAGATCATTTACCACAGGAGTTAACTAGCTCAAATACCACTGGTAATGAATAACAAGACACATTTGGGGTGCAGGGGGAGTCATTTAAATTTATTTTTAGATGATAGTATAAATAGCTATATTTCACCTTCATATTTGCACATATTACCCCATCTTCATAAAGGTTTTTTATGTTTTTGTCCCCCGAAATGTCTGACTTTGATTACTGACTGTGCAAAGTTTGTCACATAGGTGTTTTCATAGTCCTCTACTGATGGGGACGATGTTTTTAAAATCTGAGATTTAGATGTACGTTAGGGCAAACTAGATTAGGTACGTCACTAATAGGAAAGCCAAATACTGTTAATTCAGGACACATTTCACCCAGGGCGCAGACTTTGACACAAAAACCCTAAAACCTCAATCGCAGAGCAGACTTGTCGAGCAAGAGTTAGCATTAGCATAATAAAGCATTTGACAGCAAACATGGTTAAGTTTGCAGTTTTTGGATGTAAAGTGCAAACACATTGGAACATTAGAACACACATTACTCTATGTTTCACAAACACTAACATGGTGTCAGCCAACCTTTTCAAAGCCCGTTCCAGTTAGCCTACAAGCTAATAAGCTCTAAACAAGCTCTAGACAAGCTAGCAAACAACAAAAAGAAACAAAAAATGCAAACTACACTTCGCATATCTGCTTGTCGGCAAATTTGGTGCACAACAAATTTAATATTTTTCTGACCTTATTAACAAAATTTTCACAATCCCAGGGTAAAGTCCCTTTCCTATCAAAAATTCTTGAAAAAGTAGTCTTTAATCAACTGTTATCCCACCTGGCTCAAAACTGCATTTTTGAAAAATTCCAATCCGGCTTCAGACCTCTTCACAGTACAGAAACCGCTCTACTCAAAATAACAAATGACCTTCTTCTAGCTGCTGATTCAGGTAACTGCTCAACCCTGTTCCTGGACCTCACCGCAGCCTTTGACACAGTAGATCACTCCATTCTCATAAACAGATTACACAGATGGGTGGGGGTCTCTGGTTCTGCCTTAAATTGGTTTTCATCATACTTATCAAACAGATCCTTCAGTGTTTCCATCAGTGACTAATCTTCTTTCTCAGCTCCCATTTTCTGTGGTGTTCCCCAAGGTTCCATTCTCGGTCCAATCCTCTTCTCCATTTACATGCTTCCGTTAGGCCAAATTATCCAAAAACACAGTATTTCTTTCCATTGCTACGCAGACGATACTCAGATCTACCTCCCCCTAGAGCCTAACAACCATAACAAACTCACAGACCTCAATAACTGTCTTGCAGATATCAAGTCCTGGATGTCCACAAACTTTCTCCAGCTCGATGAAAATAAAACTGAGGTTATTTTATTTGGTCCACAGCATCTAACAAACAGTATTTCACCCTATCTTGGTCCATTAGCCCCATCTGTCAAATCACATGCAAAAAATCTTGGAATCATATTCGACCCAGCATTGAAATTTGATAAACAAATCAACCAAGTAGTAAAATTAAGCTTCATGCAGCTCCGCACCATCTCCAAATTCAAATTGTTTCTCAGTTCCGCCGACCTGGAGAAAGTCATCCATGCCTTAATATCATCCCATCTTGATTACTGCAACTCACTATATCTTGGTATACCTCAGTCACCCTTATCCCGTCTTCAATTAGTTCAAAATGCAGCAGCAAGGATACTAACAAGGTCAAAAAAGTCAGATCACATCACTCTTGCCTCCCTACACCGGTTGCCTGTCACCTACAGGGTTAATTTTAAAATTTTGTTGTTTGTTTTTAAGGCATTAAATGGTCTCGCCCCCACACTGCCAGAGCACTGAGGTCTTCTGACCAATAATTACTCTCTGTCCACAGAACAAGGACAAAGTGCTATGGGGACAGGGCCTTCTCAATAGCTGCCCCAAAGCTGTGGAATTCCCGTCCTCCCCCTATCCATTTCTCCCCCACTATAGACACTTTCAAGAGTAACCTTAAAACATATTTCTTTTCTTTAGCTTTTAACTGTATATAGTGTTTACTTGTTTGTTTGTTTATTTGTTTATATGTTTTTCCTTGGTATGTGGTGTAAAGCACTTTGAATCAACCTTGTTGTATATAAGGTGCTATATAAATAAGGTTGAACTTGAACTTGAACTTGAACAACAGACTCCTCATCTGAGTCTGGGTCTGACAACTGAGGCTCAAATTTGTATGGCAGAATCTCTCCAGTGTTTCTTTTAATGCTAACGCTAGTCATCACTTTCGCTAGTCTTATATAGCCAGCCAAACCTCCACACTGTGTTTTTGGAGTGCTGGAGAAAGCAAAAGCCATACGTACCACAAGTAGCCTACCAATGGTGGAGTAGAGTAGACGTGCTTCCAGACCCTTTTTAGAGTTGTTTTTTTACTACATGTAGGAAAACCATGTTAAACAAAATATTTAGCTATAAATTAATTAGCATTTTTACTTACTTTATAATGTGTAACTTGCAGGAGGACTTTAAAGCATTCACAGTGTAAAAGTATTTCTTTTTCACAGTTTTTTACTAAGTAGGGATTAATGAGTACGCCATTATCTGAATCTGCTAAACGGTGTGCACCATTTTGCTTCGGTTTCCAGGTTGAACGACATGTTTCCTCAAAACAGGGTGAAACGGTGTGCAACAGGCCTTGAGGTATGTTATCTCTGGTTTGATGGGTGTGTCAGAGATGTACCTAATCAGCAGCGAAACCAATTCTGGTGGATCTTGATCTATAAAATCATTGTTTTAATTTCACGCTTGCTTTGGCAATGTAAATGTGTGTTGTCCATGTCAATGAAGTCTTTTTTAAGTGAACTGAACTAAACCCTGCCATGCTACAATGCATTGCGGCTGTGTAACACAACAGGGTGTCCAACGCACCACTGTTTCTGTTTAAATAAACGTTTTGCTACATTTTATTAGGGCTTTGCTCTCAGCTCTGTGTCCATATTTGTGCTCAGAAAGGGTAAAGTTTAAACCAAAAACAGGTGGGGCCTGACAAGAACTTGTTATTTTAAGTCTGATATTGATACGCTGCTCAGAAGTTGGTATATTTATTGGAGATGACTGAGTGCACCATCTGTATCTGTATTTGTATCTGTTCAACTGACTTAATCATCTCTATCCTTATCTCTACCGGGAAAGGGCGGGGTCTAAATCCAAAGTGGGTGGGGCATATACCGGAAATGGGTGGGACCTAACCAGAGATTGTTATTTTGAGCCTAAAAATGATGTGAGTTGATCAGAAGTTGCAGTATTTAGTAAGAGATAGAAAACTGCTAGAAAACTGCTACCTCGTCAGGAATTTCCCTCATCACAGGTATATCGACACTTTTTTTTTTTTTCAGATCATACTTGGTACTTGTAAAAAGTACATCATCTGTTCTGGATATTTGTTTCATCTGAGTATTCGGCTGAACCCTAATATCTATTATTAGGCTATTACAAAGCAAAAATATCAGGATTGAGCTTCACATCATTTTTTATCACAACGGACTTGACAAAGCTACCCAAATCAGGATTTTCCTTCATCAAGAACATGGATATTCACACATTTTACTTGAAATATATACTTGTAAAAAGTACATTATCTGGACTGGATAGTCATCATCCGAGCATTAGGCTCAACCCTATTGCCTAGCACAAATTGCAAAGGATAGAGGTTCACAGTAGAGGACTGGGTAACAGGCCTTAGTCTGCAGCTAAGGACTAAAGATACATATACCAAGACATTTGTTTTAACTGTTGCAGGGGGGATAGTAGATAGAGCTGCTACCCAGTACCTGAGCGTAAAACCAAAGATAAATGAATGCATAAAATATATAGGATTCATTGATGCTGTCAAAGCCTTTTAGGCATTTAATGAGTGAATGAGTGAGCTGTCAGTGGTCTATAACCTTACTCAGAATTCAATAAATGAATACTTTATGTTGGCTTCAACCCTTTTTTAAATTAATAATTGTTGGAATGGAAAATAAAATTTTCCACCTCAGTCAGCCATGTTTGATTTAAAACAATACCAGCTTTTCTTAAGGCAATCACCAAAACAGAAAACAGAGAGAGAGAAATTAGACGCAGAATAAAAATATGTTTTCTTTATCACATCAGTCAGCGTTCAGCCCAAAGTTACACTGTGGGCCATCTGTACGCAGGTTTTCCTTCAAACCCAAGCCTGCACGCCTTCTGTCACAAAAGGAATCGCTAATTAGTGAAGTCAGGTGGGCTGGCATTTTGTTGATATGAAAACCTGCAGCCCCATGGGCCTCAGTGGCACATAGATAAAATCCACTGAGCAGCAGAATTTTTAAAAGTGTTAAGAAATATCAGTTTCATATGTGAGAACCTGACAGCGACATATGCTCTGGTGACAGGCAGATTAAAAAAGGAAAAACTGTGAGATCAAGCTCTGTGATTACATCATCAAGGAGACAAGTGACTGAGAGATATCCACTGTGCTTTCTGTTGGGTCAGTGATCTGATGTTGTCAACGCTCTTGGACAAAAGATCTCTTACATGATCACACTGCTGTTATTGAGTTTTTTAATCTTCTCAGTGTCTACAGGGATCATTTTACATTGGCCGTGACAATGTCAGTTCCTCCCGCTTGCTTCTCAGAGTGTCTGGATTGAAATTGACCTGACTCATACCTCCCAATGGGCATCTGAATCACTCTCCAAAGACGTTTTTTCTGTCTATATTATTTATCAGTCTGACAGTCAAGCTGTCAATTTTCTGACATACATGGAAATTGTTTTTTGAATTAAAATTCGGACATGGGGAGCTGTCCCAAAAGGGGTCATTTTTTCATGTCTGCAGTATGTCATATGTCTGAACAGAAGCTTATTTTGAAAAGGATGAGGTCGGCGATGATTTAATAAAACATCTAGACTTTATTAATTACTCTTTTTTGTTCTAATTTTTTTTTTGTTATTGGTGGATGGGATCAATAAACACCAACTTTCACCCTTTTTCTCCTAAACCTAACTACGTGCTTTTGTTGCCTAAACCCAACCATGTGTGTTTGTTGTTGAAGGATAAAAATTGTCGATTTGTGGTGTTGTACCGATGTAGTGTGTTTATTTTGAAAGAGACTGAATGTAAATGTTAAATTTCATGTGAAAACAGAAATATAATTTGAAAGAAGACAATGCATGTAACAGGCAGAACTTGACACGGTGTCCTAGAACGTCAACAACCAACACACCCAGGATACCTTTTTACGCCGTATGTTGACATGGAAGGTCCATGACCAAAATGTCAATATCTGACAAGGTCGGATTGAGAATGTCTTGTGTTTCTCAGATGGGGGTACGTGTACCCCTAGGGGTACTTTGGAGTGCTGCAAGGTGTGTGTGAGATACTTAAAAAAAAAAAAAGTTGATTTAAAAAATATCAGTCACGCATAATCCGTAAAATATTTACATCACTAAATTGTAAGTGCAAATTATCAAAAAGACACCGTTTACTGCAGCCACTTAGTGTTATTGCATAATGACAATTAATATTTTGCCATGAATTTACTGACTCTAAACAGCTGAAATGTAGCTTTCAGTGTTTTTCAGTTACAAGGTTGTTTAGCTAATCAGACACTGATGGTGCAGTGCATTATTGTACCTCTTTATACAGCCATTTGTAAGGGGCTACTTGGCTGGGAAAGTACTTTAAAGGGGGTGCATTATTAATTGAGAAAAGTTGGAGAAACACTGCTTTAGTGAGTGTTTCTGGCAGCAACAACTACAGTGGCCATTCATCGTTATAAGGGAACAAGTCACCATGTGCAACAGTGTGTCTCATCGATGCATTCATGGATAACAATGGAGCTCTGTGGTACAGAGGAATAAGCTGTGTTTGGCCTAGGCTGCACAGACAATGCGCGTGAGTAGGATCAACTTGTTGGTTACGGACTGACAGTAAGAAAGTATAGACTATCACAATCCTTGTCCTTTAACCTCTCCTGACGCTGTATTTATAGAATAATATTTGTATAAAAGCATTGTTGTGAACCATACAGAACATATTTTGCTACCTTGACTTTGGGCATGCTGTTTGCTCCTTTAATTCAAGCCTACCACCTGGCTTGTTGACTCAGACAGTCCACTGAGTATCTCAGCGGTGGTGCCACTGTCACATACACGACAAGTGAAAAAAAAAATAGATATATATCATGGTGGAGAATACAGCTGGAAGACACTTGTATAAAGAAGCAAGTTAGTGTACCCACAGCACAAGATGTACTCATCAGGAGACAATTTTGGCACAGTTCGTCTCTCAGTCAGTCAGAGCTCTTACCACGATGACAGAGTCTCTGCAGTCTGAGCTTTGCAGCTGCAGGGGCTAATACACGTCTAAAAGCAGTGGCCTTTTAATGGTCAAAATGTTTGGAAGTATGTGTGTCTATATTTATTGTGATGAAGTGGTTACATCAGGGCCATGCATAGGTCTAAAAAAATAACATCCTTGAACTGTTCTTAATTGAGTATTCATCACGAGGGCCTTGCTATGAAAGATATAGAATGGAAGCTTATGAAATAAGGCAATGCTGTTGCAGAGAAATTTACAGTGTGTTGTCAGTGAGTATACTCTACAGCTACAGTCACAACAGGAAAGAGCAAATGGCAAAGGTGAATAAGGCTGATAAACTGCTCCAATTAAAGCTTTAGGATTTATGTCAGAGTGGATGTTACCAACTTGTTTCTAGTGTTATTGTAGCTTGTTGTTTGCCAGATTGTGGTTAAATTTGTTGTAAAAACTCTCTGCTAGTTGTTGAAGTCAATGAACCTTGTGCCACTGGAGAGACAAAACGGTCCCAGTGTAGAAAAGCCTGTTAAAAGCAGACAGTCAGAGGAACATTTGTATTTAAAACCCATTTATTTTCCTTTATAGAGATATCGCACTAGACCCTTAAGACCCCACTTGGATGTGCTGAGCTTAACCCTAATATTGTTACTGCATATTCTGCCTACATCCACTGTCATGTATGATTCTTGATGTTTTATTTGCAGATTTTCCACTGTTCAGTGGCGACCTCTGTATAACTCGCATAGTATATGTGGCGATTTCAGGCCACTTTTCCATTATTAAAACATTTTTTTCTATTGGGTTACAAGGCCTGACAGTATTTATAAGGTCTTATATGTCCCAACAATACAGCATAGAAACATTTATAAAAATAAATCAAAACAAATTAAAATAACAACATTGTAAATGACCAAAACATAACATAAACAAACAAAAATAAAATCAAACATGGGTTATATATAAGTTTATCTCACACAGACATACATATGCAATCCAATATAGGAAACTGTACATATTATTTATTAAAAAGTAGAGAATAAATATCCTCCTTATTTTGTAAAATCCAGAACTGAATTTAAAATCATTCACCTTGCTTACAAAGCTTTAAATGGTCAGGCTCCATCATATCTTAGAAGGCTCATAGTACCCAAGTATCCCACCAGATCACTGCGCTCTGAGAATGCAGGGTTACTTGTGGTTCCTAAAGTCTCCAAAAGTAGAACAGTAGCTATCAGGCTCCTCTTCTGTGGAACCATCCACCTGATTCAGCTGAGGCAGACACCATCTCCACATTTAAGACTAGACTTTAGACTTTCCTCTTTGATAAAGCTTATACTCAGGGCTGGCTCAGGCTCGTCTTGGACCATCCCCTAGTTAGGCTGACATAGGCCTCATCTGCTGGGGGACCTCCTATGATACATCGAGCCCCTTCTCTCCTTCTGTCTCTCTCAGATCCTGAAAAGTTGGTTGTTCATCATTTGCTAACATTCATGTCCTATTACTGCATGTCATTAACTCTTCAGAACCTTTGTGCTCCACTGTCTTGCTGGTTCCCTCGTAACATAGCTACGCTTGGATTGTGGGTCATGGTTGCACTACTGTCTTGGTCCTGCCTACTGCCTACTACTACTGTTATAATTATCATACTCCAAGTTGTGAGTCAATCTACACAAATTTCTACAACTATTGGTGGTATGAATAAGTCAACCTGTATTGATCATATTTTCACTAATATACAGGAGATGTGTTCACAGGCTGTCTCAGTGGCAGTGGGATGCAGTGACCATAATTTGATTACTTTAACAAGAAAAACTAAAATGCCTAAGTCAGGGGTTAGGATTGTTTACCGGAGGTCATATAAAAAATGTAATGCTTGTTTGTTTGTTAGTGATGTTGAAGATTTAAAGTGGTCTGAGGTATATAAAGAAAATGATGCAAATATTGCTCTGAAAATCTTCATGGATAGATTTGTAAAGCTTGTAGACCAGCATGCTCCACTTAGAAAGAGGTCTGTGAAGGGAAGTTGTGCATTATGGATTGATGATGAGTTGAGATCCTTGATGCAGGGACACAGCTAAGGTAGCAGCACTTAAATCAAGGAGCCTTTTAGACCAAAGTTTTTATTGTAAACTGAGAAATAAAGTCACTAAGTTAAATTACATTAAAAAGAAAGGATATTTTAAACAAAAAAATCTACAATTCTGCAAATGACTTTGAATGAAATTATGTGTAAGAAGTCACGCTATTCTCAAATGTATGTTGAAAGTGCAGGTCACTTCATCACCAAGCCATATGAAATTGCTAATTACTTTAACAACGTCTTTATCAATAAGGTTGACAGTTTGAGATCTGGCATGCAATCACATGATGTCAATTTAACACACAACATAATTAACAGTATTACGAGGGACAAAACATGTTCTTTTTCATTCGATACGGTTAACCAAGACACTGTGGAGAAGATGTTGCTCTCCCTTTCAGATGACACATCCCCTGGCACAGATAATTTGGATGGAAAAGTGTTTAAGGTTGCAGCTGGGTTACTTTCTAAGCCAATTTGCCATATTTTTAATAGATGCATACTTAGTGGGATCTGTCCTGAGCCATGGAAGGTGTCCCTTAAAATTATACCCTTGCCTAAAGATGGTAAGACAGGTTTTACTGGTTCTAACTGTAGACCTATATGTATACTCCCTGTGCTTAGTAAAATGCTTGAGAAAATTATTTTCAATCAAATGTTTAATTATTTTAATAGAAATGCATTACTTACAAATGCCCAGCATGCATATAGACCAGGGCACTCTACCAGCACAGCATTAGTGCACATGACTGATAAATGGTCAAAATCTATGGATAACAAGGAACTAGTAGGTGCTGTGCTCCTGGATTTTACTGCTGCTTTTGATGTCAGTGATCATAGCATTCTCATAGCAAAGCTCAAATGTTATGGCTTTTCATCCTTATCTCTGGCTTGGATTAGGAGTTATCTCTTTGGCAGAACACAGCAAGTATTTTTTAATGGTAGTTTTTGTGCCAGTGGTAATATGTCTTGTGGAGTCCCACAGGGAAGTTGTTTAGGTCCACTTTGATTTTCAATATTTATAAATGATTTACCTTGTGTTGTTAAAAATGCTGATTTAATTATGTACGCGGATGACTCTACTTTGTTCTGTACATCACCAACTTCATTTGAGCTGAGGGAGAAGCTTCAGGTTGAGTTGTATAACATAACCAAATGGGTAAGAATGAACAAGCTGGTATTAAACATTGCCAAAACTAAATCCATTGTATTTGGAAGTAGGAATGCTCTTGCTAATGCCACTGCGCTTAACTTGTTTGTAGATGGGGTATCAACTGAGCAGGTCACTAAGGCCAAATTACTGGGCATTAAATTAGATAATTTATTGTCTTGGTCTGATGGGAAAGGACATTGCAATTTCAAGGAAGTGCTCTGCTTACGTTCCATCTTCTGTTATGTGTGACGTTGTTCGGTCACTGGTTTTGTCACATTTGGAGTATTGCCCTGTTATTTGGTCAAGTGTTGCTGTGAAACATCTTAAAAAACTTCAAATTGCACAGAATAGAGCAGCCCGATTAGTTCTCCATTGTTCTTTCCGTGCCAATGTAATTGAGATGCATAAACAATTATCGTGGTTAACTGTTGAGGATAAATTAAAATATTGTCCTTTGATGTCATGCATAATGTTATATGGAATGGTACACCGCATTTTTTTCATGAACAGATAGAATTTTCAGGTTTTTGCCATGGACATAACACTTGACAAGTGAGCACAGGTGGTGCCAAAACCACAAAAAAAAAAGTATGATGAGAACTGTTCATTATATAGCTTCTTTTGCTTGGAATATGCTCCTATTTAATGTTAGACACACCAGTAGGAGATTATATTTTAAAAAGTTACTTAATCACATATTGATGAGTCCTATATAGATGAGTAGATGGAATGTAACTGTATTTATGTATCACTAATTTATGAATCTTTGATTTGATCTTTTTGTGATTCTTCTAATACTCTGTATTTGCGACTAAATTGGTTATTGTTGTTTCATTTGGCTGGAGCCTATCCCAGCCGACATTGGGTAAGAGGTGGGGTACACCCTGGACAGGTCACCAGACTATCACAGGGCTGACACACAGAGACAGACAACCATTCACACTCACATTCACACCTACGGACAATTTAGAGTCACCAATTAACCTGCATGTCTTTGGACTGTGGGAGGAAGCCGGAGTACCCGGAGAAAACCCACACTGACACTGGGAGAACATGCAAACTCCGCACAGAAGGGCTCCCACACCCTGGGTTCAAATCAGGAACCCTGTTGCGACAGTGCTAACCACTGTACCACCGTGCCGCTTATTACATAATATTAAAACTAAAAATAATCTTATTGTAGCTGTCGTCATTACAGTTTGCCACACATCTCTCTCTGTCTCTTTCTTAATGTGTCATTTTGTCATATGGATCAACTGTAAATTTATTATATTGATCTGTTCTGTACGACATCTATTGCACGTCTGTCTGTCCTGGAAGAGGGATCCTCCTCAGTTGTTCTTCCTAAGGTTTCTACGACTTTATTTCCCTGTTAAAGGGTTTCTTTGGAAGAGTTTTTCCATAGGGATGTCATATGCTGTAAAGCCCTCTAAGGCAAATTGTGATTTGTAATATTGGGCTTTGTAAATAAAATTGAATTGAAAATAAATGTATCACTTTTAAGAAGTCATATTAGACTGCCTCAGAATACCATCTACAGTCTGGTTCCTTTCTAAGTATACAACTCTACAATTATCAGTCCCAGTGTTGCCCCATTACCTCCATCAGTGGTGTCCATCTTTTGATAAAAAAAATTCCCTCTGTTCTTCTATATGTAACTTTTTGCATTTTACAAATATTTCTTAGAATTGTATACCACTTGGCATAGATGGGGGATCCTTTATAAGCCATCTTATTAATTGCTTTCTTTGCTACTGTTAATAATATTTGTAAGAGATACTGCCTTTTCCTACAATGATTTACATGCAGCTTCATCTCAAGAATTGCTGTCAGAGGGTCCCTTATCAATTTAACATCTAATACCTTGTTCACAGTGGTAAAAATTGGTTTCAAGAAGTTATCTAACAATGGCCATTGCCAAAATATATGCAAATAAGTAGCCTTGGTCTCTCTACATCCCCTCCAATATGTACTTGACTGCTTTGGATTCATCTTTGCCACAATTTGTAGTGTTCTGAAAAATCTGTTCATTATCTCCCACTGAAATTCTCTCCATGAATTGGCGTTAGTGACTGTATGAGCCTGAGGGAAGCTCTCATGCCAATCTTCCTCCCTCAATTTCCTGTGCAGGCAACTATTTCTATATCTTATATTGTGGGTACATGTTTGGTGAGTACTAGCATTGTTTTGAAGAGCGAAACCATTAATCCAAAGGATTGTGAAAAGGCTCGACCATAACATTGAGCTTTTCTATGAAGAATCAGCATACCTTTGCTTTATAAAAGGGGATCTACATGTGGAATCACAAATGGGTTGTCAAGGAACAGCTCCTTTAAATGAGAGTGAGGTCGCTTTCATTGTGGAGAAGCGAAACTGAATTTCAGCAATCTCTAAAATGCAGTAGGCAGTTATGTGAGGCATTTTTAGCCTTTCACGACTGTTTGGTAGCTCAGACCAGACAGGCACACACTCTCACACACACACGAAACATGATTTTGGCTGCAGAAACTCTATCAATATAGATTTTCTCACATTCTTGAATCAGTTAGCTCAAAATCGATGGTATGAACCAAGTTTGTTTCTTAAAACACAAACATTAGTGTTGATGAAACATGCCCTCACCAGTGCCCTGCCATGCCAAAGTGATGGGCCGGTTGTTGGAGAGGCCTGTGCAACTGACATATTCAGCTTAACTGCTTAGGGGCTGTAAATATGGAGCCTGTTCCAAAACTGATAAACTCTGTCCACTGGTAGTGTTTACACCAGGCTTAAGCCTTGACATATGTTTTGGAAATGAACATCTGCTGAGGCTAGCGATAATCCTATAGGCAGCCCATTAAACACCCGAGGTTCACAGATAAGATATACAGTATCCCTATATTCCCTCTCGGCCCCTATCATCTTGAAACTGATTTCCAATAACATGCATGGGTCTGAACTCTTAAGCTGTCTCAGGCTAATGCTACTTATCTGGTCTAAAACATTAAGCAAGGTCTTTTCAGAGGTTAGAATCACACCGACTACCCCAATAAAAGCTTTAATCATTTCACTTAGCGTCAGAGGCGGTTTCCCCTTTTATCTGCAAAATCCAGTGGATGGATTTGGGGGTGGCACAAAAGCACACATTGTGGGTACAGTTTAGTATACATCACTTATCTCATCCCTGGATTTTACAGAATGATAATACCAGCCAGTGTTTTTCATTCTGTCATATTTTATGCGCTCTTATACAGTAAAGCTGCCACTAACTCAATGATTATCATTTACTGTGCGTACCATTGCACTAAATCGTTTTTGCGACTGACCTTACATCATTTATATGTTGACATAAAGACACAAGCTGCTGCAAAATGTGGATTTAATTTACATTTTTATAATTTCAAATGAGGTACCTTGACTGCCTTTCAAGATGAAGCACCAATGAGGCTACTATCTAAAGTATGCTATTCAAATTTTCTTTGTTGTTAAAGTTTGAGCATAAAATCACGATTCAAGCATTAAACAGTCTCAGGCAACTGGGTCATTATTAAGATGTCCAATCTAAGTTGAGAATTTTTTGATGTCTCTTAAGACACCAGTAGAGCCATATGACACACAAAACTCTTTAAGTTTTAAAACACGTTCTTCTAGAAAAACTGCTAATGTTATATTCAGACAGAGAGATATTTAAAGCAATAATATTGTGACTGCAGTACCCTCCTCCAGCGACAAGTGTACTGTAGGTTTGCTTCACGACTCTGACATTTCAGTGTGGACTTGAGGAATGTTAAAACATCAAAGCATACATGAACGAGATTATTAACTCGGCGTGGTAAAAAGAATGATTACAGGAGAGAGGTCTGTCTGCTGTCCAGTATTCATCGTGCTGATGCCACTTAAAAAGCGAAGAAACACAAGTGCATCCATTTAAAATAATGGCCATTGCACTTTGCAAATAAGAAAACATTTGCATATAGCAACCAATCATTATCCAGCACTTGAAACAAAGAAAAATATGTGTGGTTTATAATAAGCTCAGACAAACACATAAAACCCAATTTTGACATACTTGTACCTGAGTATTTCCAGTTTCTGCTTCTTTCTACGTGTCCTCCCTACATTCCAGAGGCTTCTTTTATAACTTTGTACTCCACTACATTTATATGACAGCTTTACTCATTAGTTACTTGGCAGATTCTGATTACATTGTGTTGTGTTATTATCAGTGTTGGGAAGGTTACTTATGAAATGTAGTAGTATATAGATTATTAGTTACCCTGTTAAAAATGTTATAAGTAATATAACTGTTCTAATTACTTAAGCAAAGTAATGTAACTACTTATATTTGGTTACTTTTGTAACTAATGTTTTAAACTGGGCAGTAAAGCTGAAAAATGTCTGGAAATAGGCTGTGCCAAAAGAACACCTTCCTGCCCAGTGAAAGGACGCAAAGCAACAGAATATTTTAGGCTAATCACCAACATTTTGATTAGCAGCTGTTATTTAATAACATTTTTCCTCAGTTACTGTTACTGATCACATCCATCCATCCATTTTCATCTGGTCGTGGGGGCAGCAGGCCAAGCAAAGCA
The DNA here is from genome assembly GCF_011397635.1 of Epinephelus fuscoguttatus. Lineage (NCBI taxonomy): Eukaryota > Metazoa > Chordata > Actinopteri > Perciformes > Serranidae > Epinephelus > Epinephelus fuscoguttatus. Next base: position 17,090,607 of record NC_064760.1, on the reverse strand, counting down.
CCCCAGACGTCCCTCCCCCAGCAACGCTTTCCAGCTCCTCCTGGGGGACCCCAAGGTGTTCCCAGGCCAGACGAGATATGTAATCCCTCCAGCATGTTCTGGGTCTGCCCCGGGTCCTCCTACCAGTTGGACGTGCATCCTGATCAGATGCCTGAACCACCTCAACTGACTCCTTTTGATGCGAAGGAACAGCGGCTCTACTCTGAGCTCCCTCTGGATGTCCGAGCTCCTTAACCAATCTCTAAAGCTGAGCCCGGCCATCCCATGGAGGAAACTCATTTCGGTTGCTTGTATCTGCGATCTCATTCTTTCAGTCACTACCCAGAGCTCATGACCATAGGTGAGGGTTGGGACGTAGATGGACCAGCAAATTGAAAGCTTTGCCTTCCAGCTCAGCTCACTCTTCACCACAACAGTTCATCGCAATTCCTGCATCACTGCAGAGGCCCCAACACTGATTATTTCTGATGGAGCTACCTGGCAGTAAATCAAGTAGTTCAAACTAGCTCTATAAGCTTTACCAGATGAATATTAAAGTAACGCTCACACAATAATGTATCAATAACTAACATCCAATGATGAAATATATATTTTGAATGGACCATTTTGCACAGGAAGTTTTAGTTTTTTATTTCTGATAGAGTACTGTAAGTGGGTCTACATTTTGCCAATACTTCTTTTACTGAAGTAAAATTTTGAATGCCTGACCTTGACTTACTACTTTTACAAAAGACCTTAATACTTCCTGAACCACTGAAGGTGTTCAGTGTTGCTATGGCAACAAGCCTGGACTCTCTTGTGCCCCCTCATAAATGCAGTGGCGTTTTCTCTCAGGAAACAAAGGCAAGCCAGGATCAATTTACTATTCACGATAGCGAATAGCGCCCCTCTGTGCCCTTATAGTCCTGTGTGGTCAAACGGGGTATTGCAGTCAGGTCGACTCTACCAAAGGGACGCCAGGTGAAGTTGATTAAAGCAGTTAGTGACGTTATCGTATGTGAAGCCAGCCATACTCTGGACTCTCAACTAACGGTAAGACCGTTAACAATGTCATTTAAGTATAAAAAACGGAAACGTTATCTTGTTTTCCAGTGTTGCTAATGATATAAACCACTGTGTGTTTTTTTAGGAATAACGTTAGCTAACGTCAGTTAGCAGCGATGGAGGTGACTTCAAGCAACAGCAACTAGTGCAGAGGGATGTTACGTGACATGTATATCAACCACTTTACCTCCATAAAAAGCGTCAACGTCAAATAAGGTCAGTTAAATACATTTTCTGTCTCTTTGCTAGCTTGTTTTCTGGTTCAATTTCTCTCCGTGGCTGTATCTGTGAGTTTAACCCATCTGTTTATATACTGTGTAGCATAGGGGTGTCAAATATATGGCCCGCGGGCCGCTAAAGGGTCCACTCTGGCCCACTCAGTGACTTTGCTAAGTGTACAAATTGCAGACTTTTTCAATTAAATGCACCACTATTCCAGTTTGTCCAAATGAACCAGTTGCTATTTCTTCAGAGGTAATGTGTTCAGTATGCTCACAGCACCTTTCAGTGGTCAAGGAATTATATTTAGCACCACTACCGCATTTATTATGCCGAAAAATACAACATCTTGCAAGGACAACTAAGAACAGAAATGATAATTTAATTGTTGGCAGAAAAGTTTAAGTTGCTTAAACTGGACTCTCCATTCCTTGTACCTTATACACACTGCACAGCACTGCACATGGTCACTTAAAATGCCAAATGCCAGTTGTCACTTTTCTGAAAATGGTCACTGCTGATGTGTGATGTGTGGACTATTAGTTTGTGATTTATTGCTGGATAGTTAGGGTTTTATTGTATTTTATTGATGTCTAATTTAGTATTTATTGATTTAGTGTTTTTTGGTGAGATGACAATTAAAGCCTGATTTGATTTGATTTTGATTGCACCCATTTTTCTTTCATCCTTCAGCCTTCATCTCAGGCTGTTCATCATTTGTTTTGAAAATGGATTGTTCATTAATTGTGAACATTTTCAGGATGTAAGCTTCCTGTAATGTTACTTCTCTACACTTATAGAGAAGGACGAATTTAAAGCTTTGTTTTTTACAGGCTACACCCGCCTGCTGCGCTTTTTTTATTGTTGCCAGGCAACCACCCCATCACCTCCTAAAATTCCTGTGTAATCTATGTACTGTTTATTTATTTTATTTATTTGACAGGAATCAGTATCTAGTATCTAAACAGACAGGCAGAGGGCAGTTGCTGTAGCTCTGGTTGAGGGTGAGAGGCTGTCAGTAAATAGTTTGTCTGTGTGGGTACATGAGACCCTAAAAAAAAGGGTGCATCACGGGGAGTACCACCACTTGGTCCAGGAGATTCGCCTCCATGATGGCCGTCTCCAGGCATATTTTAGGATGACTGGGGGGCAGTTTGACAACCTGCTGTCTATCGTCAGGCCGTATAGCTCTGGGTATCCAGCAACCGCTACTACCAGTTTCTCCTCCATCGTTTACCAACTGTACACTTGTTGTCATGACCACCACAGAAGGCCCACCTCTCGAATCATCCAATTAGACAATGGGGAAAAGGCAGCGATGACTTGAAGTGTTTTTCTGCTCTGAGTTGAAACTTTTTTCACCTTAAGGCGTGCAGAGTGTGCCGGCAAAAACTGCAGGCGCGTATAGCGCAGAAACGTGAGCAAAAGGCTTAATTTTCATTAAAAACAATTACAAAAAGGCGCTTCCAGCTGCTGAAACATGTCCTGTGTGCTCAGGGCTTTAGTCTGTAATTTAAGAATGAGTGTGTCTGCCACATCTGATAGTTGCTTGTGAGAGTTATTTCCTCCTTGTTTAAGCTGTGCTGTGCCATCATGAGTAGCCTAATGAGAAATGTTAAGTATCAACTACGCGCCTTGAAGACTGTGTTGTGTATGCTGAGCGTATGAATAATTCTGTAAGTCGTGTATTTGATATGCATTGGTATTCTTTGATGAGAACACAGACATTTTGAAAATCAGTCAGTGTTTCCATTGTAAAATCTATTCTGATATGCAGCCTACTTGTGGCAGGGTATAACTTTGTATTACTACATGCTGTTTGCTCAGAGGCTACTAGGCTGCAACTAATATTTCCATCCATTCATCTTCTAACCGCTTCATCCTCTTGAGGGTCGTGGGGGGGCTGGAGCAACTAATATTTATTCAATGAAATATTAAATTATAGTATATATATATATATATATATATATATATATATATATATATATATATATATATATATATATATATATATATATATATATATATATATATAAATATTACCTGAGAAAAGTGAAATATGTAAGAATAAGAATACGATGGCAGGAAATGTGACAACTTTCATTAAACAGCATAAATTCTTGTATCTGTAAGAATGAACTGGGGAAAAAATAGAAATTACAGAGGCCATCAAACTGTGTTCTTTATTCAAGGCATCATGTAAGGTTATAAAGGTTAATATCTAGAAGCATTCTCCTTTCAAAAGAGCCTTTTCAATGTCACTGCCTTAACAGTCTCTGTTCTAATCTCTTTTTTTCTTAATACCAATGTTTTGAAAGTCACTTTATGAAATGTGCTGTCACTGCTGGGGTTATATTCTTTCTGTACCTACTGTATCAGTAATACAAGAAAACAAGAAATTAGTTTTTGCCAATCTGATATTTGCATGAACAGAATAGAAGATACAGTTTATTCCATTTATGGCGCTGCATGTTATCCCAACATGCGATGCAGATAACATGCAATACCAACAAAGCCAGAAAACATGTAAGAAATGTACGGCATGTAGAAATGTAAGGCATGGTCACTGATTTGATCTATTTTTATTACATCAAAGACCTGTAACTAGCGCTTGTGTAATAGCCTATATTTTCTGGGACTTCATTATTCACAGCCCACTTCTCTGTGATTTACCATCTTGGAAATATATTCATACCTCGCTCCTTTCTGTACTTTTTATGATTTGAACAGAGTTGAGAGTCAAGTTGAACTTTTCTATATTCATGAGACCAAAATAACAGTCTATTGCACAGTGAGCCTGTGGGGGGAAATGGGAAAGAATAACATAACAAATCCAGACAGAGAGAGCCACATAGCTGTGCCACCACCACTTCCAATCTGGAGCCGGAGATGAGTATCAGTCTGGTCAAAGAGCCTTCCTGTGTGCCGGAGCCGTCCTTGGAACTATTTAATCACAACATGGAACTCTGTGGCAAATTGTCGCCTTCTGATTGGCCGGCGCTTGACAGCCATGACCATATGGTGGGAAGTGATATACCTACCTGCTATCTTCCCGTGAGTGATGTCTCCAGTAAAAATGATTACTTCATTTAACCACGCATTATTCGGTTGGCTAGGGGTTGGAGCAAAATAAAAATTTATTAGGCCGTCAGGTGGTAAAGCACAGCACATCAACTGAGCCTTTGGAGGGCTCGTGTGATTGCCTCAAATGTGACTATTTGGTTGAAATAAATCAGTTAATGAAATATTGGGACTAAATGTTTGTGTAAGGTGATCAATCCTTAAAACAAGGCACAACACACAGCTGTCTGTAATATCTTTATTTATAATTTCAGCATCTTTTGTTGATGATTTCTGAGGAATTTGATGTTTTAAAAAAAAGGTGAACTATAGTCCAGTGGTTCCACATAACGCGGTCATGAGATTAATCTAAGGGGTTGGCAGACAATTACTGGGAGAGATGATAAAGAAAACCAAATTCTGGGAATAGTGTTTCTCTAATCTAAAATAATTCACATAAAACAGGCAAAACAGGGAAGATCACATTATTTTATTTGAACAACTTGTCATTTATTTTCAGAACATATTAGTCTGTGATATTCAGGAGATTAGGAGTGAAATGTTTTGCATGTTTAGAGAAAAATGCACTTTTGACATAAGTGTAAACCAAAACTACTAATTTATTGTCTCATAAAGAATACCTGCAGTGTTGAACCTTACATGAAGTATAATCTAACAAAAGACAAAGGTCCATATGTGCACAGTTGCACTCAGGAATGTTACCATTAGCTTTAGAGACTGGAAGGTTTAACATCACCCCAGAGGAGGACAGAATTTGTTTGTTGTGTAATTTAGGTGCAGTTGAGAGTGAGGTTCACTTCTTGTTTCACTGTCCTGTATATAAAGACATAAGGAATGTACGTCTGAGTAGTTAAATAACATTGCAACATCATTAGGATGGCGTTTTGTAAATCCATGAGGGCTGGGCACATGTAAGTGTGCATGACACAAAATAAAAATCACTCTTTGATTGAAATGTCACACTTTTCCCCCACTATTAAATATTTATAGGCAGTGTATTAACATTGAATACATTTTTTATAACACCATAAGGTAGCACAGATATATGCATTTATTAATGCATTTGTCAACAACTTTAACTCCTGGGGGCACCCATACAGTAGGTAGAAGCAGATGTATTAACACAGTTATAACAATAATATAAAGCATGTCCTTATGAGTTTTAATTGTCGATAAATACTGTACATTGATAAACACTTAAAATGTCCTGCTTATAACCACACCGTATTGTGGAATAAACCGTTAATTAAATGTTTATATTGTGCTTATCATGCTGAATAAGGAGGGTTAAAGTAAAGAGTTACTGATGGAACAAGCAAATGTTAAGGAACTGCAGATTTAGCTCTACATACACCAATAAATGTCAAAAAGGGCTGTTACAAGCCCAAAGCCTGCTCGTGGTCAATTCCATCATGGCAAGTGAAAAACCTCCTAATTGAGAAAGTGTCTTGTTTAGTGATATTTGCCAGACAATTGTACAGTGATACGGAAATTACATTTACATAACACACGTCTCATAGCAGGAGCAGTGCAGATATGTGACATTTAGGTAAATGTCACCCAAAGGAATAAACAATCTTAGAGTTTCATTTCACAGCGATAGACCATTATTCATTAGTGCTGACTGACATACACTGCAATTAGATCAAACAATATATTTTAACTCAACAAAGCCACAAATAAATGCCAATAAATGATCTTTGGCGCCAGGAATCTTGTGTTAAATGATGGCAATACGGATTGTAATTTAGCAATTACCATTATGCGTGCCACATGTGAATTTGAAAATACTACGTCATTGCCTCGAACAGCCATTAAACCAACAAATTTAATAATGTGCTCATTATGCATGTGCTCGAGGAGAGCGTGCGCTTTTAATGTCGAAAAAGTAGGGATTTTTATGAGACCCCATTGTGCGTAAGCACAGAGACAATATTAAGTTACAAAATTGAGTTATCCTCTCAGTTAAGTGAATCCAAGGACTCATATTACATTACCCAATGACATGCAGATATATACGGCAGTAAACTGAATATTAAGAAGAGCGTGTGATTATATCAATCTGCGGTGGTAATGAGAGAGAAATAATTCAGGGCTTGCAAAGGCTCAATGGGAAGATCACGTGTGTACCCAATGTTTGGAAGGATCTTATGGTATAATTATACAAGAGGCGAAGATTATTGAAATTAAATATTCAACACTGAGCACAGGGGCTTTAGCTGTAACACCGAGCCACTCTGCTGCTGACATGCCAGCCCACTGTTACTCAACACTGAACGTTATCATAGTTGTTGACCTTGTTAGTGGAGGTGACAGTTCTCTGTAGAAAGTATAAAATGCAATAGAAAGCTCCTCTTTTGAAACGTAAATTCTCCAAACAAGCTTCTAATTCCCTGTCAAGGTGCTCTGATAAGTGCCGAGGAGAACTGACATATTTGCTGATAAAGTGGGAAAACACAAAGCATGCTGTATGTGGAACTCTGCTCCGCCGCTCTTTATTCCCCTTATCAGTCAGCTATGAATCAGTCATAACCAACTGCTGAGCTGTGACAGACAGTGTTGTTCTGGACACCTTTCATATATTTACCCTTGACATTTACACTGTTTCATTTCTATTAACATACATACATGTACTCACATATACGTTTTTACATGACTGAATAGACTTTAGAATTCTTTTGAAACCTTTTTCCACTTTGTTTTCCTCGACATGATGTTTACAGGTTTGAGACATTTACCTTGAGCTATAGGCCCCACTGCATTCTTCACCAGATTGAGTTCGTAGAGAACTACGTGGGCCGTTGTGTCAGAAATCAGCTTCTTTCTGACCTCATCCCTTTTGACTTTAACAAATGTTTTCTAATGTGTTAACCGTTTTTGTCATGATATGTCATGTTATGACTTAGATGCTTGTTTACACCTCCTGAGGTTTTCATGTTGTGCCTGACCAACAGCAGATTTCCAATAAATACTGGGTGGGTCGGTCCAACACATGAATCGTTCATGTTGCCTCTGATTAGGCCTGACAATAACTGCTTCCATTGGATAATATATTGTCCCATAAATAATAATAATAACAATTTTGTTATCATTTTCATATCCTTTTATGCCACTAATATACAAATAAAATAATAGCATAATAATTCAAGCACACCATTTCAAAAAGCAATAAACTTTTCATTTTTAAGAATATTTGGACAGTGGAATAAGAATATGAAAAAAATTAAAACATTTTTTTTTAAAAGTAATTAACACCTGTTCATTTAATATGAAGTTAAAAAAATTCTAAAATTATAGTAAATTTTATAGTATTTCTTTTTTTTTTTTTAAATAAAAAATGATATAGTAAAATTATAATACCTTTCATAGCAGTCGCCCAAAATTACTTACTTGGAGACAAAATTCGTCCAACAAAATCAAAATCAAATGGTGCCTCCTACGACTAATAGACAGACTTAGCGAAGCTCTGGGAACACTATAATTCACGGGTGTGCTACAATCGGCCCCTGGGATGGTTGGCCTTGGAGCTGGGTGGTTTGCTGATGGATTTACACAGTGGAGGATGAAGTTGTTGGAGGGTGAAACTACAAACGATGGACTTTTTGGCTCGTAACCAGGGGCTGGTAAGCTAACGACTATCAGGACTGTGCTTTTTCCACTCCGAAAGTGCCGCTGCAAGCTACCAGTAACCATGTTTCCCACAGAATTTGAATCTATGTGTGGCAGCAGATGACGGGAGGATGCTGGGGGGGTTCTTGCCTGTGTGTCCTTGTGTATTAGTCTGTGCTCCTTCTCTGAATTCTGAGGTGCATAGTTGATCAGCTGATTCAATCACAGCTGATCAGATCCCATGGATGAGAGGAGCAGCTGTTTGTGAGCAAAAGCAAACTTTTACACTCAGCACATTGATGGGTTACGTTTCACTTTCGCTGCTCTTGGCGTTCCGGTGCTCCTTCTGTGACCAGAGTACACTCTGTGCTGCGTGAGTAGGGATGAATAAATAACCAAACAGTACCAAGAGCACCTCTAATTAATGGTCCAGTTCCAACAATAGAAAATCAAAACATGGCGGCACATGTTTCAGTCATGGCGGGCTGCCACGAATAAATAAAAATGTTAGAAACCCTGGGTAAGCTACGCTGGGTGGTTTCGAGAACTCTGTTTATTTTGGCATCATGTTGGCTAAAATGTTGGTGACGTCCTTACTGCATGTGATCAAGCATGCATTTAAACACAACGGGCAATATCAAGGTCAGCTAATGATCAAGGTCATGTCTGTATATTGTACAATAAGTCAATGGCATAATTATTGTGCCAGGCCTACTTCTGATTTTCTGTTTCACCTCAAATGGTGCTTTAGTCTTCCCATTTGGTTATCATTGCATGACCGGAAACTTAACATAATACACTGTAAGGTAGCGCAAGCAAAAATGAGTGGTGCAATGTCCTGTAAGATCTTGACTTTTTTTTTGAGGCCTCTGGTCATGGCTGATGACACTTTGCTCATCTCAGCTGGACTCAGAAACTATGTTCTGTCTGTTGCTGTGTATGGCTCCACTAATGTGAGGACATTGCCCAAATCAGCATGACTTCATCACCAGAATGCAGAGTCAATATTATAAGCAGCTGAGGGATGAGCTCCTGTAAGAAAATAAAGTCCTGGTGGTTTTCATAGAATTTCAATTTTGTCATCCAGGAGGAAGTACAGTCTCGCCATTGGAACAAGTCACAAGCTACCATTCATCCTTTTGTCTGGTATCGGAGGGACAGTGATGGGAAATCACAGCATGTTTCATACACTGCAATTTCAGAATGTGTGTGACCCATGACACAGCTGCAGTCCTGCTCTTACAAAGGCATGCCATACAGCTGCTTGAAAGAAAGCTAGGATAACTCTCAGGGAAGGTCTTGTGCTTCTCACATGGTCATGCAATGTAGTACAAAAACTGCGAAGCTTCCAGAGCCGATGCCTCCACTTGGAAGACTTGGTGTGGAAACAGAGTGGAACTGCTCATGGCAAATGACCATGTGATGCCATTGGGGGAATGATAAAAAGTCTGGCAACTAGAGCAGCGGATTTTTTGGCCATTTCAGGACCAACTACAGGCTCCTTGGACCTCTTTGTTAAGCTGCAGGAAAGTTTATTTTCACAAAAGAGTGAAAATAAACCTGAGAGATTCAGTGAGAAGCACAGACATACTGGACTTGGAAAAAATATTCAAGTATTTTTCTTCTTCTATTTTTTTTTTTTTTTTTTTTGGAGCTACTGGTATTTAGTATTTTTTGCTTGATGCAACTTTATACTTCTACTTCACTAAGTGAAAGGCAATTCTGTACATTTTGCTGCACTACAATTATTTGATAACTTTAGTTGTGGGGCTTTCCTAAATTAACGTCATGCACCCAAATGGACCTTCTACATCCTTTACTTTCCTTAGACATCCTGTGGTTGATTTGGGTGATGCATTCACATCAGTGGAGCCATAGGGGCTGTAAACATGCCATATTTGGGCCCTGCTTAGCAACCTCAGATGCAACCTGCCGCCACGCTTTTGAAAGCTGGCACAAAAAAGGCACAAAGGTAGTGCCCATCGCCCACTGCCCGACCTTGTGTTTTCCAGATGGTTATAGATGAAATTTTGAAAGTCATGCCAAAAAGTTTTACCACTTGGGGTAAGTGGAGAAATTGATGTATCGATAAAAGGTTAATGCCACTGAGTATAATGAATATACATTAAACAATTAAGCGATGAAATACAGTCAGGACATACCACCATTGCCACTGCAATCTGTATTTGTTGTCTCTGAATGGCTTTTAAAGATGCTTTTGCACACAAGGCTGTTACCAGAACTCTTCTAGGAGCACATATCTGTAATATTAGTTAGTAATATAAATAATAATAATAATGATGATGATAATGATTATAAACTTAATTTATATGGCACCTTTTGAAACACACATACAAAGTGCTTTACACAACCGAGTAAAAGACAAAGCAATTAAAACAAGATAAAAGCAATAAAAACAGAAAACACATAAGAGAGTAAAACACACAATAATAAAGCAGTTAAAATCACCAAAAGGTCATTTTAAACAAGAAGGTTTTCAGAAGTGATTTCAAAGATGAGACTGAGTTTGCAGCCCTGATCTCCTCAGGCAGGTCAGTCCAAAGTTGTGGAGCTCAAACTGCAACGGCTTTATCACCTTTGTGACTGAATCTAGATGGAGGAACAAGAAAAGATGCATCTGAGGATCTCAGGGTGCAAGAACATCGAGCAATTAAAGATCTCTTATGTAACTTGGAGCAAGGCCTTTCAGGTAACCAGTGTCGGGAAGCCGGGATTGGTGTGATGTGGTCATGCTTGATAGTCCAAGTCAAAATTCTGGCAGCAGAGTTTTGGATGAGTTGGAGGCAGGAGAGGGATTTTTACTGATGTCAGAGAGCAAGTAATCGCAATAATCTTATTGACTGGTTATGAATGCATAAGTAACAGTTTCCAGGTGTTTGTTAGAAAGTAATGATCTGATCCTGGAAATATTTCTGAGATGGTGGAAGCCAGATTGAACTACTGAACTAGTTATTGCGTGTGAAAGAGAACCTTGCATTTGTCCCATGATCAATATCTCTGTCTTATCAGCGTTAAGCTGCATGACATGGATGTGGAGTGGAAATGGATGTGGATGAATGGAATGTGGATGAAGGCAAATTAGCAGATTAATAGTGTTTCGGTTGTTATTTGTTGGATCACAGCTTAAATAGATCTGAGTATCATCTATGTACAAATGGAAACTGATATCATGTCTGAGTATTAGATGGCCAAGAGGGAGCATGTAGATTGAAAAGAGGATCGGACCTAGCACTGACCCCTGGGGCACCCCACAGTGGACATCTGTTGCACCAGACTTGGCATCAGCAATACCCACACAAAAACGCCTGTCCATTAGGTATGACCTAAATCTTTTTTAGAGCTGTGCCATTGATACCTACCCAGATTTGAAGACGGCCTAAAGGGATGACATGGTCCATAGTGTCGAATGCGGCACTTGACTCGAGAATAATAATGGTTTAATGGCCAGCATCCTTTGATAGTAACAAGTCATTTAAAACCTTAAGAAGTGCAGTTTCAGTGCTGTGCTTCTTTCTAAAACCAGACTGAAATTTATCAAAGATATTATTGTCATTAATAAAAGCTAGCAATCCTTTCTAAAACCTTTGCTAAAAATGGGAGCTTAGAAATGGGCCTAAAATTATTCAGATTGGAGGACTCAAGAGAGCAGTTTAAATTGTATGAAATACAGGAGGAAACGGAAGTAAAAACTAAGAATTTTATTAATTGGAGGGCATTTTTCAGCCCAGGAGGACTACCTTTGCTTTTCAGTATAAGAAAATAAGGTGTGAACGCAGCAGATACAAAATACACGTGGAAGTTTTATTAATTGGATTGTGTTCACAGGAAATATAAAACAGACAACTGTACTGTTATTTTTAGTTTTAGGGAGATAACAGTCGATAGATGAGGTCTTGAGGGCCCCTGTCTGCTAAAGTTTTGGTCATTCTGGTAGATCAAACCACATTTCAACACTACATTTCAACATTACATTTCACAATACAAACTTTTGGCCTGTACTGTATGTGTTGTAGAAGCCACGTAAGGAAAACATCTATATCATGGCAAAGTGTGTGCAAGATTTCTAAGTTCAGATAACTAGTGCATTTTTCTCAAAGTCCCCAGGCAAATTCTGTTTTCTATGCTGTTTATGTTTCACCTTAATATCCCCAGAGGCAATTTAGTCACTTCAAACAGGTAAAACATCTTCAACCTGTTGCCAAATAAAATCCGTCCTTTCACCACCTCCTGTTTGTTACAATCCATTAAGACTGATGATGACCCTTTTCGTCAGCTACAGATAAGACATTCCCCTTGTCAAAAGCTATCAGCAAAACTGTTCTCTGTGACAAGCAGATTAAATTCACCGCCTGGTAGCCTCCTTGAATGATCTGACAAAATAGAGAAATTAAGCATATTTTGTACCCGTTCAAAATTCTGCGAGACACATCTTCATGACCTGATAATTGCACTGAGATTTCTGGTGCCAGTTGTAGCCTAAAGCATATAGAAATAGGTCCATGATTGGAAGGTTATTGGTTTAAACCCCTGACACCCCCAACACCTTGAAGGGGAGAATGAACAAGTAGTGCTCTCCCTTTCTCATCTGCTAATGTTGAGGTGTCCTTGAGCAAGGCAATTAACTACTATGTGCTCAAGTGAAATGACTCGGTGACTGATTTCAGGAGGCAGTTTTTGTGCGTGGCAGCTCCCAGATGTGACTGCACGTCAGTACATGGCTGTGGAGCAGACTGGGTCTGAAAAAGGCTGTGCATGCTCAGTGAGACTTTAACCTGAAAAGTGAAGGACTTACAGTAAATGTGCTCATCAGGTGAATTACTTCAGGTAGCAGGTAAAGATGACCTGAGCTGCTCCAGATATATTCAATGGATCTGTAGCTGCATTAATTTGACTAGCTACAACATTAATGACAAATGACAAATATGTTATGCTGACAGTGGCTATTGTGTTAAATATAAACACTTAGTATTGTGACATATTCCCATGTAAAACAGGATAGGCAGGCGGGATATTATGCTGGGAGGAATTTGATTTGATTGTTGAAAAGTGGCCACGTCACAACAGTGAGGCCTGGCAGTGTCACGCAGAAACTGTAAATCACCAGTTTCATCACGATTATAATGACTCTTTTGTCGAGATACACCGATCCAGCTTTTTCAGTTTCGATACCGATCCCGATGCTGTGGCTTTGAGTATCAGCCGATACCCAATACCAATCCGCTACCATGGTTGACCTAAAAAGCTATGTACCTTTACATGTAGAACAGAAAAGACTAGTGGCATCAGACATGGATGACTACACAGTTCTTTCCTAAGATAAAGTGAAACAAGATGAAACAGATTAATAGTGTTGTCACGATACCAAAATCTTTGTTTCGGTACCAATACCAATATGAATTTCGATACTTTTCGATACTCTTCAGTACTTTTCCAAAGGAAAAGTCCTTTTGGATACAAACCTTTAGAACAATAAATAGTAGGGGTGTAACGGTACCAAAAAAATCATGGTTCAGTAAGTACCCCGGTATGGATGTCACGGTTTGGTAACTCAAATGTTCCACCAAGTTTGTGTTATCTCGTGTTGTCTCCCTTTCCGAGGCAGACTTTCTCTTGTCTTTTTTCACGTGCGCCAGCTACGAATGTTGATACAGGTGTTGTCATACACACCACTTGCGAATATCTGTGCTCCAATAGGAACAAGAAAGGTGTTTGTGTGCATAAATGAGTAAAACAAATTAACTAAATTAATGAATTGAATCAGTTTCAAAGTACCGGTATTTTCCAAATGCAGTATAGTACCGTTTGGAATACTCTGGTACCGCGGTACTACTTTAGTACCGGTATACCGTGCAACACTATGCAATGAACTATTCATTTTTAACAAAAATAAACAATTGTGCAGCAGCAGTTGAAATAGTGTGAAATACCTCCAGACAGCAGATTCTCTCCTTCGCTCCATGACTTAGCTTGCGTCACAATAGATTTCAGGTATGGGTTGCATTTTCTGATACCCGATCCATCTATTTTGATGGTATCGGGCCGATATTCAATCCAGATATCAGATCGGTGCATCCCTACTCTTTTGACAACGATACAATATTTGCTGATATGACAAAGTCTGTCATGATACGATTTTGATTAATGTGATTCAGCGGCCTGCCATCGATATGAGACAATACTATCTTTCCATTTAACACAAGCTGTTACAGAAGAAGCTGCCAACTCTTTGTTTTTTTGCTTTTGGCCATAAAGGATAAAAACAATACATAAATAATAAGTGCAGGTTACTTTAAACTTAGTCCACTAACACACATAAAACAGCACATGGGATAAGTTAACCTTCAGGGCTTTCTGTCAGAGAGAACTTTATGGAAGATTTTAACCTAAGCCATCATCTTTTTTTATTAAACTTCGGGTCTATCTGGCCTATAGCCCTGAAGACAAACTTCTCCAAACAGCCCTAAAACATGGATTAATAATAAGATCATTTCAAAAGCATAAAATTCTCCTCAGTAATAACTGTCAAGGTTCATAGACAAAACAATTGCTTTTTGCTAGTCAGCCATTATTAACTTGAACATGTTTACATTGCTCTAATTAGCCTAGCAGCTAGCAGACTTTCCCCCCCTCTACTCATAGCTTAACAAATTACATGTAATGTAATTATTTTTCTTGCTCACCGTTGGTTTAAGTCACTGCATCTCCCGACAGAACAGCACGTTTGATTTTCAGCCTGCATGCACGTTTTTTCAGCTGAACTTTGTTGAAACACAGCAGCTAATGTTTCTGTATTGAGAAGTTAGTGGAGTGAGATGCTAATCCAGGCAGGTGCATCGTGTTTATTCTCATAAGTTTATTGGTTAGATATGTGCTTTGACTGTTGACCTGCATTTTCTCCATAATTGAAAATATTTCCACACTGCTGATTTATTTCCGAGTAAATAACGTTATCCTCATCATCTATCTCCTGGCTGTTTGCTATCTGCCTGCTGCTGTTTGATGGTGACACAGAATTTTAATATAAAAAGGTGTAACGTAAGGATGATGGTATGGATTGATGTTTTCACTTTGCATCAATGATATTGGATCAACGATCATTGAACGATATATTGCCAGATCGATGGATTGTTACACCCCTAGCATGTATCAGAGAGAGAGAGGCAAACTCTGTCGTGTCCTCCATGTAAAGTTGGCTGCAGAAACAGTCCACTGTAAAGTGCCTTTCATTGCTCTCCTCAAGGTGAATAAATTCTAGCCAGAGGTTTAGTTATTACTTTGAGCTTTGTGTGGCCTAAAGTTTCAGATTGATTGATGGGTCAGTGTCATGATATTATTGGCTGAAACCGGTTGTTATGCAAGCAAGTCATATTTCGTTTTACAAGAAGAAAACATGATTGGAATTTGATATAATAATAACTGAGAAATATGTTTTGTTTTTTTGGCATATATTGTTAAATGGCAGCATACTATGGATTGGGATGAGATCTAAAAAGGGTTAAAAGCCATTTTTCATTTCATCTTGACTTAGAGTACATTTTGCTGTTAATACTTCTGTACTTTAACTAAAGCAAGAACACAAAGCCCTTGTATAGGAGTATTTTTGCATTGTGGTTCTGCTACACTAAATAGGGTAAATTGTGTGAATACAGACGGACATAAACTCACTAAGCATACAGTAAGTGAGTCTTAAAAATATGTTTTTCTCTTTTCCTGCACTGCAGGTTTTGTTTTAATGCAGGTTTTTGTTTACTTATGTTTGATTGCTAGGCTGGTTGTTGTTCTTTGTGGGTACGCTGGTTTGTTGTCATTTGTTTTGAGAAACGCTCCACAGTGAAAGTAGATATTCAATAAATTCACCACAAGTGTTGACACTGTGCAGGAGCAGATTTTTGTTCCTTAAGAAGCAGTGCTTAAAAGGAATTACCCAGTGATCTAGACTGAATAAACTGCACACATAATAACATTACTTACATGCTTTAATATTAAAGTTCTTTAAATTTCACTGAAAAGGCAAACTAGCACAGGCTGGAAAATGTGGTAATGATAGAATTAAATTGCAAACAGCTGCTATTTCCCCCCGAATAATTTGCACTCCATGAAACAGAGTGCTATTTGCACTTCTGTCTCAAAAATTATTTGTATTCTGGACCATGCAAAGTTATTTGTTTGTTTTCAGTCCTTTGGTTTAATAAGGCTGCTAATATCAATTACAACAAAGATTGCCTTGAATCTGTGCCTGTGCTGCCGGGTTTGTGCACTCAGGAGAGATCAGATGCAGGAAGAGATCTAACCTCTAAACACAGGATTTCTAATTGCTCTGACATTGCTCACGCCATTGGGCCTCATTTGTATGTTCAGGTGAAGGAGCAATTTGGTCTAATGCATTGACACAGATCATTTCCCTCCAACTTCTCTCGCTCCTCTCCTCACTTCATCAGCTGAAGGTGGACGGGCAGAGAGAGTAATATACTGAACCCATCTGTTCATCTGTCAGACCTTTTCTCCTCGCAATTTATGGCACGTCTATTTGTTGAAGTGCCTTCCCTCCCACAGAGGCCCCCGAGAGAAGCTGCAGAAGTGAACAATTCTCACACCGGTTTCACAACCTGTGAAACTGATTTGATGAGTCGAGCCGGATCATTTGTGATGGAGGCTTCAGATGCATTCCAGACTAATGGCAGTCAAGGCTACAAATTGCACCCACTTACACCCATATCTTGGTAAGCCTACTGTCTGGGGCTAAGAGGAGTCTGCCCGACTCCACCGAGACAGGTGTGCTTCTGGCAGCTCTCTCTGAAGTATTGTCAGGCATCTTTTAGCAGTTCCGCCCCTATCAAAAGCAGCTAGAGAGACAGGGAGTGGGTGATCCTGCACACCTTAAACCAGCTGCTTCCTTTGATCTGCTTGCTAGGTTCACTTGGTTTGGATTATGAAGCCATCTTTATATGCACACGCACATATTTTATCCAGCAGGAAGCCAGAATCTGTGCCATCTGACACAACCTCTAAAACAACTGCTGATTAACAACAGAAGGCCAATCAATTCCCTCTGTGAGCAAGCTCAGGATTCACCACTGCTCTTATGGCAGACATATGGTAATTTTTTTCACTTAGCATAAATTATAGTCTGGTACACTTCTGTGCCTGTGCTGGAGGTCTCCTACTAGTGTTGTCACACCGCATTAGACAGGTTTTAGACATTCATTCACTGAGGAACTCAGAGTAATGGCTACTTTGCTTTCAGTTTCTTTTTTTTTTGTCTTGATCAACATTAGTAATCATCCTTGACCTGCAGCACTCGACAGTGCGAGCGTTTCACTCGTATTTGCGACTAAAAATAGGTGTGTGCGAACTGTAAAAAATATTTAGGGGCACATGTGTGCATAAAAAAATCAGCCAAAGCAGCCTATATTTTTGTCATTAAAAAAATATGATAATCTAACCGCAAATGCTGGAGGAACTCCAGCCGCCTTCCCTCTTCTCTCTTCCCCGTGTGACACGGTTATGGGTGGTTTTCCAAGCCACTGTCAGCACAATGAATATAAGTCCCACTGTTGGCAGGGTGGAAATAAGTCAAAGTGTGGCGGAGGAGACGGACTGGGTTAAGCGGCGGACCTCCGGGGAAGCCCTCTCCCCTCTCCCCACAGTGAGGGACCGTTCTCCAAGCTACCGCTGCTGGGCAGTGTGGAAATAAGTCAAAGTGTGGAGGGTTAAGCGGCGCCGTTCTCCCCGCAGTTAGGGACCGTTCTCCATGGCCAGGCTGTCGGCTGGGTGGGAATAAGTCAAAGTGTGACAGAGAAGAGGGACTGGGAAAAGCGGCGGCCCTCCGGGAAAGCCTGCTCCGTTCTCCCTGCAGTCAGGGACCGTTCGCCACGGTACCGCTGCTGGGCAGGGTGGAAATGAGTCCTGCAGAGTTTCAGAGGACCTGGAGAATGTTTGAGGATAGTAATAACATTATATAAGATAATCATATTGCAAAGATAATATATATAAGATAATAACATTAAAGACAAAATTAAATTGCAATACTTTTTCAAAAGTTGATGATTTTACCTTAATATTTTGTATACAAATTCATTAAATAATTTTGCTTGTAAATGTCTATTTGTGTCACGTTTATTACATAAAACACATTATTTGATCAATTTACATTGTGCTCCTAAAGTTCTTTGTGCGCTCCTTACTTTTTCAACTTAGGAGCACATGTGCTCCTTGGGAAAAAAGTTAGAAAAAAAAGCCCTGACCTGCATTACAGCTCAGATAAATCCAATCATATAAACAGCAGAAGACATGGCTCTGTTGCTTTATTCACTACCTACAACACGAATCATTTCACACCTCAGTAGTTATTGGAGCATTTAGTTGAAGTGAGGTTGTAACTGGAAGGTTGTGAATCTGTGTTTTCACACAGGCTGAGAATAATGCCATGTGAGATGGAAAAGTCAACAGTGATATTTAACCCTCCCACAGCAGCCACTGCCAATGTGTTCCAGTGGACCTTCCCACTGACTAATTGCTGAGACTGTAGCTGTATGAGGATACTCTCAGGTGTGAATGGCAATCAGCAGCACCTCCTTGTCCCCAGAATTAAAGCTCTGATTGTCTGAACGTTTAAGTGATCACTGTGAAATTGCCAGCTCTCTCTCTCTGCCGCCTCTTCTCTGTTTTTGTCTCTGGCACTTGTCCAAACCAGTCCTCCCCTTCTTGAACTTCACTACAGAGTGTCACTCCACATGAAGTCACACTCACAGGGTGAGGGTATAAATAAACAGACACGGCTTGGGCGACACAGGGGCTCACTGTCGCCTCACAGCAAGAAGATCCTGAGTTTGTGTGTGTGTGTGTGTGTGTGTGTGTGTGTGGAGTTTATGCGCTCCTGTCCTACCACCCCAAAAGACGTGCATGTTGGGTGTTAGGAATACACCTGCCAAGTAACTGGCCTGAGAAGAGGAGTTGGTCCCCCTGGTGTTGAGCTGTGAATACCCACTGCTCCTTAATAATTAGGAGAGGAAAATGTTTGCTAATTTCCGCTTTCATTGTGCATGCTACTGTGAGGCACATGTACCTCTGGTATGCAGAGCTCTGCATGAGTGTCTTCAGAACCACAGCTCACTTGACCACAGTTAAAAATGTTATGGTGCATTTAATTAATATTTGAAACCATGCAATGTGTGTAAAAATGTTTGAGGATGTGTAACTCATAAATTCAGTGATATAAATGGGGTTAATAAAGTTATAAAAAGGTATAATTAGAGGAGCAGCTTCAGTAGTTTGAAATAAACTATGGTGTCCTGAATGTTTTATGAACAGCTGCGGACTTCTCAGACTCTTTTTGCGAGTCACTGCTAAGAGGGAACTCATTCAGCGGCTCCTCTGGCAGTAGCACAGTGTCTCTTCCTCTCTTCTTTCTCTGTGAGCACACAGGACTCATTGTTGCCACGTGATTTTGACCTAAACCTTTATATGTAAACCTATGTGTTGCTTGCGGCTTGACAAAAAACTACATATATGAATGTGTGATAGTGGTGGTATCAAACCAGCTTGTCACAGGTTACAGCGTGATGATTAGAGGAGAAACAGCAGAGCATAGAGGTCCAGGTGGAAAAAATCAACTCAATCATATAGGATTTTGCTAAAAGAAGGAAATCACCTGTTCATTTATATGCATAGATCCCAGGGTACATTTTTTTGTATTTGGAGCTGTTTAAATGCGTAGTTTGTGGTAGATTTTATTTTGTTGAACTATTGATATTGTATACAGAATCTGAATCTCACTCTGAGTCACTGTTGTTGTTCACAAACTAAAGAAATGAGAGATTGTTTTTGTTAAGTTTTTATCAAATATTTGAAGGCAAAATATTAGGTTGACATGTAAAACTTACTATATCACTAAATTTGTTGCAATTCTATGTTCTTAAAATAATAATAAAATAAATTATTCTTACTAATTTGTCATACTGTTAAGAATATCATTATATCACCATGTCATTCAATATCATCGCAAAAATACCCTGAAATACTGTGATATTTTTTTAGGGCCCACCCCTATACAAGTATTGAACATTCTGTCATAATATACATGTTTTTATATTTTTAAACACTTTACATTGCAGTGTTCAACATTGTAGCATAATGCACATACTTTTTATATTTTTACATATTCTTTATTTCCATACTACTTATTTCTACATACTTATATTTCTCTATGCTTTATATCAGAGCAACTGTCAACGTATCACAATCCCCCCCCCCCACCCCCGGAGATATAATAATAAATTATTTCTGATTACTATAATTAAACTGATAAATTTGCCCTTAAGTGTGAAAATAATGCAAGTATATGAAAGAGAAAATTGTTCTTGTTCTGTTTACGTGATATGAAAAAAGTCAATTTGAGAAATAAACATTTAAAATTTGACAACTGTCTACAACATCTAACAATCAGCATTTGTTTAAGACCCCTCAACAATCTGTTAGACCCCTTTCTCTCACTTATTGCTTTCCCAAATTGTTGGATCATTCCTTTTTTTGATTGTGGCTAGACTGTATGTTCTTCACAAATATTTTGAAGGCGTTTAAGATGTGACAATGAATTGACGCAAAAATAAGTGATGGAGCATCAGTAAGAGAGATCCATTATTACTGATCAGTGTTGCTTCAGTGCGGTCATTGAAACCGAATGGCAAGGCAACAGGTGGGCACACTAATAACATTTTGCCGGTTTACATCAGGTGTGAATTTAGAAAACTGTGATGAGTGTCACTTGGTGTTGCTCAGGATTGAGATATTAGCTGCTGCACATGTAAAACGATAAACAATCTTAGTACAGACTTGGATGAAGAGTGAAGAGTCTCGAGTTTTGATAAATTACAAGGAGGTTTATCAAATCAAGTCTGTTTGCTTCATCAATTCATGTCTGCTTAAATCAGTTAATTTAGTTGTCTTTATTTAAACGAGCCAAATTTAAGAGCAGATTTATAATTTCAATTATATTTTAGTCAACCCTGTTACTTAATTCACAATTTATCAATTTAACCATCATTTAATCAACCCCGTTGTAATCATTTAAATTTCGTGAGCTCTATCTGTAATACAAATGTGTTTACTCATTTATCCCACACTAACGATCTGTGCTGAAACGCCTCCCTACCCTCAGTCAGTGAACGGTAGCACATCTTTACAGATGTAGAGCCAAGCCTCAGCCCGGCATGGCACATCAGCTTGGAGTGACAGGCTGCCATTCTGATTTAAGCTAATAAAAAATAACCTCCACTTTGCTTCCAGAGCTGACATATTGCATATGCGGATGCAGGAGGAGCAGCAATTTATTTCTTCACAAGGGGTCACTTGTATTTTTAATAATTCATCCAGCATATGTTGAGATGTCAGTTGCTGCTCTTTGATCAAAACCTAGGCTGTCTCTCGCTGAGCCATCAATTTCCAATGAAAGTGTTTGGACTTCAACACACACACCTGCCATGAATGTAGCACAGAGATCTTCCTCATATTCCCTGGCACAACACACTCTGAGATGGTACACTCCGCAGGAATAAAATGTTATCATCACGTTTGCACCGTTGTAGTGAGGAGACGGCAAAATAGTGGAGCAGTGCAGAGAGCAGTGCTGCCTGGAGAGAACATGGCAGCAGAAGTTGAATTTTCAGGAGTTCGAAGCCTTCTGCTGCCCTCTTGGGATGTCCGTGTACATCTGGCTCTTCTCTCTTGGTCTTCTTTCTTCTTACCGCCTGTCAATGAGCCTTAATAGGAAACATTTCTGCTGCTTCTAGGTCAACTAATGTCTGTCACTCCCCTCCTCCATGTGTCTATGTTTTTTCCCCGCATACTTCTGTTGTTTGTGTTTTGCTTATTTGCAGCACTTCTCGATTGGAGTGCATTCTTGTTACTGTTTGTGCTTTCAACACTGTATGTGTTTTGTCCTTTGGGGCCACCATACTCGATAGATAACAGTCTCTGTGTAGCTGTTGATTTAGACGGTTGGATTATGAGAAAGAAATAACAAATTTCACCAGTGCAGTTCCTGGTGTTATCTTAATGTTGTTTATTCACACTTTTCTATTTGTTGCTTCAGGTGAGAAATGGTTGCAGTGTTCAGAAACACCAAAGCACCAACACCCAGTCTCGTCTGCGCGGTGAAAATAGAAGCTCAATCAAATTACAAAAATAAGTACAATGGGGTAAAATCAAAATGATAAACTCTCCGGGGAATAGGCGACAACAACACAAGCATCTCTTCATATAAACACACACGCACACACACATTACACTCTGTTTTTTTTTTCTTTTAGTTGTAGTTTTATGAGAAGTTGTGATATTGCTGTCTGACACCTTGTAGTTATTCAAGAGCCAGCTTAGTATTCATACAAACATAATTAGAATGTAAGTGGACAAAGATATTTCCCACAAGGTAGTAAAGGGTAGTTGGATAATAAAGTTATGTTTCTATGGCAACTGCCTGCACAGATACAATATCAAGGAAGAGTGAAGAGCAGAGGAGGGGATGGACAAATTCATGAGACTTGGAGTGTGCCTGTCTTCCCTCTCTCAAAATGATCGTCTTGTGCAGCTGCATAGTGAGTAATCTCAGACGAAAAGGTTCACTGAGCACATATGCCATCAATCAATCAATCCATCTGCCTGTCTGTGAAAAGATATCAGATGAATTGTATGATGGTATATTATTTGTAAAAAATACTCAGGTCAAGATAACTATCATATAGTTATTGTAAATCAGTGTATGAAATCAGCTGTAATGAATCAGATATTTTAAAATGATGTTTCCTTATATGTTAAGTCATTAGATTCAATGTTAAAGATATGACAATTATAGGTAGATGAAGCTTTAACCAGGCCACAGTGTTTCAGATAGGATACTGCAATGATATCTTGGCTCCTTCTGCAAATATAAGTGTTGTGGACCAGACGTTTCACTGGGTGAAACTATTCATAGTTGTTACAGCCACACTGTGCAGGTATCTAACTGCACAGGCTATTGTCTCATGACTTGCCAAAAGGGCCTTTATAGGGTGTAAACTAAATATATTCCGTACACTTACATAACAAGCACAGCAGGGTTAAATTCCTAGTTTTGATAAGATATTGTCGAATAGACAAGCAGAAAATTTAATATAACCAAACCTGCTGTGCAGTAAATTAGGACTGCAGCTAATGATTCATTTTGTAATGATTAAATCTGTTGATTGGCTCCTTCAAAAATGAAACAGCTGCAGACTTTTAGAGCCACTGTTAAAGCTCAGGTGAGTTTTGTGTATTAAAAAACATGTTTTCAGGATCATGTGCTTTACATGTTTTTGCTTGAGACTTTGATGTTACCTTTGTCTCGGGTCAAATGCAGAGGTTGTTTGACAGTAGATGGTTAAATGGTGCCATAATAACGATAGTTTGGAGCTGATTAATCACACGATTTTTAAAACCCTCCAATCGTAATGGAAATTAACCTGCACTTATATAGCGCCTTTCTAGTCTTTGTCCACTCTTTTACATAGGGATGCACCGAATATTCAGTAACCGAATATATTCGGCCGAATATTGCAAAAAAACATATATTCGGTATTCGGTGGAATAAGTGAAAAGCAAGGCCGAATAATAGCGGCGCGGTTTTGATAACGCAATTCAACAGCGTGCCGTGACGGGCGGATTAAAATGTCGGCAGTGTGGCGATCCATCCGTCACAGCACTCGCATTTGCGACTAAAAATAGTTTTGAGTGAGCAAAATAGGCTTAAATCATTCAGCATGCTGTGCGAGCAGCCTACAGATTTCAGCAGAAACAAAAGGCGAATCCCACCGATTGTGGGTTGAACAGGGGTCACAGACAGTAATGTATTCCTGTCAAATACGGCGGTCATCGGCTTACCGGCGAGGAGAAGTCGGCTCCAATAATATCCTCTTCTTGGTGTGTGGACTGCCCAGAAGTACCTGAACAGCCGAGCCAGCCGAACACAGGTATGTGACGTATCAGAGGAGAAACGAGCCGTTAACGGTCCACAAACCTCAGCGCACTTTAGGGACTGTTCTTTACTTATGAAGGGACTTGTCAGAGGAGAAGGGTGGCTGGTTGATTCTTATTTTATTTATTTATTTTATTTTGATCCCCCCTATGTTAATCACTTATTGATGCTGTTTTTGAAGTATGAATAAGTCAATAAGTAATTTTATTCCATTGAAATATCATTGATGTATTATAGAAAAGTGATTTATCTTTTTATAAATGACAAAAGGCACATCTGCCTCATTTTCGCTGTGGTATTGTAATACTACTCAGAACCATGGTATTTTCATTGGTATTGTACAGTGGGATCCAATTTTTGTACCGTGACAACACTAATCTGGAGGGGGTTCATCTGCAAAAACTAATGAAAAACTAAACAATGATATTCGGTATTCGGTACTCGGTATTCGGCCAGGCGTTTAATATTATTCGGCTTCGGCTTTGGCCACAAATTTTCATTTCGGTGCATCCCTAATTTTACACTACGAGTCACATTCACCCATTCACAAACACATTTACACGCTGGTGGCTGAGGCTACCATACAAGGTGCCATCTGCTACTGAGTTTTTAACACACTCACACACCAATGGAACAGCCATCGGGAGCAATTTGGGGTTGACTATCCTGCTCAAGGATACTTTGACATGCAAACTGGAGGAGCCAGGGATTGAACCGCCAATCTTCCCAGCAGTGAATGACCTGCTCTACTTCTGAGCGCCACAGCCACCCCAATCGATCTTTAACTTCATTACAAGCTGGATCACTGGTGAACTGACCCTATAAGTCAAAGAAATAAATACATGATAAATACACATACACAATAAACATATATCTAGATCACTGTGTATGAAACTCAGAATAATAAATACCTAAATTAGGGCTGCTCGATTATGGAAAAAATCATAATCATGATTATTTTGGTCAAAATTGAAATCACGATTATACAAACGATTATGCGGCGCACTTGATGACTTATATTATTTACACAACGGCATGCCATTTCTGTCTCTACATGGTTGCTTGTTTACAATTCTCCTCTGTTCTCTGTATCGCTCACGGCGGAGTTCGGCCCTGATGGCCGCACACACACACACGCACAGACCAACCTCTCTTGCCCTCCCTATGCCATTTTCCGCACGCTGTTTTTAAAATCTTCTGCGATCACCTGCCCCTCGCATTATTCGTAGTTCACCTACTTGACTGGCTCGTGGAGTGAATAGAGAGGAGGGGCAGTATTGTGCATGCGCGGCTTCCCTAGAAGACAAAATAACATCTCCAGGCGGCCGTGACCAAAAATCGTTTACCCTCAATTTCATTAATTTTGAAATCGTTTGACCTCAAAATTGTAATCACCAGACGATTAATTGCACAGCCTTAACGTAAATAGATATATAAATCTGGAACTGGATATCAAACTAAGTAAAAAAAATTCTAGGTTTGGGCGATTTTTATTTTTCGAACAATTATTTCACCTCAACGTTAACCTGAGTGTCTCTGGTGCACATTGACATTACCTTGACTTTATGTATGGAGCCTCCATGTAAAACATTGATTAAAGATGGGCTGTATTCCTTTTACTTGTGTTTAAAATATCTGTTTCAATTGCCTTTTTAGTATTTGTAATTGGTATTTGACTTGGCTGAAAAAAAACAAATGTAAACGGCAACAACATACTGTAGAGCGGAGAAATTTTTAGTGTTTTCAGAAAATAATTTCCCCATGATTCATAAAACATAAAAACAAGACTAGATCAAAACCTAGAATATGGCTGGACTGTGTATGAAATGCTAGAGGGTCTTTAATTTCAAGCAAAGGCTTTAATGTGAAGCAGGTACAAGGAGTGGCAGCATTCGCTCACTAACAGACTTTTGCATTTAAGTGTCCAGTTGATTAGTCTGCTGACCTCCAGCCTATTGCCACATTATGAAGAAAACGCTGTGCTTGCATTTGAATTCATCAAACAACATGTGCACTTAGTTACCTTCCCTCATCAAAAGCTGAGTCTACAGTCAAAAGCTTTTATAAAAGCAGCTGCAGTGGCTTTCTGAATGTGGTTCAAACATGGCTCTCAAAAGTAACCCACTTCTCTTTGGTTTGTATTTTTTAAGGGTAATTGGTGGCACAGAGACAGCAGGCCACACACACTCACACACACACACAAACATTTTAATACTTTTATTTACAGTTGTGTTGCATACAGATCATGAATAATGAACAACACAAGTTTCTGTCTGCACCATTGTACCTTAATGATGCACAGCCACACTGTAGATTGGTGACTGCCAATGATTGGAGAGGCGGAGTATCACCTTGTGAGTATGTTTTCTGTTTTTTTTTTTTTTATTGAACATCCCTCACCACCAACATATGGACATTGCCTTGACTGACAAATTGACAAACACACATACAGCCTGCAGATATCATTAAAAGACATCAGCTGAAGGCTAATACTTTGTTATCTCAGAAGAACGCCTCCACCAAACTGTGGTCAAAAGTACAGCCTGCTTCCAAAACAAACACCTGTCTGCCGCCGTCATTAACAACAGCTGGTGTGTTGTTGTAAAATTTGAGGTTTGAAAACACATCAAAATGCCTTTTGAACATTTTGCACATGGTAGAACGTTCTTACATTCAGATGACGTCCAGACGCTGTGACCTTGACCGGAAAATCTACTGTTCTAACACATCAAAATATATGAATGGATTTGCACATTAGTGTAGA
Source organism: Epinephelus fuscoguttatus (assembly GCF_011397635.1). Lineage (NCBI taxonomy): Eukaryota > Metazoa > Chordata > Actinopteri > Perciformes > Serranidae > Epinephelus > Epinephelus fuscoguttatus. The sequence goes on along the minus strand of NC_064760.1, from coordinate 17,063,881 downwards.
GTATTTCCATTTTATCCTTCTTGACACTGCATTTTAGATGGAAATACTCTACTTTTTATTCCATTGCATTAATCTGACAGCTGTAGTTTCTGGATACTTTGGATCAATATCTGAAATACAAGACAAATGCGACACACTTTTAGCTACGCATTAATTCACACCGCACACATATATATTCATATAAAATACTCTTTTCCCTGCATAAGGAGTATTTCTCTGATCATACTTGTATTTATTAAAGAATCTTGAGTACTTGTTTGACTGCTGGATGGATCTGTAGTCTTGCTTTGTGAAACTGTGGGAATAATCATGTCATTATTGTAGAGTTGTTAATTACAGAAGAGTGATGAGCAGTTTTCCTGCAGAAGTTTAAACCAGTCCAAATTGTTTTTGTTGTTTAATACAGTGGTTCCTGACTGGTCTAGCCTCAAGGTCCAGATTTCTCCTTAGTTATTAATTTGAGGTCCACACAGTTTAATATATTCAGCATCATACAGTACAGGCCAAAAGTTTGGACACACCTTCTCATTCAATGCGTTTTCTTTATTTTCATGACTATTTACATTGTAGATTCTCACTCTGCGGTCCAGCTCACCCCAAACCATCTCGATTGGGTTCAGGTCCGGTGACTGTAGAGGCCAGGTCATCTGCCGCAGCACTCCACCACTCTCCTTCTTGGTCAAATAGCCCTTACACAGCCTGGAGATGTGTTTGGGGTCATTGTCCTGTTGAAAAATAAATGATCGTCCAACTAAATGCAAACCGGATGGGATGGCATGTCGCTGCAGGATGCTGTGGTAGCCATGTTGGTTCAGTGTGCCTTCAATTTTGAATAAATCCCCAACAGTGTCACCAGCAAAACACCCCCACACCATCACACCTCCTCCTCCATGCTTCACAGTGGGAACCAGGCATGTGGAATCCATCCGTTCACCTTTTCTGCGTCTCACAAAGACACGGCGGTTGGAACCAAAGATATCAAATTTGGACTCATCAGACCAAAGCACAGATTTCCACTGGTCTAATGTCCATTCCTTGTGTTTCTTGGCCCAAACAAATCTCTTCTGCTTGTTGCCTCTCCTTAGCAGTGGTTTCCTAGCAGCTATTTGACCATGAAGGCCTGATTCGCGCAGTCTCCTCTTAACAGTTGTTCTAGAGATGGGTCTGCTGCTAGAACTCTGTGTGGCATTCATCTGGTCTCTGATCTGAGCTGCTGTTAACTTGCGATTTCTGAGGCTGGTGACTCGGATGAACTTATTCTCAGAAACAGAGGTGACTCTTGGTCTTCCTTTCCTGGGTCGGTCCTCATGTGTGCCAGTTTTGTTGTAGCGCTTGATGGTTTTTGCGACTCCACTTGGGGACACATTTAAAGTTTTTGCAATTTTCCGGACTGACTGACCTTCATTTCTTAAAGTAATGATGGCCACTCATTTTTCTTTAGTTAGCTGATTGGTTCTTGCCATAATATGAATTTTAACAGTTGTCCAATAGGGCTGTCGGCTGTGTATTAACCTGACTTCTGCACAACACAACTGATGGTCCCAACCCCATTGATAAAGCAAGAAATTCCACTAATTAACCCTGATAAGGCACACCTGTGAAGTGGAATCAGTAATCAGAGCAAAGGGTGGCTATTTTGAAGAAACTAGAATATAAAACATGTTTTCAGTTATTTCACCTTTTTTTGTTAAGTACATAACTCCACATGTGTTCATTCATAGTTTTGATGCCTTCAGTGAGAATCTACAATGTAAATAGTCATGAAAATAAAGAAAACGCATTGAATGAGAAGGTGTGTCCAAACTTTTGGCCTGTACTGTACTTGTGTTTGGCCATGTTGTACAGCCGTCTCTGTCAAGTAGCTGTTGGTTAGTCACCCACTACTTTTACAAGCACAGTTAAGTGGAGGTACGGTTATAGCTCGTCTAAGCCATTTGATTGGGCTACTGTCCTTGTCCCAGTATACAAGGACGGGAAGGGAATTGATTTATCGACCGAAGTATGTCCGACTTCGCTACCATTGATGGCGATATGCCCCCCCTTCAGTTTGTTAGTGTTGGACCTTTTCCAGTTGACCTATTGCATCACAAACAAACAAGTTAGCTCCGGTTCGCTAGCGGCAAACTGGTACCATGGTGAACAACTTTTCAGCTCTGTACATTTCGTCTGTCCAATAATGCATAGCTCTGGATGAAGATTTCTCCATGTTGTTACCGGCTTCTTCTTCTGTTATGCATTTAATGCTTTTACTTACAGGTCAAAGTCTGGGGTGGAAACTGTGGGGCATGCACAGAGCGCCTTGGCCAGGTTGGGTCCAGTTGACTGTATAAATGCAGGAGTAATTCAACTCCTAATCACATTATCTCTGTGTGTTAGTCCGATTTTGAGAAATTCCATTTAGTATGTTTTCAGTTGGACTAACATGTTAACATGTATTTTAAAAGTCCGGTTTCAGCTGGACTGACACAATAGATAGTTTTTCTCTAATGTCATATAAACATACTGACTCACTCTACAGCAGAAAATGGCACTTCAAAATAAAAGCTCTGTGCTGGAAATTTACTGTACTTAAAAATAAAGTGTGTTTTTTTTACAACATGACACATTTGTGAGTCACTTGCGGTCCGTTCAGAATGGGCCTGCAAGCCACTTTTGAACCACCCACCAGTTGGGAACCACTGGTATAATGTATAATTGTGCCTCCATGCATTATCAGGTGGTAATTGATCTTAAGTGCTATTTGCAGTGACACACTGGCCCTCATTCACCTAATCAACCTACAGAGAAGTAAAATTTCAAACTGCACTGTTATTGTTTGCACATTAATGTGGGTCACATCACACGTTTAGTTGGTCTTTTGTTAATTTTGTATCCAGTGAACTGGTGCAGTGACACAGGTTGAAATTTAGTCTAATGATATTTATTCAGACTGAGGTGTTGGCGCCCTCTGTGCTCTTTTTCGACCAATCCCTCCCTCATCCTTTCTCACTCAGCAGCTTCTGTAGAAATTCTCGTGCTCAGGATCACAGTTCAGCAGTTCTCTTCTGCCTGTGTTGCCTCGCTTGCTCGATCAAGTGGCTGATGTAACTGGTATTGTCACATCCGAAGAAACTGTAATTTGTTTTTTTAATGCTATTGTTTTTGTTATCTCAAACAAACAAATATAGATTTCCTCTGTTTCTTTTATTATGTTGTTGTGCTGCCATCGTATTGAGTCAACACTTTATTACATTTTATTACTATGATAATGAAAAATACAGCTACAAAATAAAACTACTCTGCATGATAAGTGCTCCATGATAAAACTGCTTGTTACTTAGTCTCCTATTTTTACCTCGGGTGGGAAAACACACATCACAGTGACTGCTTGTTTGCGAAAAAAAATTGAATTCCACAAAAACTGTTATTTTATAAGAGCTGAGACAACAGTGTGCTACACAATATCATACATTTATGCAAGAATAATTTACTGTACATAATATATGGAGGCTAAAGACAAATCAAAACCTTGGGATAATGAGGGAAAACTAAAAACACCAGAGAATCAGAGTGCCTGAAGAGAAAAACACAATTACAACATACCTCCATAAAAGCATTTATCAGCTGCTGTTGAAGTGAGGATGGCTGAGAAGCTGCAACATGTTTGTTGTTACTGCTGAATATACACTTTGTCAATTTGACCACAGTGCTGCATGGCTGATTTTCCACTTGTGACATGGTGTATCTTTTGCAGGTATGATTTCATTCACATAAATAACAGGAACCATCCCTTTCATCGTCTGACTGCACAAAATGAGTTTTTTCTGCCACTGTAATTGACAAATTGATGACTACAGAGATCTGGAAATGATCTCCATGAGTCTGTCTGTGTGTGAAAGTAGCTATTCCTGTCTGATCCTGCCCTCTAGCCCCTTTGGTAAAATATTCATGAGCGATTACACGGATGTCTCCGTTTATTGGTGATATGTGAAATTACTGACCTCCTCCCAAAAGACGGCCATAGTTTCACCGTGCAAGCAGCTTATCATAACCCACATATACGTTCAGTGTCAGGCGACAACCTCCAGTAGTCGTAGCAATTATGACGAGAGCAAAAGAGGAAGTCAGGTGATGTATAAAAAGCAAAAAAGTGTGTGTAGGGAGGATGTCAGGGTGGATGGATCAGTCAAACAAACACACGACTTTTACCAAAGATACTCTGTAATAATAGATGACACATTACAAACTGCACCAATGGGGTCAAATGGTTTCTGAAATGGTCTTGTAAGTGGGCGTGGTTGCCTCTCCCCGTCATCCCATCACCTTGTTTTGAATTGCTGTCGGTAGATGATATTCAAAATAACACCACTAGATGTTACCGCCTTATTTTGATATGATTTCAACTTAGTAAGATCATACCAGTTGTTGCCAGATCGTGCCAGAGCATGCTGCTAAGACAGAGACAGATCTCGAATTAAGTCAATTTTCTCCTGATTTGTCTGCCTGAAAAATGCCATGTTAGTGTCAGAATGTTTGGAAGATATGTGGCTTGTGAAAAATGGGTACAATATTTATTTGGGTAACTATGGGGCAAAAAAATCTGTCATATTCTTCGCTCACATTCAATTCTCCTATTGGATTGAACAGACTCAGGACCAGCTGCTAGTCTTCTAAAGGGGTGAGGCAGTGACCAAACCCATGTGACACAGATACAGGTAATGATCACAGACTGTATAAAATAATGGATGTAGCAACTTTGACATCCCCCACTGGTTTGAAGCTTTGAGTTTGGCGTGTCAGCTGTCACCATTTTGTTTCTTTGGAGCCAGAAGTGACCATATTAGGATAAGAGGGTGGAGCTGTGGAGGAGCAAGGGGTTGATCTGACTTATATACTGTAGTGACGCCTCGTGGACATGACTACAGTCCTTGACAAAATATAAATGGCTGACTTATATAAAAGGTCACCCCTGTATGGTTGTCATAAAGGGGAAAATTAGCTAAAAAGACCACAACATATTTTGTACCAGGCTGTAAACAAGTTTATTTCTGCCATAAAATTGAGCATATTAAAATGGGAGTCTAAGGGGATTGACTTACTCTTGGAGCCAGCCTCAAGTGGCCAGTCAAAGAACTGCAGTTTTTGGCACTTCCACATTGGCTTCATGTTTCAGCCTCGGGGGTTTTAACTTGAGTACCTAAGTTAACTTACATAAGCTACCTAACTTACATCACATACATAATGTAAATTAACTTGCATATGTAACTATTTTACTTATTAATTGATTTAAACCCAAACCATGACCTTTTCCTAAACCTAACCAAGTAGTTTTGTTGCTTTAATCTAACCAAACTGCAGCTGTTTCACATCGATAAATAGTAGTTACTAGATGTAACTCCAGTTCTATGAGTACATAGCCCTGTTGCTGGTGCTCTCTAATGGTCATATTTGTAATTTTGGGAGTCACTAGTATACTATTGTGGCATTTAAGCATGAAGCATTGTCAGGAGTAAATATCTCCTGATGTGACTGTATGGTAATGTGCTACTGTAGAACTCTTGACTCTAATGATTCCACTGCCATTTTCATTTTAAATTGGTTAGATTTAATGCTAATTAGTCTGCAGCTACTTTGTAGTAATTACTAATGACATGAAATGTATCATTACTATTATCTCTGCAATTATATGAGCCGTAAAAATGTCTTTGCGGTTTCACAAAATTACCTTTTTTAATGAATTTTTATCTTATTCTAATTGCTTTATGCCACTTGCAAAATGTTTACCAGGTAAATCTAATCACAGTTAACCAGGGCACATAATGCATAATTGTGAATTCAACAATACATGTCAACTTGTACCACCCATTATTTTCACGGGCTGCATAAGACCCTCTGTCAGTTTTGATTAATTAGCAGGTTGCCCCACTTATCACAGTAGAGCTTAATTAAACTCCCCATTTGCATTAGCGCTCAGTGGACCTTTGATTAATACAAGCTTTTGTGGATAATTTAGTTGATATGTACCACGAAAAGGAGAAATTACATTTGTACTCTGAAACATGAATCTGAATTTCTGAATGATCTCTGAGCTGAGTCGGCAGGATTTGCAGCGCAGTCTGATCATCATGACTCTAATGGGTAAATTTCGTTGCTCTGATCAGCGAGGGCTTGATCTAAATCAACTGGTGCAAATGACAAAAATGTCCCAGAGCTGCAGCGCTGAAGTTAATAAAACATGAGCTGCAGAGGGAAAAACCCTCACAACACTGACATCTGAGCTATTCTCACAGTGAAGTTTGACACTGTATACAAAGTGCTAAATTACCTGCCAAACACTCTGATTTCCCACCTTCTATTTTCCACAGTACATGAGCTTCCATTCACCCCTGCGAAGTGTATTTATTTTCCCACTGTGTCTTTCTGAGTTATGAGCCCCATTCGGTCTGAGAACAGTGAAGAAATGCAGCATAACCTCGAGCAGAAAGACAACAAGAGTCCTGAGTTGTTGCCGGAATTTTTGTTCTCCCTGAATCCTGCATCCTTTTCTAGAAAATAAACTTTCCGTCTATCCTCGATGATTTTCTGCACGCCATAACCATTTGCTCATTCACAGTTTAATAAGCCACAATTTCCTTAAGATCAAGCTAAGAGCACTTAATGTCAACATGAAACTGTTATGTTTTATACATGATGCAAGGTCACCATCTTGTCCCTAAGCCCTCTCCATGCAATCCTGTGATGGCTATAAGTAGCTCACATTAAAGCTGGTCAAACATACTTAATGTATGAATTAAATAAATAAACAAATTAGTGGGAAAATGTATTATAATTCTAATGAACATTTAATGACACAATATAAGTAGCAGTAGTATTAGAGCAGTAAAGCAACACATATACACATGAATTCTGGCTCCCTCCTGAGGCCTGTACTATGAACCAGGTTCAACATACCTGGGATATTGTTTAGCTATCTGGCTTCGCTAACCCTGACATTGGTCGTCTGAATAAATTGGATTATGAAGCAGGCTTTCAACTAGTTTATCCAACTTTGGGTTCTCATATCCAGCCACTAGTATGTGAGCATGTGAAAGAGGTGGGGCTGTTAATCATGATGGACATCAGAATCACGAAAAAAGTACTTGGGATGTGGGAATGTTCTGTATTAGGGACAGTAAAAAGTCCCATTTGTTGCAGTGAAAAGTAAACGATAGCTTATAATCCTACAATGGTTGCAAATTCAACTAAATGGTCACAGTCTGGAGCATTGCCATTAATTGTTTGACAGAAAATTAATCAGCAACTGTTTTGACAACTAATTGTTTAATTCAGCAACACTTTCTAATCTATCTGCTTTTATTTGTTATATAGGCCTATAATTGTAAAGTACGTGTTTTTGTGCTGTGGTCTGTTGATGGGACAAGACATTTTTAGACGTCGCATTAGATTCTAAAGTCGAGCACTTTATAGAATAACCGACCAATAGAAAATAGTCGATTGATTAACTGATAGTATAACAAATGATTATTAATTCTTGCCCTACATGTGTCATTAAATATTGGTCACAGATTATTTCTCATTTCTGTTAAAGATCAGTGTTAATAACGTGCATAACAAACTAAAAACTGTTTTTGTAGGCGAGAGGGAAGAAACAACAATTCTTAGATACATCACGATTCTCTTCTCAATAATCAGAAATTTATAACCCCATTCTCGACCTTATGATTGCCTGTTTGTTAAGTTCAGGCTGTAGTTTCCCTATGAATGAACCAATTGGGCGTTAAAACATAATATATATAAATATGTAAGTCGTATTTATGTTCTAAGCTAGGCCAGCTCTTGAGTTCTGGTGAGGATGGTCGAGCATGAGCAACCACAGATAAAAAGCTAGAGCATGGCTCTTCAACATTTTTCAGTCCAAGGACCTCTTATCTCAAGGAGAGAAGAAGCAGGGTCCTCTCTTGCGCTTGCAGTTGTAGCATGGCTAGGTGCATTAGACTCATGCACTTTAGCCAGTGGTTCTGATGTGAACAGTGTGTCAGACTCAGAATCTTTTTCATGAACCACGTGATAATGGATAAGAATTATGGCAAAGATGTATTTAGTGCTAGCTAGCTCATGTGATTGCACAAGGATTCATGGGTAACAGTTAGCCAATCATCACTGTTGTGTGCTGTAAATTAAATGTGTTTATTATGAATAATCTTTGCTAGTAATATGTCGGATTCATAGTAATGTTTAGATGTATTAATTTAAAGAAATAAAATAAAACTTCAAATAAATTATCAAACAATAATTTTGGCAATCTACATTAAGTCTGGCGACCCTCTAGGAAGACCCAGGAGCTAGAGTAAGGAAGCATTTTGGCTAAAGGTTGAAGGGAGAAGGGACATGGACAAGAGCCAAACTTCATGCATGTAAATGTATCTCTTTCTTTTGATTATGGATCATTACAAATATGCTATGTTTTAAAAGTAGCAAGAAGTTACACAGTGAGAAAAAATAATTCATGTATATAGAAATCAAAAATTTTGATGCATCGATTTATAATTGCATTGTAGCCCCCTAAATTGGGACTGAATCGTGAGGTGCCTAGAGATTCGCATCCCTATCTGTTTCAGGACTGATGCTGATTTTAATACACAGTAATGAAACAACCAGCTGAGAGCAGTAGGAACAGATGAATTAATAGTTGTAATATGAGCTGATAATGCAACCAATAAATATGCTTATCTCATAAAGGTTCCTCAATTATATCTAATTACTGGATGGACAGGAAATAATTAGCCAATGCAATGATGTTTAATCTTGAGAAAAGGATGAGTGCACTCTGTAGAGTGTCCATGTGTTATCATCACCCCTCTGTTAAGGATTAAAGGAATGTTAATATATGCATTTACCAAGGGAGGTGATGCTAAGCCAGCGCCTGGCTAAAAGCAGGGAATTATGAGAACAGGAGAAGAACTCGGGGTCCTTTGATCGGATTACTGTATTTACCCAGCGTGTGTTTGTAACTCAGGTGCCTCAGCCACTCATGGCATCTGAAGCCGAGGCTATTATTTCCTCTGATTACAACATTGTTAATTCACTCTTTGAGCCAATCAAGAAACAGTCTGGTGACAAAGTGAAGCAAAACTTTTTAACTCTCAACTTCATAGTGTAGTCAGATTAATGTTGCAAATTCTGTGAGACTGCAGATGACACAAGCATTGTTCCAGGCAGCGCTCTCTGCAATCCACCCCTTACTTCAGAAACACCCCCCATTTCAGAAATTTATTAGGGGATTTGTATTTCTAATGACACCTGCGCCCTGCCACCAGAGCAATGTAAATAATCCCATCACAGAGCCCCGACTCATCAGCGACAGGCTAATCCCTTGTTTAAGGCAGTTACACCGACCCCACCCATTAATACCGCCTTCATAAAGACACAGCTTAGCATACATTATAGAGTTATAATGTGGCGAATGCTTACAGCCAACTTGAGAAATCTCCCTCTCTGCTCCAGGAAGAACATGTCACCTCTGCTGGTTTCATAAAAGGTTCTGCCACGCTGCATCACAACTCCCTTTTTCAAATGCAGGGAAAATAAAAAATAAAACTCTCATCTCAGTGATGTATTGGGACAGAGTTAGTGCAGTAATAAATTAGACCAAGCCAAAAGGATTTAGTCCTTGGAGAGAAATGTTAAGAGAAGTGGAGGAGTCAGGCACAGGAACTAATATCTTGTGACGACCCCTCTACCCAAGTAGTTGCAGTAGTTTTTAAACTTATGCAGCTTCATGGTACATGACTCAGTGTTGCATGTTCTCTCTTGTTAGCCGTGCATATTTACAAAGTGAACTGTTATTTCAAATTTACATAACTCTTATTTTGTCTAGAAATAAAAAAAGACATATTTTATTCACATTCTCTAATTACTGTAGCAAAGGCATGCTGAAAACAAAAATATAATACATAATATTATGTGGGAAATACAAGGTTTATGAGGTGTATCCTTCTAATGAAAACAGAGACTGAACTAAAATATAAATGTAACACTTTTGTTTTTGCTCCTATTTTTCACAAGTTTAAATTAAAGATCTGAGGCTTTCTTTGCGCACAAAACAAATATCTCTCAAATTTTGGTCACGAATTTTGTTAGAATCCATGTTAGTGAAGACTCCATCCAACTGACGTGTGGCATATCAAGATGCTCACACAACACAATGCCAAAGATTTCGCAAGTTTTGAGGGAGCGTGCCTTTGGCATGCTGACGGCATGAATGTCCACCACAACTGTTGCCTGCAAACAGAATTTTCATTTCACTACCATAAGTGGTCTCTGTGACATTCTGTGAATTTGGCAGTGTGTCCATTCAGCCTCACAACCACAGACCATGTGCAACCACCCCATCTTGGGACCTCCACATCCAGCATCTTCAGCTGCAAGACTGTCTGAGATGGGCCATCTGGAGAGCGGATGAAGCAATTGGTTTGTACAACTGAAGAATATCTGCACTAACCGTCAGAACCTGTCTCAGGGAAGCTAATCTGCACACTTGTCGACCTCACCAGGGTATTGACCTGACAGCAGTTTGTCATCGCAACCATCTTGAGTAAGCAACTGCTCCTATTTGATAGCATCTGGCACTTTGGAGAAGTGGTCTCATCACAGATGAATCCCAGTTTACACTGTCGTGGGCAGATGGCAGACGGCATGTATGGTGCGTGTGGACAAATGGTTTGTTAATGCCAGCATTGTGACCAGAGTGATCCATGGTGGCGGCGGTGTTATGGTATGGGCTGGCATCAGCTACAGACAACGAACACAGGTACATTTTATTGATAGCAGTTTTATAAAGATACCTTGATGAGATCCTGAGACCCACTGTCATGCCATTGCAGCATGCTTTGCAGCGCCGCCCCATGTTGCAAGGATCTGGACCCAATTCTCAGAAGCTGAAAACTTACCAGTTCTTGCATGGCCTGCACCAGACATGTCAGCCATTGAGCATGATTTGGACGCTCTGGATCGATGTTTACAACAGTGTGTTCCAGTTCCTGCCAATATCCAGCAACTTCACACTGCCATAAAGAGGAGTGGGTTAATTTTCAACAGACCACAATCAACAACCTGATCAACTCCATGTGAAGGAGATGTGTCGAACTGCATGAGGCAAATGGTGTCACACCACATACTGACTGATTCTTTGGGTTATCTGTGACCAAAAATGTATTTCTGTCACGCTCCTCATGACATCCTAATAAGTGACTTTTTTTCTGGGATCGAACTGCACATTTTAGAGTGGGCGTTACATGTGATCAGCCTGATGCACACCTGTGTAGTAATGTGCTGTTTAATCAGCATCTTAATGTGCCACAGCTGTCAGATGGATGGGTTCTCTTGGAGTGCTCAATAACATGGATTTTGGAAAATTTGCAACCAAAATTTGAGGGAAACAAGTCTTTTGTATGCATAAAAAGTCTTAGATCTTTCATTTAATCTCAAACAAAAACGAACATGTTGTGTTTGTATTTTTGTTCAATGTAAATACATTTTCGGAGTTATGGTTATCTTATATTGTGACGAGGCAAGAGGCAAATTTAGTAGATGCCACTAATGACTGACTGTGAGCTGTGAGGTATTTTAATTTGTCATATGCTTGTGGTTCACACTGTTTCTGATCTATAGATATTTTTTGTTTTCATAAATACTCAACATTGTCACTGATGCTTCTTTAATGTACCTTGATCATGAGAAAAACATCCGTCTCTCTTCTGCCTAGTTACAACAGGCTATAGGTCAACGCAGTTTATGCTGAACTTCTGTAACAACGCCCTTGAGTCTTATGTTTTTCCTGTCAGACTTAAGTTTTAGAATGCAAAGTGTATATGTTGGTCATAGTTCAGTTATAAAGTCCTTGCACACATGGAGCATCTCTCCTGTGGAGCTGCTGGCAGCGCTGTCAGTCGAAGAGTCAATCACACTGGACAGCAGTAGGGGAGGTTGCGTCAACGTGTGGTTCAAAGTAGTTAAGCCAACTTTAGGGAGTAGCCCTTATTAATAGATACAGTACAAAACAGTAATGTTATGCGTTTCGTTCACATAATATATTAAAGGTCTGTATGAAACAATGATTTTCATTAAATGCACAAACAAAGTGTAATTTTATTATTTTGTATTTATGCTCGAAATTATTTTTTGCAGTGTGTTGAATAGATTTGTAAAGTGTTAGTTGTTGAGATAGTCTGTGAAAAATAAACATTAAAAGTGGTTTATTGCACGGGATTGCTGATAATTTAAAAACCAAAAAGTGCCTAAATGTCCTGCAAATGAGTTTGAGCCCATTTAGGTCATTTTGCCAAAATTGAGCCATACAGCACTGCGTGTGATTAAAGGTTATGACAGAACCATCATCACTGTCATTATCCAAGTTGTGATTACTTTTCATTTTTCTGTGTGATACCAATAGCCTAATAGCCAGAGAGATATCTCTGGAGTGTTTTCCTCTGCTGGTAGGAAATGAAAGCAGTCGTACTTTGCAGTAATGGTAACATAAATTGAGCACAAACTCTCAATTGGAGATTACATGTTGTGCACTTAGCATTCCTCTGCCGTAAATTAGATCATGTGACAGCAGATTTTTGATTAAACAGTTGTGCAGTTGTTTGACAACATGTTAATGACGACACCCACATTATGCTCCATGCTTTTGAAACACTCAAAACAAGCAACTATATGTCATCAAATTAGTGTCAGATGTGACAGAAGATTTTCTTAATGACAGCAACAAATGAGAAAACCTGTGCTGCTGTGAAGATGTGAAAGTATATGTATAGAAAAATGTCAGGAATGACAGGTATGAATTTATGAGATTGTATTCAGAGAAAACACACAGCAACCAGGGCTGAAGGAATGTGCCGGAAATACAAATTATTTGCACAATGTCCACGGCGATCCGTTGGAGACGCTGTAGCAGAGTCTCACTCACTGCTGTACTCACACTGCAGTTAAATCAGCCTTGAATCTGGTGTTGAAAGGGTTTGTTTTAATAGCTTTTCGGGTTCATCTGTTGAGAGTTTGCATTGACCCTGTGGGTGTGTATTGGAGAGCAGCATTCCCTGAAGCTGAGTGCTGCTGTACAGTCAAACAAAAACAATCACGATGGTGGAGACTATGAAAATAAGGCAGAGGTTGAAAAGAACAAAAATTATTCTTTTAAAAAGAGAAAAGAAAGAGTGTAGAGAAAGAATTCTTCCCTTTGTTGGTATTCTTCTTGATTTATTATTTCTCTGGGTTGTTACACATTCCTACACTGCTTCAGTGTTTTCCCCAACCTTTATACTATGGCATTTTCGCCTGCAAGCATTTCCATTACAGTACTCAGCATTACTATTTAATGGTATATTATTCCATTGCATTATAGCACTCCCATCTCTGGCTACAATCTGCACATGTTGCATATGCCTGAATGCACATTTAATGCCTTTTATACATGTCGGTTGATATTGTATGCACACTATATGTGCTGTCTACTCTGCTCCTTAACACAGAATCTGTGGTCCTGTTGCATCAAACCATCAAACCAAGGTGGCAGCGGTTAATTATGAGTATTTTATTACTTACAGTAATTGCTTTTTCATGTACATGTATTTTGAGTGCAATCATTTCATTATCTACTTTACTGAGACATCACACATTATCTGTAGATACAGAGCTACCACTGAGTTAGACATTAAGAAAGATGGTAACATCTGCCACTGTGCATTATAAAAATAAACTAAAGATATCTAAACATTTACACTAAACATTTAATACGATATCACCGAAAGCATTAACCTCTCCACACCTGACATATAACTGAATGCACAAATTACCAACAGTGAGCAAACTTTTAAATCATCAACATGTAAGTAATACAAGAAAACAGCTCTGGGAAAAAGATATTAAAGGGAAAGTTCAGGGTTTTTTTTAGGTGTGGTTAAATGAGATACTTATCTGTAGTTAGTGTATTACATGTAGATACTTGTCAGTTTGGAGTAGAGGCTGACATTTTTTCCAGAATCCTATGGGTCACGGGATTCCTGCTGGATGGGAGTCAATTAAAAGCAGCAGCTATTAGTTCATTTCCACTAAGCATAGGACATATCTGCAAATAGTGTGAGCGCACGTCATTTTATATCAAGTATGTGAAGTTAAGTGGATTGTTTGGTGAGATAATATTGCCATTGTGATGCTAATTTCTGTTAGCGCATGTATAATAATTTACATTTTGTGTTAGCGCCGAGCTAACACACTAAGCGCTAATTATTTGCCACATGGTTCTAGCAGTTAGAACCAGAATAAGGTTTTTTACCAAGTAGGTTTTCACTTACAAGGAATTTGTTTTGGTGTTTGGTATATATGAAAAACACAATAAACACATATAGAGGAAATACAATTGAATGCAAAGTAATGCAATAGCCAAAATACAAAATATAGAGTAGAAAATTGCAATAAAAATATGAAAAAAAAAACCCACTAGAAAAAAAATCAGAGCAAAAATATGTGCAATATAGCTGTTTCAGTTCTTGTATTAGGAATTTTTTCAACATTATATCGCAAGGTAAAGCTGTGAAAATATTCTAAATATAGCATGCACGTACAGTGATAGATTGTTTTAAGTGGGGCTTAAATTAGGTGGCTAAAATACGTTTTGTCGCTGACCCCTCTACAGCAGTACATTGCTTAGCTTCCATGTTGGACGTCACTGAGCTTCTCCAAACTGGGGGCCTGCTGACTGGCATCTACTGTATGTAATACACTGACTGTGGATAAGTACCTCACACAGCCCTACTTCAGAAGATCTTAACTTTTCCTTTAAGCAACAAAAGTACACTGAAATGTATAGCTACATTAATTGTGTCAACATTTCATTTTTATTTCTGAACATCTCTATTAGTTTCATCAAAACAAAGGCTGTTCTTCCTGTTATACAACACCAACTGACAACATACAAACTCGATATTTGTTACCAGTGCTATGAATTAAGCAACAGTTGTGTTAAGTCTCTGCAAACATACTCCTTTAACATTGCATTTGAAGTCTCTGCAACTGTGCACCAAGGTCTTTTTCTTATTTACTAGTTTAGTTGCTTGTCACAGAGACGGTGTTAGTCTCAGTATTTGAGTCATTTATATGCATGCTATGACTCAATAATTCTTACTTCAGGACTTGTCGATGACGCTTCCAGCTGCCACTCTGTCAGCTCCGCTAAATTGGTGCTATATTTAGACTCTTACGTCTTCTTTGCAAATGTCGGTGGTGCTTTTTGTAGTTGGCTTGGACGGTGATGGTGTTTAGCGTCAGGTCACTCATCTGGATGAGGAAATCAACAACCTCTAGCTAGCTAGCCTCCTAGCTAGGCTGAGGTTTTCAAATGTATACATCAGTAAACATCAAGGAAGATGAAGATGAAATGGACACCAGCTGAACTAGCATCCTGCTAGCCATTGTACGGGCGTTGGAAGATAAACTGGATGACCCTTGTGCCATATTAGTTTCTCGTGGGGTATCAGGATCTGTAATATCCTTTGATTCACTGAAACATGGTTAAATCCTTGATAGCACCATTCATAAAGGTGGCTCTTTTTCTATATGACGATTTGACAGAGCAGAGGACTCTGGTGAGAGAGGGAAAGGAGACCTGACTGGTGCGACAGTGGGAATGTGAGCTGCTGTCCCAGCCAGTCCTGCTGTGGATCACTGTTAACAGTGGCTGCAGTTGAATATTTGTTCCTGACCACCAGAGTCAGTACTTAACACTGAGGACTATCCATCTTCTGTCCTCACTCAGGTCAAGAGTTTATAATGATCTCGAGTGACCAAAGATGACGACGTGCAGTTAAACTCTCCAGAGGATGTAAGCTCCCTTTATGTTGAACTTCTGTCTTCTATGTAAAGCCACTGTTGGCACTGTTGCTTTGAACATGATCTATTGACATCAAGTCTGGTGGAGTCTGTGGAATTTGTGTATGCAGACAGTGGCCTTTGTTTGCTGCTGCAGTAAAGGGTCTTAAGGACAGAACTGAGTCTTATAGTCGGAACACTCTTCAAAATATGAGATACCTTTCTTAAGGTTTTGTAAGAATATCGGGAGCTGTGACTGAGATTTCATTTGTGCTGCAGAACAATTAACAACCACTCAGCTACGGTACAATTTTTAAAAAATCTGATTAAGAGTGACACATTGTGGAGGTGCAGTTGTATTTCTTGCTAACCAGATAAATGGGTTTATGCTTGTAGTGGGCTGTTAGAGGCTATAGTGCTTTCTGATTTCATTAGAGGCTGACAAAGTGACACACTGTTGCTGGCCAGGGATGATTTTCTATCTGACACATGCTTGTTGCCTCAGCACTATTGTACATCCCCATGAGGCAGAACCTGCTCTCACACAAAGGCGGCCACCTTTCATCTAGACCCAGACTCTCTACGGCTGTGCCTTTGGCCTCTAAAAAGCTGGACCTGCTCCTGAGAGTTTGATAATCATATTGCAGTTTCTGCACTCTCTGCTGGATGGCATTAGATCAGCCTCTCCCTCGAAGGTACATGTGGCCACCATCACGGCCCACATGGTAGGGTGTGAAACCAAACTGCAGGGTCTCGTGGACTTCTTATCTGTTCTCTAAAGGGGACTTGGTGTTAGAAGCCTTATGAGTTCCTCTGTAGGATTTGTACTGAAGCCAAGTTTTGAGTGCTAGAAGCGCTTTGTCTGCTCCCTTTTGAACCCTAGGGGAAGCCTTAGTCAAAGGGGCTGTCTGCCAAAACGGCCTTTCTTCTCGCTAAAGCCTCGGCAAAGAATGTGGGTAAGCTCCACACCTTGTTCGTGAGCCAAGTGTGCATGTGCAGGAACTCCTCATTCCTCCCCAAAAGACTGTCTGCCTTCCATGCCAATCAGGCCAGTGAGCTGGCAGCATATGACCTTGCTCACCAACAATGTGAGGAGGATGAGATATCAAAACAGCGTCACCCAGTGTGGCCTGGCTCCATGTATGCAGGAAAAGATGGGGTTTTTCCAGTCTGAGAGTCTGTTTGTTTGGTTCATGGATCATGCCCTCTCCAAACAGAGGCTCTGCAAATTGACTGTACAGATGAGGCATGAACTGCTGAGGCATACAGTACAGGTCTGAAACAGTACCCATGCTTTGTTAAGGGTCGTTCTGTGTCCATGTCTCCATGTCCTGCGCTGTGCTGCTGTGCAGAGGGGTGTGCTGCTCCCACCGGAGGCAGCTCTGCCAGCAATGACCAAAACAGATTTGTGGAGGAGTATGAAAACATCCAAGATGACATAGGCTTTAGAGCTGGGGTAGGCAGAAATCTGGAAAAGGCAAAAATATAGCACAGTTTGAAAATATGCCCTCCTCTTGCAGCTCTTTCTTCTTTGTCTTAAGCCCCTCCCACCAGATGGCTACAGCCATTTGCACATGCTTCATAATGTAGTCCAGCGATTCTCATACATCATTATTTATTTAATCTCATTTCATTGTAGAGTTGCAGGCAGCATTTGCTCAGCCTCTCCAGGCGCCTCTCCCTTTTTCTCTGTCAGACCACAAATGAGACAAAAATTAGCTAGTTAGCCACCCCACGGTTGCACCGCTTCGCTGCCCACCGCTTTGGACTGCTTTGACACAAGCAGAGTGGGCAGCAGCTCAGGAGACAGACATTTTGTCGGTGGCAAATTCATCCCCCCCCCCCCCCCCCGCCGTGCGCCACACAGACCCAGCAGCAACCTGTGTAACAGCAGCAACAGAAAGTTTGCTAATCTGGTCATGGAGTCCGGGCTGTCCGTTTCCCCAGAGCCAGGGTTTGTGCTGGCTGCATTCAGATTGCTGTGGCTGCTGTCTGGGATTCCGTCTCTGGAGCTGCTGCATACTCCCCTTCTGGTGAAGTGGTCTGTAGCAGCGGGCAGTGAGGCCAAGAACACATTGTGATTTGAGTATCAGGCTAACAATAGCCACACAAACATGAACTTGAAGCCATGGATGTAAGCCTTTAGCTCCGGTTAGCAGAAGGCTAAAATATTAGCAACAGTTTCTCTCCATCTGTGAAACACTCCTACGATACTGACACATTTTATTTTATTTTGTTTATTAAATAGCAACTTTCACAGAAGGATTCTCCACCAGAGAATCAGGATTTTAACAAATGGATGTGCATGTGCATTGGCATTTGTGGTGAAGCTAATAGGATTGCTGGATGTATTTGTTCCATGTGTTGTAAAAACTTGTTGACAGCTTTGAGGTCTCCATAGCCATGACTCAGAAATCAAAAGTATACGTTACAATCAGATTAATGGACAAGCAGCAAGTGAGCTGCTAAGTAACACTGCACTGTTGACAGGTTCTTCAGTATCAGTGCTCTCCATACCACGGCAGCATCTGATGTGCCAGTGACATCAGCCTATTTTCAGTCCTTGGGCTGTGTGAGTTCTGTCTAACCTTGCTGATAATAGTCACCGCATGTGGTGTCAGGAAAGATGAAACAGAATTTGATTTACAGATGTGGCTAAGGCTTTATTAACTGCTCCGTGTCACTTTGGATTATTTTCATTAAACAACAAGGTATGTTGCAAAACAGTGAAAGGTGTTCACCTTGTAGGGAATATGTTTCAGCTCTTGGATTGAGGCCAGACACATAACCGGATGACAGGTTGGATCAGAGGGATTACAACAGGTTCAACTGGTGAGGAAGGTGTCTTATAGCCAATCAAATCGCTCCAAATAATTCAATGATTTGATAATGATTAGTAAATATTTTGAGGCATTCTTATTCACCAGTTTTTCAAAGTATAATGTGCAAATGGTGGTAGTGATATTTGCAAATAAATGAGTTATTAGTATAGCATGTTGTTTGTTTTGTAATTATAAATAATAAGAAAATAAGGTCCACAGCTAAAACAATCCTTTTTGGAACAAATCATTTCCATGGCTTAGAATAATTGCTTTTGAATAAATGAGAAACTAAATTATTCAAACATAACTGATACAGGATGAAAAAGCTCGTCCTCTTTTCTCCTTCAAACTTATGTATTGCATTACCAATTTATAATTTGTGAGATTCTTCGTATTTATTTTTTTGTTTGCACTTAACAAAGCTGTTTCTAATTAAACAGTGTCACTACGCTGATGATCATTACTTGAATTTCTGTTGATAAAGTTTGAGTTTCTGTAAATACCACTGTTTTGTTTGTCAGTTTTGTAATTATTGTGGTCCATGCTGGCAAACCAAAAATTCTCCAATGCCACATGCTGCTGTTGCCACTTAAGGTCACATGCCTCCTGCATACTACAAGATTTATTTCTCTGATGTGTCGTAATGGACAGGAAACAAATCCCAAACTTAGAAAAACAAGTTTACAGAAAGCTTTCTCGTAGGCTGGATTGCAACGGTGGTGTATCAATCAGCAACAGAGTAGCATGCAGGAAATGCATTCATATGAAATTGTTAAAGATTTTTACTGTAAAGGGTACCTTTGCAGCCAGTTTGGGCGTCTCTGTGCTGACAGTAAGAGCCAACAGAGAGGCAAACAGAGAGGCAGACAGGAGGTTTACAGGTTTAAATATGAAAATGGACAGCTCCTCCTTTTCCAGCATTAAAGGATGCAAACGAAGAAGAAAAATATTATGAGGTGGTGTTATCAATATCATTTGTAGAGACTGGAGATAAAAGTTAGAGTATGAAGTTAGATGTAATCCTGATACAACTGAGCAGCAACCTCCAGGGCTGGAAAATTAAGACAATGCTGAAGTGTCAAAAACTGCAGTTCCTTGAATGGCCACTTGAGGCTGGCTCCAGACCCAAGTCAATCCCTGTAGACCACCATGTTAAAATGCCCAACTTTATAGCAGAAATATACATGTTTACAGCCTGGCACAAAAAATAGTTTTGTCTCTAAAGCTAATTTTTGCCGTTAATTGCAACTGCACAGGAGATACATTTTGATATAACTCACCCATTTACATTTTATTTAGGTCTGTCTGCAAAGCGTTGCTACAGTCTAAGAGTTGCTCCCCCCTTTTGTCTGGATATGGTCACTTATGGTGTTGGGCAATATGAAGATACTATATTGTTATCGAGATACAGGACTATATATCATCTTATATTTTGGATATCATTGTATTGTGATATGGCTTTAATGGTATTTTTTTCCCCATATTTTAAAGGCTGTATTATAGTAAAGTGATGTAAATTTATCAACTTACCAGACTTTTCTACTTGTTTTAACTCTTGCCTTAACCCAATTAGTCGTTATATCCACATTATTAATGATTCCTGATCAAAAATCAAATTTTGTTGATATTTTATGAAAAAAAAAACAATAGCTACAACAGTCATTACTACAACGTCATCACATCAGAGAGGATATTTGGTCAGAAATATTGTCATGTTCGAATTTGTCTCCCAGTCCTATCATTAATGAAATGCTTTTGAGGAGATTTAAAAATATTGAGATATAATTTTCAGGAGATATTGTCCAGTCCTAGTCACTTCAGCTCATAAAGGCCAATATGGCGCAGCTGAAATGCTAAAATGGCTAAAATGCAGTTTATGTATACAACTGAAACTTAGTGGGATGCTTTTTATTATTTCCTGGTGAGGAACTAATATGTGACTAATTTCTTGAGAAAGTTCCTGGAAGAGACTGTCTGTTGTCTGTTTTGTCTTTCAGTTCAGCTTTATTTTACTGGGGAGCATACAGTTTAACAAATGTTGAGACTTCAGTTTTAAACTATCCAGTAGTTGCTGAGGTTGAAATGGATCAGCAGTTTTTCTGGTCTTTAACATAATGTTTCAAGGCTGCTTACAGACTCTACATAACTATGCAACTTTCTTAAAAACTCAAAGAGAGGTGCTACCTACCATAAAAACATTGTCTCTTTTTTCTTATGGTTATTACCAAATTACATTTTGTTTTTCAAGAAAAGCGCAATGAAGTTATTAAGATATATTAATGGGGCCCTTAAACTAAAAGTTTCTCAACAAGTTGCTTGTGACCGAGCCACCGTCTCCATAAGCATGATGGCTCATGGCAACTGACAGCTTGATCAAACAGACGGGGACTGAGAGCTGAAAGGAAACCCTTTTAGATCTGTTGGAAAAGTTCATATCTTTTCACTCATAAAGTAAATAGTTTCTTTAAGTGCTGCTCTGAGCATAAACTATTAAAACATCAGTAACCGGGGGTTATAGTTTACATAAAAACAAATCTTACACATTGCTCTTTTGATCAAAATATTTTGAAAGTAGTCAACATAGTAACACATTGTCAGTATAAAAGAAGCACTATTTCAAAGATTTGTCAATTTGAATGTTTTACAGAAATACATGTTTTGTTTGAAGGGGAAAATAAGACAGACTTTGAATTTTACAATGGAAAAATATAGATTTGAAGATTTAAAGGCCAAACATTTGTGATGAGTAAAATATTAGACACAACAGGTCTGTCTTTTAGGCTGCTTTCACACCTGCCCTGTTTGGTTCAGTTCTATCTCAAGTTGTCTGGGCAGGTGTGAACACAGCAATCGCACTCGGGTGGCACCAAAACAACCGGATTGAGATCTTCTTGAGGAGATGGTGTTGATCGGGTTACAAATGAACTCTGGTGCAGTTCGTTTGTGGTGAGAATGTGTTGCGACCTCGATCCGAACCAACTGCAGTCACATGACACATTGTTTGGGTTAAACATGAGCATGTTACAGTCCTGGAGGATTATTAATGTGCACCTCCTCCTGTACTGCCTTAATATGCACATTCAGCACATCCAATGCATCAAAACATTGTTTTCTAGTTGGAGTCGCGCCTCGTTTTCAAACTGTATGGTTTGACTAAAATGAACAATGACAGCAATATAGTCCACGATGAGCAGCGCTAAAATCAACCTGCGTAGTTGTCCCTCCATTGTGACATTAGAAAGTGTCACATTTATCTTGCAAGTGTACTCTTCTTCAACGTTTTGTTTACTTCCTGGATTTTTCCTGCATGGAAATTCTGACCAATCTCTAAGCAATTATGCAACACAATTAGTCCCTGATTCGGACCAAAGCAAGCGAACTCTAGGTCTGAAAGCACTCTTGGTCATGGTAAATCTGACTTGTGCAGTATATGTATGGGAATGTTTTAGTTTTAGTGTCTCAAGCATTTGGTTTTAGCTATGACCAGTAATACATAATGTATCACATCACTACATAAATCATGTTTGTTGTATAATTATGATGTAGACATTATTATCCCTGTAGACATGGTGTCTCTCTGCCACTGGCTTGAATTCTGCCAGTTTATTATTTTTTGGTCGCTTCACTGGTCTCAGGCAAGAAGCCACTGTTGGTTTGTTTGGGAATGTGGCGAGCCACATCAAAGTGCAGGCAACGCTGTTGTGAAGCGGCTGCTTTGAAGTCCAATACGAAACACTGCAGCAGCGACTGCTTATCAGCAACCACTACTTGTCATGGAGAATGTGATGAATAGATGGTGATTGGTGAGATGAACTGATGAATGGACAAATAGAATTAAAATGTGCATTTGTTTACAATATATATTTTTGATCATGAATGATTCAGCTGGCTCCCTCAGTATGTGGGCTTATCAAAGAAAAATCTGTAGGCATTTTCAGAGCGCTCAGCCCCTTTTGGCGAAATCCTTTTTTTCACGTCATTAAATATGACAAAAAAAAAAAATCTACCGCAAGAGCCGAGTATTGACCCAGAATCATGTGATGATTCTGAATCCTACGAGGAAAAAAAGCTCTTCAGGAACTTGAATTAAACATTTACTGACTGAGGGATAGTTTTGCATTTTAACATTTATGAGCCCCTCATTTAAATTGCCTTTTTACTCCATTGCTGTGGTCCCACTGGCATCATGATGGAGTTATCCCTATAAACCTCTCTGTGTTGGTGTGCACATTTCATACAAAACATTTGCGTTTAATTTTTAATCGTCTCTGAAGATTCACACTGTATACCAGTCTGAGTAGCTATCATGGTCAAACGGTGCAAAGAACATGACAGCCAGCTGTTTGTTCATGAAAGCATCAGTTTGAATTGCTGTGGTGCCTTCACAGTGTTGTATAGACGTCATAAAAGCCACCAGGTACAATTCAGGAAAGGAGAGTTACACAATGTGTCACCATTAAAGGTGTTTATTGGTCTGCAGTGTTTTTAGTCGTGCTCGGGGTGTGAAATTTTGTACAGACATCGATGACCATCAGAGGAATATGCCCACTGACTTTGGTGATCCTAGCAGCACCATGAAGTTACTATCTGTGGGCTTGAGTGAAATATTTTGACAACTGTTGGATGCATTGCCATGACATGACATGTAGCGGCGGCATTCTTCAACAACGGTGAATGTGTAGTCAGGTTTAGGCACATAAACCACTTAGTTATGACAAGGAAATGATCAGGTTTTGGCTTAAAACACCCATGTTGAGTGGCACAAACGCCGCTGGGAAATGCGATGTATTTAATGAAAAACACCCAGGGTCTGTGGCTTTAACACCGCTGGAGAATATACCTCTAAAAACTTCCAGGTTTGGTGCCACAAACACTGGTGGAGACGTTGCAAAGGGTCGCCAAAAGACAGCGGGTGTTGTTGTTCATTGGACTGTGGTCTTCAGCGTCTAGCCTGGATGACAGGCCATTGTCTGTCCCCTCCACCTTCTGATGATAAAGTTGTCTCATGTTCTACATTAGCTTAGAAGTGTTGATATGATACATATAAAACGTGGAAATGTAACATATTCATGGTTTTCGAAAACGTACAATACAAGAGTTTTCTTCTGGCAACTGGGGTTCAGTTGTACTCTGCGTTAAAGAGCAAATGTTGGCGTTTTTACACACTAAACTAAGATGGCACAGGGGGTACACACTATATTTGCTAAACATCAGCATGTTAGCATCGTAATTGTGAGCATATTGTCGTACTAGTGTTAGCATGTAGCTCCAAGGATTACTATGCCTAATGCCTCGTCTCCACTTACGTATGTGTACAGAGACAAGGCAACCGAAAGTCCATTTATCCCTATTGGAATCTCTGTGATATTCAGTGTGCCTGCAAAAGTACTCCCCTCCGTAATATTTTGGTCTGGAATTTGACGCATTAAAAAACAAATGAACTTTTGAGGTGGATTTGGGAGAGAGCGTGTGACAGTGTGCTAGTTTAGCTAACAGGCTGCTAACTAGCTAACAGGCTGTTTTCTTTAATTCAGTTGCTTGTTTATTGTCAAGTGAGTTTGTCTGTTAAAAAGAACTTGTTTATCTAGTTTTAACACACTGTGACTCTGAGTAATGTTATACTGCTAAAATATGGTTATACATTATAAACAGTCAGATCATCATTATGACTTGTTCAGCTGTTCACACGTCTTTTTAATTAAATATTTCACAAAACATGCCTCGTTCATGGCAGGTCCTTTTTGTCCCGGTAATGTTCCAAGCTCATAATCCAAACTACTGGATTGGGAAAAATGGAATATTGGCCTCTCCCCCATGGCTACAAGTAATTTCAGGTTTCTATCCATCTGTAAAGAAATGCACTTCCTTGTGTTTGACACTAGAGGCTTCATCCGTATATTTACAGCTCTACTGACACCAATCACATATAGAAGTGGAAACAAAGCATATGTACAGCCTCACAAAGCTGTGAGCATGTCCGTAACCTCTTTGTCTTGTTGACTAATGTTTGCCTAGAGTAAAGAGATGTAGAGACATTTTTCTTACAACATCTTCACCACATGCAGAATAATGGTTATATGGTTTTTTTTTTCACCTTTAAGCGGCTGTTTAACAGTGGGTTGATTACATACAGTTTTTAAAATGAACTTAACATTATTCTGTAGCTTTAATGTCAGCTTTTAGATAACAGTTGACATATTATCTGCTGTACTTCTTAACAAAAATATCCTCCACTTGAACATTATCAGACAAACATCAGAAAATGATTGCACATTCCTTCCATACTGGAAAAATGCATCATCTGTGCTATAGCCTCAGTGAAAGCCATAAGAATATGTTACAAACACAGCTGCAAATATCAGCTTTGAAAAGAGCTCTGCAAGATGGACACCAACCCACCTGGAAAGGTGAATGAAGCATAGCAGAATAAAGCAATGATTCATTCTCCAGCGGCACTTGTAACCAGAAAAGTTTTAGTCTGGTTGGATGACTGTTGAATCCCAGTTCAACACTTGTCAGCACTGGAGCAAAGGTAATATTCATACAAGTGACAAGGTCCACAAGAGCAGAGGGCCAGCCTCTATTGGATTAGTGTGCCAGATACAGTGCAGGATGATCCTTGCATGACTGACCTACAACATTTAAGGATAAGTCAGGTGATATTATATATTTTTCAACAAATCCCATGGAAAAACCAAAACCAGCTATTCATTTTTCTCACTGCCATGATCTCTCTGTGCCATAGACTTGCATTGTTTGACAGAAACTACTAAGAATACACCAGTGAGCCTCTCTGTTGCCCTGGGTGACGTTTTTCCTTCATGGCCATGGACATAGGCGCTGCCGTTTATTTTGAGTCAATTCCACATACACCATCCTGTTATGGATAAATATTCAATATCATGCCAAATCTGGAGCAAAACTTATAAAGAGATGGACTATCACATTGTTGGTTTTGGACTACACGTGGGATTTGTTGGTTATAACAGAAGTATTTCTGATGGTGTTAAAAATAATATCGTAAGGATCTCCAAATACTAGGGCTGACCTTGACCTTCGAATCCATTCGAAGCTTGGGAGCTTTGATGACGATGGGGGGGGGGGGGGGGGAAATTAAAAAATTAGAAAGTGTCACATTTATCTTGCAAGTGTACTCTTCTTCAACGTTTTGTTTACTTCCTGGATTTTTCCTGCATGGAAATTCTGACCAATCAATAGAAGATGAGCGTCTGTACTTCTGACAGTATTGAAAGTCATACAGCCAGGATCTTTAAATACTCTGGTATGCTGTAATACTTTGATGCTGACCAAGTCCAGTCTTACCCTTAGATTTTTCTTAGTTATTGGTACCAAATTATAATTTCAGCCCAGCTGAAACAGTATCAGTGTACAAGAGATAACACAGTATTAAAAACTTTCATTGGATTTTTAAACTTTGGAAGCACTCTTTTTCCGTATCTGCAGGCAGACATACACATACAGATATACCCATAACAGTGTGCGAGCTGAAATCAAATAGAGAATCAAAAACAAACAAATAACTCATTCTTGGCAAGGTTACAGTCAGGTAGAAATTTAATGTACACATTATTGCCAGGGAGTAGAAACCCTCCAGTGAGCGTCACTTTCATTATAGACTGCATTATTTTCTACCAGCGTGCATTTCCCAGTAATACCTTTCTGAATATCTGATAACAAACCTGGTTCGTGTTTATAAGAATCACTTGGAACCATGCATTAAGAATTTGCTTTTATCAGGAGCAGCAGTGAAAATAAGTGATAATTAATTAGCAATACTTTTCGCTGACTGTCTTGTGAGACAACTGACAAATCCTCTGTGCTGGTTTGTCCTTTGAGTACAAATGGAAAGCTCCAAGTAATTAAGTACCTCTGTGATAAAGTTCTACAGTGGAGCTATGAATCACATGATGTTAACTACCATTGATTTGGCTCGGAGTGAAGGGTGGTGGAGCATCAAGAACTCCATTTACAAAAATCAAAGTAAACAGACAGATAAAGGCCATGTTGATTGTGAGAGTTTTGAATGAATGATGCATGCATAATGAAATCATGAGCGATAGTAAATCTCTATTGACAAAGAACTATCCCTTCAAATAGTGAGTCATTATGTGGGATGTAGAAAACCCTTACAATTTTCTAAATTAATTTGTGCCACTTTGGCATTGTAGAGGGTGCAGAAGGAGATCACGGCTAGCATCTTTTTTACTCATGGATAACCAAGGCTCGGACTTGATTGTATTGGTAGCGATGCTAATTTTGGTTGCGTTATCTATCATGAAATATTTACAATTTGTCAGAGCTCATCTAAATGTGAGTGGCTGCTCTGAATTATGAATCAGAGAATATAGATGTTTGGAGTGAGATAGATGAAGCAGTTGGTTATCAACATGCACATCTTCCTGGCACCTAAAGCTAATAAAGATCCGTCAAGGGGAGCCAGACAGTTTGGCGCAGAGCATATTTACAGGCGAGATTCTCCACTAATTGTTAGAGTGTAGTATCCCCATTAGACAGACTGGTCGTGCTTAGTCTCAAAGCCACGTCAGTGCAATTCACTGATGCTTTTACAATGTAATTGGATTTTTGCTGGTGCTTTCTGAACAATGTCGAGTAGACAAATCGGGAAAATATTTATATTACAGTGAATCAAAAAGACCTGCACATGCTGGGCTTATATTCTAAAACAGCTCGTCCAGGCTTTCCCATTTTATATTCCAGCTCTGTTTCTGTGTCGGGTTGTTGTACAGCTACAGTAATTGTGAACAAAAATCACAAAAGCACACAGTGAGGAAAAAAAACTGAATTCTGACGGAAACCCACAGTAGCTGGCCAATGAACCATGTATTGTATGGTTATAAAATCTCTCCACAGAATGCCAACAGTACTTGACTAAGTTTAAAGATGTTAAACAGTTTCTCGCAGCATTATGTGCTGGCTCAAGAAACCCCAATTACAACTTGGCCTCACAGTCTGCCCCGACTGTCAGTAGGATCACACTAAAACTGCAAAGGCAGACGTTTCACTTTGAAAGGATTATTAATGAAATCTTGCTCTTTACACAGTGTTTCACTCTGACACTGGAAGAAGTTCTCTCTACTCTGAGAGACTGTTAAAGTGGCTGAGTGGACTTGGGGAGGGAATCGGCTGTAATTGTCACAAGAGCTTGTGACTTCAATAGCGTCGCCTTGGGAGGCTTTCGTCACGCTTTAAATCCCCGCACTGTACACTGCGCTACACTTTGTGGTTTTTTTTGGCATGCTCATCATGTGATCAGAGATGGCTGATACTGCTTTTCAAATAGTGGTTGGAGACAAAATGAGTCATGGTGTCGCAGTAAGGCTCAAGAATTAGGAGGTCAAAATGTGCTTTCAGACATAATCATGATGTGAAAAACGGCTAATGTTGTATGCAAAGTGAAGCAATAGATTCATCAAAGACGGGAGAAAAATGCACTGCACCAAAGCACAACATTAAGACGATCACATATTCACAGTCCAGCGTTTGTTCGCACATGCATGCGTAAACAATCATTTAAATGTGCTTTCATAAGCATGTTTCATACGTGTGTCGCCCCTCTCCTTTGCATGCTCAGCGGCAGATTGTATTTTTGTCCTTATTATATCACCAGCACAACTGTATTTTCTTCAGATGTCCTGCAGTACAAATGCTTACAGAATATAAGCCGCGGTTGCAGAGGGAAATCTCCCCTCTGCAGAGAGAAAGCATCAAAGTTAAATGATCCCAACCTTTCGTAGAATGTGCATATAAATGGTTCTCCATCCTTGAGCAAAGACAGACACGCACCTACACACACACATAACGCCTAACCACATGGGCCAAACCACATGCTCTTGCCTCCTAATGCGGTGACACTGCAGAAGAGGGGCGAGAGGGATGACCCATAATTCATCACCCCGCACCTTGGACATCTGGTGCTGCATACAACCTGAGCGAGGGGACGGCTTGGTATAACCATCACAGCGCACGGGTGTCTCTCCAGGCTCTCTAAGCAATTGACTCATTAGCTCACTGCCGACTGTCTGATGATGCATTATTCATGCGGTGGAAGGGTGGAGCTGGGAGAGTGTGTGTGTGTCTGTTTGTGTGTGCGAGGGGGGAGGGGGTTGTCACAGGTGGCCAAGGGTCTCTTGAGAGGTTGATGCAGGATGGACAAGGGAGATTGTCTGTTCACCAAGACATGAGGCAGATGTTGGGTGCATTTGGTGCATTCACAGCTAGACACGCTTGTGTGTAAAAGCTTAAGGATGGCTGAGCATACTAAAGCCAAAGCTACTGCTGAGAGTCATAGTTGGAAATGCACTTGGCCAATAACAACCTTTAGAAATTGAGCTGTTAAGAGTTATCCTGTGTTCTCTATAATAGTGAGAATCATTATTTTTTTACATTAAGCTTTTGTGCCTCCACAGGTGGATTCTACCTCATTTAAAGGAATAATATTTGTAGGAAATAAATGTACCCGAGAGTTATATAAGAAGATCAGTACTACTCTCACATTTCTGTTCTATATGAAGCTACAGTCAGCAGCTGATTAGCTTAGCATAAAGACTGGAAACAGGGGGAAGCAACTACCTCGCTCTGTCTAAAGGTAATTCAGTGCACCCATCAGCACCTTTAAAAGCTCATCAATTAACATGTTATCTCCTGCTGCTTTAATCAATACAACACCCTAATGTAAAGAAGACATGTTGTGAAGTGTCACAGGAAGTTATGGCTGGGCTATTTTTTGCCAAGAGAAGCAACTATCCCTTAAAGGGGCAAATGGGATCACCGGGATCTTCGAGGTCATGGGTAATTTAAGATCTTGGATAAGTTTCAGTTTGTGAGCAAAGTCTGGCAGGGTGATGAGGTAATCAGCCAGCCTGAAGTCGAGAGGAAGCGATGACAGATGATAATGCGACTCTCGAGTGATTGAAGCAGGTATCAGAAACTGAACACAGCACTAAAATCTGAACAATATACACTTTAAAAGCATTTGTTCTGGGACAACATGTGCTTGGTGTCTTGCCAGTGGGCTTTGGTAGGGTTGAATTTATCACCTAGAGCCCCTCCAGTACAGGAAGAGATGGATAGCAATAGGCGGGTTGTTTCTCTCCTCGGCACTGAGAGTCTGGGATAGATAGAAGAGAATGGATGTTGTTTCCCTGTATTTGGTGATCCTGAGGCGTGGTGGAGGACGATGCTTGGGAGTGGATTTTACATTCAAACACATACAGGAACACATGAGGTCCATGGTATGTGTAAGACATAAATTCACATTGTTCTGTTCACTAACGACACTCACTAACGAGATGTAAATGGCTTTCACTTAATGAGTGAGCAGAAGCAAGGAACAATGTTTTAGCAGGACTGCAGCTTAACCTGAAGTACTCTGAAAAACTCAGCCATTCATTCATGAATTTAAGACATATAAACACAATCTGTTTTGGAGTGTTTTTCACCTTGACTTCAAG
This sequence comes from Epinephelus fuscoguttatus, assembly GCF_011397635.1. Taxonomy (NCBI): domain Eukaryota; kingdom Metazoa; phylum Chordata; class Actinopteri; order Perciformes; family Serranidae; genus Epinephelus; species Epinephelus fuscoguttatus. The sequence continues at coordinate 17,033,721 of NC_064760.1, read as the reverse complement.
AATGTTCTCCGTAGAAACTGTCTTAGTTCCTCCATTTCTCAGTTCAGTCCTTTAGGGACAGTGGTGACCTTAAAGCACCGAAGGTGTGTCTTTTTCACCGTACTTTTAAATGATATTAAAGTTATTTAATTTTATTACTTGACTGTTTTCACCATACATTTCACCATAAGTTGCTGTGTAGAGGATGTTGTATGTCCTTTGAGGCGAATTTGTGATTTGTAATTGTGAACTCTCCAAATAACTGGGGCTGCCCCTTGAAAGTCAGAGATTCGAATAATCAGTCGTAGATGCGTTAGTCGACAAAGAAAGCTTCAAGTCGAGCAGTCGTTGCTGCTAGTCAGTGTGCAGTGCACTGTACTTCTTGGTGATGTTATGGTCCCCAGAATTTGCTGTGGACTGAGCACTCTAGACTTTCACGCTACTCTTTGGAACAGACAGCTGCCGACACAATGCAGCAGCACAGAGGAGGAGAAACTTTCCAATGTAAGGCGCTGAGATACATTATCATTAACACAGTCTATGGCTTTTGTTTGATATCTAGCCTCCGCAAAAAAGTTGTTGCACATTTCCGATATTTCATTAGCACCGTTAGCTTGTTTACTATATTACATAATTGCTGCTGCCACACTGAACGTCCTGCTGAGCCCATTCAAACTTTCAAACTTTATTTGGAAAAAACAAATTGTTGAATATGCATATGAACTGGCTAAATCTGATTTGTCTAACATAATTCTCCATCCGGTACAGCCTTAAAAATAACTTGACTTGACTTGGCTAAAGCAGCATCAAAAAGCACGCCAATATCTAGCAGTTGGTTGTGCGTCCCAACAAACACAACTGGCTGTGTTCGTGATCTTGTTCTTGTTATCGCAAGGGCTTGGTATTGTTTAAAAAATGACGATACCAGTGCTAATACAAATACCCTTAAAGTGCTGATACCAAAAGAGATTTAATTTGATACCCATCTTGTGAGTAGAAGCATTCAGTTGCATGAAATTCCAACAGACACCACAGGCGTGCAGTATAGCCATACTTAAGAACATTTTGGTGGTATCTTGGACCACTGAACTGACAACTGCGGCAAATACACTGCGCTCGACTTCACCACACCACAGACTATATGGGTTGTAGCTGTTGTGGTAGTGGGCCAAACACACGTTGCATAGAATTCAAAGAATGTTTGCTGAGATTGGCTGCGACCAAAACCATACAAATAATTTTCCAGGTCTGTTTCCAGAAATCACTGAACACAGGTATTATTTGGATACTACTTGGTACCGGGATATTTCAGTCATAACCTCAAAGGTGTTGAGTACCGAGACCAAGTGGTAGTTACTGCACTAGTGACTCCTACTGGTTGGTTGAGGTTCCTATGCAGTACTGTGTGGGGTGGGTGCTACACCCTCTCAGTAAAAGTGGTTGGCAGCAGGTGAAAAGAAGATATCACGTCTCCACCTGTGCAGCCTCCCCAGGCCAACTGTGGGGTTAGCAGTAACAAAAACTGCCTTGTAAATCAGTGAAAATGGGGAAATATCCCCAAATTAATAAAAACTATCTATGACAGGGTCAAAGATTATCCGTGGCCAGTTTAGTCATGTCCTCGTCCTTTTGCACACTAAACATTTTATGTCCAGGTCTGCCGCCATTGTATAATTGCTAATCAATGTATTGATTAATTAAATTTATGTAGTCCCATTATAATTTCAAGACTGGTGAAATTTTATTTGCTTTGGGAAAGACGGAGTACTGTGACAAACCTACTTTTATTGCAGTGATAAAATCTGCCTTGATATATTGAAAACTACGTCACAACAGTGAAGTCTGGGGAGTTCAGTTTTGGTCTTCAATACACAATGCATTTTAAAAATACAACTCTCTTGTGGGAGTAAGGCCAATTAAGGTAGCCTGGGTGTGTGTATGTGTGAGTGGCTGAGTATTTTACTGTGCATCTGTACAATAATGGTACCCTTGGGGGGGCTGTCTTAATGACACAACACTGCAATCTCCACTGTAGATGCTCCCTGAATTTCAATGGCTCTCTGTGTGTGTGTGTGTGTGTGTGTGTGTGTGTGTGTGTGTGTGTGTGTGTGTGTGTGTGTGTGTGTGTGTGTGTGTGCATTCCAGCACATGTAAACAAATCAATATGATAAAGGTTTCAAAGAGCAAACATAATAACCACTGAATGAACGTAATTGTGTCTGAGCAGTAATTGCAGGCTCTGCAACTGTAGGAGTGATACATATAGCATCACATGCTAACATGCCTGCTACTTGTTGACAGACCCTTGCCTCTTATAATACATGCGGCTCACACAGAGAGGCAGCTAGCAGAGAGAGATTTTCCTGATTAACACCACCACCTAGATTAGGGTGGATCATTGGCATCGAGTGGATGAGAAGACTATATAAGATAAAGCCTCTGTAGATGTTGGCTCTTGCCCCAGGGCTGGGCATCAGCTGTCAAAGTCTTTGTCCTGCAGATAACAACACCACACTCCGAGTCATGTTTTAGCCTCATGCAACCATAGCCAGTCTTTGACATTTGCAGCATCGATTAGACTCTCAGGGAACTGCATTGTCTAACTTGACAGCGGCCGAGCAGGCAAAACAAAAGCTCATACAAAGGCAGAGAAATATCCTCCTCTCTTTCACCTCAACATCTCATCCTTCTGCTGAATTGTAGCCTTGATATGTGCCGGCTGGCTCAACTTAGCTCAGGGGTTTTATTAGCTTCTAATAGGTATGTCATTTGAAAGTGACAAATCTGACAGCTATTTTACCCAGGGTGTATGGTGCCGCTGCTCTAATAGAGCCATCGGTCTGTTTCCCGCAGAAAGACAGAAGGCACTGGAGGAGCCGTGTCTTTTTGTTGGTTTTCCTGCTGACATTATGTGAGCTGCAGTGCAAAATCTTTGTTCCACAATGAAGGGGATTGAGGGGGATTCTGCACCAGTGTGTTGTAAGAAAGCAAGGGTTGATACTTAGGTTGCAAATCCCAAAGACAGACCCCACCCCACCTCCCTCACCCCCCCTGCATTCTCCCCAAGTCACCCCTGATGGCTTGCATTATGCTGGAGCTGTGCAGACGATAGAAATTTCCTGTGATGTGCTTTACATAACAAGATGTTGCGATAAAGAAAAGAAAGGAAAAAAGAAAGAAAACTGGCTGAAAGCATTGGGCACAAACTATATAGATGGAAAAATAAGATGTCTTATCTGTCTTGCTCTTTGCAACTCTTATCTCAAATGTGATGACAGCAACTTAAAGAATATTTGCATATGTATATTTGCACTCCAGGACCTACTGCACCTCAGTGCATTTTTCTCCTGCAATAGGAATAAGTAGTAGTACACGTTTTAATATCCACTTCAACCTGTAAACCTGTCACTGCAGACAATCTATGATCTTTATTCATTTACTGCTTTATAATCAGCACGTTCTGCCGGTGGCGACTTCTTGAATTATCCCCAGTACTCTCTGTTGTATTATTATTATTAGCTATATCTTATTCTCCTCAGCTGCAACAACCCAGTTTCCTCACAGGGATCATTAAAGTTTAATCTAAACTGAACCAAAAATCTACAACTTGAAATTATTTTGCTCCTGTACTAGGCTAGAAATAACTGTAATTTACTGTTGCAGCAACATATTATGTGACAGAAATGAAATAATCAGCATTTTGTTGCTATAACCTCTTTGGCAACAGCGCAGAAAATTTACATCCTGTATGAGATATGCTTTACAGCGACTAGTTGTCAGATTTATTTGACTGTAGCATAATTTTACATTCCTATTTGTCCTTTTATGTTATACAACATCTTCAGTGCAGTTTGCATTCGCACAAGATGTTGCCTCACGTGGCAAGCTCCAAGATTAAAATTCACAAGTTTATATGCAGGGTAACAGAAAAAAAAAAAATCCTCCTTTACCAAATTCTCTCAAACAGTGTGTCTTCACATTGCTGCCTTGTTCAGTGTTGTCTGTCCACTATGGCGCAGTGGAATACATCTGCAATGCAGGGGGCTCGACAGTCTGCCCTCTATTTCACATGTCATTGCCTAACACCTTTCCTTTTACTCTTACTCTAAGCATCTGTCAGTGAGGTTTACCACATGGAGTCAACCATGTGTCTGGATGGTGGAGCAGATTATTCTGCAACCGCTCTCCCTGTTCCCTTTTCCAGCCAGCCATGATCCTTCCACACAAATGGAGTTTTGGTGAAGAGTGAAAAACAGCAAAGTGTTGCACAGAGAGGAAAGTGACCTCCGTGCAGTCGTGCCTCCACTGTAGTGTGTACATCTCTTTTGTTATAGTATAGGATACATTCAAATGTAGTCCAACAACAAAAGATAATGTAGAAAGAGAAAGTGGAGAAAATGTGACAATACACATCTGAGGGGTTATTATGCACAAACATGGCTTACGTTTCCAGTAGAAAGGACAGTGCATGCACCTGCATACGTCTGAGTTCATGTGTGTGTTTCTCTGTTTGCATAGTGTGTGCTCGTCTGTGTGTGTGTGTGTGTGTGTGTGTGTGTGCTCATGACATACTTTATTCCCATCTCCCCCGTGAGTCCTCCAACTCTCATTCCTGCCACCTCCCTCCCATCCCTATTGGTGATGGATCCACATTAGAATTCATCCCTCATCATCCTGCCGAGTTATGACCCAGTAATAGTCAGCCCCTGTGGCCTCAGCAAATGAACAATAAAACCAGAGCCTTGCAACAGATCTCTGAGAGAAAAAAAAAATGGGGGGAGCAGGGGGGTTGTTGCGGAGGGAGGGGGGGCCAGGTGCCAAATCCTGACTTTCACCCAGTCTCACAATAGCGTGCATTCCTGTCGAGTGAGGTGAAGACAAGACAAATATGGCTTCACAGTGGCTACTTAACCTTGGCGATATTTTAAGCAAACCTTGCATCCAAACAATATGAAGATGGAAGGATTTACTCGAGCACCCTAATGCGTTAAGCTTGTAACACTAATAGGCATGCTGTCTTTAGATACACAGACTCATGCATGAATGCACCAATGTAGTGAGAGCCACAGACGCACCGACACACAAATTGCATGCAAATATCTGTCTCACATGAAATCCCAACATGCACTGGGAGATGGTGTGTGAGTGACACACACAGTAAATGGTAGGGGCGATGACCCTGTCCGATCTTGTTTTCTGTGGTTGCTGTTTTTCACGGCAGAGCTGGATTATGATTAACTTGGCCAAGATGCCACCACATGGGGAGTTGTTTGAAAGGCGAGAGGAAAGTTGTTGTGGTGTAGAAACCGGTCCGATTGCAGGCTGCCTGGGGACTTCACAGGGATCAATACAGGCGGAGTGACAGCCGTGCACTTGATTAAAAGTGACTGCTACATCTGGCAGGCTCGGCCATTACTTTCCCACTCACAGTCCCCGGGGTGAAAGAGCACGAAGTGACAGGCCTCAGTCAGCCCTCCATTACCACCTTTCAGCCAACCCTCAGGTAGCAGCAGGCTAGGGCAAAAATAGACGGACGACCCAGGGGGAAGATGAAACAGAGAGAAAATAAAGGTACTGCATGTCTGTTCGTCTATGTGACCGTGTATGTGTGTGTGTCAGTATGTGACACGCTGCGTGCTTATATCTCTGTTTTTGAATCCACAAGTGAAGGCAGGTAGGCAGATGAGTTTTTTGAGAATAACACAAAGGTCAGGGTCGGGTAGAAAAGAGAAAACTAAATGTTTAAAAGATGGTGGGGGAAGTTGTTGACATCCAGGCATGAGTAGAAAGAATGAATAAAGACACGCAGTGAGTGCAAACTTAACAAAACTTCTTTATAAATAATTATCGCACCAGCACAGTCAAAAGAAGCTCTTTCAAATGTCAGGGGCATCACCCTCTTTATACAGTATCATCTTACACTTACTCTGTGAAAGATCTAATCTCAATCACGCCCCAAATACGAGTGCCAAGTATCAAAGGGAGACTGACATTAAAAGAAGCCACTGTGCTTGATGTTGTTAATCTCTCTGCCAGAATACAAGATGCATATTTGCTATGGAACAGCGTGAGACCCACTGACATGCACACAGCTTTTAATAGAGCAATAATGGACAGGCCACATGTCACCGATGAAGGCTTTGAGTACAGATGGAGCTCATGTGGTGCTCAACAGCTAAAAACAGGGGTGGTGCTGGTGTGTGTCTAAGTGTGTGTCTAATGGGCTGTAAGTATCTACTTTTTTTGCCTTTTTTGCCTTTTTCGCTTGTGTTAAACACCCCCATTTTGTATTTTCAAACACAGAAACTGGAGCATTTTTATTAGATGTCTGTTGAGAACAAGGTTGTCTATGGTTGTAATGGATGGATAGATAGGTAATTGGGTAGATAAGTTGGTTTGAAGGAGGGTTGAGCCAGTGTAACAAGTGTGGGATCATTTTGAGAAGGTGAAGGACGAACCCAAGGTGATATGTAAACTCATCTTCATTGGTCGACTACAAACATGATGTATCATCTGAAACGTGTCAGTAGCTACATGCCCATTAGCCACTTAGCACAATCATTACTGCTTAGCCGACAGCGTCATTACCAGGCGGCTCGCTCAGTGTGTGACGTGCACTTGTAGATAAAATATAGGCCTATATTAATGAAGGTTCATTAGTACGGTTTTGTATTTCTCTGTAATGTGTGAACAATGTTACTGATACTATTCTTTCTCACACCTTCAACTTAAACCATTGTGTTGCCCCACCCAAAATATATCATTTAATAATTCTATTAACTTCATAAGAATAGACTAGTCGACTTATGGCCCTAAATGACGACTATTGGTCGACTGGAAAAATTCTTAGTCGGGGGCAGCGTTATCATGTACACAAACCACGTAAATATCAGCTGTTTGCTTGAAATCAGACTGGAGACGTAACCACTTAAAAGACCAGCGAGTAGTCTGCTGCTGTCTTCCTACGTTTCTAACATTACTTTGAAACACATCTTTTATATTGTGATCTTAAAAGTACTAAAAATTGCAAGTAGCCAAGGTTGCTATTAGCGATGGTCATGTACCAGCAACTTTCATCTCGATCTCCTTTCAGCCAGCTGACACTTATTTTGGATTTTATACTGAAATATGAAGGTATCGTGTAGATAAGTCCTCATTTCAGCTTCATGAATCAGCCAGCATCCGACAAAAGTTCAGCTCAAGATGGTGCACTCCATCGCTTGCAGCCAGTTAGGACTCCTCTTTCTTCGGCTTCAAGTCCACTGGCGTAGTTCTAGTTTTCTTGAGAGACTAACTTCACCATGTCTCATCTCATTAACCCAAAACACATGAACTAGTAAACAAACACAATGTGTGCCACTTATGCCCCCTCCCTCCTCCACTAAAGTTTGATCTCCTTCGTGTTGCTGGCCTCAGCTTGGCAGTAAAATGTCCACGGCCTGTCAACATTATGTTTATCGTATTGTCATGTTGATTAATACTAATGCAATTGAAGATGGATTTAGTGCTGTGATGCACAGGTTGCTGCTACTGCTACTCTCAATTTGACAAATGCTGGTTCGGCTGGTTTGCATAAAATCAAACTGGTTTAATCTCGACTGAACTCTAATCTAAAGCATTTAAAAGAAAAAGAGAGAAAGCTAACTCATCAGGCAGTTTTGCATGATTTGTAAAAACCTGAAGCAAATGGAGGAAGCCCAAATTAAATAAAAATGGTTTGGAGGTTTTTTGATTTTTTTTATAAAAACAGGAGAAAGCACACACTTCTGTTAAGATTCTTAACTTGAGCTCATCGGTTTCTGTCTCCTGTCAAGTGCCAGGGTGCCATCAGTCAGGCTTTATTCTGCACCACACAACAAATCTGGTGAAAACTTTTGAAAAATTAATTAGCAAGGACCTTGCTGAATGTCTGAGTATTACACCTGAATTGAACTATCCATGAAGCCAAGGTCTTAAGTTTTAAAGAACATTTTCTTTTTTTAATGATGTTTGAAACACATGTATGGATGTTGGACCTTGATGGACACCAGAGGCTCACTGTACTGTAAAGAGCACTGCTGATAATACTGTAATAACTTGATGATGATCTTTGTGTCTCAATTTTAAAAAAAAAAGTAGCTCATCGCTCAAAAGATAGCCTTTTGATAAAACTGGACTGTCTGTGCTGTAGAATGACGCAAGTACTTTTGAAACTGGTGCTGCATGACCTGAGAGAACTGAGAATGAGGGCTGTGGTTTTTGCTTTAGCTCAAGAGGTAGAAAACTAACATCTACCAGAATGCACTGTGTCACAGGAACAATAAATGCTCCTGCTTGTGGGTGACATCATCGCCGGCTGGTAACAAACAATCTGAAATTACAGTCACACACAGTCACAGAACCTTGATTCCTACTTGATCGGTGTTACCCGGGCTGAATCCAAATGTCCACCCTCTGGACTTGCAGACAAAGTCCTCCCAGACTTAGGTTGTCCATAGTGTGATGCATTTACTGTCATCACGTAAAGTCTGCGAGACCAGAGATTGCAATATAGACAGCCCTTGAGTAGGGCTGGGCGGTATGACAAAATTTTCCTATCACGGTTTTAAGAAAAAATCACATTGGTTTCACGGTATTTCATGGTATTTTGCTCAGGTTCGGCCAACTTGACATGCTGCTGTGTTGTGCTATGGCCTATTCAAGTGCCGGAATTTGTTATTTACCTGACAACACCTGAACACAACACACGCTCGGCTCCATTCATTTGGGCTCCACTGACTGCGTACGGAAGCGACATGTAGAGAAGCCAGTGGGGTTGTTTACTGTTTGCCGAGCTGAGAGGCTGCATGTAGGCTGCATGAAATGTTAAAGCATTTTCCACCTAAATTATTACATATATTTGAGTTATCTACAAGTTTACTGTACTGTTTGTCATCTACTCGCTTTCAATTGTCCGCCACGGACATTTACACAATGTCACGGATAAACATGGGTAAATGCATGAAAAAAAATCATCACATATCACCTCTGATAATGGTTTATTCATTTAAAAACACATTGTGCTTGTTTAGCACACTATTTCATGTAGTTTTTATCTGCTGGAGGGTTGTGTAGGGGAGCGTAGCACGACAAAAATAGAAGAGCCGCGTAAAATAGAGAATGTTCTCCGTTGCCGGTGAAGCCGCTGATTAACAGGGGGGCGAACTGGTACGGGACTCGTGCTGCAGACGTGTCGCGCAGCTGATGTGCCTGGTGGAGCCCGGCTGTAACTCTCTCGGACTCGGGACGGATCGTCTTCGGTCAGGAAAATGCGGCCTGAGCCGTGCTCTAGTGTACTTACCTGTGTGTGTGCGCTTTGTCTGTGTGTGTGTGTTAGGGCTGTCAAAATTGCTCAAAAATAACGTTCAAATATTCGTTCTAAAAATAACTCATAGGTTCGAACCATTCGAGTTTTTGTTTTTTCACATTATGTCCACAAGAGGGCAAACTAATACAAGGAAACATACTTGTATATGTATTAATACAAGGAAACATAACTAGCCTACTTGTAGGTATTTTTAGTTGAACATAAACGTCTTTGAAAACATTTACATACCTACACATTAAAACACATAAAACAATTATCTATAACATTACGTTATATTACGACCGCGGACCTCTCACTCGCCCCCCCCTCTCTGACCCGTCAGGCCACACTGCTCGCGGAAGCGCTGCGAATAGCCTCGAAGCGCAGAGAAGCGAAGCCAGTTTCCTTTCGGCGCCCATGTTAACCGATTGTGTCATCCACACCGGCTGCGCCGTGCCGCGCAGCTCCGTGGCTGGCTCTGGTCTATTTTCTGCGCGAGCGAATGTGTCAAGCTGGGTAACAGCTGGGAGCACAACCACTTGTCGACCAGCATGGAGAAATGCGGGCCCAGGCCAACGCCAACTCGCAAAGAGGACAGCTGTGGTGGTGTTTTTTTTTTTTGTTTTCTCCACAATCGAATATCAATTTTCACATTCGAAGGTCCATTTTTTTTTCAAATTCGAATTTAAATTCGAATTTAGAATATTCATTGACAGCCCTAGTGTGTGTGTGTGTGTGTGTGTGTGTGTGTGTGTGCGTGCATCGGGGCGAAACTCCGCCGTGCGCGATACAGAGGACAGAGGAGAATTGTAAACGGCGGTGCGCCGCTGCTAGTTGCATATAGGGGAAACACTGCTCTTTTTGGTATGAGTTCTTCTGGGTCATCGTGTACAGTTGCTTTGCTATCAGGACTCTCTCCGGCAACCATTCTCGCCTCTAAACTTTTCTGTGCTCTCACTCTCACCCGCTCAAGCGTGCCAGTGGTGTGCAGTGGTGAAATGGGTCCCCGCTGAAACACTCTTCCGCTGTGTACGTTCCGGACGTTGTTTGGGCTATTCACCGGTATTGCGGTATATGAAAAATTCATATCATAACGAAAATAAATACCGGTTTTCGGTACAAACCGGTATACCGCCCAGCCCTACCCTTGAGACTGTTTTACTCATTGCCGATCAATGAGTAAACGATCAACTATCACTGCTGTCTTATTCATATATGTCATATAAGTTGACGAGTAGTGTCTACCCATCTCTCCCTGCAGATAACAAGATATAACCCCATGTGTAGCCTTTTTATGTGACTGAACAATAATGTATTTATATACAGTACAGGCCAAAAGTTTGGACACACCTTCTCATTCAATGCGTTTTCTTTATTTTCATGACTATTTACATTGTAGATTCTCACTGAAGGCATCAAAACTATGAATGAACACATGTGGAGTTATGTACTTAACAAAAAAAGGTGAAATAACTGAAAACATGTTTTATATTCTAGTTTCTTCAAAATAGCCACCCTTTGCTCTGATTACTGCTTTGCACACTCTTGGCATTCTCTCCATGAGCTTCAAGAGGTAGTCACCTGAAATGGTTTCCACTTCACAGGTGTGCCTTATCAGGGTTAATTAGTGGAATTTCTTACTTTATCAATGGGGTTGGGACCATCAGTTGTGTTGTGCAGAAGTCAGGTTAATACACAGCCGACAGCCCTATTGGACAACTGTTAAAATTCATATTATGGCAAGAACCAATCAGCTAACTAAAGAAAAACGAGTGGCCATCATTACTTTAAGAAATGAAGGTCAGTCAGTCCGGAAAATTGCAAAAACTTTAAATGTGTCCCCAAGTGGAGTCGCAAAACCATCAAGCGCTACAGAAACTGGCACACATGAGGACCGACCAGGAAAGGAAGACCAAGAGTCACCTCTGCTTCTGAGGATAAGTTCATCCGAGTCACCAGCCTCAGAAATCGCAAGTTAACAGCAGCTCAGATCAGAGACCAGATGAATGCCACACAGAGTTCTAGCAGCAGACCCATCTCTAGAACAACTGTTAAGAGGAGACTGCGAATCAGGCCTTCATGGTCAAATAGCTGCTAGGAAACCACTGCTAAGGAGAGGCAACAAGCAGAAGAGATTTGTTTGGGCCAAGAAACACAAGGAATGGACATTAGACCAGTGGAAATCTGTGCTTTGGTCTGATGAGTCCAAATTTGAGATCTTTGGTTCCAACCGCCGTGTCTTTGTGAGGCAGAAAAGGTGACGGATGGATTCCACATGCCTGGTTCCCACTGTGAAGCATGGAGGAGGAGGTGTGATGGTGTGGGGTGTTTTGCTGGTGACACTGTTGGGGATTTATTCAAAATTGAAGGCACACTGAACCAGCATGGCTACCACAGCATCCTGCAGCGACATGCCATCCCATCCGGTTTGCGTTTAGTTGGACGATCATTTATTTTTCAACAGGACAATGACCCCAAACACACCTCCAGGCTGTGTAAGGGCTATTTGACCAAGAAGGAGAGTGATGGAGTGCTGCGGCAGATGACCTGGCCTCCACAGTCACCGGACCTGAACCCAATCGAGATGGTTTGGGGTGAGCTGGACCGCAGAGTGAAGGCAAAGGGGCCAACAAGTGCTAAACACCTCTGGGAACTCCTTCAAGACTGTTGGAAAACCATTTCAGGTGACTACCTCTTGAAGCTCATGGAGAGAATGCCAAGAGTGTGCAAAGCAGTAATCAGAGCAAAGGGTGGCTATTTTGAAGAAACTAGAATATAAAACATGTTTTCAGTTATTTCACCTTTTTTTGTTAAGTACATAACTCTACATGTGTTCATTCATAGTTTTGATGCCTTCAGTGAGAATCTACAATGTAAATAGTCATGAAAATAAAGAAAATGCATTGAATGAGAAGGTGTGTCCAAACTTTTGGCCTGTACTGTATATATCTATATAACAACACTATAACACAATAAGCTGGGCATTATTGACATTAGAAACCTTCTTTGGTTGTTTTTCGGACAATTCTTTAGCCTGTTACACTGCACAGCCTTATACATATCTCTGTATCATGATGTGGTTGAATATTATTTCTGGCCTTTACAATTCAAGTAGCATTTTAATAGGCCTAAGGTTAATTAATCAGTGAAGTCTGCACCCTGAGTCGACTCTGGAGGTCTGCACAAAGTCAGCTTGAGGCCCCTTGTGGACTGGTTGAATTGTGGATTTGGACAGCTCTCAGCACTCCCGGATTTCCGGGGAATGCACCTGCAATGTCAACAAGTTTGCAAGTGTAGGGAAGTCCAGTCAATAGGATTCAGCCCTAGTTTTACCGTTTGATCTCAGTATTTTTAGCCTCCATTTTCACAATACATGAAACACTATGGCACCCACTAACTGTTCATAAACTCTCAAATTACAGCCAAAAAGGTCACTGAAACATGTTTCCGAGAACATTTTAGGTGAGAAATAGGCATCAGAATCAGCACTGCCTAGTTTTACAGTTTGATCAGTAGTTTGAGCAGCAGCCCTAGAGCCAGCATTTTGAGCTAGGCGATGAGCAGGGAGATCTGGACACTGGTAAGATGGAGGGAAGTTTACTGTAGTTCATTTACACATACTACCCACATTGTGTTGATACAGAGCTTGTTGAAAGCTCACAGAGTATCCCTTTAACTGTGTTATGATTGAGAGGAAGTGGTGTGGCGAACTGTGTCAATCAGGTGACATGTTACTGCAGAAACATGGATGCAAATTGATAACACAAAACTAAAACTTTACATGAAAATGCTTAAAAAGTAAGAACAAAATAATGGGTATTTGGGTATTTTTGAATATTTCATTGTAATTTAGATGGATGGATAGGTAGGACTGATGCAGCAGAATACTGAAGGCCACTCTTTGTATACTGCAGAAGGTCTGTGGATGTAATAGATTAAAGCAATGCTAGTCACTGAGTCTTATCTATTTTTTTGTCTATTCTTTAAATAACAATGTCACACTTGTTTCCCAGTAACCTCCACCCCTCAAGGACTCCATTTGGTTAAAGTAGTTCCTCCTTCCTCTGGAGAGTTGCCTAAACTGTCACCTGCCATCCACCCTGTGTCTGAGATGCAGTGTGTGTACGTGTGTGTGTGTGTGTGTGCGCGATAAGCCCAGAGTTCTGCTCAATCTCAGGCACATAATACGCTTCAAAGCAGGCAGGACAACCTGCAGACTCAGCTGCGGTGGGTCATCAAAATGATTCAAAGGGAGCAATCCCATTTAACCCTAACCTCAAAGCCGGTGTTCCAGAGACCCAGTTTCAAATAGCCCCTTCCTTTCCAATCTGTTACAATCAAAGAGCCCCAAGTCAGGGACAACATACGTACATGTTTATCTATCTCTGATCCACTGTGTGGGCGGCTGCACCTCGGAGCTGTCCAAGTGACGTAAATGTGATGCCTTTTTCCAGCGGGCTTCTAATTACTATCAAAATGACTCTTGTTTTGTTCGCCGAGCATTTGACACAAAAAATACAGCGTGTCTGATTTTAATTTCAACAGCGGAAGACAAGAATGAATTAATCATCATATCTTTGAGTGGAGCCGGCGTTGTACCTGTAGGTGTGCATTATCTCTCCCGTGCGCCCCTTCTCGCATTCAATCATGCAGGCATTAATTAACGGCGGGCTGATGAATATAGCTCTCAACGCAGCGCTGATAGTCAGACAGTGTTGAATGAAGCGTCCATGTTACCTGTGACATAATGTCTGCTCCTTTGTGAACATGCCATGCAGTATGGAGCTAATCAAGGCAGCCATGATGAGACTGACAACGCTGTAGCCTATTCTCTGTTCTCATTAGTGGAAATGCTGCGTATTTACACATGTCACAGTAATGACATTGTTAAAGCAGGTGTCGGCTCGGGTTTGAGCCCTCTATAGATGTGTGTTGTGTGGGTGTGCTTTTTTGTTCTTCCTCTCAGTAGTGTTGAATTAACCCACAGAACAGTTGGCCATTAGGGAGGATGATATATTCCTCTCATTCAGAGTTAATCAGCCAATTAGAATTATTTTTGTTCATATCATCAAAACATTTTTATTTATATAAACATCACAGTCACAACACCAATTTGATTTAATTAAGAGCAAAGATATTGTTAAATATTGAAGGGCTGTAACAAAATTAAGCACCCATAATTGGCACCATAGGGCTCTATATGTGCTGTCTGTCAGCAGCTCAAAAACAAAATCCTACTGTTATTCTTGCACCACAATAATACACAAGTCAGAGAGAAATAGTTTAATTTAGTCTGCCAGCCACTGGTTTAGCCAGTTTTCTTGCCCTCAGGTAAGCTGTTTCTGAGTCTGAGCCTACAGGGACAAGATCATGTCAAGTACCTTGTCACCCAACCCTTAAATTTAGATGATATGACTTTGCTCGTGGCTATGCCTCATGTTCATCGGCATAATATTTAATTCTGAATCCAACTAAAATCTTGTGCAATGAAACCAGAATGGGAGTAAATATATTCAGGTTGTTTTATTTATAGGCATATCAGATGCACACTTGAACAACAAGCAGGGAGATAGATTCAGGACAACAGTATCAATCATGTTATTAACGTTTTTAACCTTAATGTAAATGAGTCTGCAGATTTGAAGAACTCATACATTACAACTTCATCATTGTTTCATTTATTATTACTGAATTAGGGCTCGGCGATATGGAGGAAATCAAAGAACACTATATTTTTGACCACATGCCTTAATATTGTAACGATATTATTGGTGCTTTCACTAATAATGATAAATAATCATCAGTAATGTGGGTATAATGACTTGAGTGGCAAAAGGCAAATGATAGAACAGCTACAACAGTTTGGTGAGTTCAGAAAATGACATCACTTGACTGCTCTACTGCAGCCTTTAAAACCAGTAAAGACAACACTTACCATATTACGATATCCAAAATCTAAGACAGTATCTAGTCTCAGATCATGCTGTCATTTTAACCTTGATATATATTTTCCAGTCCAAACATTGAATTTAATAAAGTGCAGTGTATAGACATAAGGTGCTGAAAAAGTGTCATGATTGATTTCATCAGTCTCTAATTGTCAAGAAAGAACACAGTGAAATGCTTTAACCTGTGTACAGTTGAAATTTATCAACTTCACATCTTTAATGGTCAGTGGTCATTAGCAGGAACTCTGCATTCACTGTTTGCCCTCAGCCTTATTTAAAGCACAAATCCTCCTCTCACTCCCATGAAAGCTGAATACACCGTGTTCACTCCAATCAACCGCATGAAAGGGGACTAATGCACACAGCAGAGCATGCATGAGATTTACTAACGATTACAGAGAACTGGCACAGTCGCAAGTAAGAAACTCAAAAATAAGTGCTGTTAAGCTGAACAAAAATTAAACACACAGCATTATCTCTTTCTAAAGAGTCATTTACAACTTCAAGCAAACAAAAAGTATTTTGGGAGTTTTAAAAAAAATTCTAAGCATGAATGGATTTTGGTGAAACTATACCAGGGGTAGGGGGGAAAAAACGATACAGCAAAGTATCACAATATTTTTGTGTGGCAATATCGTATCGTCGCACAGTGCCAAGTATATATATATTTTTATTTTATAAATTATTAACATTACAAATACAAATTTACTTTAGGTAGTCCTTTAGAATAATATAATCAATTGCTTTTTCAGTCTACTAGATAAATCTTGCTGCTGCAAAAAATGTCTTAAGTCAGGTGAACAGACTGAAAACTAATGTCTTATTAGATAAAACAGATGCTGACATAGTTGTCCTTTAATTTACAGTTAAAAAATATATCTGGATATATTTTATCACAATACTCAGCATATGGCAACATATTTAAAATCACAAATATTGTATTGTGAGTCAAGTATCGTGATAATATCGTATCGTGGATCCGCCGGTGATACCGATCCCTAAACTACACTGTATACCAGTGACGTTATTGAACATTTTCTCCAATAAAAATTAAAAATAAAATAAAAATTAAGGGCTGTATGTATGAAGTGATTCTGGGGACACTACACTGTATAAGAGTAAAGTTATTGAATATTTTTGTAGTATGCTGTTTTCAGTGTGTCACTTTGTAGACGGTCCCTGAGCACTCGTCTTGCAGCCAGCTGCACGCAGAGAGCAGCGTTATTTGTCCAGCTCAGACCGTTCATTAGATGAAGATTAGGGTGTAGCTTGTTGTCTGCTTTACTGCAGTTGGAAAGAGGCGTTGTTTTGTATTAAGAATGTTTTGCAAATCTGTGAATATCTTTCCAACTTTGCGTTCACAAACACGGACTGGCGTATGTAACGGTGTGTATAAGTACCAGCTGACAATATAAAACTATACTAAAACATCAAGAGCAGGTGAAAAGGAGATTAATAATGATCATGTCTGCTTTCCTTTGCGTTAAGAGGGCTGGTACTCTATAAACAGATGGTTCATTTCTTCATCTTTGGCAGTTTTGGCAGCACCTTTTTCTCTTGCACTGTGGTTATGATACAGTGCCACCACACTGGCGTAATGCTGCAACTGCAGTTACAAATGACAGAAATCCACCAAGTACAATGTGTGTTTGAAAAGTGTAGACACCCTTTAGAGTTTTGGAGATCTCTCGATTTATTTTAACATTAACAGACATTTATAAAGAACAAAATAAATTGGACAAAGGTGTAATAAGTTTGAATTCAAGCTGAGATTCCTTTTACGAAGTCTTTATGGTAAAATATATTGATCATAATGTGATGTATTCCCTTCTGTCTAGACATATTTGTTGGATGAGCTAGCCTTCTATAATGAAAATGTGACTTTTATATTTCTCTCCAGCACAAGCACCTGTAAGCTTTGGAAGAGACCCAAGGATGCTGATGCAATTCCTCCGTTGCCGATAGAGGTCGATAGAATTCATAAATTACTAAAAATCCCCTTTAACTTGGCCTTCCACTTGACATGGCTAAATCAGTGGAGGTTCACGGGCTCAGCTGGCAGAGATATCATTAGCTGATTTACAGTCAGCATGAATTAAAGAAGAATATTGAAATGACTAAAACATTATATGCTGGAACTGGGAGAAACACCCAGAGAAATAAGACAGGGAGTCTGGGTTCGTAAACAGCATGTGTGTGTCCACTTGTGTCAAAGCGAATAATTGATTTGCCCTCCCTTTAATTTAGAGTGCCTAATCAATATTTCCTAGAGATACTCAGACATCTAAAGTAAATCCCTCGTGGCTTCGGGGACCTCAGTGAAGTATGTTGCCCACTAACACCTCCTGCTGTGCAGGCGTGAAAAACCGGCACACACTTCCAGACCATCCCACAAGTGGAAACAGTTGGGCACTGCCAGATTCTTGTCACAAGGGCCAAGTCTCGATGTGTGTGTTATGCTGGTGGCATTAACATTTTTTTAATAAACACCTTGAGGAGCTTGTGACAGCAGAAGGCATCCTACTTGACACGCTCGCTCCCTAGGCTCATAGAAACAGCTGTTGGAATCACCCAGACGTGGGCTGTGAAGCCCTGCTGGCATGTCTAGCCTCCGCAAATGCACCCGGCTGAGAATGCACACTTTATTACATGCAAAGTCTCCCGGGGGTGCATAATACCTTTAAACATGTGTGATGGCTAAACAGGGGAATTGTATATTCATTTTTTTAATCTCCGGCTTTCGGCTAAAACACCACAAGACAGAGCGTCTCAGCTGAATAAGATGCAGAGTAATTTATCAAACTGTCACGTATGTGAATGACATGTTTGGTATGTAAGAGTTGCCGAAGCATTCAGCGCTATCATCGATACAATTTAGAAATTTTGCAAATGTTTATGAGGGAAATTATTTTGTTGCACAAGAGAGAAACGCCTTAATCATTTCAACCCCCTTTGTTACAACAGTCGCAGCCATTTAATTGTTTTAGTTGAGACAAACCTTGAGGGGCTGCTGTGCTTGTCAAGTAAATTGAGGATGCTATATGCTAGGGGTGGTCTGACTGCAATGAATGGATGAATGGGTTGACACGGAGTGCAAGGAAGAAGCACAGCACATGAATATGAATTGGGCCTCTCCGTTTGTGTTCACTAGGCTGGAATTAGTGCTTTTCATTACTGATGGCTTATAGGCTGACTGTTTGGCTGCCGGCTGGGGTCACAATAAAATGATGTGTTTGCCAAAGGCAGAGAGGCTGGGTCACAAGGGACTAAATGGCCCAGTTATGAAGAGCAGAGCTTATCTCCCTCTCTGAATCAACCCCTACCTCCAGCTAAACTAAACATACACCATGTCCTGTGGGGAGCATCTCTCTGAGAAAACTGGGGACAATAAAAGATCACTATCTGTCTCCCTCCTTTATCATATTACTTAAAAATGCATTTTACACTGTATATTTCACACGGGGCAGATTTTATACACATGGATCTGAGAGTCTATAAGTTGTTTTATCATTGTACAACACAGTGATTAAAAGCTACAGTATGACAGTTGCTTAATTTGCTCAGTTGTCAGGGTTTCAAAGTGGGGACAACAGAGTCGACTCAAATAGGCTTCATTTTTGGATTTCATGTTAAAAAAACAGGCTTGTTCATCTAAAGATCATGTCCTTTATTGATTAGACCCCCCACAGGGATCACTAAGTATGATATAAAGCCATCACCATATGCCTGTGTTTAAAGTCCCCTCTGAGAACATAAGCTTGAAATGAGCTTGGATGATGCTTACTGAGGGGCGGCTCTCAGCTGCCTTTAATCATACAATGAATAACACAGTGAATTATATCAGTGTTTTAGGGTGAAGAGTTGAAATAAATTGTGCTGGTATTAAAAGATTTCCTTGATGCGGTAGATTTTAAGCTGGATGTTCCCATTATATTCATCTGCTTTTGACTTTGCTCACATGTTTTGTTCTGAAATTAACAATAATATTTGGGAACATGACTTTGCTTTGTTTGAAACACGATAATCAGTCTGCTGAACATTAGTGGTTCTGTAGTTCTTCTTTTGGGATTTATTCCTATGTCTGGTCTCAACACTGCTCTTTGATGGTTTTATGCTTTGAACCAAATTTCCATATCTCCTGGCAAATGCTATAAAACTGTTACCAGACTGCTGCAATTGACAGCACTGACAAACAATAGGCTGTCATCCATCTGCAGAAAGGGCACAACAGAAAAACCTTAGAGCATAACAACTTGACATCTACAGATAAACTGCAAACACAAATTACCAGAATCAACACCTCTTATGTCCTCTAACAGCACCTGTACAAAGCGTACAATATTGACTTGGGTAATTAATAACCAAGCTCTACGTCAGTGTCTCTGCCAACAGGTAGAAGTTGATCTTGGTGTTTGTGTTTTCTTTGCTCAGACTGGAAAGCGCTGGTTGTTGCTTGAATGCTGTTGACCGTTCATTAGTTGGAGGAATTACAGAGAATTTTCTGCTTTGTCTTGTGTTTTTGTTGCAAGTAAAGCAGTTCTGTAATACTGTTGCTGTCCTGAAACACATTAATTAGGGAGAAACCTACAACTTAGAAATCATTTGGGGACATTCTTCCTCTTTGCTGCAGTGACACCTCATTTGATTGGCTAATTTGTACTTTGTACAAAACTCAGTGTTGGTCTGATGTCATCTCTTGCAATTCAGCCACAAATTTTGGTCTCATCATAAAGTGTTCATTATCTGTCCAACATGTCTTCAAAAAGGAAATGACAAAATGTGTGTTTTTGTAATTTTTCTCCAGAACGAAACGACTGATGCAGGACAACATTTCATTGTTAGAAAACAAGAGCATTTTGTGATGTAACAAGTGCTGGGTATTGGTACGTGATACCTTTTAAAGTTTTACCAAGTTACCAACATAACCCAGTACCTACTGAAACGTCTCTTGTCAAACAATACCTACATTTGATCCTTTTTTGCACCAGGGGCCTGATCCCGTACTGTCCTGACTCCCTGCCGGATCAGCAAACTTTCTGTTGCTGCCATCTCTGAGGGCGCTCTCTGCCTGGCAGAGCTAAGTCTTATGAAAAATGAATGAATGAATGTTTTTCGTACTGCAGTTTGCTTTAAGTTGATCACCATGTAGTTTTTGTATGCTAACAAAATAACCTTTGGTATCATTTCTTCCAAACTGGTAATCAGTAGTGAATCCTTAGTTTCTAATTGTTCTCTCTGCAACTTGATTGGGTGCTGTCGGACTGGTTCAAACAGAGTGGATCTGGGGAATTTAGTGTCGACTTGCTGGGAATGAATAATGTTAACGTTTGTTGGTTAAGGAGATAAAAGGAAGTGAATTGATTGGTGGCACACTTTTTAATAACATACTTTGGTACTTTAATTTTCAGTCTTGGACGAAGGTATTAAGTGATTTTTAAGTCCAAAGGCTCAAGTCCAAGTGAAGTCAGGAGTCACTGGTTTTAAAGTCCAAGTCGAGTTACAAGCGTTTTTCTTTATTTTGTTTTGTCAAGTCAAGTCTAAAGTCATCAAATTTGTGACT
Source organism: Epinephelus fuscoguttatus (assembly GCF_011397635.1). Classification (NCBI taxonomy): domain Eukaryota; kingdom Metazoa; phylum Chordata; class Actinopteri; order Perciformes; family Serranidae; genus Epinephelus; species Epinephelus fuscoguttatus. The sequence goes on along the minus strand of NC_064760.1, from coordinate 17,012,909 downwards.
CGAGTCAGTACAACATCTGCCCTGTTAGCATGAGCTGAGACAGCAGCAACACTGTGCCGTTAAACGATCCCAACAAACTCACATCGACACCAAAACAGCTTGACTCTGTCAGCACAACCATTACTAACTGTGAGGTAACATCAGCCATGTGATGCTAACAGCGTGTTTGCAGGTGAACTGTCGCCAACTGTCCCCAGTGCAGAGCTCACACTCCTGCAGTCGCAGCTAAGAACCATACACTTTGTGGTGTGGTGAAGTTGGGTGCAGTGTATTGACAAAGTTGACAGTTCAGTCGAGTGGCTGAGATGCCACATAACGTTTGAAAGTGTGGCCAAATTATAGCCACTCCATTCACGTTACGGGTATCTAATGAAGCACTCTATTGGTATCAATATCAGTTTAAGGGTACTTGTATTGTCATTTTCTAAACAATACCCCAGCATAGATCTAACACAGCTATGGTTAAGGGTTGTGGAAAGAAAATGGTTTGGGTTAAATCTACCTGGTTGAGGTTGGAGAGCCTTCATGGTCTTGTTAAAAGAAACCAGCGTAGGAAATAATAGGCAAACAGCCGTCTTTATGTGTCAGAGTCCAACATTTTGTCGACCCATCCAACCACGCTGACCTCCTTTGTCTGTGGACTTTGTTGCTCTATAATAACGTCATATTATTTCCACCTTTGCTCCCAGCGGGAATCCTACCGATGTTCGAGGGCTTTGTCACTTGAATGTAAACACGTGTGGGCATTTACTGAGAGGACTGACGCTGCTGTTTTTCTTGGGCGGACAGTTTGTATCTATGTTATCTGTCTTATGTTGTCCAGCACCGGTGGATCAGTTCAGTTTACTCTATCATGCTGCTGTAGCTTCCATATTTTGCTGATACAAAGCATCGTTGCACAAAGATAACTTGAGAACAACTGGATGTAGCAAAGGAAAAATAAAAGTGAAATGAGGATGAATAGATTAAAACAAAATGTTAGTTATATATATACTCCACATACTGTATTTCATACTAATGAAACAGCCTAACATATACAGCACTTTTGGATGCAGTAGATTCTAAGCTTTACCTGTGAAAACATAAGTTCCTTGGATATAGTGTGAGACAACATATTAACAAATGCAAACTGAGAGAGAAATGCCCTGAGCTTTTGGGGAGCTTCCCATATTTTCTGTCTTTTCCCTAAAGATTTATTAGACATGGTTTAACTAACAGGAGGCTCAGGGAACTCCTCCTTGCTGAATTATAGAAATCATTTCCCATTAACCATTTTAATGGAGAGAAGAAATTCAAGGACACCCTCAATGTTAAGATTATCACTTCAAAGACAAGCTGTTGACACTCTGAAAACTGTTAACGATGTAATGAATGAATCATGAGCACCGCTTTTGGTCAGAGGGCTGTTCCCTCCTCCCAGCAGTGTGGTCTGGCCCTCATCTGTGTTGTGTTTGTGACACCCTGCAGCAAGAGTCCTTACCTGACTTTCACTCTGTGTCGCACTGACAGGTGGGGGAAAGGAGTGAGGGGAGAGAAGTTGTTTTTGAGACGGTGAGGTACAAAGGGACTTTTGTCGGTCACCTCTGTTTCTTGATCATCTGCTGTCATGGCGGAATAACAAGACAATTAAGTGAGGACAAACGGCATGTTAATCTGTGTCTTCAGTGCTGCAGATCAGCGAGGATCATTAAGTCCCTCGTTATCTTTAAGTAATTCTCAAGAGCACGTCTTGGTCAGTAGACTGCACGAATCGTGGTAACTGGGGCATAAGTATTCCACAGATAACTTACCAGTCACTATAAAACATCAAACAATTTCATCCACTGTATCATTTCATTAATAACACCACTGAGCTCAGAGATGATTGCTGTCTGGAGCTTTACTAAGAGCAGCGTGACGAATCTTGACATTGATTCCTGTGAAAATGTGAGTTTGTAAAACAAGCAGTTTGACCACTGATGCAGACTGATACAAGAAAAAAATAATTTGATGATTTTATTCCACTTCAATACATTTATTCGGCAGTAATTGGATATTAAAAGCTCTGCTCAGCCAGAATTTGTAGGTGACTCTTTATCTTTTAAAGCTCAAATGGAAGCAAAAGAAAGAGAGTGTCTGCCTTTTCGATGCTTCATCGTCATCGTAGGACAGGACAAGAGAAGCTGTTGCACAAACATATCTGTCTGCATCCATTTTGTCAGATTTTTTCCCTTCCATCTAGTTTATCCTGCCTTCTGAAGAAGGTGACGGCTGAGAGGATTCAGCTTCAAGTCCTGTCTGCAGAGCAGTAGGTGGTACTTTATGGATTTACTGTTGCTCTCTTATTGAAAACAATGAATGTCAGGTTTTCTGTCTACCACATGCCAATGCAACATGAATGCAATAGAACATATTTCCATGGTATCCCAGTGTATATGTGGAACAGAACTGCTTTATATTGGTGAGCACTACACAGGGCTGTGGTCACGACCACATCAGGCGACAGAACGAGAGAAAGCTTTTAAGGTTTTAAGGATTCTTTTTATGTGATTGTAGTAATTATGCTGTGTGAATTCAGTCGTGCCCAACGTGAGGTTTGGGACAAGAGGTTACACTAATGGCCGTTTCATTTTGCAAGGGTCCACTCGGTTAGTGTGACATAAACGTCATCATCTGCCCACGCCTGCACAGCCCCCCTATCTACATTCGTGTGCAGCCCAGAATTTGTGATGCGCAGACTCTACGAATCGCAAGCTCGCCAACTGTGCATGCTCCAGATAGAAAATATAATCTTTTGTTCCGTGCTCCGTTCCCCGATCGTATTCTCATTATGCTGTCACGCATTATATTTTGCAGAAAGTATGCCCGAGCCTTAAATCTGAGTGGTTGCTGGATGGTTAATAGAACAGGAAAGAGAACTCTGCTATGTAAGTTGCGTATATTCCCTCTTGCAAAAATATGCAGCAGTTTTAACCTCTCTAGGCTTCTAATGAATATTTAAATGAAGAAAAAAATTTGGTGGAACTGCTCACAACTCACATATGCACAAAGGAATTGGCATCATTGCCCCCTGGTGGCTGGATGCATGTTAGCAGATTTGACATAAGGTAAGGTAACTTTAATGTTCCTGAGGAGATATTTGAGAGATAGATATAGACAGTAGTCATGAGTACAGCAAAACAGACAGTACACACTGTCAGGGGTAAATCATGGACAGTTAGTGGTCACTGCTACTTAAGATAAGCAATAGCAGAAGGGACAAAGGACGACCTGTAACACTAAGTGCTACATTCAGGGAGGCCCTGATGAGATGTTGAGAGTCTGAGACAATGGACCGAGCTTTAGAGGTGACCCTCTCCTCACACAGACACTGTAGGTTATTAAAAGTAACACCAGTTTTCTTACAGCAGAACTTGACCACTTTTTCCAACTCGTTCTTGTTTTTAAGGCTCAGATTGAGACATGGGCCAAATTAAAAGTATGTTTTCCCAAAGATGGTTTCTGTCCTTTTAAGTAGTTCTTATCACACTGATGTATGTTCAAGTGTTAATTTTTTTATTCTTCTAATTTTGGTTTTAATTAGTTATTTGATGCTATAAAAGGGTGTTTGATGCCATGACTGACAACTGTGTGTATCAGTGTGTGCTCGCGATCAGTAGCACAGCTTGTGATTGGTCAGACTGGTGTATGGGCGGGAACTTGATACCACAGAAATCGCTACTGTGCAGACACTGTCTCCAAATGGCATCGCCAGTACTAGCTGGCAGCAGCCGTATCCTGGATATTTTGGCTTAATTTTTGTACGGTGGGAGGAAGTGGAGATGCTTCATCCATCTTTATATACACACTATAATCAGTATCAATACTTTATGGCACCCTTCATCATACTCTTAAAGTTTGATGTAGCAGCAAGACAATGCTTTTGTTTTGCTAATTATCCCACTGATCAGAGCATTTCAAGCAACGTGCTATAAACACAACCATGATACAGTCACACATGATATGCATCTCTAGCAGACTGCACTATGTTGGTGAAAAGGTCATTAAAACAGTAGCTAAACTGCAAACGAATTAATAAATGACGTTCACATATCTAGTATCGGTACCAACTGTTGCAAATGCCTACTGGTTTTATGGTTCGGACCAATTAAGAACTGGTACCATTTTAACAGTCATCAGTTTGGGCTGCAAGTAGAGACTCTCTTGTTTTATGGTGTTAGAGGCCAAAAGGTCTTGATTACAAAGTATTAGACAAAGACTATGTGACAGAAAAAGTATTAAATGCTTTAAATTCACATGAAGCTGTGTGCCCCAGGTCAAGACAAAGGCAAGTCCAAGTATGAGCCAAAACAAAAAGTAAGTGGCTTCATATTCCACACCCCTTATTTATTCCTTTTAAATGACATAAAAACAAATCAAAACCTCATTCGTGGAGCCCTGCACAGCTTGCAATGATTTCTTTTTAACCAGTGTTTGCTCATGTGATTTCTATGTCTATAGACATCTATGAAATAGCAAACAGGGAAGAAATAAATAAATGCTAAATTGCCAAAGACAAGAAAAAACCCCTGTTATTTGTGTCTCACAGCTCCCAAAATGCCCTGTGAATAGCTCAACGCCCTGTTGCAGTGGAATTACTCTGAAGAGAGAGGGGCTCTGTGTGAACTTGACCTAAGCGGCAGCATTTAATGAGGACAACACTCTCTAGGTGATCAATATGGTCTATCAATTCAAACTTTAAATGGAGTCTGCTCACCAGGCTCCCATTCCATAAATCCACACATGGATTCAAAGGACTGGTTTTCAAACAAGAAACAATGTAGTCAGAAACTTGTGATGTGGGTGGATTCCCTCTGTTAGCCTCTCTCGCAGGTCTCCACTAAAAGGGAGATGTGTAAACAGTTTTATTAGAAAATCTGTGGAAAACATTATTTACATAAAAAGATAATGGGTTTCAAATTATCTGCGAATGACCCTCACTCTAAAACAGCGTGCTGGCACTGAAAATCCACCAGAAAGCGTAGGAGAGTGAGAGTGCAGCAAACACACAGCTCTGAGAGCCGTCAGTCAAGGCTGTCAGAGATGGTGAGGACGTGGTTGGAAGGAGAGGACCGCTGTGTTGTGACTGCAGCTCAGAGTCTAAGGTCAGCACTGAACTCCCAGCTCCCCCCCTCCCGTTTTCCATGAGAGCTCCCCACGTAAGCTGGCGGGCCAACGATGTCCCCACTGACCGCTGTGATCTGCGGCCAAGTGGCGTCTCCCTCTGCCCGATCAGACCCAGCACCTCTTGTTCGCTGGCCAACTGGCCTTCTTCCCTGCAAGCCGAGGCCAGGGCTCCTCCTGGTTCCGTATGTTCTGTGCTTTTTTTAGGCCTGTGATGGATGCCAGCCGTCCCTGAGCGCCCTCCGAAGCTGCACCAGAGAGGGGGATTAAACAGATTTCTCTCTCTTTTTTTTTTCAGAAAAGGGGATGGATGAGTGTAATCACCTATAATCTCAAATTCTAGGCCTCTTGATAATGAACCAGGGGCTGTTTCGGCCATTTGGATCAGCTCCCTCCAGTCACCTACTTAAACCATGAAAAGGACCTGTCATAACAGCCTGAAAGTTGTGGAGAGGAAATGGAGTCGAGGTAGACGGGAGCAGTTCTTCTAAGCTCTATTTTCTGCTCATGTGGGCCGCACTGTCAAACCACGGCTCACTCTGAAGACTGAACGCCCAGGACCAAAGTCACTTCGGCCAATGAGCACTTGGCTATTGATTCTGGCTAAAATGGAAACCCTTAGGAAGTTAAGCTCTCATCGTACATGTAATGGGGAGGATAAAACGGCAGACTAGGACATGCACTCTCTCTAATCTTATGAAAACTAAGAAGTGGAGCAGCATTTTAATTTACTGGGCTAAGAAAGAAACGGGGAAGCGTGCAATGCAAGCTCCTTCAAGCACAGGAAACGGCCACAAAAATGTGCCTCTAAAACATGAGAATTCAAATGAACTTGTCTGTCTGTCTGTAATACTATGAAATATTAAAATGAAGTAACAAAAATGAAAGCCAATACAGATTATCTAGGTTTTAGATTTTGTGCATTTTTTTCATGCATACAATGTTGTTATAGTACACTGTATAATATTACAATAATAATGCACAGAGATAGATAGATAGATAGATAGATAGATAGATAGATAGGGGTGTTTTCTTAGCATATAAAACAAAAACAGCTCCTTTATAAAATATAAAATGTAGTATAGGAGTTAACAAATACAATTCAATTCAGTTCAGTTTTATTTATAAAGCCCAATATAAAAAACCTTTAATGGGCAGAAAAGAGGTAGAAACCTCAGGAAGAGCAGCTGAGGAGGGATCCCTCTTCCAGGACGGACAGACATGCAATAGATCAACATGATAAATTTAGAGTAATCCATATGACAGAATGATACATAAAGAGAGACAGAGAGAGAGAAGCAGGGCAGACCTTAATGACAACAGCTACAGTAACATTGATTTCAGTAGTATCATAATAATAGTATTTAAGTACATATTAATATGATAGTATTTGTATGTGACAATCATATGTGTATAATAATAGTAGGAGTATGACAATAATTATAGCAGTAGTAGGAGGGTTCGTGAAGCAATATCGTGAGGGGACTTAAGTACATTAAGCATGCTAGTAAAGCCTGCATTTTTCATTACAAAGAAAGATGTAATATCTGCAGCTATAAATGTAACAATTGTTGCAGTGTTTTGGTTTTTTTTTTTGCCCTGTTTGGATAAGTTACGAATGGCTGCCTAATTACTGAAGGATAACTTTGGCATGTAGCTTGTGTTGCTCCTTGTTTCCATCTCGTTCCACCAATTGACAGATCGGAGTGAAGTTAGCATAAATGTGTTGACATGTTTGATGTAGCCTACTGTCATGTAGTACGGTGGTTTCAAAGTTTTTGTGCCCAAGACACACCAAAATCTCAAGGCACACCTGTATTTATGTCTGTGCACTTATCACGACATGAATGTTTGTTTTTATTTACTTATATCAAATAACAATTGAAATATTTATTCACAAAATGACCAAAGAATTCATTTTGATTGTTTTAAAATTACATCAAAGCACCAGTATCACATCCATTTAAACAGCAAATAATGTAAGATAATGTGATGTGTCACACACTTGCGTACAAATGATAACAAGTAGGGTCCCTATGAAGGTTTTTTAAATTAAATTAAATTACATTTTTCAGGTAGAGTTTGCCTCTTTATTAGGAAATGGGTGCACACAACATCCTGATACAGTCAATTTAAAATTCATTCATATTTTTTTGTATAGGCCCAGTTGAATATCGAATAATAATGTGTGGTTATTACAAAATCAAAACCAAAGATGCTCTGAACACCAGACCTGTAGGTTCGTGGAGGATCGCCTATTTCTCGTCTGCTTAGGCATTTCTAATCATATTACAAATGAGCTAGCTTAGTGTAGCTGCCTCCCAGTGTGTGTCACCGAAGTAAAATGTTTTGGTTTGTGCGGCGGAAGGGGCAGACAGTATGTTACCTGTTATGTTGTGTTGAGCACAGTGGCACTGGGAACATTATGTTTCAAATAATTTAAGCTGTGTATTTTATTTTCCAAATGTGATAGGATGAGTTTAAAGAATTCTTTATCGGTTTGAAGATGGCTGGATGGATAGATTGATAGATAGATGGATGGATAGCTGTGTAGTGTCGAGCTGACATTGCATTTTAAAGATGACATACCTTTGTCATACATTGCGAGTGGAAGAAAGACAAAGATAGTAGGAGTGTTCATTTGAGTTAAAGACTCCCCTACTGTCAGAGATATCGATACTGCCAGACAGCCAATGCACCGGGGGTGTGCTCGAAAATAAAATTCATGAAAGAAAGAATAGCAGAGAGAAGAGGTGTGAAAATTAAATGTCATTTCTTGACAGGGATGTCTGAGAATTAAGCTGGCAGTGAAGTGTGACAAAGTTGTTTGGTGACAAGGCAGGAGAAGACAATTGTCAACACTTCTTTCCTTCCAACAAGTGCTGGCACCCAAGAAGCGGGTGCAAAGCTAAGAGATGTAGCAGAGCAGGAGACAACGAGAGAGAAAGGGAGAGGTGAACCAATGTTGGTGTGTGGGCATGAGCACAGATGTGAGTGCTGGTGTGTGTCTTTGGGCAGTACATATATGAAGCGTATAGGACAAGTGTGAAGTTGGCATTGTTTTCATATATTTCCTCCCACACACACATGAGTCAAATAGACTGAAGGAAATAAATGACATGCTATTGAAGACATGATTGTATTCATGTGTGAGCACACAGTATATACAGTACAGCCACTAGAATCGCACACAGCCAGTGTTTTTATTATTTTCTGTAAGATTTTGATGCAGATTTAAAGAGTTTCATTAGATGTAGATTCTTATTGAAAATTATTTGACAGCTCATCCGACAAAATGAACGCTAGCATTTGTGCAGTGAGTGACGTTTGTGAACAAAATAGAAATATTTGTGATGAATCATGCTTTTTCAATTTTCCTAACTATAAACAACAGCATTGGTTAGTTACTGAAATACTTAAGGGAACAGTTTGACATTTTGACAGCATATGCTAATGAACTTTGTTGGCAACAGTTAGATAAGAAGATACCAACGCCCACGTTAGCACCCTTAACGTAAAGGTACAACAGCTCTGTTTAAAGTAGGGCTGCATGATATGAGGAAAAATGTGTTATGTGATAATATTCCTGAATATCGTAATTACGATATTACATTGATGAATAATAGGGTTGCCCCCTAATAGTCGACCAAAAACGTGAAACTCTATTAGGAGCTGCATCTTGTCAAAATAAATCAAAACTATATGACTGGACCATGTGGGAATTTAATTTGAAAGGACAGAAAAAGGAAGTGTCCACACTCAGCAGTCAGACAGGAGTCAGGTTAATTTCCGGGGCTGGTACCTGTGGTTATTCCACAGGCTAGTTAATAACATGTCGGGCAGGAAATCCAAAGTGTGGGATCATTTTGAGAAGGTGAAGGACGAATCCAAGGTGATACGTAAACTCATCTTCATTGGTCGACTACAAACATGACGTATCATCTGAAACATGGAAGTAGCTACATGCCCATTAGCCACTTAGCACAATCATTACTGTTTTGCCGACAGCGTCATTAACAGGCGGCTCGCTCAGTGTGTGACGTGCACTTGTAGATAAAATATAGGCCTATATTAATGAAGGTTCATTAGTACGGTTTTGTATTTCTCTGTAATGTAGCACAGTGTTAACAATGTTACTGATACTATTCTTTCTCACACCTTCAACTCAAACCATTGTGTTGCCCCGCCCAAAATATATGATTTAATAGTTAGATTAATATCATAAACATGCAGGTGACTGGTCGACTAATGGCCTAAATGACGACTATTGGTCGACCAGGAAAATTCTTAGTCATGGGCTAATAAATAAAGAGGTATTAGAGTGTATTCATTTCTGCCTTTCTGCTGATCTCAGTGTACTGCTAAAATACAACAAATTTCTTGTTGAATTAAAAAATGAAAAATAAATTATTTCCAACATTCTTTAATTGAACAAGACAAAGACACCAATTAAAAAGTGATTTTTCACAAGAGTTTTCTACTGATACTGTCTTTCAACTTCGTTGGAGTGCAGTATCGCAGTCTTTTGCATTTGTTGTGCAAGTTGATGTTGCAGTGACAATTAAAATACAATACATTTTGTAACCCTACTTTAAAGGTAAAATATAAATGTAAAAGCACCTCTAAAGCTCACAAATCGACACGACCAAAACCTTCTCATCAAACTCTCAGCAAGAAAGCCTATAAGCATAGTTTAGTTTTTTTTAATTCTGTACTATTTTTGTCGTGCAAATGTGTCCCTTCGCTAAAAAAATGACAGCATTTGTTTTTGAAATCACCTGTTTCTGTTGTTTTATTCAATGCGAAGGCAGTAGTGGTGTCATGTCATGTGCCACAAAAAAGTGATAATAGCAAGGACAGAATAATCTCTGACCAACAGTCAGTGTTGGTTTCTTTTAGCCATCTGTCTGGAGTCATCCCTATGTGTCCAGGGTCCTGTGTCTCTTGATATGAACTAACATTGTAAGAAAATGGTAAGGTCTAGCTTTGCAGTTCAAAATGCAAAAGAACAAAGAGGTATGGACGTTTCAAGTGCAGCTAGAATGGTAAAAATACATTCAGCTACAGTGGAAATAGATATTAATGTCTGATATCAAGAAAACTGTCTGGCCCACAAATTTGACGGCATAGATGAAGGAGTATATCAGTTATGGGTTATGAGCTGTAGGTGGATGATTTTAAAATATTGACCCATGGAAACATGCCCTGAACATTTGACTGAGGGAAAATATCAGCTGAACACGTAAAACCCTTTGAAAGGTCTCTTTAAAGAGTCATGTTAGGGGATATTGAGCCGGGGTACACAGGACTGGAATCAGAGATTTGCTTCCATCTCAGCCTTTTCGTCTTAACTCAACATACCCTGCCATAGCAACAGTAGTTCAGAGAGTGCTCATTTTGAGCTCTAATGTATCTTATAAAAGATGACAGTGACAAAGAGGATTACTAAGGCATTATGAAACTGAGTCCTGTCTGTCTCTTCTTTGCTGTCTCTTATTATATTCAATATTGGGATCAGGGCAATAACAGAACTTTTTTTTTGTCTTGATTTTGAAAAGCTGTCGGCAAGTTAAAGAGTCTCTTTTGGAACGACCTCATCAGTTTTATGACCTTGGGTCCTGGGAGTAAATGTGTACCAGCATGTGTCCTCTCTTTCAAAGACATGCTAATGTGGACGTCAGTCCAAAAGCTTGATGTCAGTCTGTGCCATCGCTCCACATCTGATGCATCTCATGATCATATCCCGAGTCCCTCTTTGATCAAAGTCCCCAGTAAGCAGCTAGTTTCACCATAATGGCCTCATTCGATTACAATGTGTAAAGTACTCCATTAGTTTCTCTGTTCATGAATCATTAAGTGCTGGTTATGATCAGCCAGCTTCATGATGAACTGCAGATTGAGGAAATGGAAACTGCAGGAGCTGCCTGAGGTCACAGGTGGATACAGTACTTCTAAAGGCTAAATGAACAATCGCATATTAAGGTAACATTTGAGCTCTGCTAGTGTGTGGAGTATGCAGAATCAAGAACCGTCCGACCATACAAAGGAATTTCATATCAAAACAAAGCAATTTAAGGCAGCTTATTTCATTTTAGATGCAGAAAATCCCCTGAGATAAAGATGAACACAGAAAAACAAATTAACTTTGTCAAACCACTCTCTTTCCTCTAGTGTCCCCTCCTTATGCAGGCGAGAGAGAAGCACGGTGTTAAGTTTCCAATCTTTATTTATTCAACAAAAATTGCGAAACAAAACATTAAAGATGGTAAAAAAAAACAAAAAAAAACACGTCTAATAGCACATACACTTTCTCACTATTTTTATTTCTTTTCATGTGAAGCCTAATGAATGAACTGTGAGAATAAGGTCTGACATGACGTGTGTGTTGCTCTAAGAGGGGATAAGCTTTGGTGCCACGTTGGCTGGAGTTGCATCCATTTGTTTGCTCTGCAAGGGAGGGGCGAAAAGACTCAAGAAATGGAGAGGGCTGTAGAAACAGAGTGGTTTGGATGATAAAGTTGGACTTTCAAAAACAGGTGACAGAGTGATGCTAAGGGGAGACAGACAGGACCCGAGCGAGGACGATACAGAAAAGGTGAAAGACGGTGGCAAGCAGAGTGAGTCACGGAGGAACAGACAGTGACTGTTATCCATAAGCTGAGCACAGTGCTTGGGAGAGTGAAATTGATGAGTTCATCTTCGTCTCATTATTGTCATGATGGATCAGATTGCTGACTTCCCTCAAAGGCGGCTTAATGACTCGTTGACACAAATCTGAATGACTGGCTTCACCGGTGGCGTCCATTAGTGTGCCACACAAAGCTCTCGGATGTGCTTAAACAAAATTGATAATTACCAAGAGCTTTCATCATTGTAATGAATGGCATCAATGAAGGGACAATTCATATTGCATTTAATGCATTCAATCCTGCCACCGAGGATGCCCAGGCTGTTATGAAGTCCGGTGATGATTTTTAACTCTCATTTATCATTCCTTTGTTTTGATGCAGCAATGAATTATAATAATCCCCAAAGACAAATACTGCAGGAAAATCTGCAGGAGCACAATAGAACGCTATGTAAGGCCTTAACAAAATAAACTGTATCATTGGCTCTGTTTGATTGAGCTATTCTCACTGCCAGACCTCATGCAATACAGACTATAATAACAAGGTGGCAATATTACCATAATTACAGCTCTTCTTCCTCTTCCAACTCATTCCCTCTCTTCCTCTAACCCCCCCCTCCCCCACCCTCCTCTGGTTTGTGTTGTTTCTTGCCGTTGTTAATGCTCAGCCCCTAATGGCCATGGCGTCTTCTCCGACAAGGCTTAAAAACGTTTGTCTGTCTCCTCCATCCCCTTACTTATTTAATAATGAGACCACACAAGGCAGTGTCTCTATTCATAATGGGGCAGCAGCGGAGCCATCTTGGTTGGCATACAAATCATGACGGGCTGGGGCAATACAGCAGGAGAGATCTAATTGAGAGATAAATTAGACCTCTGCTGCTGATTGACTCAAGAATCAGTTGAACTCAGTCCCTGCCGATATGGGAGCCCGAGCTCTGTGAGCCTGCTGGAAGCCGCTGCCTCCCGCGCTCACACACACCGCACGTCTCTAAATATGGAGATCTGAAGGCATTGGTGTGTTTGTGCCGGTGTTGTTTCGACATCCTGATGGTTGTCGGTGGCTGTGACAAGCACGCCTCGATGTTTATTTCTCTCTATTTGTGCTGGAGAGTTCAGGATCCCATGCCACCCTGTCTCATCTAAAAGAAAACAACAAATCATTTCTCCCAGTTTGAAACAACAGACCGGCAGAGGGGTGGCTGGGGTGGGGAATATTTGCTTAAAGTATGATCTCAGCATGGTTGACTGACACAGAGCCACTCAGACAGGTCCCTGTCTTTCACCACACAATAAGACATAAACATATGATCACACAACTGACCCTACTAATTACCTGTCTTGTTCACTATGTATTACGATTGCACTGATGTATTGACCAAACATCGATATCGGCCAGTATACGTCTTGTTGTGTCCAGGGACAATCAAAAATGTGTTTTGGACGAACAGAGATCTTCCCTGGGACGCCTTCAGGACAAAGGGACACAGTATGCTCACTGCTGACAGGTCAGAGGACACACCCTATTTCTGTCCTAATGATGCAACACAGTGAACAACAAATTCATGTTGAAATCTGCAGGAGAGCTAGTTAACATTAACTGTTAGCAGCCAGCAGCCAGAGGTTGCATTAGGTTACATTATGATGTGTTCAAGCTCTGTTCAATAAAAACGAGTATTTGGCAAAGGTATATTATAACCTTGTCATGATGTGTTCAAATATAATCATATAAAGTTTAGTTTTGGATGAGAAACTTGAATAAATACAGCTGCTTGAAAGAGAATTTTGTCATGTTTTCACAGCAATATCAAGTAGAAAGGGAATTATATGTTTAATATAATAAAGGTTTTTAAAGCATTTAAAAAAAAAAGTTTTTAATGTGAAAGTTTATTTCGAAGGCTGCTTCATAAATTTGAATAGCTGAATTTGTGCTTATTCAAAGGTTATGTAATGAAGGACTGGGACTTTTAAACGTGTTAGTGGTTATTTTTTTTGTTTCCCTGGCACGAAAGTCGGAATAAATAACAACAAAAATACATAAACGACAACAACAAAATATATCTGTATCAGCCAAATTGTTATTTTAAACCAGGGGTGTCAGATGTAAGGCCAGGATCTCATCCAGCCCTTCGGATGACTGCACAAAAGAGATGATTGTACCTATGATATTCTTGTCTGCCAGTTTCATTAGCCGTACTTATTGTGTCATAATATTCTTTGTATTAATACAAAATCTCATTTGCATTCTGGAACATACAGGCCTGACAGAAAACTTTAAACTACTCAATGAACACTAGATCAGCGCTAGCCAGGCATAATGGGAAATGAGGGTGGTCCCATCGTTTCCAGACTCGCCAGCACTGTCCACTATGCTACCGACGATCCTACTTGTTAAGTTCAAAAGCTAAGGACTAACTACTTCACAACACACATGCCAGCATACCTGTAGGTGAGAAATTCAAGACTTGAAATATTTCTTCTTCCTCTTCTTACTATCAGGAGGGTATCATTTGTCATTGTTGGTAGTAGTAGCCTAGTTATGTAAGGTGGCGCCACCTACTGTACAGGAGTGGAACGACTACCAGCACTTTTTTTTTTTTTTTTTTTTTTTTGAGAAATTAGAGGTGTGGCATGAGACCGTGTGAAATCAACCAATTGCTTGAGTCTCACGGCAAATGCGTGAGAGTTGACAGCTATGTACTGACAGCTGTCATGTCACACGTGCTTATATCTGCTAGCGGTGTTAGCAAGGTAGCTACCCAGCTACAGCTAGTCAGTACAGTTAGTAGAGTAGCAGAATGAACTGTGGTCAAGCTGGCAGTCACTCTAACCTCCATGGTAACATCAGCTAACGCTACAACTGAAGTGCATCCATATCCTGACATTAATATGTGTTACACTGAATAATGCCCAGATCGAGCTGACAGAGGAGCTAGTAAAGTTAGCGGAGTTCGGTTTTCAAAATAAGATGTTATAAGATACATACAGTGTTATGGGATTACGATTAAAATTAATTACCAGTGTCCCTTTTAAATATAAAAGTAAATACTGCTAACTTGTGGGGGAAACATCTTTATTCTTTGATTTTTGGGTTTCTGGAAATAAAAATGAAAAAGATTATTCCTGATGTTGAGGACATGTCTGACAATGTACAAACACAAAACTCAAGTATTTTTACTGTATCAGTATTTTAGAGATATTACAAAGTAAAAGTCCCACGTTTCTACCTTGAAAATCTGAAACTTGAAGTGCCATTAAAAAGAAAATATATTAGATATAGTCTTTATGCGATGGTTGATGGTTTCACAGGTCTGGCCCACTTGTCATCAAATTGGACTGTATGTGCTCCCCAAACTAAAATGAGTTTGACACCCCAGTTTTAAACATTGGTATCAGTATTGGCTCAGAATTTCACAATCTCTGCATCCCTGTTATGTATTATCTGAGAGTATTTAGATTCATTCGCTTTATTTATTTCTAGTAAATGGAGGAACCTATTTATCCTGCAGCTTTATTTACAGAAACAGGGTTGTAATAGTTCACCTGCCCTACATTACATGCAGCCAAATAGGAGCCCTCCATATTTCACCCTCACAATCCCCCGAGCGTCGCAGTGCGTGTTGACGACGTGAGGGGAAGCGGTGATAAACTGGAAAACAGGGACAACACTTAGTACGCAGGTGCTTGTATGAGCTTAACAAAAAGCCAAGGAAGGCCAGCAACTGTCTGTGGGGATTTAACCATGTTACGGCTTTGATGCATTTTAAATTGACCCTGAGCATACTTTGGAGACAAGGAGAGAGGGCAGAAACACACAAAGCAGACGATCAATTACTATTCTATAATTGGACAGGGCTTTAATGAGGCTGGCGGATGCAGCCTTGTGCACCTTTGTCAGCCGGAGTCACTGACGTGGGTGGCCCAATCAAAGCATGTCCTCATTAGCATATCTCCACACATGCAACACTGGCCCTCAGAGTGACCGGCACTTCAAATAGAAGAGTTTCTTCCAGGGTCCAATTTCCCAGTGATGACTGACCCCTACCCATTTTTGCGTTGCGTAATAACTCAGGACTGACAGTTATATTTTATTTTTAAGGCCGCTAAACGAAGAGACGTCATATTTAACGATAAATAAATGACCCATCAAAAACTAACTATATTATTTAGATAAATCTTTGAATCATAACTTTTAAAGGGAATATCAAAGCAGATGTTTAATGACGGGCTGTAACAAAATCTGTTCAGTTTTCATTTAACACAAGCAGTGGGAGGTTGAAGGTAGAATCAAGTGTTTTGGTCTCATACATCTGCTTTAGTGACCCACTCATCCCTTACATCAGAAATTAGAGCTGAGTCAGAGGTGCTGAATGCTGCAATGCGAAATCAAAACAACGAGGTTTAAGCAATCCTTTGTTCCTGTTAATGTGTGGAACAGCTGGTGCTAAATCTGCATCACGTGTGATGTTGGTATTTGGTATCACTGCCTCATATGTTCCATTGTCACACATTAATTTATTCATATGATTATGGTTTTAGTTTGCTCTACTGCTTTATCTGTCTGTGTGTGTGATGTAAGTGGGGGGTAAACATGCACAGCTGTTTTCCTTTCCTGTGTGTGTGTGTGTGTGTGTGTGTGTGTGTGTGTGTGTTTGGGGAGGGTAGCAGCACATGATGTCTAGATGATGTATTGTTTTGCTTAGTGTTTGCTGTTTTTGTGTACAGTAAACTCTATGTGTTTACTGTATGAGTTAACACCACTGACCAAAGGAGTTTCATACATGCATGCATTAAAATGTTAATTTTGTCTATATACCATTTGTAATGATAGGTCACAAACACAAGTTGCATAATTGTGATAAATTATAAAATGTTGACTGCATACCTTTGGGTATCTTAATCACAGGGAACAGGAAACAGGTGGTGGCAGTACAAACTTAAATGAAGAACCTCAGGAAAAAAAACGTTCACACACGAGCAGCTTTGATTGAACAGGCAGTGACATGGAAATAATATAAATGGGTTCAAAGCAGGGTGATATGGCTTATTAATAATAAAGGGATATTTTAAGGCTATATCAGGATATTTAACTTTACTTTTTAAACTCTTCTCAACTACTGTAGGATACTAAGATACTAAATGAACTATAGTTACAATAAAGTTAAATAATGTACTTTCAAACAGTAATAGCGTTATGAAGATCAAAAGTACTGCTATAAAAACATTTAAGTATTGCTATAAAGTTAAAGTACTGGTATAGGTAAGTAAAATTACATACTGTTATAATAAAGTTAAAGACTGGTTATAATAAATGTAGTGCTGTTATAATAAACTTAACAAAAAGCACTGTTATATAAATTAATGTAGTGTTATAAAGTTAAATAAGGTACTGTTCTAATAAATTTGAATAAAGTACTGTTATAATAAAGTTACATAAATCACTTATATAATACATTTAAATAAAGTACTGCTTTTAATAAATTTAAATGAAGTACTATTATAAAGTTAAATAAGGTATGGTTATAATAAATTTAAATAAAGTATTGTAATAATTAAGTTAAATGCAAAACTGTTATAATAAATTTTAAGAAAATACTTTCATAATAAAGTTATATCAAGCACTGGTATAATGAATTGAAATAAAGTACTGGTTTTAATAAACTTAAATGACGTACTATTATAAAGTTAAATAAGCTACTGTTCTGATACATTTTTTAAAAAGCACTGGTATAATAAATAAAGTACTGTTGTAAAGTTAAATAAGGTACTGTTGTAATACATTTAAAACAAAATGCTCTTATAATAAAGTTGAATAAAGCAGTGGTATAATAGATATAAATAATAAAGTACTATTATAAAGTTAAATAAAGTACTGTTATAATAAATTCAAATAAAGTACTGTTATAATAAAGTTTGAAAAATTCCTGTTATAATAAAGTTAAATAAACTGTTAACTGTTAAAATGGAGTAAGTCAAAGCTGAACCACTGGTGTTTTTATTCTAAAGCTTAAGTGTTGATGTTTTTGTTGTGAAATTGAAGCTTCCAGTCAATAGTCAGCTGTAAGCAGGAAGTTCAACCGTTACAGTGACACCGTAAAACGTGAGGATTTATTCACTGAGGGCTGTAAACAAACTAACAGCTCTCCATTTCATACATTAATATTATTTGCAAGTCGTTACTGGTGCCGGTCACAGTCTGTAGCCCTGCCGGTGCAAAAGCCAAATGGAGAGTGGTCTGTATGGGTGGAAGAGTAGTATCATGAGAAGTATCATGTTTATATCGCCCACCACTAGTGCACAGGAAGTATACATACACTGCTTTACCATTGGAAGACATTGAGTGTTTTCACGTGCCACCATGTTCTTAGCTAGAAGCCTGAAAATGGTAAAATACAGTACACTTACTCCTGAGGCCATATTTTAAAGATAAGTACACCTCACAGTGTGGACGGTAATGAACCTTTATGCTGGTTTGCCAACCAACAATAGTCAAAGAACTTGAGGATAAAAACAATAATTAAGTTCATGATGTGTTGGGGTTCAGTCTGAATACAACTCTACTCCCTGTCATTCTTCCTGATGTACACGTTAACCACATATATATGGTGCTGTGTAATTAGCAGCAGTTTGGAGCTCAGACAGGAGGAGTCAAGGATCAAAGAACCAACCCTGCAATTAGTGGATTTCATATCCCATAGTTATGAAAAGTGCAATAATAATTACATTTCCGGGGTCATGAAATAGAAGACATGGTGATTTGAAAGAGCAGCTAAGCACAGTAAAGCTTATTCAAAATATATTAAGAGACCAGTATGCACCAGTGCTGAAGAAATGTGATTTAAAACCTCAAAACTATGTTTATTCTGCCTCTGAATTTTAAAGAGAAATGTTTGATTTTCAGGTCAAACCTTGTGGTCTGTGTTCTGGAAAGACAGAAACATTAAAACATCTGTTTCATTCACATGCAGACACCCAGCAGTTTTGGCAGGACCTCAACAGATGGTTGTCACTTCCTGTAAAAAGGAAAATCTTTCCTATTTAACTAATTCAAGATTCTTATTGATAGGAATAAAATCATATTGTCAAACGTCATTATCATGTGGTTAAATGCATCGTATAAGCTTTCTTCCTTTACCTTTTAGAAAATGTAAGAAATATTTGCCTTAGCCAAACATTTTTTTTATCACACAGAAGCAGTCTGTCAAAATTATATCGTATTTTTGTCCTAGTCTCATTTTTTAATTTGTGCATAACAACTCCTAGATAGCTCTCCATGTAATTATTTTAGTGTTTTACTCCTTCAGTGCCCAGAATGTCTCTTTCTCTTGTTTTGTTAGTTAATTAGTGGCTCTAATTACTTACTGTATGTGGTTTTAATGTGCAAATAAAAGAAAAGCACCAGGCTTGGGTGACCGCATATTTGCATCAGTGACGGGCTGACCTCATTACCAAAGTGTGTCCTGAAAATCCTCCACTTAATCTTAACAGGTACTTGTACACTTGTGTCTGCAGTTAGCAGAAATACGTCACACACAAGTAGGCACTCGAGTAGTTGGAAATACCACAAGTGTGGGTATTGGGACCGACCCAGTGATTCAGTTCAGTGTATGATTCATCATGTGCACGGTGCCTGCAGAGCGCTCTGCATCAATACAAAGCAACTTGAAATGACTGCTCCTTGTTTTTACAATCAAAGTCAACATCCTGTGTTTTGTCTGTACAGCTGACGCCTCATTATGGTTAGATCACTTAAACCATAATGTTGTCTCCAGGAAGCCAGTGAGTATTCATGTTTATGTAGCCTGAAACATAAAAATTGACATTTCAAACTTTCCTGTCTCAAAAGTTACAAGACAGGATATGGCAGCAGCATATGGTTGCATGACAAAATGTGTATTCAGTTGAATGTGGGAGGATGTTTGAGCCTTTTCACTGCAGTGCTTATAAAGCCTGCCACTGTGCTTTGGAGTTATTCACAAAGCTGAGTTCTTAGATAAATGTGATGAGACACTGATAGGTTTTACATCAGATCTATTTGGTTTCTTTTGATTATCAACATATGAACTGTTTGTTGTTAGTGGAGAAAGAAAAAGACACATTAGACTGCTGTTTCTCTCTGAATAGATCACAGACTATTCACAGAACAACAGAGGCTTCTTCTACTCAAGCTTTCACTCTGAAACCTTTTCCACCAAATTGACCCTTCACTAAGTCCCGCCCCCAGACGCAGATTGGCCAATCATAACAAAGCAGACCAGGGTCCAACAGCTATGCACCACTGACTCTAATACAGTCTTTTCAGATTTCCTTCATTTTCAGGCTGGTTTTGTGGATTTGGAGCTAAATGTTGTGTCTGGGGCACGTCGTGTATTAATGATACTCATTACATTGGAAAAAGATACACGTTTCTTCTCTGTTCCAAAACCAAAATCAAACCCTGAAAAGTGTAGGGTTAGCTAGCTAGCTACTGAAGATATAGCCTACTGAATGTATGCACATGCTGCTTTTGCTTTTTAATGATTATAACAGTGAAACAAAGAGCGACCCTGCTGTACAGGAACCAGTGAAGGGAAGCAGGGAAACTTTGCTGATATTCAACCAGCTGTGTGGTAGCACAGTGTGTGCAGATAGTTTGACTACCCCTGGAGATCTCTGCCTGTCCAGCGGCAGAGGTCTGGGTGCTGGCAGCGGCACGGGTGAGAAGCCAAACACAGTTCATCTGCACACACTGTGATGCCACACAGCTGGTTCAATATCAGCAAAGTGTCCCTTTATATTCATTGTGTTCTGTGTTGATCAGCAGTGATGTGGTGGTTCACTTTTTACACTGTGATCTGTAGCCTATAGTTCGGCTTTAGCTTCTAACTATCTTTGTCTTTTTAACCTGTTGTTGCTGCTGAGTCAGTTTGACATCCTGGATATATCCTTCAAACACAGACTGTAGACCCCACTGTTCTGCTTCTCTCTCAATTTGAGTTGAGCTGGCCCCAGCTTTATTAAGCACCCTAATAATGTTGTGAAGTGTTAGCCTATCATATGTTTTTGTGTTTAGTTTTGGTGTTATTTAGCTGAGTTAGTTGATGTTAGCAGATGCTAGCTTTCTGTGTTTTGCGGTGAGATTTGATGGCAAAATGTGATGTTAAAATGAGGCGCAGACATGAATCAGAAGCAGATATTTTTTTGACCACATACAAACTTTAGATGACATTTAGTAAAGGTGCTTGTTCTCAATAGCAGACGCAAACAAGCCTGTGATGACATAACTACTTGGTGATTATCTCCAACCCTGTGTCCCAGTAATTAGACATGTACCAGATTTGACAATGACCACAGAAAATAACAAGGCCAATAAAAGGCATATTCAGCTGATCTGGGTGGAGATCACGTAGCTCTTGGTCACTTTCATTTTGTCAAATTAGCTCTCAGAGGAAAAAAGTTTGGAGACCCCTGCAATGGGCCATATGTGCTGTACTCACATAAAATTCACCCCCTTTGCTTCTGTCAGCCATTAACGGCGTTGGACAAGGATATTTGCAATGTTTGACAGAAGACTTAAAGTATACAGAATGCAGAATCAAGAAAAGGAACAGAGTGAACAAATGCAAATCTCTCTCTTGGTTAGCCCAACTAGACAAAGTCAAGCCCTTACAAATCTTAACCCAATCTTCCGTTGAACAAAAGTGGTAATCCTTTATTTATTAATAAAATCAAATTGAGCAAATGAGACTTTTGGTTGCTGTCTTGTCTATTATGCTGAAACCTGAAACCATAGAATTCCTCTCAGACAAATTGAAGCCACGTCTCCATGCGCGCCGGGCATTTTATGGTAGGTTTAGCAGGGAAATCTCAAAGGCTCATTAGATGTCTTCTGGCTCTGCTTGGCAGCTAAAGGGTATCTGCAATTCTTATCTGAATTGGCAGGCTCCACTCTGATAAGACAGGAGATATTACGAAATTAGGCCACGCAAAACTTTAAGAGACACAGTACCCAAGGAGGAGGAATGTTTAATGTCCTTGCCATATTGGGGGACAGAGGTACCTCCAACCCTTGAGCGTCATGGCCTCGTCTCCAGTTAAACTGATAGGCCACATCATTACCAGGCTTCCACACCACTGTGGATAGAGGGACAGGCAGGTACCAAGAGGGAGGAAAGGAAAGAGCAGTGCCACGGATCAGCTCAGTGTAGCTGCTGGGGCTCAGCTGCCCACATATGCAATTCAAATGCAGAGGCTGGTGTGCTGCGACAGGGCTGTGCCGGACCAGGTACATCTGTATCTCTTCCGGCTCAATGTGGAGGAGGTGGTGAGTGACAGCAGGTGGGGATGCAGCCCAATTAGAGCAGGGCTGTTGGAGGATGATGAATGGGGCTGGCTTAGAGAGCCTAGGAGAAACATAGGCATAGGCAGGCTCGAGATGCCCACAGCTGTCTCACTGAATGAGTATAAACATGCTGAGGGGCTCCTCCATACAAAATAATGCAGCCAGCATTCGCAGGCTTGTATGAGCTCTCCTGTCTCCTTCCACCTCTCTTTCACAAGTATTGACAGTTATGAGCTCACCTTCCTGACTGGCATGGCCTTGATCTAAATTTAGAGAATCATTCAGGTTGACACTCACCCCCCTGTAGATACATATAGAGGCGAAAGTATACACTGTGCACGGTACAAATGCAGCCTTGTGTTTGTGAGTGTAATGGTTATGATTGTGTGCAGAGAAGGCTATTGTGTGAAGTGAGAGCACAGCTCCATCACCTGTTGCTAGGGGATATAATCATGCTGCCACTGCAATGTCGAGCGATCATGATGTGCTTAGAAAAGTATGTCTAGGTTCAGTGAAAGCAGTTTTAGATGCATTCATGTAGAAAACAGTGCAATTCAATGCATACGTTCTACTTTTAAATATTAGTACATCATTTTTTCTAGATGCGTTTAGTTCTGTCTCAGAAATTAGAGAATTTCATCTGGACAAGTATATATCTAATATACTTGGAGGGGGGAAACCACGTGCACGTGGCTGTATGTGCTCAGCTCAGTCGCCAGAAGAAAATGTTCACATTATATGTTTCTATAAATCACAGGTAAGTTACATTTGCATATTTAAACATGTTTCGTAAGTGACGTAATATATAAGCTAATTTTTTGTCCTCAGGAGCTGGAGGGGATGGTGCATGTCATGTCACCCAAGGGAAACACCTTCCAAGCTGAAGATCACCGCGGACAACTGTTCGAAACCAACACCAGTTGTTTTTTGGTGACCCTTTGGAGTATTTCCATCAGTGTTTGTTGCACTGAACCCGGGTGGTTTTTTACCCACACAATGGCATGTTGAGTCACTGAACCTGGGTGGTTTTAGCAGCACATCACAGCATCTCCCAGCGCTGTTTGTGGCACCAAATCTTTGTGTTTTTCACAGACACATCGCGCCAGCGCCTGAACCTGGGTATTTTTAGCGACACATTGTGGCGTTTAACTGCAGCGTTTGAGGTACCAAACCTGGGTGTCTTTAGCAGCACAACACATTGTTTATCAGCTGTGTTTGTTGCACCAAACTTGAGTCTCTTTAGTGGCACATTTTGGCGTTTCCCAGTGGTGCTTGTGGCACCAAACCTGGGTGTTTTAGTTGCACATTGTAGCATTTCCCAGCAGCCTTTGTGGCACCAATCCTGGGTCTTTCACCAACACATCACAGCATTTCCTTGCAGCTTTTGTGGCACCAAACCTTGTTTTTCCCCCACCCACACATCGAGGCATTTCCCTGCAGCATTTAAGCCACAAGACACATTGCAGCATTTCTCAGCAGTGGTTGTGGCACAGAACCTAGGAGTTTTTAGCAGCAGATGTGACCCTTCTGGCACCAAACCTGGGCGTTTTTCACCATCACATAGTGGCGTTTCCCACCTGTGTTTGAGCTACCAAACCTGGGTGTTTTTCCTCCAACTCGTCCCTGTTTTTCCAGCGGCTTTTTTGCCACCAAATGTTGGTGTTTTAACCCAAAACAACTTTTCCTGACTGTAACGAAATGGTTTTTGTGTCTTAACCTAACCACACTTTCACCCTAGCGTTGTTGAAACGCACAGCTTAAGCTTCAAAATAATGTACAGATGTAACATATCCATTTGCAGAAATGTATAATGTGAACATTTTTTACTGGTGATTGGTTTTATGTGCTGCAGGAAGCACAGTGCTGGTGTCAGGAGTAAGTATGAAATGTAAATCAAACTTTATAACTTGCTGATTGGTGGGCTCTGGCACACCTGCAAGTGAGAGAATATCTTTTGAACCTTTGTAAAAGAGATTAGCAGAGGTTTATAATTCAATTTCATTACTGTATGAAATAGGAGGAGACTTCTTCCAGGCCACCTGTCTACTCCTGTCTTTCTGTGTCATTACCTTAATCCCCTGGAGTTATGGGGGAAAGGCGCTTAGCTCCCTTCTCCTCTATAATGTAGGGTTGGTTCAACAATGTCTTTGAAAGTTAATTATATAAACTTCTTGTTTGCACACTGTAAAAAAGATATTGGTCAGGTTTTTGCAGGGACGGGCGTAACGCAGCACAGCGATACTTTGAGATCAAGAGCATACATTTCACCTGTTAATTCCCTCATGAGTTACCTCGCCTTGCATCAGTTAGTGGGTGAGGGTGAATGAGCAAGACGATCGAAGAACAGATACAGTAGATCAAGAAAGATAAACAGTATTAGATGACTGTAAGAGAGGAAGGAAGAGGAAGAGAAGGGTGAGACGGGGGATAAAGTGAGTACATAAACGAAAGAGAGAGGCACAGAGATGTTATGATGGTGTGCTCTATTGGTGAATAAATTTCTTTTATGGCACCATCTGCCACAGAAACTAACCCTTATCATAATCAATGGTAATCCATGACTTGAATGAAACAAAGGATATCATTACCATACTCTATGTGGATAGTCACTGTATAGCTCCTTCCATAGAGCACAGCTAAGAAATGAGAGAGGGCGTGAAATTTACACTGCCCACATTCACCAAATGGCAAAAATGACACCATGCAGAGGATGTGTAAACCCAGTAGTCCCTCAGTTTCTCAGCAGCAAGTCTTATAAAAAGCCTGCCAAGCTTACCAATTTTACACTGACATGTACCATGAAAGACAAGCCATATTTCAGGTTTTTTTTTTTTTAAATTTGCATTAAAAAAATGAGGCAGGAACTGTAGCAGCACAGACAGACAGAAAAATACAAAGGTTGTGAAAACAGTAATATAATTACTGTTAACAATAACACAATAAAAGCAGCCACAAAGACATGCTGAAATATGGGAATTAGCTTAAAGGAGGTTAATGCAAAAATCCGAGCATATGAGTTGCCTGGACACAGTTCCTAATATGGAGGTGGCTGAGCCGGCAGCTGGCAGCTAATGATGCTAACTCCATAAACATTATAAATAATGGCAAAATTGCCTTCAGAGCTAAAAGTGTTAACCAGGGGTGGAACCGGAGGGTGGGTGCTATGCTTCTGCACTTATGCCGTCCTGGTATCAGTTGTAACCACCACATGAGCACAGTGCAAAGTGGAGATGATGAGCTAGTCAGTGGGATACACACGTGCTGAAAATTACTACAACAAACAACAGTAAACCTCAGATTACAACACACACAGAGGGAGTGTGACTTCATTCTCTGCTATATCGTTACATAGCAAATAGTGGTTTGCTGCTATAATGATGCCCTGAAAGTCATATACGGAACCTTAAATAGCCATAGTTTGTGCAGTTTCATCATTTTCTTGAATAAAAGCTCATAGATATTGAACATGTGAGCAATTATTGGATGCCGTAATTTTAGTGTAAGTGGAGATGCAGGGTTATTAAACCAGACATATTGATTGTGGACCTTATTGTGTGTCACTACTAGGGCTGCCACTTTCTACTATCAGTTAATCTGCTGATTTTGTAGTTTTTGATTAATACATTTATTGTTAAATCTATGAAACATCAGTAAACGATGAAGATATGAAACAGTAAAAAGCGGTGAATCATCATATTTGAGAAACTGAAACCAGGTATGAGTTGGGGTTTTTGTTTGATAATTGACTTCATTTGTTTTTTTGATAACTGATTATCAAAAGTTTTGCTGGTTTACTTTTCTGTTGAACAACCAATCAATCCATCGACTAATTGTTCTAGCTAGAATCACTACTTAAAGTCTCTATGCTACATTTCAAACATTTATGTAGCAGCCAACCACTATTTGCTATGTGCATGAGTCCCAGTGAGTGTGCCCCACTGAGTTCATCTGCGCTGCGCCGCACTGCGGTCACACCCCTCCAGGTAACAGTGTTAGTTAGCACTGTTGCCATTGTTAGCACTGTTAATGTAGCACTTTTAGCCTCTAGCTCAGCCACCTGTGACAATCCCACCCCAGACCGTGAATCACAAGCCCTTTTCACACAGAGATTGCGTTTGAGGGCTGCTACAAAGTCCCATCTTTATGCCGCCTTTGAATTTTTACACAGAAGTGTGTGATTTTAGACATGATGCCAGAATTGCAGTGGCAAAAGAGATGTGAGGGCCGTGACATGTCACACAAAAGCAGTCAGCCTCTAGTGACATATAACATCACATCATCGGCAACACTTTATCAACAGTAACAATGGTATTTACATGCCAGTAACATTTACTTACTTACTCCTCTTCATCCCCTATGGGACGTAAGGCTTCAGTGAGCTCTTTCCATTGCATTTGATTACTGTCCTTGTCATATGGTGGCTGATCTCATCCTCTGCCCAGAGGGTAAGGATCTCCTGGACCTCATTGTTCTGCCAATTTTCTGACCTTTTCAGCCACTGTTCTTCTTCTTTGAGTTAGCTGCTAACTGCTATCAGCTACTTTCTAAATGTCATACACACAAAACACTTAATCAAAACATCACACCGGTGCCACCCATGATCCCATCCTGTCGGCTGTTTCAGCACTGTTACTACCTCTAGTGCCAGCTTAAAGGTGAAACAACTGTGTCCCCCATTCTGCGATTGCACCGTTTATACAGAACAGTGAGGTAGCAAAACAGTGTGAAGTCTCTGCCTTGAAGGGGCAGTGTAAAAGGGGCTATAGATATGCTCTGAATGCCGCACACAGCACCTTTAGCAAACTGTGGTAACTGGTATAATGTGGCTTTACAGGCAGAGGAATTCACCATTTCACCAGCAGTGTGGAGAATGTAGTGGTTTTAATAAATGTTAATGGTACTAAACGTTTTAGTTCTGAGGGCCCACCTTGAAATGTGATCATAATGTGAGAGGATTTCATTTAACAACAGGAAAGTGCATTTATAAGAGCTCTAGTTCTAATTTATTGATCTTAAGGCATGCCAGAGTTTCAATTCAACCTTTTGCTAAAGTGATGATTTTCACCTTCCAGAGGTGAAGGTTGGGGTCTCCAGGCTGACAGGCTGATAATCCCCCCTCCAAAACGTTTGTGTTCAAACACTAATCACCGCCCCCGGCATAATTGACTGATCCAAGTTTGGCTCGGGTTAATTTATGTGTGCAACAACAGGAAAGCTTAAAGACAATCCTGGGGTGTCATCTATGTGATAGATCTCTCCCCTCGTGCCCTTGTCGCTGTGTGAAGTCTCATATGTTTACATATCTAGATTTGACAGCCTTGGTGTTAAAATGCAGGCTTCTAGGCATTTCTATCAAATGGTGCCGCCCACACCTCAAAGTGCTGAACATACATGTCTTTGAATATTACAGCTCTGCTGTTGGTGGCCAATGTCTGTGATACCATGATTCATAGGCATTGCATGTATTTTAAGACATATAGCATATTCATAGTTATAGTTGAGATTGGCTGTGTTCATTAATGGGGAAGTAACAAGTTATAAGCCATAGGCATGATGTTTGGCTTTTGCTGTTGTAACTCTTTTCTGTACTGAATCAGCAATCTACATTTATAATGGAAGAGTGAACAGGTCTGAATTATATATTAAAGGCATTCATGCTGCAGCTGCCTCATTCATTCACAATTTATCCACATAGAATACATATATTTATATCTTTATACGAGATAAACAAAAGTCTAAGATCAGGAATTTAATGTATAGTGATGATGATGAGCTGTTTTATATCCTCTACTATGGATTCAATCATATTCAGTTCCCTCTATAGGCCTTGTTTAAAAGGATGGTGTCAATGACTTACTATGGGCAACTATGCAGTCTAATGATAATCACATGTCTGTTATAATATCCCTTAAGTCTATTCGAAACCGAAGAAATAAATCAAAAAACGAAGATCAGAAATATATAATTTTCCTTTATATTCGTCGCATTACTTCATTGTTGGCTTGGGTCTTTTTGTTGTTTTTGTTGACCATCCAAAAATACGATCACTATCTGTCATACATCCTATCTGATTCCTGTGTTGACACTCAAAACAACCTTCACATGAGTACATTTCAGATATAGGCTTACCACATGAGCACAGCCAAATTGCCATCTGTAGTGGCTGCAAACAAGATGGAAATTCAAGCTGGAGGGTCAGCTGGGGTTGGGGTAAGGACTTGGAGACGGGGTCTGAACTTGGAGGGTCGTCTGGAGGAGTGGCAGGGCTCTGTAACTCATGGCAAGGCGCAAAGCACTTCTGTTCCTCCTCGTTATTTGGAGGACACCAGAGAAGGGGGGGATCAACTATTTCTCCCTACACAGCCATGTCTGAGAAATTATGTTTTTGTACTGCAAATTTGAAACAGCAAATGCTATATAATTTTTTTTTAACATGATGAGAAAACCTTTATTTTATTTTATTAGGGCTCTTTTTACACCTTTTATAAGATGACAGAAAAAGGAAAAAGGTGCAACTAAGGTCCCCATTTGGACTCGAAACACAGACATTGTGGTACATGGTCAGTGTCTTAAACTCTAAGCTATGGGGACAAGTGCCCTTTAAAAATGTTTGCAAAATGTTCATACAGAATGTAGCTGACGTATTTAGCAAAAATGATGACTGACAGAGACTCGCAGAGAATTTCATTTGTTTCCCTGCAATATTGACTGTTGCAATACAGTATTGTATCTTTAAGATATATGATGCAGGGATTGTCACTTTGTGTTTGAAAACAATGAAAGTAAAAGAGCAAGCCAACCCCACATTTAATCTCGTTCTCTATCTGCATTTTTTTGTCACTTCATTAGCAATTTTTGTAGCTTCTTCTTTGATGACTGCTGCTTATAGTCTTGTAACTGGTCGCTAAATTTTAATAATGTTCCAACCTTACTTGTGCGCTCTGCCCAGGAACATCCCGAACACACCTAAACAAGAAGAGAATAAGAAAATACAGGCCGAAGGCAGAGTCTCTTCAGATCAGTACGCTGCCGCACACTTTGGAGTGTAGATGACCTGGCATAAACTCTTGTGTGAAAATATGGTGTACATGACCTGACATAAACTTCTTATCCTGACATGATTTCAGCTAAATCATCTGGCATGATTCTGGCCAAATTTGGTGTGTATGTGAGGAGAAGCAATTGTTCTTGGAGCTGGTTGTCTGAATAACAGGAAAACAGTGGCTTAAGAAACGCCTTTTAATGTGTATTGGAAAGCTGTAGGTGTGTCAACTGATACTGCTTGTCTGTCAGACACTATAAATTGTCACAATGTACTAATTCTTTGGCTCTCTCATGGGTAAACCCGTAACCAGTTAAAACTTCTCCCATGTTTAAGATTGAACTCCTGTTAAGAATTCCTTCTGTGTATTTGGCTGTAACTATAACACATTATAACTGTTGTGATATACATAAACACTAGTCACTGCGTAATGGGTAACATGAGTGATTTGGAACACATTTTGACACAGTTTGGCTCATGGCCTTAAACACATTGTCTCCCAGCATGCAGGGAAACTCCACCCATTTAGCCCCAACACACCACAATATGTTGAGTGCACAGTGATGGTGTTGTTTATCGACCTTAAACTAATTTCAATCTGGAGAGACTTGGTTTTTTAGTTAAAAGAATATTATTAGCGTGTGCATATAAGAATGAAAAATGTGAAAAGTCTTTGATGATTAAACCTCTTCAAGATGGTATGATTTAAGGAGGGCGATGAATCCAAAGTCAAATAGGGAACTCAGAGAAGTGATGATGACCTGGATGAGTAGAGGAATGAGCCTTTGTTGAGCTCGTCCTGGACTCTGAAAACGATGGCTGGAGGTGAACGGGGTGGAGGAGGGCGCGACAGTTCTGCCTAAAATGACGGCTGACAGCAGCAGAGGAGAGAGCACATTTAAGATTTTGCAGTAACATCTTAATTGGCTGATGGAGATTGTGGTGAAGTTTGATTGGATAACTTGAAGAGTGAAGAAGAACTAGAAGAGATAACTAGTAGTCAGCTGATTAGAGGAGGCAGTCGGAGTGGGATGGAGAGAATTGTGAATAGTCTTCCTGATTGAACCACCGCTGAGCGTCTTTAGGAAAAATCATTTTTTAAAATTCTTGTCAAATTAACTCGAAACTCTTTTGTTATTTTGACATTTGGGCATTTATGTAGACTCCACATTAAAATTGTGTCTCATGGATGGATTGGCGTTTACAGGTTTAACAGGTTCACTTAGGATGCAAACCCTTGTCTTTGGTGTGAAAGTCCTGTGCTGTTTTCTCCCACCATTTATACCCTTCCTGCAGTTTATTCAGGCTATTGCCTTTTGCCAGGCCGCCAGTGTAAATAAGAATTTGTTCTTAGTGGCTTGCCTGGTTAAATAAAGGTTAAATAAATAAAATAAAAAATTATGTGCTGTTGACAAATGTAGCACTTCTTTCACTCAAAAAACAAAGCAAAACAAAGAAAAAACCTTTCCACGAAACAGAACCTGGGCATCAATTATGTTTCCCTCAAAACATTTTTGGCTAAACAAATTAGCAAGTTAGTGTATAAATGTAATTTCTCAGAGGCAAGGTTACCCTTCAGCTTTCCAACAGAAGTAGAAAACTTCCATCTAAACAACAGCGAGCTGTTTAGAAGGCCAAACCTGCTAATGATTCTTTTTTTCGTTAACAAAAAAAACCCCAAAACAACAGAGTGACTATGATTTTGGCAAATGCCAACACAAAGTTTGGGAAGTGCAAATGTCTGACAAATTTACAACAAATGCTTTTTTTATCTTGTTTATAAAGTTTATACATATCTGATCTGGGAGCAGACGCCGTGTGTGTTACGAACGTGTCTGATCTACGTGTGACAAAAGATCAAAATTGGGTCGCTACCTGCTGATTTGCAGTCATAGCTGTGGTTTTGGGACGTAATTACTTGTCTGTGCACTGTTTGTTTGGAGGTAAACATACTGCAAGATGGCTGCAAAGGTATCAGAGATATAAAGAGAGGCTGTGTCAAATTGCCTGCATCTCCTACCAGTTGTTACCAGTAGCCACAGGCTCAGTTCCTTAGTCTGGGAGTACAAAAAACAATTACATCAGCTACTACTTTGAAAAATTCAAACCCTGAGCACAACACTGACCTGCCAGAAAATTATTGTTTGGAGAATTAAATGAATTATGAAAGTGCAGAAAAACAATTTAGTCTTGCATATCCAGCTGCCGTTCTAATAAATCACTGCCACCCAAAAAGAACTAATTTGTGTTGTTGTACTGTGAGCATGATTGATGAGCATGCTCTGGGTTGCAGTAAAGGAGACACAGTTCAACAATGCTGCACTATATCTTTAAAAGTCTGAGAAAAAAAAGTCTTTAATCTCTTCAACTGGCATCCATTATTGATATAGATGTACCCATACTTCTAATGTATGAACAGAATTCCTCCCAAGAAAAAAAGCCAATGGAATGATTGTTTCTGCTGTTGTTTTTGTTCAGCGCTGCAGAAACAAACATTTGACAAACACTCCACCTTGAAATTATGTGTAGCAGCTGTCACTTGTGACTGTACACTCTGAATTTATTCCAGTCAAGCAGTGTCTGTATTGCCACCCTGCTGGTTCTTCATTGTAGTCGACAACAATGAAAGCTAAACTTCTCTATTCCCCATTCATGCTTCTTCACACATGAGCGAGGGGCAGCTGCTTTTTTAAATAATACCTGCCAAAAAATGCCCCCCCAGCTGAGATCATGTACTAATGATGCTGTGCATGAAGTGCATTAGCTTGTGGTGTCACACCTTGTTATTATTTTCTATGCTGTGATATTTTAAGCGTGTGCTTTGTTGTCATTTGGCAGATGTCCCCCCCTCTGGTTCTTAAAGCTTTTCTATACTCCAAGAAAACAGACAGCACACATGGGCATTGTTACATACCAACAACATACAACACAAACAAATGCAAATGTTCAAACAGCCTGCGAGCACACGCAGACATTGTCCTTGTAACAGGGAGAGAAAGAAACAGTGGTGGCCTTATTGTTGAGTAGGGGCAGATCTGACACTACAGACATCAAATTGATATTAATATCTATGAGAAGCCTTTACCTTTTGAGTTATCGCTCTGGCGGTCAAATGCCTTCCAGGGGCGAGGCACAGCTGAGAACATGAATGTTTAACAAGACTGCTGCATAGTTCACCTCAATGCAAGCCTCCAGCTCTGAGCTGAATTATTAACCACTGCACGCCTGGTCCAAATTCCTACTGAGATTACATTTGTAGGTCTACACTCAGCAGAGTGTTGAGAAACAACAGTTGAAATTCAAGAAATCCCTAATGCAATTACACCCTCCGCAAGAGGCAACGGTGACAGTTTCATTTGCAAATGGAACAAAAACATACTAAGTACAATGGGGGCGATTCAGACACCTACTGTGTGTGATAACAGTGAATCATTATGGACGGTAATACAGATAAAAAAAGAACAAACAGGCAAATATTTACAGTATGAGTCAAACAACATTTCAAATTCATAGATCAAGTGTGTCTCATGACGGAGACAGTGCTACCCATTCATTTTAAATGAGTGCTGGAAGACGAGGAGCAACAGAGAGCGCGGCAACAGACAGCAGGCACAGACATCTCAGTGACTTGTCGACAGGAGAAAGTTGAGTTGAGTTCAACTTTATGCAAATGCAAATGTGATCCAACGACGGCCAATTGGAGGGCAGCTGTGCTCACCTTTTGTTCCTCCACTTCGTCAAACTTCTTTTGACTTCAGTTCCTATCACGTTGTTCCCATCAGTCTCAAATATAAGAAAAGCTCATTGTAGTCATAGCTGCTCTCCCTGAAGGATACAGTGTGTCCCTGCTTATTTACGAGGACGGTGCTAAAAAGAATAAATCATGGAGGGAGGTATCCAGGGTCAGAGGGATCCCCAGTGAGCTTTCGTAGAAGGTATTGCAACTTCCTGATGAATATATAAGCAAAGAACATGGCATATACTGTTACCTAAAGTAAATACAGCCCAAATGAATGCATATTTACATTTATCAACAATGTGGTGCAGCTAAAACTGTGTCTGTACTTCTCAAAATCTGCATAGTATGAACTGCAGTGCCAGCAGCTGTCAGCAGACATGGCGACCCCGTAGTTACTGTTACGATAATACTGGCAGATTTAATCAAAATTCATAATAATTGGTTATTGGTAATAGTTGGTTATGTTTTTGAAAATGGACCCTGTAGCTAGTGTGTCTTCTATCCAGGTATATGTAGTGTCATATCGTGGTAATGGCACTTATCATGATACAGCCATTTTTCTGTAAATTCAGTCATGGCTTAAAATGATCAAATCATACATTACTTTCTTTTAATTGGAATTTCCATAAAACAAAACAAACAAAAAACAACAGCCACAGTGCATGAAACAACACTTGAATTAAAAACAAGAGATTAAAAATAATAAAAACTAAATTCTTTAAGCTTTAAGGTTCCTGGGGCTTGGAGGGGCGCTGTAATCCTGGCGGTCCTACTGTTAAGAGTGGGTCAGCTCGATCTTACAACTCCTTCTTAGTGAAATATTTTCTTAAGCTAAAAGCGATCTGGGAAACACGGCCATTGTCGTGTCAACATACAGGGAAAATGTGTCCAGAGTTTATGACATTTACCGGGAGAGCTAGAGCCATTTGACTAAAGCTGACGTTATTACTGCTGTAGCATGATGTTATTAGGCTAAACACTACATTTCTAACAGTGTCTGAGCTGATTTATTGACACAGCATGCTTGTAGGCTGCTGTAACAGGGCATGGCACAAGTGCAGCAAACCAGTAATATCAGCAGGGGGCAGCAATGCGCCGTAGTCTAGTCTGCCATCACAAACAAAGAAGGAGAAGAATAAGAATAAGAATGGTTTCTGGGTTAAGGCAGTCATTGTGGTTAATAAACGCATAATAGAAAATCAGATAAAGACTCGTTTTTAGATTTCCAATTTCCAAACGAGAAACGGGAGATGACTCGTTTCCCGTTTCTTGTTTACCTACTTCAAAACAAAAAAGGAAAATACTTCAAAACGAAAAAGGAAAATAGGATCGTTTCCCGTTTTTTGTTTACCTACTTCAAAACAAATAACGAATGGCCACAAAGTACACGGACCGATCTCCCTCACCCACCAGCCTCGATTGCGGGACAGTTAAAAGACATTGTTCTGAGGATCTAAGAAGTCAGGAGTTGGAGTAGGGGCAGAGAAGTTCAGCAATATACTGAGGTGCCAGCCCATGTATGGCCTTCAAAACAAATAAAAGAACCTTAAGATCAATCCTGTATTTGACAGTTAGCCAGTGCAGGGTTGCTAGCACTGGTGTAATGCTGTCTCATGTTTCCAAGCGAGGCAGATGGATTTGCGAGACCATGAGACCACGTGAGACTCCAGCCCTGATTTGCTCCACATCCTGCCCCGAATAGCTCCTGCCATACAAACAGTATTGCTAAATCTCACCCAGGGGATGCATTTCTATTGTCACGTGGCATATACGTTATATTCCCCCCCACCCATTATACTCGTTAGCTGTACTGGATGAAAACATGTTTCTGGCTAACCTTTAATAATTCTAGCTGATAGGAACCTTATTGAAAGGTTTTACAGATGCACTTGATAGCTATGTACATCATATTGTGCTAAGAGACTGAAGTTGATGATCCATGTAGAAAACATGGACATAAAGAAGCAACATTGTTTTCTATTTTCACTTAAACTTTTAAGGTACATTTGTTCATATTTTCACACTATATAATTCACTTTTAATTCATCTCAGATAATGTTGTCGGGTTGCTGGAATGTAATCTTTTGTAAATCTGATAGAGAGTAATCTTAAGTGCTATATCGTAGGCAACTGGACTTGCTTGAGTTTCTTGAGGATGTTTGATGTCTTAGAGATGATTCACCTCTCCTCCAAGAGGCTTCTTGAGTTCAGTTCTTTGTCAGAACTGAAGAAGTCTCTTAGATGAGAGGTGAAACGTCTGCAAGAAACTCAAGCAAGTCCAGTTGCCTACGACACAGTACTTAAGATTACTCTCTATTGGATTTACAAAAGATTATATTGCAGCAACCCCTGGACCCCTGGATGACTGAGAATCTTTACCAACATCTGATGGAGAGCAAATGTCAGACAATAAAACTCTGTTCAGATTCATGACTAAAACTGTGTGTATGCACAAAGGCAGAAATGTATCTGCATTATTTTCATCAGATTTATAAAGACTTGAGTACGCCTGATTCTGTTTTACAAATCTTGATCATTGTGGGCACACATGCATGAGCCTCATTTCCACACTCCCAGTTGTCTATAAATGGATGTAAAAATGCCCCTTAACATACTGGGGGTGAGTCTGTGTACACGTGTATTCGTGTACACATGTTTGAGATCATAAATGGTTATGAAAAATTAGTACACGAAAAACCATTTTTTTTTTTAGGGGGGAGGGGGGTGATACCTACCCCCAATTGTTGACTAACTGTGATAGACTGTGAATATGACAAGAAATGGTGTGAGACCGGGTTTGGCAGCAGGTTAGCAGTCTACGTGCTTCGTTCTATTAAAGCGTATTCATTAAGGGGGACGTTCGCCAGTGGGCTACAATGATTACTGGGCCATGAAATCACAGCAGCCCGGTGAGAGGACATGGAATTGTTTGCGCTTTTACGCACAGGTTGGTGGTGAAGTGGCGCACATGACTTGTGCTATGGATGGATGGACGAACCACGTATCTTGGTGCTGCTTAAAAACAGGTAATGCATCTGGCTACATCTTTCCCACATCAAATATCCGCGATCGCCTTGACCCGCGTGCGTAAAAGCGCACACAATTCCGTGTCCTCTCACCGCGGATGCTGTGATTTGATGGCCCGGTACTCATTGTAGCCCACTCTTATAAGACCCGATAATAATAATAATAATAATAATAATAATACTGTGGACCTATATGCCATGCCTTTTAATAAAATTACCAAAAGAGTTCGCTGAAAAACAGGTAATGTCAGCCTGAATTACTCACGTGCGTCCCCGGTGAAAATCGCTGACATGCATGGGGAATACAGCTTCTACAGGCTCGCCGTAGCTCACTGTCAGGACACAGGGACCAGAATTTGGTATGGCGGACCGTCGGAATGGCAATATTTCGGAGTGGCGGCCTATAACTGTTGGTTAAATGGCCTGTACGGTTGGTATTCGGATAACTGGGGCTTTACTGGTATAATGCAATAGCACCACCCAGCGGTGAAACCCGTTTACATGTTTACACGAAAAAAATCACCCACTCTAAACGTTTAGAGATTTTTGTACACGAACTCACCCCTAAAACATACATTTGCGTATCGATACTTGTGCCCACTCCACCACTCATTAGACCTGTCAATGAGAAATAAAGAGTAAAGAAAGTGCAGTTTCACTGACTCTGTTGCATTGGCGAGTCTCCAAAGGTGCCAGAGCAGCTGTCTTTACACACAGCTGTGGATATTTGTAGCATCAGTACCACTAACTCATCACATTTCTGCAAACCATCACCGTGGTAAAATCTCGATCATTAAACGTCAGAGGGTTGTTCGATGATTTATTCACAGCACTCATGTTCAAACAAACTTTAGAAACTGCTTCAGTGTATAACATAGACAATCACTAACAGGGAGACAAATGTAAAAAAAATGATGCATTGTGTCATTCATAAAATATGTAACATTAAATTAACAAATGTGCCTTTGATTGACATTTTCTAGAATGCTCTGCACCTGCAAAAATAATAATCCAATAAGTGAAAGTGGCAAATAACCTAAAAACAATGTTGTACATCTCTTAAATTATACCTATCCTCCTTTATGTCATTTCACCTGAGGCTATCTCAGCTACAACCGTGTGAGGTTCACATATTCTCACAACACATTCTTTGTTTATAAATACCAGGTAATGTGTGGGAAAGGGTGTGCGCATCGTTTATGCATCTGGCCTCAGGACAGATAGTGTTGTTACACATGTCAAATTGCATCCAGGTTAGATGTACTTTTTAGGTACTCCCTGGCCTTGGTAGTGATGCTTGGGTACCACTGTAGGCTACTGTAGGTAGCAGACTACTTAGCTGGATGCTAATGATTGTAACTCATGGTGAAGCAGATAAATGTATCGTTTAATTAACTTTGCACACTTTTACTCTTGTGTTAAAACTTTGGAAAAGCTAAAAATAGACCCCATCTTTCAAACTGTAATTGCCTGATTAGGGCTGCTGGGGAATATTTTGCTGCAGTACCACTAGTGGCCACTGGGGCACATTTTTCTGCAAGGCTGAATATCCAGCTTAATTAAGCCCCCTTTCCACCAAACACTTTCGGTATGGTACTTTTTGAACCAAAAGTAACCCTTCAGAAATGGTACCTAGACTTAGGTCCGCTTAGCGTTTCCACCGCAGACTGTACCCTTAAATGTG
Source organism: Epinephelus fuscoguttatus (assembly GCF_011397635.1). NCBI lineage: Eukaryota > Metazoa > Chordata > Actinopteri > Perciformes > Serranidae > Epinephelus > Epinephelus fuscoguttatus. Next base: position 16,975,327 of record NC_064760.1, on the reverse strand, counting down.
GATGGAGTTGTTGTTACTGCTCCGTCAAGCACCTGTTGTATTTCTTTATCACCGGTGACACAGATGGAAATCTGCACCTCATTTATCGTTCACAGAACGAGGCTGCACGTCAACATTTTTAGAATAAAAAAAAACAGGCTGCAGTGAGAGTCTCTCTCCATGGGATATTTAAAAATAGTGGGTTTGTGTATTTAGTCCTTCTCAGGCAAGCTCAGGAAATAAGTGTTGCCGTAGCCCACAGGAACAACGCTCCACGACACTCTTTTTTTTTCCTCCAAGTGAGGATTAGAATATATGCAGTTCACATAATCTGGTCGAAATTAATATGCATAAAAGCTTCAAGATCCACTCATTACTAAAAGTCTGTCATCCAAGAGAGTCAATAAAAACTTAAGTAATTGTCAAAGATGTCACAGTGGAATTTAAGGTGTCTTGATTGACTCACACTGTCAACTCATACATTGAGTAACATTACAAGTTAACATTCTACCTCAAAAGTAGCCGGCAGTCGGCCTAGTGAATTAAGTTTTTTTTTTTTTCCTTCAACTCCAGCCGCTGTAAGAGGCAGTAAAACATCCTTTCATTTTATAGTTACAGTTTACCAATATATGTAAAACTCTCCACGGTATGAACAGTGGTTACAGGAGCCTCAAAACCAGCCACAACTCAGCCCCTGAGCACAGTGACCGTCTGCTGTTGACCAATCAACAGACTGCAGTGTTCACAGCTCTTTTAGTACCAGATCTGTGTGCTAGGTACCCCAACAGAGGGGGACCAAAAGTGGGGACAGTACAGAACAGCTCTATTGGTACCATCCATAGCTTTTCACAGTGGAATCAGAAAAAAAAAGTGTTCTGAACTGAACTGAGCCATACTGCTTGGTGGAAATGGGGCTTTAGTACATCTGTGGGTCAAAAAAATTAAAGCTTGACAGGCCTGCCATGTGTAGTCATTGTTGCTGGGCTGTGATTGGACAATCATCACTTCAGCAAGGGGTTTAGCAATAATTTGGCACACGTACTGACAAATTCCTTGCTCGTGTAGGTGTATGGCAACACTGTAGTATGTTAGGAAACATCTCCAAAACCTGCTTTCAGCCAGGTAAATATTTTATGTTGTAACCAAGATGAGATTTCTCTTTATTTTTTTGTGCCACTGTCCTCCCTCTTCTTCCCCCCAGCGACACAAACACACACAAACACACCTGCTACCATCTGCACAGAGAAGAGCATTGCAATCTTGTGGCATTCGTAGTTTACCTGCAGCTCCACTAGAATCGCATTAGGACTTGGATGGGGAGCCCATGCCACACATAATGAACAGAACTTGCACCATATGTAGCAGTTATGAAGTCCAGATTAGAATGGGCAAACCAGGAGTCGGCCTGATTGGCAGCTGCATTGATAAACAGCTCTCTAATAGGCTGTGGATACGAACATCCCATCCATGACTGACTCTGACAGCTATCCTGCTCTGCTTCAAAGCAACACATCCACTCTCCTCACTCCAGCACTGGGCCTCATTTTCACCAACTGCCTCAGTAAAAAAAAAACAGACATGGATGGCAGCCATCTCAACCTCCAAACCAACCGCAACACCCACCCACTTTTCTCTGGTACAATACATACACTGTAGTAACAGTGTTGTCTGTTAACACTGAGAGTTACCCTCACATGGTAATTGCTCGATCTGTCTGAGAAGCGATAGTAATGAATGCAGCATGTAACCTCTGTTTGCTTGGAAAAGCTCGGGTAGAGTGGCTTCTTTTTGTGGACGTGGGAGAGGGCAGCGAGGTGATGTGGAGTGAGAGGCCAGCGCGGTACGCTAAGAAATCAAATACACAGAGATATTGTTCATGAACCACACATGCTCAGCTTGGTACACTGCTGGAAGCACCTTGAAGTGGAGCCTGAAATACAATTGGCTTCCCCAGGCACTGGTACAAGTGAGATATGTTAGTGGCTGGCCTTCTTCATCAAACAGCAAGCATATACAGTACTGCACTGTACACCCATATGCAATATATTGCCAAAAGGGATTGCAATGCTTCAGAAAGTCTCACTGTAAAGAAAGATGCATTGCAGAATATATTGTTGTCTCCACTGTGATGGTGATGTACAAGGACTCAAGGTTTAGGTTACAGCGCTCCTATGATGGAGTGATGAAGGTTACAGCAAGGGCACTATACTTATTTATATACTAACTTTACAAGAAAAAGCTGGAACTTGTCTCCATGTGGTCATGTATGAAACCTTGGAATAATTATTGTTGTGTCTGATGATTAACTGCTGGTGCTTAGGAGCCTAATAGCAGCAATATATTATTAAGGGGGAAAATGCTGTGTTTTCTGCCTTGTTCTTTGGCTCTAATGATTAGAGTAAAGGTAGTGGAAAAACTCACCAGTGTCTCTGGGGCCACACTTACTTGTTTTTGTTGGTATGCAGTGGGAATAGCATTGACTGACCACATAACACAAATGAAAATATATTGCCTATTGAAGTAATGAAATTAGGTGATAAGAAAGAGGTCACAAACACATGATCAGTAATTTTCAATTGCTGGGTGTCTCTATAGTGACTACATCCTGTAGTCTACATGTTTCACCTCTAAAGTATCTGTACTCTGTAACTTTAGGGTATCAGCCGAAATAGCCCAATACCAAGTAGTAACAAAACCTCTCAAGTCCAACAGTACCTATATTCAATCTTTTGAATTTTTGTGCCAGGGGTCTGATCCTGGACCGCCCTGATCTCAAAATTTTCTGTCGCTGCCATCTGCAGTTCAACATCTGCGCAGTTATCATGAGCTAACACAGCAGCAGCGGCTAACATCCAACACTGAGCCAACAAATGGTTCCAACAAACCCAAACCGACACTAGAAATGGCTCAACTCTGTCTTTAAGCCCATTAATAACCATTAGGTAACATTAGCCATGTGACGCTAACAGTTAGCTTGGTCAGTGGGTACGTTCCGTCTGAACACCAACTGTCCCTGATGTGGAGCTCATATTCATGCAGAAGCAGCTACAACCCATCCAGTCTGTGGCATAGTAAAGTCAGGTGTGGAATACTTGACAGAGGAGATCAGTGGGCCAAGACGCCACCAAATAGTTTGAAAGTATGGCGATGACCCATTCTTGAGAATTTGAACAAATCACTGTCCTACCAAAAAACACCATAGAATTATAACTTATCAACACACTTATTCCATTTCAAGGTTTAAACATTTCTTTTAAAGAATTTATATTTATACAATAAATATGATTTATGAAACATTTCTTTTAAAGCCCCTACAAGGAACTTTCATTTTGAGTTGATTGTGGCGACCCTGTGGACAAAAGCGGTAGTGTTTTGCCGGAATGAAGCCTACATTTCCCATGAGCTCTGGCGCGTATTGTCTTAAAGACGCTTACCTGGCTCACGCATGTGTTTGTTTTGGGGATGAATGAAACAGCAAGACGGGAAAACTTTGCCCCGCTCACCTCTGCCGCGCCCCAGCTCCACCTCTCCGGTGTAAGCGCCACTGCCGCTGGGGTAAACGCAGTGGTTGGCCGGTAAGGCTGAAGGCCTGTTTGGCGAGCACTTCCACGGCTTCTTGGACTGAGTGTGGAGCGGTGCCTTGCCTCTTTATTTCTCGGCACTCGCTGGACCCTGTCGACGCCTGGCTGGTACCTGTCGTCGGCCCGGATGAGGTGTTCCAGTCCCGCAGCCCCTGCTCTCCTCATCCCTGCTGGCGCTGGGTGAATCTGCGCAACCTGCGGCCTCTGTGTGTGGCTCCCCGGACAGCTAACGCCGTGGACCGGCTCCTGCCAGGATTGGGCTGGTAAATGCTAGGTCGCTAGTGAACAAAATGTTTATCCAGAAGGATTTCCTGACTTGATTGCTGCTATTCTAACTCCCTGCAGACGTCGGGTCAAGGAGGAGGAATAGCGACTATTTATAAGAGTCATTAAATATAAGCAGCTAGGTAAGATGAAGAGTGCTGTCTGAGTGCCGTAAATCACTTCGTCCTGGAAGCGACCTGGTGTGGACCCGGACACAGTTTCCTAAAGGTATGGATATACACTATATAGAAATAGCTTATCTTAACACCAATGGTCTCATTTGCTGTTGTAGGTCACGCACAGACATCAGCAGAAACGAGAGACTTTTGCATATCCAGTTAAAAGATCCTTGTAGCGGCTTTAACTTCTAAACTTACCCTGTCAGAAAACACCCTCCTCCCAGACAAGAATTCACAACTTCAAACAATTAAAAAATCTTTTAAAAGCCTTCAAAATCTAAAACTCTAGACTCTAAAACTAGCAGTATGTACTGCAAATGTAATGCTAAAATCATCTGTGTTTTAAGATATATTTTTCATTAAAATGTTGGCCTTTAAACTCAGATTTCTAAAGAAAAAAAAAAATCATCATCTAATCAGGCATAAAAAGGTTTGGGTATATCCCAAGGACTCCTGTCTGACTTCCTGGATTCCAAAAAGCCAGTACTGGTTGGCATTCTATTTTCTATTTTAATAAATTCATACAGTAATATTGCTATTGGATGTGTCTCAACCATAACATGTCAGCTTTGAAACCCTTCCAAATCAAAACTAAATAAGAATTAGTGTTCTAAAATGTGTATTTTGATTATTATTAAGACAACTAGCAACTTTAGAAAAAAAGGCCACTTAATGCTTCGTCAGACGTCCGCTCCATCATATCTTACCCCTGACTTCCATTATGTATGCCATTCAAGAGAAAAATTAATCACTGGAAGGTTGGCTGATTACAAGGTTTAATAGTCAAGACTTTGAGCTTTTAAGACATGTTTTTTTCAGCCTAATTGAGTGAAAATCAAAACCTCAAAAAAGTAAGGTTTTGTCCTGATCCTCAAGAATAAGTCCTTTACCACATGCCTCTCCATTCACACTATGGCAACAGCAACATATATTAAAACATATTTTAAAAAAAAAAAAAAAAAAAAGATTTCTGCTTTCTACTAGTTGACTAGTGTTTAATTGTCTAGTGACAGTCTCTGTTTGAATTGTATACAAATTCAAGGAGCAAAAAAAATCACAATTTATCACTCACATCATCCAATATTTTGTGCTTCTGAAAACAACAGAGAGCAAGGAGAATGTCCACAGTATGTTGTAAAAGCAAGACAGTCCTGACAGGGATAATCTCTCTCAGTTGTCAGACATGGAGAAGCATAGCCTAAATGTCAAAATATCCTTGGTTGAACCAGTGTGTGCAACAGGGTTGAGTATTCTCACCTGCAGATATTTGTGTTGTTTCCTCACCTCACGCCTCACCTGCAGTCAGTTTGCTTGGTTAGGCCATAGCTCACCTCCGCAGAGGGGAAAAGACTGCTCACTCAGGTGATTTCTGGCAAAAGAGTGGGTAAAATCTTTGCGCTGCTCAATAAATTGTACTGACCTTTGAATATCTAAAGGCATGCATGACAAATCCCCAACAACTGAGCAATTCTGTAATTATAATTGCCGAGAATCTAGGGACCTGAAACAACTGTGAGCCAATAAGAAACACATTCTTGCATATGAGTTTACAACAGTGTTTAAATGTATGTACATTTTTTTACATGCTTAACATTTGTCTTAATAATAATAATGTTTAGCCTACCCTTTACTAAATATTAATATGCGCTTAAACTGAATCCTAAATTTTTTTTAGCAGTCCATTGGTTGTAATTTGAGTGGTGTAAGTTATCTCTGTGTAAAATATTGATCTTCTACAAATATACAGTACAGGCCAAAAGTTTGGACACACCTTCTCATTCAATGTGTTTTCTTTATTTTCATGACTATTTACATTGTAGATTCTCACTGAAGGCATCAAAACTATGAATGAACACATGTGGAGTTATGTACTTAACAAAAAAAGGTGAAATAACTGAAAACATGTTTTATATTCTAGTTTCTTCAAAATAGCCACCCTTTGCTCTGATTACTGCTTTGCACACTCTTGGCATTCTCTCCATGAGCTTCAAGAGGTAGTCACCTGAAATGGTTTTCCAGCAGTCTTGAAGGAGTTCCCAGAGGTGTTTAGCACTTGTTGGCCCCTTTGCCTTCACTCTGCGGTCCAGCTCACCCCAAACCATCTCGATTGGGTTCAGGTCCGGTGACTGTGGAGGCCAGGTCATCTGCCGCAGCACTCCATCACTCTCCTTCTTGGTCAAATAGCCCTTACACAGCCTGGAGATGTGTTTGGGGTCATTGTCCTGTTGAAAAATAAATGATCGTCCAACTAAACGCAAACCGGATGGGATGGCATGTCGCTGCAGGATGCTGTGGTAGCCATGCTGGTTCAGTGTGCCTTCAATTTTGAATTTTGCCACCAGCAAAACACCATCACACCTCCTCCTCCATGCTTCACAGTGGGAACCAGGCATGTGGAATCCATCCGTTCACCTTTTCTGCGTCTCACAAAGACACGGCAGTTGGAACCAAAGATCTCAAATTTGAACTCATCAGACCAAAGCACAGATTTCCACTGGTCTAATGTCCATTCCTTGTGTTTCTTGGCCCAAACAAATCTCTTCTGCTTGTTGCCTCTCCTTAGCAGTGGTTTCCTAGCAGCTATTTGACCATGAAGGCCTGATTCGCGCAGTCTCCTCTTAACAGTTGTTCTAGAGATGGGTCTGCTGCTAGAACTCTGTGTGGCATTCATCTGGTCTCTGATCTGAGCTGCTGTTAACTTGCGATTTCTGAGGCTGGTGACTCGGATGAACTTATCCTCAGAAGCAGAGGTGACTCTTGGTCTTCCTTTCCTGGGTCGGTCCTCATGTGTGCGATTTTAGTTGTAGCGCTTGATGGTTTTTGCGACTCCACTTGGGGACCCAGTTAAAGTTTTTGCAATTGTCCGGACTGACTGACCTTCATTTCTTAAAGTAATGATGGCCACTCTTTTTCTTTAGTTAGCTGATTGGTTCTTGCCATAATATGAATTTTAACAGTTGTCCAATAGGGCTGTCGGCTGTGTATTAACCTGACTTCTGCACAACACAACTGATGGTCCCAACCCCATTGATAAAGCAAGAAATTCCACTAATTAACCCTGATAAGGCACACATGTGAAGTGGAAACCATTTCAGGTGACTACCTCTTGAAGCTCATGGAGAGAATGCCAAGAGTGTGCAAAGCAGTAATCAGAGCAAAGGGTGGCTATTTTGAAGAAACTAGAATATAAAACATGTTTTCAGTTATTTCACCTTTTTTTGTTAAGTACATAACTCCACATGTGTTCATTCATAGTTTTGATGCCTTCAGTGAGAATCTACAATGTAAATAGTCATGAAAATAAAGAAAACTCATTGAATGAGAAGGTGTGTCCAAACTTTTGGTCTGTACTGTACATCACTGTTCAAAAGTTCGGAACCATCTGTTATCCATCCATCCATCCATTTTCATCCACTTATCTGGGGACAGGTCGTGGAGGCAGCAGGCCAAGCAAAGCACCCCAGAGGTCCCTCCCCCAGCAATGCTTTCCAGCTCCTCCTGGGGGACCCCAAGGTGTTCCCAGGCCAGATGAGATATGTTATCCCTCCAGCGTGTTCTGGGTCTGCCCTGGGACCTGCTACCAGTGGGACAGAAACACCTCCAGCGGGAGGCACCCAGGAGGCATCCTGATCAGATGCCCCGAACCACCTCAACTGACCCCTTTTGACATGAAGGTGCAGCTACTCTACTCTGAGCTCCCTCTGGATGTCCAAGCTCCTCACCCTATCTCTAAGGCTGAGCCCAGCCACCCCGCGAAGGAAATTACGCTTGTATCCACAATCTCATTCTTTTGGTCATTACCCAGAACTCATGACCATAGGTAAGGGTTGGGTCATAGATGGACCAGAATATCGAAAGTTTTGCTTTATAGCTTAGCTCCCTCTTGACCACAACAATCCAGTGCAGCGCCTGCATCACTGCAGACGCCGCTCCAAACTGCCGATTCACCTCACACTCTACCCTCAGTCATGAACAAGACCCCGAGATACTTGAACTCCCTCACTTGAGGGATCACCTGTTATGTTGATGGTTTTTTTTCGTGCCTTCAGTATTAGCTATTTCACCAAAGATAAAAACAGTATAATTCAGATACCAGCTGCATTATTTACATTTGAGATAGTTTTGCCCCCAAAAGAAGAATTAAATGACCAAAACTTCAATTTATTTGATGTAGCCATAGTGTTGCATGACAGTGGAGAACACTATTGGAACTTAAATTATGTATCTGGTTTTCAGTTCAAAACCCTTTGTCATCATTGAACCACAATGGTGCAGTTGGGCTCTAAATATTGTTTGGGACCCAATTCCTGTGGGCCCTTTGCAGTCTACTCAGTGGTTAGATTAAAGTTTAAACTGTGACGTGTCAGACTATATTATGTTCAGATGATATTTATCCACTTCCAATTGTGCTAACGTTGACCTTGACAAACCTATTTCCTTTGTGAAAGTTTGAAGAATACCTCTGCTCAAGCAACACGTTATAATTCCAGCTTGTTATATTCATAATGTGCACTTGACACTGAAACAGGAACCTCTTCTTATTTAAATCTGTACACATTTTGATTCTAAGCTTCTAGTTCCTTTTACCTATGACTGGTGATTTCTTATGTTCTTATTTGGGGCAGCAGTAGTTCAGTCCTAAGGGACTTGGACTGGGAACCGGAGGGTCAGCAGCTTAGGTCCCTGTCTGGACCAAATATGGAGTGTGGACAGGTAGCTTTAGAAGTGCCAATTTGCCTCCTGGGCACTGCTGAGGTGCCTCTGAGCAAGGCATTAAACCCCCAGCTGCCCCTTAAACAGGATGTATATTTCTGCGTTGAATCGATGCCATATGTGCAGCGAAGGCCCTGTGTCAACAGAGAGCCTAAGCTGTACCTTACACCGTAGCCCTGTTATGCACCTCCCCAGAAATGTAACAACACGTCGTGGTGATGCAGACCTCCTGTCTATTTTTGTAAGCTGAAACCACTTCCCTCAGTGGAAACAAACATTTATTTCACAAATAACAAACAATAAATTGTGAAGACAATAAAGCCTCCACAAAAAAGCATTTTAAGTCTGTGTGTGATTTATCCTGGCTTCATATGAGCTGAGGAAATCTCTGCTCGTCGCTAGGCTAATTTATACAATGTAAAACACCATAGGCTTGTGCTAATAACGTTGGCATGTTATATTTGTTTGGAAAACTTGTTTAGTATGAGACAGTTGTTTTGTCAGTGAACCTTGTGATTTGTAATGGAACCAAATTATGTACTGTTACCTTTGTTAAATGTTGCTGTTGCTGTTGTCCCTGGCTTCATATGAGTGGAGGAAAAGTCTGCTAGCCGCTAGGATAATTTATACAGTGTAAAATGCCATAGGCTTGTGCTAAAAACATTAGCATGTTTTGTGGGGGAAATGTGTCCAGCAAAAGACAAGTGCTTTGTCTGTGAATCCTGTGAGTTATAGTGAAGTTGTTTTGTCTACTTGTGTTTGAAATTGTCTCTATGAAGCCATGTTTAATGTGTGTTTTGGGTGTGTAATGTGTGTTTACAGCACTTCACAGAAAACTGCAGAGTGATACAGACACACCCCTTCTTCTTCTTCTTCTTCTTCTTCTTCTTCTATTAAACGGTTTCTTAGAGGGATCTTTGTTTCTTTCTTCCCTCTTAATTGTCAGTTTAGTTTAATGATCGTACAGCATTTTGTTATCCATAAACAATACATTACAAATAGATGTTTTTTTGTATGAAGGGAAAAAAAGTAAAGAAGACTTTCTACAGCAAAAGCACGAAAGACGATTCCACATTATAGAGTAGGCCTCTCAGTCTTCTACCTGTACCATATGGAACTTTTGTGGCAGTGGATTCCTGCTGTTGAACGGTATTGTAGGTATGTCTAAGATTAGCCACAAACAAATGGATGGAAATATTTCTAACAAAAAATGTTCGTTCCATCACTGGCAGTTGGTTCCACACGAATATTCTGGTGCTACAGGCAACACCCACCGCCACTATTCCCCAGCAGCTGATGGACATCTTTTATCCACCCTCTGAGTAGCCTAGCTGGCCCACTGGCTTACCCCTTTAATTGTAGCTATTTTAAAATTGTATCATGTTGCATTTTTAAATTTTAATGAGTTACGTATTTTTCTAAATGTAGTAGCTTATCAAGTTTTTATGACCCAAGTCCTAATAAGAGTGTTCGGTATTAGATATTTTTTAATGCGTCATAACTAAGCCATAAGTTCAGCAGCAGTCCAGTGGCTGTAATTTGAGTGGTGTCTTAACCACTGTAGAAACTGAAAGCAAGGAAACACTCCTGGGTAACATGAAGAGTGGACTGTTACTTTGGAGGACATCCACTTGATTTCATCATCTCAGACGGTTAAAGCCTCAGGTTTGGCTAAAGTTTAGATTGCATTTTCCTACAGAAGGACTGACTGTGGATTTTGCCCTCCATCTCACTTACATAAGAACTGTGTTAGCAGGGGGATCTTTTCATGGCTAGTATGGACAGGAGGATCAACTGCAGTGACAAAAACCTGTTTCAGAGTTAATAGCTTCTTGCAACACTTGCAAAGAGTGGACAAAAAAGATTCAGTTTATGTGATCCAGAAAAGAGATCAGGTCAAGTACAATGTCAGGTACAATCAAGTCAAATGTATTTTGATTCGGGGTGGGTATCATCTAAAAAATTGCAGTACCAGTGCTAATACCAGTACTTAAAGTGATACCAATACCAATACAATAATTAATTCGATAACCATCCTGTGAATAAGGTGGTGAAAGTTTTGGGGGCATCTCGGCATGCTGAACTGCCAGATCCGTCAAACACACCCACTGAAGTTCACCACGCCGCAGACTATATGGGTTGTAGGTGCTGGTGCAGATCAGGGGACAGTTGTGAGAGTCAAGCAGACGGCACACACACAGTGACAGGCCTAAATGTTAGCAACACAAGGCTTATCAGTTATGAACAGTTTTAACAACAGAGTCAGTCTGTTTCGGTGTGAGTCTGTTGTGATTGCTTAACCCAACACTGCCAGAGGTGTGCCATGTCATCTTATTCACAATAATACAGGTATAATTTTTTAATATCTTATAAAAACTTCATATTGCGATATATTCAACTCACAATATTTCACGGCATCAAAAAGCATGGCTGAAAGCGCAAGTATTACCGACTCCACGGTGGTTCCAAAAAGAGGAAACACTTTAGTAGTGTTGAATAAACTGTGGCATCGTTAGGCCTGGGACTTCCCTGTTAGTGACTTACCGCTCAGAGGGAACTCATTTGGCGGCTCCTCTGGCAGCAGCACAGCGTCTCTCCCTCTCCTCTCTCAGTGTGCACACACTTGACTCGGTGTCGTCAAGTGATTTTGTCATAAACCTTTGATAATGTAAACCTATGTGAAGCTCGTTGCTCAACAAAAAACAACATACATGTGACTGTACGATAGTTATTGTAGCATGACAGACTGTCACAAGTTACAGTGTGATGATTAGAGGAGAAATGGCAGAGCATAAAGGTCCAGCGACTCTCCATTTGTCATATCATCAAGAATACTGTTATCTGAAAAATACCCTAAAATATCCTGATATCATTTTAGGGCCATATCGCCCGCCCCTTTAGCCGCTGCTGTCTGTATTAGCTAATGCTAACCAGGCAGATGTTGAACTGACCATTCACCATGAAGAGTGGTTCAGAAGATGTATGCAACAGCAAGTTTGTTGTGAGCATTTAATGGCTTGATGTTGGATTTTAGCCACAGCTGCGTTAGCTCATACTAACCGGGCAGGCACTGAACTGACAGTTCATCAAGGACAGTAGCACTGTAGATGTCAGCACCAGAAAGTTTGCTGATCTGGCAGGCAGTCGCAGCAGTCCAGGATCAGCCCCCTAGCCTAAAAATGATCAAATATAGGTATCGGAGACGTTTCAATACTACTTGGTACTTCGTTATTTTAGTCGAAACATTACAGGTATTGTATACCCAGCCCGAATTTTGATACATTTTTCCACTGAATCAGGAAGTGCTTGCTCTTCAGATTTTCCACTGACATGCAGTTTTCTGTTTTTGTTGTTGGTTGTTTTTGGTTTTTTTTCCATTGATAGAGTGGGCAGGTCGGGAGCATAGAGTAAAATGAGTACACTGTTCGCCCAGCCAGCAGGTCACTGCTCAACTGGGAGGCCTTAAATGAGTGCAACCTTTCAAAGAACTGTTGTTTGCTGAACCAAAAAAAAGCAGTGGCCACAGTGGGAAAAAAAACACAAGTAGTTTTTCTTGTAAGCACTGAGATATCACATCCAAGAACCTGCTGCTGATATTGCCTGTCAGTCTGGCAAGGTAATTTGACAAAGGCTTACGGATGAATCAAGCATTTCTGGTTTTACAGTTTGAGTTGTGTTCAGCTTGTCAGTATGCCATTGAAAGCATGTCTTCCTCTACAGCCTTTTGTGCCTTGTGGCCCCTGTTAAATCAAAATGTAGACCAAATAGAAAGGGTGAAGGGAATGAGGCATTTTCCATAAACTTCACTTGTTAAAGACGAACCCTCGACTATTATTGGAGTTTTCATGCTGTGATTTTAATTGGTTTTCAATTAAATTCAAAGCCACAAGCATTTTGCAAATAAAGTTAGGAGCAGCCTAAATCAGTCCTTGGCTAAGAAAGCAACAAGGACACAAATACAAACACATTCCCATGTCTTGGTTTGAAAATGTGTTTGTAGTGCAGAGGACTAACAAATTGGATAATTAACTAAGTTTAGTAACTATGATACAACTTTCAAGAGACACTTGGTGACTGACAGGCGGGGAGAGTCAAACACAGTTGCTTACTTTTAACCACTGATCCAAAATTGCACTGCAATATGCAATGTTTTTGTTTTTTTAGCCTTTATTTGATAGGACAGACAAGTGTGAAAGGGGGAGAGAGAGAGGGAGTGACATGCAGTGAAGGGCCACAGGCTGGAGTCGAACCCGGGCCGCTGTGGCAGCAGCCTTGTACACAGGGCGCCTGCTCTACCACTAAACCACCAACGCCCCTGCAATATGCAATGCTGACAAATTTTTTGCCCAAATACTGCAGTGTTTGGTTTAAATTTATGCACTGCTTTTTAGAAGCAAAATATGTTTTGAGGGAAATGTAATGCTGCCGGATTATGTTTTGTAATTATGTTTAACCACTTGGTTAAGGCAAACGGTTTGAAACTTGTTAAACATTCACCCTCGACTCTGACCTCCACATCCTTCTACACGCAGAATAATTGCATAATAAATGTAATTTGAGAGAGAATTTAAGAGAGATTAATAAGCATAATATATCTAAAAGATTAAATTGGGTTCCATTTCTTTTTTTAAACTTTGAACTTGAAGTAGTCTAAGGCATGGCCAATTAGCAACCAACTAATTCAATGGAAACATTTGTAACTAGAGGGGCACTCGGAAAACGCAGACCTGTATCAAGGCCAAACGGCCTATCTCGCACTGTTGACGAAATGGAAAAATTTAATGCATCTGCCCTGTGATTTGGATATGCTCTAAAATTTAATTGGTTCTTCCTTCCACCAAGTTTCATGAAAATCAGATCAGTAGTTTTTTCAATCCCTCTGGCAAACAGACGAACAAGCCAAACCGAAAACGTAACCTCCGTGGCTAAGGTAATAAGACTCTTCGCAGCAGCAGTCTTGCTGTAGATGTTAACCTTTGACAGCAGGGCTCGTGCTACACCCTTCTGCCAAGTTTCATGAAAATCAGGCCAGTAGTCTTTCCGTTATCCTGCCAACAAACACACTTACAGATGAACCAAAAGACAAACAAATGGCACCAAAACATAACCTCCACGTCAGAGGTAATGAAGAAGATTCATCCTTCAACCAGCAGCTTGCATCAGCTGAACATTCTGTAGCTGGTGGCAACCCCTATAGACCAATCACCATGGCGTCTTGCTAACAGCAACAGTTAGTTCAGGGTGGAAAACTGGTAATTGGTTACAATTACATAGATATGTAAAATCGGCAACTTGATTTTATTGCTGTTGTCATTTCCAGCTTATTTGAAGATATAAAGTTAGACACGGTGGTCCGACCTATCTGTTGTTCCTGCTGTGCTTATTTTTTTATGTAGTGTGTTGCTGTGCTAGCGTCTGATACTAAATCTACTGGGATAGAAGCGAAGCAATGTACTGCTGTGGATAGAGCAGCAACGAAACCTATTTTAACCACCTAAAAAAATCAGTATCAGTGTAAGTGTGTGCTATATTTGAATATTTGCTCCGCTTTACCTTACTCACTAAACAGTCAAGGGCATGGTAGACCACAAACTTTGTATTTGTCAACTAAGCCTGGTGGCAAATAGATAACAGCTTTAAATGGCCTTTCCCAATTCAAAAAGGCTGTCTAACAGCAAGGTAAAGTGGTGAAAATACTCTAAATAGAGCGTACACTAAAAACTTTTGCAAGGTGGCTAAAAACTGACTAATTAAGGCAGTGTTTGCTCAACGCTGCTTAATTTTATGTATGCGATGTGCGGATTTTCTACCCTGAAGTGCCAGCCCAGGACCTCCACATCTGGGTGTTTCATCTGCAAGATGGTCCGAGACATACCACTGAGGTGAGTGTCCCTCAGACGGATTCTTTGGCTGTGCAAACCAACAGTTGCATCAGCTGTCTAGGTGGCTGGTCTCAGACAATCTTCAATCTTCATCCCCTGCAGATGAAGGAGCCGGATGTGGAGGTCCTGGATTGATGAGGTTGCATGTGGTCTGTGGTTGTGCTAACGGTTGGATGTACTGCCGAATTCTCTGAAACGACATTGGAAACAGCTTATGGCAGCGAAATGGTCACTCAGTTCAAGGGCAACAGCTCTGATGGACAGTTCTGCAGTTTATGCATGCATGTCAGTGGTATGCTCCCAACACTTGTGTCATCAGTGGCATTGTGTATTGTGAGAAAACTGCTCATTTTGGAGCAGCATTTTATTGTGACCAGCGCAAGACACACCTGTGGAGTAATGATGCTGTTTGATCAGCGTTTTGATATGCTACTCCTGTGAGGTGGATGGATCATGGATTATGCCAGCAAAGTGCTCATTTACACGGATTTAACCAAATTTATGAACACATTTTGAGATAACTAAGCCTTGTGTAAGCATAGAAAAAGAATCTTTTATCAGCAAATGTAAGCAAAAGCTAAAGTGTTGCGTTTATTTTTTTGTAGTGTAAATTTATAGTAAGTCTATATTTTTGTTTTTTGTTGTTACTGTACTAATTCATTTTTTACAATACCTTCACTACAGCTCGTTCATAGCATCTTGTCTTTTTGTTATTCATCATCATTGAATTTCTTATGTTTTACACAACACCAATATATTCCACAGTCTCACAGTTGTTTTCAGTGTTTATTTAAACTTCAGAGGCCAGCTCCTGTCTTCAACCTTTACTGAAAGTGCGTTCTGCTCACTGCACAGCTGTGCACCTACTGTACATGCACAGTGAGGGCAGAGGTTCAGCGCTTACATTTTCTCTGTTAGTCATCCTTCCTTTCCCTTTTACTCATTCGTAATGGATTCCTGGAATACATGTGGCAATTTCTGCTTTCTGTTGTAAAGCTGCTATCATCTAATAGCTTTACATTTGCCTTTGTATGCTGTTTATATAATACAGTAACAATTTAGTAAAAATTGGTTATGAGATTTCAGATGGTATCACTTTTTCTTTTGTACATTCGCTGAATAATTCACCGGTGTTGTAGTGCACTCTCTCCTAAGATGATTGTAAAAGTCACCCAATATCTTGAACAAAACAACAACTCCAAAATTTGACTGACTGCAGAGTAATTCTGTCTGTACTGTTATTACTTTTTTACTAGCACACAGTTGATCCAGAGGAAAAAGTTTGGGCTGACTCACGCTGTATATTCCAACAAAAATAATTGGCAGTATTCACAGGTGGGAAGACAGCGAGGGTCCTGGCTGTTGTTTCTGCACTTGTGACTTGTACTGGTGGGTTGGGGCACCTGCACAGAGTGGGACAGGATCTGTGTGTTACACTGTCCTGGTGAAGCTGGCATCAGCTGGCAGGTGGTAATAAGTGGGTAGTGAAACAGAGCATAATGGAGGTAGCACATGTCTGTCTACAGTCCAAATTGAGGGGGGGGGGGGGTGAAAATGTCCCTCTTTGCTTAACAAAACCACCCTGGTTTACCTTTGTGTCATAAACCATTTTTAATATGTGACGCTGTAGAGACACGAGTCGTCATTAAATTCTGACCCAGCACGATTAAGTGCTGGCATATGCCCTGTAACAAATGTCATCCTGCACGTGAAGCGGAGAATTTTTCTGTCTTGTCATCAAAGAATATGCAGTGGATCAAAGAGACTGTAATTTATGGGTTTATTCCTGTTATAAAAACTTCCATCACAGGTATCCACACAGATTTAATCATCACGCTGAGATTCAGTCCACCAGCTATTCCCCAAATGCCTGACATTCATATCCGTATTCATTTGACGGGTTTGAAGGAAGCGGAAAAAACTTTTTTGATGATAATCAGGGATGAGTATAAGACAGCAAATTTTTTGGATTTTGGACATCTTTAAATTATTCCACTTGTGCATATTCAAGGCTAAAGAGCTCTGAATGAGGGCTGATATGAAAAGCTGAGCTGGAGGAAAGCATCAGTTGCGATGCTGATACCTTAGTGCTGCAGGCCCCGAGGCCGCTGCTCCTCTGCCTTCCAGTGGGAGGCAGATAAAGTCATCATTAGAAAAGGCTTGAGAGAGAAAGGCTTGAGAGAGAGATCGGAATCAAACAGAGAGAGAGGGAGAGGGAGAGAGAGAAATAACAGGTTTCAACTCAACTCCCTGCTCTCACTGATTCTCTTTGAACTCACAGCCAATTTTGCATGCTCGCGCAGACCTACGCCTCTAAGCCAGAAGAGCCCAGCGCTTCCGACATCTAACCCCTGTGCTCAACCTGTGGAGCCGACTCCCGCTCACTGACTCAACTGCCTGCCTCAGAACAAGGGCCAAAGTTGAAGGAGAGAAGTTGACACACCCCTTAGCTCCAGTAATCACCTGTGGCATATGCTGCTTTCTCTCTGCTGCCTGTGTGAAACAGTTTTAGCCTGAAGATAAGCGGTTTTACAACAGTAAGCACAGCAAAGCACATTTTGACGAAATGTGTTGAATGACAAGTGGGAATGCACTGTGAGTTTTAATACTGAACGCAGGCCAACTAATAGCTCACATTTTATTACATACATAGATATTTTGAGCATAGTCATGTATGTCACTGTGGTTACACACTGATTGTTTTATTTAACCTTTACAAGAGAGACCTGGCCAAAGTAGCAGCCAATCAAAACACATTTTAAATGCAACAAATACAACATATAATACAAAAATCCACAATAAAACAACAACTGTTCAAACATAGTGGCCTCTTAAGACATGTCTCTATCACCACATTCTTTATCATGCCCTTAAATTGATCAATGGATATAAGTGTTTCTAATTTAAGAGCTTCCTAACTAGAGTAGCAACACGCACATTAAATGAAAGCTTATCTATCCATACATCCAAATATTTGTATGAGGACACTCAATAGATTTACCGTCAGAAGTGCAGATGCTAAAATCATCAAGCAGCTGTGAGCCAGCTTTAAAGAAGGACAGGCTTTTGAGAGGACCTTTAATCTTATTTATATTTGCTCTTTCAACAAGTTGCAGTGAAGAAGAAATTATTAAAGATGAATCAGCAAACAGACTGTGAAATACGCTTGTCAATGAAATAATTTCCTCTTTCTGTTTATCATCTTTGGCATGATCAATATCTCACTGTCCATCACCTGTCTTTGTGAAGTATGTAGAATATTATATATCATAATATTATATATTATATCATTCATTTAACAACCAGCATTTTTGTTTTATTTTAACATGCTGCTATCCCAGCTGACGTTGACCGAGAGGCAGGGTACACCCTGGACAGGTCACCAGACTATCACAGGGCTGACACATAGAGACAGACAACTATTGACACTCACAGTCACACCTACAGCCAATTTAGAGTCACCAGTTAACCTGCATGTCTTTGGACTGTGGGAGGAAGCTGGAGTACCTGGAGGAAACCCACGCTGACACAGGGAGAACATGCAAACTCCGCACAGAAAGGCTCCCCCACCCGACAATGCTAACCCCCAGTATTTAGTAGTAGCCAGCATTTTACTGTGTCTTCCTGTAATCTTACTATGACTATTAATCAGTATTACTGTACTGTGTATTCAGTACACAGTTAATGTTATGGTCCTTTCCTACATTTCATTCTGAGCTCCTTATTTTTTTCTGTTTCATTTTGTTTGTATTTTTATATTTAGTCTGTCTTATTTATTATGATAACTAAAATATAACTATATACCGTAAAACTTTAATTAAATGCCTGGTCCCTTTTAGTAGCCCGGTGTAGCTACACATTTTTACAAATATACACCTGTCTGAATTAGATGCCCAGTCTGGTTGTTAAACACTTTTTATATTATATAAAAGGAACCATAAAACCACGTTGTTGGCTATCTCAAATTATGTGTCCATTCCTGGGTTATCCTTTAACTTATTCATATTCCTTTACTCAGTAAGGGTCCTCATATCAAAAGAATCAAAAGGGTTTTTTATAAAAATTAATGCAAGTTGTGAGTGATTCATGACTGATACATTATCTGAAGCCTAATTTTTATTCAAGTAATATTCATACTGGTTTAAATAAACAATTTGATTATATTTCCCTAAGTTTTCAGTCCTAAGTTTTTTGTGACTCTTTTTTTTTTATCTAAGAAACAAAGAACATAAGGTCTTCATAGGTGTTACAAGGTCAAATCACAGTTCATTTTTTACTTACATCCATGCGTACAGTGTCAGGCTTTTCCCAGCAGCTTTTATACACAGTCCATTTCTCCCAATATTTTGCACATTTTTCCATCTCAAGCCTCAGAATAAAAGTAACTCTTTTCTTACAGTACGTTTTGTTTATAATCCCGAGCCATCAGGCCAATGTTGACTGATCAACTTGCAAACATTTGCGAGTTACGACTTTCCTACTACTTGCCAAGAGTATCTTTAATAAATATTTGTCTTTGTGTGGGACAGTTTCAGGTATTTTTCTTAAGTATGATATAACAAATGAGGGAGAATAAATCCATCCCAAATATCTTATGAATCTCAGCTGCCAGTATGGTAGTATTGTTGGGCATGCCCAGGAAACATGATGATTGGCCCGGGCTACTAATTTAAGTTTTACGGTATGATTTTAGTACCTCAGTTGTTTTTTGGGGGTTCATGTGAAGTAACTGTTCTAAGACTGCAAATTATCTTTAAATCCATCTATCTACAATATCTTTGCTAACAGTGCATGTTATGTGAGATTTTTATTAAAAAGGTTTGCCTTGGGTTCAGTTCATGAAATATGAAAAATTACAGATATAAAACCAGTAACCCTATCAGAATGTCAATAGTGCGTGCACATTTTTAATGCCCCTAAACTCTCGCCTTTTACTGTATCTGTGCCTCCAAATAAAAAGGGCAAAAATTCATTACAGGTTCACAATGGGACACATGCATAAAGATAGGTGTGCTGGCACTGGTTGTGGCGCATTATGAGGTTTTCGATTATTAAATGCAGACAAAATTAATATGGATACTGGGCTGGTGTGGCTGTATTTCACTGTAGAGACATGTCTGTGTCATACAGTTGAAATTGTACATATAACCTCACCCTGCTTAACATTTTACACTCTGTTCCTCATTCTTGTAATATGCACCCTCAGGGTCTTGGAAAACCTCAGCTGCCCCAGTAGAAATCCCCTATTAAGATTCCTGTCTTGAGCAGCAGATTGTTCTCTGTGCACCACCCAACAAAGCTCTCCACCAGACTCCCACCATCCCCTTCTTCTCGCCTTCACAGATGTTTCCCACAAGAGAGGAAAGAGGAGATAATCCTGGAGGTGGCATAACCCAGAGCTGGATCTCAAATCAGAGGAGCTGAGAATGAGCAAGAGAGGTGACGGCGCAGATCCCTGAGTCATCCCTGAGTAAGTTTTACACTGCCCAGAAGCCGAATGAAACGTTGCCTGTTTGAGAGGAAGTCGTCTGTTCCACAGTTGAGGCACCTCTTCAGATTCCAGGGCTGCGTTCAGTTCTGATTTACCGCTTAGATCCCGTTGATGATGCTGTCAGACTGATCACATCTGATACCAGCCTTAAGAGGTCACACTCCTGAACCGAATGAGTGAAAGAGCAGCAACATAGACCAAACACCTGCAGATATGTGTACACATATAAAATGAAAGACACATTGAATATCAGTCATCTTTTAGTTATTTCATTATTGTAGTGTCAGTCTAATGTCAGTCAACAAAACTGACAATATTTTAGTCTAGTTTTAATTGTGCATTTTAGATTTTTATGCACTCGTTTGGTGTTCCTGACACAAGTGGACAGCAGAGACATGTCGCTATTCAGACTCGTGTCTATCGTGCATCTCTAGCTGACCACTTGTGTTCAGATTTTGTTACTGCCTACGTCACTTCCGCTAGAAGGTCAAAGGGCGATAGCAATTGTGTTGGTACAACTGGAGATATCAGCTGTCAGCAGAATTAAACACATCTCCTTCCAAAGGACAAAAGGATGGATGCTCACATAACACTCCATCCAACTTGTGATAAAATGGGGAAGTTATAGTGTTGGTGCACTGTTACCAAAACAGCTACCATGACGTAATCCTTGTCAGGGGACGCATCAGGGCGCATTAGCATTTACACAAAGATTTGTGGTCAGATGCAACCCAGACCAACTTGGCAAGTGTTTTGAGTGAACGTACAGTCAGTACGTTTACATGACAGAAAAAATCAATCGGACGCAAACTGGCGGAGGTGCTCCGTGCGTGCTCCACACTTTCCGCCCTGGGTTTTGACCTTGAAGTCAAAAGTATTAAATGTGTAACAGACAAAGAAGCAGGTAATAACATGGAGATATCTACATCCAGAGCCGTGCATTTTTGGATGGACAGAATGTACAGAGCTGTAAAATTGTCCAACATGGTACCAGTTTGCTGCTAAGAAGCCGCAACTAACTCCTCCAAGTGTTTGGTCTGTGAGGTAATAGGTCAACCAGTAAAAGGTCTAATATTAACAAGCTGAAAGGGACATATTGACACCTATCATGGTGGAGTTGGACATACTTTGATCAATAAATGGATTCCTCTCCTGTCCTCATAAACTGGGACAAGGACAGGCGTCCAATTAAATGTCTAGTCGAGCTACAGCTGTAGCTTCTTCTGTCCAACTTTTTACACATACTTCCATTAAAAATTATATCAGCTTTCAATCATGATGAAGCATTTGTTCAAGCAAAAAAAGCATTACTTTTCATGCCATGCTATTTCTGAGTTGGTTATCATACTATGAAAAACTCATACAGTTACAGCCCACACCAACTCAATGAGAACTCAAGTAAAAGAGTTGTTGTCAGTTTCTTTCTCAGGCTCATTCCGGTCATCTCTGAATGGTTTAAGCCCTGCAGCGGTTATATTGTTTAAAGAGACTGTTAAGACTGGGGTTGGATTAGATAAATAGTAGATATGCCTACATACAGAGTAATATCTAGTCGACTGAAGGCTGTGTAACTGTATGAGCGTGGTCCACAATCAGATATGTCAGATCCAAAGTGATTGAACTGTTATTTTTTCACTGTTATTCTCCTATAAACACAGATGTGAGTCACAGGGGAGGAGAAAAACATAGATCCACATTCACCTGCAGTGTTAAAGTGATATAAAAACATCGCCGGCTCCCAGTTCCATCGGTTTCCTGTTACAGATGTAACCCGTAGGCAACTTTGGCTTGTGTCAATTGGGATGAACCTCGCTACCAAGCCGGCGAGGGTGAAGCAACTGCGCGTATGTCAAGCTAACTTCAGCTGCCCACAGATCCCGACTGACAGAGAAAACGCAGTTTCCGCAATGTTTTTATTCCCACAGCTGTTGGCACCATTTTGGTATTCCTCTGTTTACCTACAGCAGCTGAAGAGGGTGTGTCGTGAGCCTGAGCCGGTGTTTGCGCTGTAGTAGTAGGTATATATAGGGCTAGTACATCTTTTTCCTCACTAATAATAGCCTACTGGTTCTCTGTTGGAAACAGCCGATGAAGTTTTCGTTAGCCGTTGCTATCCTGCTCACCTGCACGGCGTGGTGATGAACTGTCTGATTGATTTCTGTTGGCGTGCTGTCTTGCGGGCCTGCACGGCGGAGTGATACTGGCCAGAAAATAGTCCCAATTGATAGCAAGGTCTGACGTAATGCGGGGATGTTTTAAAATTATTGAAATAGTCTAACAAAACACATGCGTACTTTTTTGTAGCCTAAAACCTTTTGGTTACGTGTCCCCCGTACATCTTCAGAACTACTTTTTCTCCAGTAAGCTACGGGCGATTTCTCAGAGCAGGAGGCTCGTTGAGAGTAGTGACACGGTCACATCAGAGCTACAGTTGGTCAGCGTTTCACACAACTTCATGTCCAAAAACCTGAACTATCACTTTAATGTAACGCAGGACAGGCAGGCCGCAGGTTGTTGAATTATACCTGTTGAGAAAAAGGTTTCTCTCTTGTGAACCTTACCTGGGTCTCTCCACTATTCAGGAAATGAGTTCATGCTTATAATTACAATATAATTGCTGTAACATACTGAGTGCAGAGTGGAAATGTACTCATACTTATTTGTACCAAAGGTGACCTGATGTAACTTTGTGTGGATGTATCCTTGGGAATGGAAGTGAAGCGCCTCAAGCTGCATCGAAGAGATGCCAATTAAAAATCCTGTGAGCAAGATGACTCACCGAACCTTCAATGTGTTCAAAAGAAGACTGTTCCAGCACCGATGTACACGGAGCATAATTCTCCTTCATTTTTTTTGGCCCAAGCTCTATTTGTGCTATAGGTGCACAATTTTACACATAATATGTTCCATAAGAGAACAGCTATGGCAAATATTTTAGCTGCTGTGGATGAGTTACTGCCGACTGTTGGCAATTCTCCACTCATGATTCAGTTTAAGCTCGAGTCCATGTACTTTCATGCCATCACTCAATGGTGTAAATTTGTGGGGTGCAATGGCTGCTGTTTTGGTGTTATATAGATACAGTGAGTCAATTTAAACACCTGTAATACATTTTACAACATGAAGTATAGCTAGAGATGACGAGATCACGTTTTTTTGCCACAGATACTGATTAATGATTGTCTATGAGATATATCGTCCGATATTAATCTTTTTTTTTGTTTGTTTGTTTTTTTGTTTTGTTATGACAACTGGTATAGTTGTGTTACAGTGTAAGTTTCACTGCTTTATAATGTCGTTGGAGCTCCACTAGGTGGCAGTATAACCTGTGCTATTCTCAACTTGCACAATAGGGTGGTGCAGGAAAGAGTCCTAAACCCGAAAATGAGTTGGCATTTTAGCACTCCTGGCTCCCTCTTCTCGAAGTCAGTGGGTTTTTTTGATGGGTTTGGGGTTAGATGCTTGAAGTAACGTCTGTGGTGTGCACAAGCATACGAAATTTTTTGTTTTGTTCCTCACTCATGAATTTTGAAGATTTTTTGTGTCTTAAAAAACGCATTTGCTAACATGTGGCTCAATGAAACTACAGACTGTCATCATGACGAACATGGGTCTACAGCCTTGTTGTAGTGGTGACTAGGGTTGAGCCGAATACTCGGATTAAATGAGTATCCAGTACAGATAACGTACTTTGTACAAATACAAGTACTATACGAATAAAATGTGTCAATATCGGTACCTCTGATGAGGGGACATCCTCATTTATTCATTTACTACTATTTTGTTAATAGTATTTATTGTTTGTTTTTGTACATACTGTCTCAGATCATTTTGATAATCACCTCAGAGTCTTTAAATAGCTAGTGTAGCTAGCAAGTTTAGCTAGTGAAGTTATGAGGAGGGTGGTCAGCTCTATGGAGCATTACTGATAGTGTGTGTCAGTCACTTTAATTTTTGAAGGGTATTCCAAGGGCTAACTGTAAAAATAAAACCACAGCAACCTAATGCTAGCTAAATTCTCAAAGTCAGGCTAATGTTTGGTACTACACTGAGTGGCTAGCTATTGACGTCAACAGTTATTTCAGACACTGAAATTCTCAAAACCTTTATGTACATAAGCAACAGTAAATACTGTCCACAACATGTACATTATAACTGTGAAAAGTGTTGTGTGTACTTCCTGTCAGCTTCACAGTAATGTTACCTTGGCCTCCAACATTGGTGATCACAGTGCTTTTCATCCTTACATGAATGACTTCACCTTTCACAGCCAGTGTACATTTTGTGAGGAGTATTCACTGTTTGTTTTGTATTGTCTTCTCCAGGGTCAGAGCTGGTACTTATTTTGTAGCTAACGTTAACCCCTGCCACTCCACAAGACATGGGAAACTTATGGCGGTGTTGAGCATAAACTGTGAAAAATGTTGGAAGTAGCCACATCACCTATTGGTTCGTGGCCTCCTGTTTTTAAACCTCAAGTTCAGCATTTCAGCTGTTGCCGTCTGATTTTTGGAGCCAGATATGATCAAATTTGGACAAGAGGGTGGAGCTTTGGAGGATCAAGGGATGGATCAGACTCATAGACTGTGTGATGCGTGGCAGACTGCCTGTCATATAAAGCAGCCCTGCCCTTACTTATGCACAACTGTAAGCCTTAATAAACTAACCGTAAACTATAAAGTCTACTATACATTCACTGCATTCACAGTCACTTTTTCTTTCGCTCTGCTCCAAACTATGCACACAGGTACTGGCTCTGCTCTGTTTTTACAACACTACACAGGACAGCTGAGTCACTGATCACAAATTGCTGTCAGAATCACAGAACTATTGTTATTATTGATTAGTCTGCCAATTATTTTTTCAATTAATAGAGTAGTTTTGTCTTATAAATTTCAAAACATTTTAAAAACATTGTTCATCCCACTTTTCCAGAACAATACTGCCATACTGAAACTGCTTGTCTTGTCTAAAGAGTGGCCTGAAACCAAAAGATCATCGCATTACTATTACAGAAAACTGAGAAAACCAGCAGATATTCACATTTTACAGCCTTTTTTTATATATATTTTTACCTGAATGACACTGAATATAACATAATATAATACCCAACCACATTAATGTGACAGCATCAGTAAACATCAGGGTGGCTTCATGTTAGCACTCTATTTCAGAGAGAGTCTTAAATTGGCAGAGTGGCAGTTTTTCCTTTTAATTTAAAGGTGCAGATAAATGCATGAACAGCAGAGTGGGCCAGATTGAGGCCCAGACAAGTAATGCTCATTACATTCTTAAGAGACAAAAAACATACGGTGTGAAATGCATTTGACTTTCTTTTCTATCAAAGAAGGCAAACATCTGGGGGGCAGAACATCCACTCTGTGCTCTCTATACACATCCACCCACATGTAGAGCATCTCCTTACTTTGCCGACATTGTGTGTAGTGAAAGGAAGCCTCTATTACAAATGGTTCTATTAAGTGCCCTCAATGGAGGATTTTTAAGTAGCCTTGTGGTAATGATGGCTCCCACCTTCTCTCTCTGCTCTCTCTCTTACTCTCTTGCGCTTTCTCTCTCCTCTCTTTTTCTTCGCTCCAACCGACCCTGAGAGCACTAAAACGCACTTGTCTCCTCATCTCTTTTCAACGACAGAGAAAAGAAGATGACTTCTCTCTCTTATGCTACCCCTTATGCATATCTTAGACACTTTTAAAAGGGGGCCTTCAGATTTTAGCAGGGCCGTTTTGTATTCAGCCAGGCCAGCTTATGGTAGTGATGAATGCAGATCAGTGCTTTTACTTGAGAATGTCTGATATCCCCCCCCCAAAAAAAAAAAAAAAAAATCCCTCGTAGAAATGATTATAGATTCTGGGAGAATCTTGGGCCCTGTTTGAATAGGGCGAGCTGTAGGCTGATTCCACTGTGAAGAAGAACAGAGGAGATCAGCCTTCATTGTCAGGCCTGACAAGATTAAGCCGACTCAAAAAGCTGATCAAACCAAGCGAGATTCTGCGTGGCGAGGCGAGAAGTGGTGGCATAGGTGGCTGCTCTGAGGTGTAAACAGAGTTCTGACATTGACAGGGACACTTCATCTCACCCTGCAGGGCCAGACAGAGGCCATACCCTCCCTTGCAGCACCGCAACCACCTTGTGAGGAGACGCGATGACCATGAAATCCTTATCTCCCTCACTTCAGCACTAGCAGATATTGCTACACGGCGGCGTGGCTGCTACAGTAACATAAGTGGCAGTCGGGTTTTATCTGTCTGCGAAGGGATGAATCAACTGGTTTTGTTTCCTTTTTTGCAAAAGCGATCATTATCTTTAACCTCATTATTCTGGTGGGCCTATATGAGAAATTTCCCTCACCTCACTCGCAGAGCTGCTTTTTTTTCTTGCTCTGTTAATAACTGTCGCCTAGTAATAAATGTGGTTATTAAAGGAACAGCTGTACAGAATGGTACAAACATAAATCGGAATTTCTGCCAGAGCAGACAAGCCCATTTAATAGCATAACAGATAAATACATCTCATTTGAAATGTCACCTCATGCACCCTTCACCCATCTTCAGTTATTCTGTTTTATGTGTGGTCTCTTATGACCAGCCATGCTAGTTGATTATAACATTAGAAGAGTTGCCTGCTCAGCAGTCAAAAGTATTACAGCCTCCACTACTGTAACAGCCATGTGTCTTCCTCTCGACATTTTCATCTCCTATGCAAATACAGACCCAATGGAGCCAGTAATCATTCATCAGGAAACTGTCTCCAAATGGTAACTGCTTCTGTCCTGCTCATTCATTATTCATCACCATGGACGGGTCAGGCGGCAAGAGGCTCCACTAGCACCACATACACAGCCGGCCTCATTCCACTGTTTATCTCTCTCGCACGAGTATTGAAATAAGGCAAAAGTCCAATGTTCACTTACTTAGCTCTCTGCTGAGTGTCAGAAGTGAGGCTGTGTAGCTTGGTTCACTTCTCCGCCCCTGGTATTGATAAAACACCTTGCCCGCTGCTGATACTCCTGTTCATTACTGTGCTTAATGAGAAACTTCTGCATACACCGCACAGAACACACAGCGAGTGCACATTTCACAAATAAGAGGGAAATGTGTTTAGGAGGAGCTGGAGGCAGAGTTTCATCACAAATATGACAGGCAATATGACATGTAAGAAACACCCTCATAAACAGGCCAATATGCAAACACCTCAGTTGTATTTATAGTCTGCTGCTATCGTGTGCAGTGTTTAATTCAAATTACACAGAGGCAGCGAAAACATCAAACCAACATGTTAACCTAGCAAAGGAAGAAAAATGAGCTTCCTTGGATGCAGCAGCACGATGCTACTGTGTCTTTCTGGTGTCTCGTCTTGATCCCTGCAGGAATTTTCTGTCTGTGTATTAATAACCACTTCAAAGCGAATGCGCTCCCGTGAATGTGTTGCGCATGCATTTAGAGGTCTATCTTCCTCTGTTATGATCCCCCGCAGCAGACTACATGTAAACACACCAAAGGCGAACGCACACCGACCTGCTGGCTGTAGTCTGTCACCGTGCAAGTCAACTGTCTGCGTTTTTAGTTTGATTTGTTTTCAAGCAAGAACCCACACTTGTGATGGATGATTTCCACGCGCGGTATTCATCAAGGCTGTCGAGTGGGTTGCTTGTCACCACTGAAATGAATGGGAGAAACTATTTGTATAATGCTGTGGAACTATAGACAGGCAAAATTTACTTTGCTAATGGAACTGATCCAGAAATGTTATACGCTTTCTGTCTTCAAGTTGGCTGATAAGCTAAATTTATGGTAGTTGACTTTTGCCCTACGGCGACAACTTCAGCGGGGGATGCCAGGAGTTTTAGTTTTCAGCTGTGAGGGTTTTGTGAAGTTTATAGAAAGGGCCAGGGTACATCCCCTCTAGTCTGTCATCATACTTAAACGGAGCATTGTCTAGGCCCTGCAGCTCCCCCAGATAAAACTGCCAGTGGTGCAATTTCCCCAAGACCCCTCAGGGCCCATAATTCTCTTTGTAGGTTGTCTGACAATTTGCTAAGCAGTTGAGTCAGGGACACAGGAAGAGTGAGAAGTGCTGCAGCTTACAGAGTGTTCACTGAACAGGAGGGTCTGTACACAATTCTGCAAGGTTATGCGAACCATTTAACTTTGAAATTTCATATATAGCGGTAAAAAAGGAAATATGGAGTCCTCACTCGTGGCTAAGAGGAGAAGCACAGACGTGTAAACACACAAGGAAGTTTATGAATGCAAATAACAAAGCATGGCTGCTCTTTCAGGGAGCGAGTATTTGTTTAGTGGTGATCATCAAAGGAGAAGAAAATCCAACAGATGTACAGTATGAGCCTGAGGAGCCAGGAGGCAAAAGGTGGAGAGGATTCTGAGTCTACTAGTACTGATGCTTTCTGGCCAACCCAGATTTAGCGCCTCACATGCGTTAATCACTCTGCCAAGTGTAAAAATTGCACCAAAGGAGGGCGTTGGCTCTGAGCGAGAATGACATACATTCTGCACACTTGAGACGCTCCGACTGATGTACTACTGTACGTGGAGGGAGCCAAGTCCTGTAATGATGCGCAATGTTCCCATCCACTTGTCATGTTGCAGACATGATTATGAGGGAAGTTTTTTTTTTCACGGGGTGTTTTTTATCAAGCCATCTGTAACGCTGCAAAACTATCACTACGCTGTTCACAAGGACACACTGAAAAGTTAAATTTATGCAAAAATCTGTTGTGCTGCCTGTAAAGAACTTTATATTTGCGGTGATTTGTGTCTGTGTGTGTGTGTGTGTGTGTGTGTGTGTGTGTGTGTGTGTGTGTGTATGTACGGGTAAGGGGAAGAGAAGGACAGCAAGAGACAGTCGTATAAAATCTTTTTTTTTTTCATATTGGTACAATTACCCATGGAAGTATAATCATATTTCCAATCTTTTTCACATTTTTCCCCTCACAGTAAAGCATTCACAATCAACCTGTAATTGATTGTAAGAATGAAATTGCCTGTTACAATCTGGGATGGAATTGACGAAGGGATGCCATGAGGGAACTAAATAACAAATGAGAGGACAGGATGAAAGACACTGCTTTAATTCACCACAACTGATTTGATAATAAACCTCGAGCCCATTTCACAGTATAGCCAATTATGTCTTCAGTGAGTTCTGCCATCGCCGCTTGAGTTTTATTCCTCACAGTCAAGTCTGCGGCATTTTCAAAACCAGTGTGTTGTCTGTCACTTATGGATGTGTTATGGAAATACCTTGAGATACACAATTACTCAGACATTATACATAATTAAAGATCAGACTATAATTACATCAATACCTTAACTTGTCAAAACATTTTAAAGCCCTCTCCACTTTGAAAACTTTTCCCTTACAGCCAGCTCTCTCGACTAATTTTGCGATGCAAAACACACAAGAGGGCTCCAAGGTGACATGAAGTATGAGTCAATTCTTCATGTGAAGGAAGTAATTAATTAGGATGTCAAATTTAGAGAGCATCCGTGCCTTCATTTTTCTTCTTAATTGGCGAATAATTTGGAATTTGGAGAGGCGGCAGATCACATGTAATGAAGATTGACACCTGTTATTTCTCCCTGTCTACACCACCCACAGCAGATGAAGGTTTATTAATGGCCGTGCCCTTCTGTAAGGTTACATCCACGCGCTTCTTCTGAGCATCGCTGTGGAGTCACAAGGGTCGCGTCCCGATGGACGGCGACGATTGGTGGGCCGCTGGGTGACACCCTTCAGGGCAGACCTGGATGACAGAACAAGACTGCTCTCTCGGGCTTGACTGCTCATATCCCATGTAACAGCTGTCTCTCCCAGAGTGATGGCTTAATTTTGACTGCAACGATCCCTCCTGGAAGGCTCCTCAATGCTATTGCCCCCCTGAAACTAATATCGACGTTAACATATGTCGAAGGGTGACATCCATGTGCTTTCACCTTTCACACAGTGCAATCGTGCTATAATCGGCCCACCCCAAATTAAAGCCGCCTCCTGGATGTGGAAGGAAGATTAATTGCCCTCCACAGTCTGATTGTTCTTAATCTCAAGTCCTCGAAGTGTGGCTATGTTAGATTAGGTTGCACTAAGCCACTAAGCGCACTGTGTGCACACAGACGGGGACATGTGTAATTGCAGTCACACATATGTATAACACAAAACACACGCAGCTATGTGGGTGGCTGCCCAAACATACAGAGGTTCAACCTGAACAAACGCACATGTAAACGAATGCAGCACACAGGCGCAAACACACAGCTGCTAAACCAACCACCAAATGTCAATCTTCAATCCCGAGCAATTCACTGGAGACACAGACCCATGCTGTGTTGTCACAGGACAGAGAATCTTAATCAAACCTGAGCTCTGTCAGTCTGCTGCTCACCTCTCCCACAAAACCAAATTAAATGAGAGAGGGCTGGAAGTGTGTGGAGAGTCACTGGTCTGAAACAAGAGCAACGGCTCCATCGAAAGCAAGACTAAATAATCATTGTTTGCGTGCAGCAGATTGGGCAGCTTGAAAGGGTTAAGCATGAGTGGATTAAAAACGCCGGCACACATCCGTTTCCATACTCTAATCCTCTTAGTGCCCACTCCTAATACGTTTTTATATCTTTTCTATCTCTCACTGAGGTCAAATATCAGATTAGTTGCCAGGCTTTGACTATATCTTATTACAACTTTATCTAACACTGAGGTGTTGTGAGCTTCCAGTTAGGCGGGGGGAAGCCACTGTGTCGGGCACTGGCCTTGCTGCCTTTTGTTTAGAAAATGCAGAGTGAAGGTTTTAGTGCTGCAGTAGTCAACGAGATTAGTCTGTAAAATGGATGATTTGTCCATGATCCTCTGATTTGCAGATGTATTACACTTCCACGCTCTCTTATTTACACAGACTACATTCATATGCACAAAATATTCTGTTTTTTGCCCTTATTCGGACAAATATTCCTACTAAGCATGGCTAATGAAAGCTAATATTCTACTAATTTTCCTGTTTACATGCAGCCCTGCACACTCTCATAAATGTGCCCTAACATTTAGTTTTCCAAGTTCCGAGTTTTCCACTTGTTGCAGACTTTTTCGATGGTGCAGCCTCCTTTTTCTTTCCTTCAGCTACCTTCTTGAGAAGGTCAGGGTTGCAGTATATGCACATAGGTGTGTTTCTCCTCCCAACCAGAATAAATGTGGGTTCTTCTTTTGGGCATGTATATGTGCACATGCCTTGCAAATGTATCTATGTATCCGATGTATCCCATGGATGTATAAAGAGACCTGGATACAGTGTTGGAGCCAGGTCCACGTTCATTCCTATGAAAGTTGCTCAGTAAAGCATGAAGCCAAAAATGTTAAACAGCTGCATATAAAGTTACCTGAACAATCGGCACTACTTCCATAGAACAAGCACACTAGAGACTTCCGCCAGCCGAGGCAGCTAACTTCCAGTTTAGCACTCCACTCACTTGCATTGGAATATAATCTTACGGTTCTTCTCGACTTTCCAAATGGATCAAATCTCCATAGTGCAAAGAATCCATTGGTTCAATTTAAGAAAATTAAGGTAACAATTTGCATGAATTTTCTTGAGCATTCCAACTCTGGTCTCATAAAGTAGGTCTTATGAGTCTTATATAATCTGACAAACTCAATTAGTTTAGTAAAACCAACATGATTTGCTCTGACCTCGAAAACTCAATTAGGTTGAATCAACTTTATATTGATCCAGACTTTGGCTTGATATTTAGTGGTCAAACAATTTTAGTGAAGATATTCTAATTTATTTATTCTAATTTCATCCCTCTCTAAAATGTATTTTTTTTTTTTTTTAATTTTGACCAACTTCTTAAAACAAGTTGTCAACTGACTAAAACATGTTAATGTAATAAACATAATTTTTCATGCTGAAAACCCTATTCATTTTAAGCATTATCCACTTAATTCGTAGAGCTGGTAGGTCCAATGAGTCTTATATAATCGGACAAACTCAGTTAGTTTAGTACAACCAATATGATTTGCTTTGACTTCAAAAAACTTAATTAAGTTGTATTAAGTTAATATTTATCTAAAAGTTGTGGTGATATTCAGTGGTCAAACTATTTTATTGAAGATATTCTAACTTATTCATTTTAATTCCATTCTAATCAAAAATGTCAGTTTTTCAATTTTTGATCAACTTCTTAAAAAAAGTTGTCAGCTGACTAAAACAAGTTAATGTAACTTTATGCTGAAAACCCTATTTATTGTAAGCGTTAACCATTTTAGGGTCCACCTTAAAAAAAATACACTGGTTCATCTTTAATAAAATGAAGGTAACAATTTGCATGGATTTATTTAACTTCTTCCAACTCTGGCATTATTGAGCCAATCGTTTGAATCTTTTATAGTGTGACAAACTCAGTTAGTTCAATACAACCAGCATGATTTGCTTTGACCTCAAAAAAATTAAGTTAAGTTGAACCAACTTAATATTGATCCAAAAGTTGCAGTGATATGTGATGGTTTTATTTAGGATAATCAAACATATTTTAATTCCATTCTACTCTACTAAATGTCAAACATGTTTTTGATTTTGACAAGCTTCTTAGAATAAGTTGTCAATTGAGTATGCTAATGTAACAAACGAACAAACACATTTTTTTATGCTGAACACTTAACTGTTATCCACTAACCCCGTGACTCATTTCTTAGAGTGTGAAACTAGTCATATCGTGAGGGTTGTGAAGTTCAAAAAATGTATCCACTGATTTACTGACATTTCTTTTCAGATGTAACTTTATGGGAAAAGTCTTTTTGGGCCCATTGGCATCATGTGACGGACTCTGTAATTGTAATTCCACTGTTTGGCCACTACAAAAATTGGTTTTAAAGCCCGGCACACTTTCTGGAGGCCTGATGTATCCGTGACAACGCACAGAGCTGGCCATAAACAAGGCTGCGTGTTGCAGACTGCAGTAACAGCCCTCGACGAGACACATATTCCAATGCACTGTATACATGTCTAAAGAATGCTCCTAAGACCTGAATGATAACGGTATATCCCACATGTCTTAATTGGAAAATACAATATTTGGAAAAAGGCCTAATTCGAATATCCAAACAGAACATGCTGTTTACATGACCTGCGTAAAATTTAGAATATTGTAATATTCAGAATAATAGTGGAATCATAGCGGAATAATAGTGTGCCCACTGTATTGCCAGAGATCACTTCCTCTCCCCAGTGTGGCAGAATCAGGCTTGGTGAGTGTAGCAGTAAATGTGATATAGCTGTTTTGTGTGATGGAGGAAAGTGAAAGTGAATCCAGGCATTCCTCTTTGCACTCAAAGCCCACTGTGAGAAAAACAAGTGCCCTGAGGACCCTTCATGTGCAGACATGATATCTATTGACTTTGACATGTAGAAATCCATCTGTGCACACACATACAACACATGTAATAAGCTACATCTACCATAGTGTAAATACAAACAAAATAGTCTGTCAACCTTAGACCTAAATTCAATTCATACACTGCCCCCAGCTGAAATAAATTTCACACCACTCAAATCGATCATTTTCTTGGGAAAGTTAATGAAACATATGAGAACACAGGAGTTGAATCAATGAGTGTGTTCTCATGAAGGTGTCTCTATGGCCATACAACAGAGACTGTCCATATTCACAGCTCTCCCCCCGTAGACAAGACGAGGCACGGCATTGCAAAAAGCTTGTGCAGCCAACTAATGCAACTTGTCATTCACGCCAAAGGTTGTTAGGTGCACTTTAACCTAACGAGGTCCAGCTGGAACAATGCCTAATCAGGTCACCTTTACGGAGAACTTTTAATTCCAAGCTGCAACAGAAAGACTATGCTGAGTCACTTCCCTGTTTGTTCTGGAGCTCTTTGAATGTGGGATGGTAGACATGACCTCCTGTCTCACAGTGACCTATAACTTTATCAAGACCTTCAGGAATGGTAAAATATCACACAGTAGCACATTCAGATGCAGAGTGAGTCAGTTGCTACTAGGGATGTCAACAGTTAACCCTTATACAGTTAGTCACCAAGAATAATTTTGAACTATCTATCCAAGTCAGTTTAAGGAGGGTGATGAAACCATAGTCGAATAGGAAACACCCCCCGGGGTCTAGGGCGCTGGTGGTGGTAGAGGTCGTAAAGATGAGATGAGAGGAAGATGGACAAGGGCTGGTGATGTGGATGAGTAATGAGGAATGAGCCTTTGTTGAGCTCTTCCTGGACTCTGGATACGATGGCTGGAGGTGAATCGGGTGGCGTGACAGCAGATTTAAAATTTTGCAGTAGCAATTGGCTGATTGGCCGATAGAGATTGTGGAGAAGTTTGACTGGATGAGTAGAAGAGTGAACACCCATAGTCAGCTGATCAGAGGAAGCAGTGGGAGTGGGAGGGAGAGAATTGTGATTGGATGAGCACAAAGAAAGTCTTCCTGATTGAACTTGCGTTGAGCCACAAAACCCCCTTGAGCATTGTTGACTTTGATACCACCGTCAGCACTGCTACTGGTGCTAACATAGTAAACAATGCTAAAAGAGATTTGCAGTTCAAAGTGAAGCTGCTTACTCTCCGGGGCGCGCTGGGGGTAGACTGGAGAGTGGGCACAATGTTTCCACAGGAACTCGTTCCGCCACTGTGATGGCTTTACCAGCTGTAATCGCCAAATGAGTGGCACTCTTAACAGTGCAAGATAATGTTAGCTCCATCCAGACCCGGGTGGTATGCAGTGCAAAGCGGCCAAGAAACCAGTGGAGACCGGAGTTTGGGCAGCTGGCCACCCATTAACATCACGAAACATTAAAATTTCACCACCTCTTATTGGATGGCATTTCGAATGCAGCACTAAGGCTCACTAAGTCAGATAAGCGGCGGCCCAAAGGAGATGCCTCTTGTGCTTCACTTTTTTCTTTAAAATTTAACAGTTAGTTAGCGGTTATTGGGTGTCAGCCTTTCGAAAGCAAAACAAATCAAAACTGTCATCCCAAGTTGACTTTCATGACATGTTTGGCGAATGAGAGCATCCTGTTATTAGGAGTGCTCCCATGTTACTTAGCTCGCCCTGTAGGTACACTATATACATGGACAAGCAACCTAAAATTAAGCATAGCGTTAGTTCAGGCAGGAGTCAATGTCAAGTTTAGCTCATATCCCAGCTACATCAGCTGATCTCAAACAGCCCAATCAACTGATGAAGCAGCTGACTGATGGAAGGGAGTCAGCTGATAGATCATATGATTCCTTTCTATGCAACCAATTTAAAGTGCTCTGGCCTGCCTACTGCTGCTGCTTCCTCTGCAAGCCGCTTTGCAACTTGCCTCCACCCCAGCTCCTCCTTTTCATGCTGTGTCTGACTTATCAATGTTATCTCTGTTTGTCAGTGATGCTGCTCTGTTCTGTTCTCGGGGGGGGGGGGGGGGGGGGTCTTTGCGGCTTCTCTCCCTGCCTTAGGCTGTCCATTTAGGTGCATGGAAGGGCAGAGAGGTGTGCTCTCTCTGCCTTATGCTTTTCACGTAGGTGCGTGGAAGAGGCTTTTGCGTAGGCCTGAGGAAAGGCAAAGAGGCCCCAGATGAGAGCCATAGTACCAAATATAATACTGCAAATGGAAATAAAGTTTTCTTTGACTAAAGTGTTCCTGACTGAATTAGCAATAGTAATTAATTCACCTATTTCTAGTTGTTAATTAGCATGTTAAACCACATATAAACAAACTGAGCTCCTTTTAAATTGAACTGAATCAATTGTAGTTGTGCTAATATTGGATTTTATTTACACTAAACTGCCAACAATGTTGTTTTGCAGAAATATCAGCACTGGTTTGTTGATGCTTCAACCATTCTGTCTAGCGAGTTGGAAATATTGTATACTGTCAGAAATTTCACATTTCTGATAACAGCCGCCGGAGACTGGTGTGACTGTTTTTCCCCCTCAGACGCTCAGTTTTACAGACAGTGCAATATGACCTGAATGCAGCAGACAGTATGTGCTAAATAAGTCAATAAGTCGTAGCAGTAAGTGGTGGTCACTGTTCCTGCAGGATGTTTTTAATGCTTTGTTAATGTTGTTCCTGCTTCCTTGCTATTGCTGTGCCATTTCATTTTCCTGTTGGTAGGTCTTTATTGCTGCTATTTATGGAATTAAAGCGGAAACAAAATGTGTATTTACACTGGTTTAGAAACAAACTACAGAGTACACACCTCTGCCAGCACACCAGTCATCTAACAAAACACTGAACCACCCATTCACACTGATATAATGCCAAACAATGCACCTTTGACTTATATACTCTGCCTGCAGTGCTCATATACTCTGCCTGCAATGCAGTGCACTTTCATATCAGCATAGAGAAGGCACCAGTTAATCCACAGGGTTATGATAGTGAAAGTCCTTCTTTATCCACCTTAAGATGATCCTGCTTTTGCAGTCCTGTGCAGCCCAGATATCAGTCAGGAGCGGAGGAGAGAAAAAGTACACGAGTATGTGTAGAATGTACATCCTGAGGTCTGCAAAGGGCCATGATGGCTCGCCCACAAACAGTATGGAGTTGTTCCACCTTTGTGATCACTGAGGGACACAGCAGAGCAGCACCCAGGTTGCAGCACTGACAGCAGTATAAACACATATTGATGGGGAAGTTTAACAGTGTAGCCGCAGCAGAGGCTGGAAGGAGCAGTTTCTAGCCTCTCTGTTGTGTGACTACACTTAATAAGGTGGGCAGTGGTAAGACAAATGGTCCATGTGTTTGTGTAAAAGTTGCAGACTGCATAATTTAAAGGCCCCCTGTGAAGTTTTTGACCATTAGTAGTGCTGTGGAGCAGTGTTTTCATGAGTGAATCCCTGTTTCGTATGTATCATACATGTTGAAATTTCAGCCAACTTGTATGCTGTTTGGCTGATTGACAACTGTCTGCGGTAACCTGCAAAGCAAAATAGGGAGGCATCATAGACAAGGAGGAGAAAGAGTGCAGTCTATTAAAAAGGATATAAACCCTACACTGAATGTTTACAGAGCCCCTTTATTCTAGTGTAAATCTAAGTGTTTGACGAAAATATTAGATTTAAGTAACTTTTAGTCATTTAATTTTATTAGTTCCGGTCTGGATTTGCAACGAGACAAAACCATTTAGAACATTACAGGGAAAAGTTGCCGCATCTCAGCTCGTGTGTCACCTGCACCTCAGCGAATAAAGTCACCAGTGGCTGGTTTTAGAACGTAAAGCACATCGCCTGTTACAACAGCCAGTCAGCTTGTAGTGAAGTCAGCTGGTCAAGTCAGTTACTGTCAGCCAGCGCCGCCACTATAGGCACAAGCATCACATGCTGTGCTTAGGGCACCTGTGTCGGAGGGGGCAATATGATCGTCATCAATCATAATCATGTGTATTGCATTAACTCTCGAGGTTAAGGCCCTATCAGACACAACATGGTTTGAGCTGCACTGTCGTTGTGCTGGGCAAAGTATTTTTAAAGCTCATTAAAACATACCTGTGTCCAACAATGGATCTGGAACGTCTGAGTGGTCTTGCTGTCATCAGCATCTCAGCAACATCGCAGAATTGGCTCAGAGACTGTCATATAACGACCTAATTAATGATCTCGCACACAGGTCATGCAGACATATGTGCCTCTGTAGAGGCTCCTGCAACTGCTGATAAGTGCCTGTTCTGTAGTTCTTCTATAGTGGAACATATATGCAGAGTTTGTATAGGTTTGTGAGTTTTCTTTTGTTATGTGTGAAAAATGGAACAGTTCTGTTTTTCTTATTATTTATTTATATGTATTTTAACAATAATGGTTAAATTGATGATGAAAATACCATTATTCTGTTTATTTTATTGAAGATTTTACTATGTGTGTGTGTGTGTGTGTGTGTGTGTGTGTGTATGTTTGCCTGTTCTATAGTTACCTCTATATTGTAATATATATTGTAACTGTGGGGGGACACAACAAAGCAATTACACTTAGGACAACCAAATGGCCAGCAGTGACCCTGCTGTCAACAGACAGCGTGTTTGCTTCCTGTGGCATTCTCTCACAACATCCCTCTGTTCCCACCAAGCCTGAGTCCATTTCATTTACATCCTCTGTATGTTGGTTTCCGTCCTCACTTGTGTTGTAGTCAGACGGTGCGTTACTGCTGCCTCTGCTGCCTCTGCTCGCTGTATGTGTGCATGTCACACACTTAGAAAAACAAAGTAATTTACAGTTAATACCTGTACCTGAAAAGTTTGAAGTTAGAACTGAAGTACAGAGAGA
Organism: Epinephelus fuscoguttatus; assembly: GCF_011397635.1. Taxonomy (NCBI): domain Eukaryota; kingdom Metazoa; phylum Chordata; class Actinopteri; order Perciformes; family Serranidae; genus Epinephelus; species Epinephelus fuscoguttatus. The sequence continues at coordinate 16,936,940 of NC_064760.1, read as the reverse complement.
CGTTGCTGTAGAGACGATACACAATCCTGTCTCGTCACATTGGTGTGAAGTGACAGGTCTGAGAATGTTGCAGACTAGCACATGGCAGTTAATTGCTAGTTTTAACTTTTCTCGTTGGTCTGAGCTAATCGTGGAACTCTTATTCCTTTAGACAGCAACACGAAAGATAGCCAGCTCAAAGTACCACTAACATTACATCAACATCCACACATAATAATGTTACATTAGCTTACCTTTGTGAAAATGTCAATATGCTGCCTGCATGTTCTCACAGTTTGCTGTAGCTGATTTGTTGTTGGTTCTTGTCTAATAGATGATTTTTTCTATAAATCTGTTTATTCCAAGAACCGGTAACATCAGAAAACATTACTGATAGAAAAAAAACATTATTGAATTTAGGATGAAAGGCGATGCAACAGGTCACGCAGCAAAATCAACTTATGAACTCTCAGAGAAAACAGACCTCCACCAAGGCCAAATGCTCCATCTCGCAATGTTAACGAAAGACAAAAATAATTTGTGTATCTGCCCGGATTTATGGATCTGCTCCAAACTTCAATAGAGTCTTTCTTGGCCCACACCACACCCGACCACTGAGTTTTATAAACACTGGGCCAGTATTTTTCTGTAATCCTGCTGACAAACAGAACTGAAAACATAACCTCTTTGGTGGCAGTAACAAGAGATATTTTTGGGTGGTGGAGATACTGTTTCACTTCTTGTGAGTGGGCTACAATGTGTGAGTCCACAGATGCATGCAAGCCTTTAAATAAGACTTTGGATCAAAACAAGAATTAGTTCATCCATCCATTTGTTCTTTCACATTGTTAACTTAATACAATATGTCATAGCTGTCGTCTTCAGAGGTTGCTTTTTTTAGTTGTACTCTCGTTTTCATGGTGAAAAAAGAACATCAACAAATATTCTTTGTCGCAGTTTGCATTAACGAAACTGCTTTCATATATTGGAGTTTAAAACCCTCCCTTTGTAGGACAAGCTTTTCTTACTATATGTGTGATAAAGCCCATCAGTCGCTATAGTCAGAAAAGAAAAAGTATCAAAGAGGAAGCACTGCTGCTGTATACCATGTGAAATATCACTTTTCTGAAATTCCGATTTACACAGTCTGTGCTCAGGTCTGAGTGAGTTTTTACCTCCAGTGCTGCCATTCAGAGTTCACTTCCACAGTGCATTGATCCTGAACTGCGTCTTGGAAAATAGCCAGTGCCCAGGGAGCAGGACGAAAACTGTTGAGTAGCATTTCCAGAGATGTACCCCCCTCCTTAAAGAACTGCTGACATCATCTGCATCTCTTGACTTATATGGCTCTCATAAATTCAAATACATGGTTGGTTAAAACACATGAATGAGAGGGAACAACTCAGGTGGAATACAAATAGCGAGGCTTTACAACCAAATCATGAAGCGTTTTCCCGGGAAGCAGAGCACTTGAGTGTGGACATCTCTCTTGCTATCTCTTCCTTTCTCTCTATCTCTGGCTGCAGCGTGAGGCTAGCTATGGGGAAATTACCCATGAATGAAACAACTGTTGACACAAAGAGAATTATTTTTTTGCCCTTGCTCCACTGTACGGGCAGTGGATTATGAAATCCTGTGATCCATCCTCAGTCCTCAGGCCTCGGTAAACATTAGCTGACACATGGGGGAAAGGAATCCCCATAGCCTCAGGGCTAGATTGCCTCTTGCCAAAATAAGCAGCACCACCCCACTACACTGTAAGAGAGATAATGAAGCCAGGAGATGCCGAAAGAGCAATTATCTTAGATATTCAGGTATTAAGGACCTTAGCATGCCTTGAGGTTGTATTGAATGAAAGAGGAACTGAAGAAATGTGGCTAAAATACAAGTAGAAAGAGATATAGAATATAAATGTGGTATGTATGAATATATGTAACCTTCGGACTAAAATGAATGACTCTCTTTACACTTAGACCAAGAACACCATTTCACCATTTTGACCAGAAATGTCTAATCAAGGTGGTTCTAACCTAAAGATTAAAGAAGCTGAGTTTAAACAACACCAAAAAAGAAAGCATCAGTTGTTTGTATGAATTCCAAATGCGACTTCATATTTACCTGACAAGGACCTCTAGTGGCCAGGAAAATTATGACTGTTGTCCATCATAAGCAAAGGTGGAAGTAGTGTAACATTAAAGAAGTAACAGACAGCACTTTTGCCTATATATATCATTATGAATATAATGTGGGTTGCACAGGGTAGTATACACAGTAAAATCAGACTATCAGCATTTGCATAGGTTACTTGATGGCTTTGCAATCTTTGCAATAAGCTGCTGCCACCGGGGAAGAATTTTCGCGGAAAAAATCTGCTTTATGTCAGGAAATGCATCATGTATTGCCAAACTGGTCAGTCACCCAATCAGGGACTGGAGCTGGTCCTTATTAGGAACTGGCCAGGGCATGAGATAGTTGAGTCAGGAGCACAATGGCAGACGGACAAAGTTTGGAGATGAGTGAAAAACGGCCTCCCAAAAGAAAACGAGCTCATCTGTCTGAGGAGGTGAGGATGCACAAAAAGGAGAGTGATAAAAGAAGAGGAAAAACAAGGGTAAACCTCAGTCAGGCGTTCAAGAGATGGAGGGAGCTCCGTGACCAAAGAGGCTTCAACACCGGTGTCCAGCTAGCTTTCTTTCTAATGGATCAGTAAGTAACACGGCTAAATGTTAGCTAGCCGAGAGAGGACTGTACTGTACTGGCTGCTAGTTCATTCCTAGCTGGCAAGCATCACAAATCGCCGCAACCAGGGACCAGGTGTTGGTCGGCTGACATCCTCGTTGCCATTCTACGGCAGCCCTCGGACAGTGATTACCCCCACCCCCCCACCGCTGCCGCAGCTACTGGGCACCCAGCATCTCCGACTGGGAGAAGTGAAGTAAAATCCTCTCCTCCGCTCCAGTTTGTCTGGTGAACGCCTCTCCTCTGTCAATACACTCTGCCAGCAGTTTAATAATATTGATGCCAGTTGTAACATTTGAATGTTTTAGTAGTATGCCATGTTCTAAGCGGGATAATGCCGGTGAGTGTTGAAAAATAACTCTGCTGCACGTCGAGGTTCCATTCCCCTGTCGAGGGGTTATTTTTCAACACTCACCGGCTCACTATACATCATCCCTTACGTGTCTACTGTTGTTTGAACTGACACTGTGCATATTAGTATCATTTACTGTGAGTTGTTTGTACTGGTACTGTGCATTCTGGTATAATTATTTGCATTACTATTTGTTTTTTCTTCAGATAAATCTGATAATTGTTGCTTGGTCTCTTTACTCATTTATTTAGTAGAGTGTACACACACCTTCTCATTCTACATATACATAGAGGTATACTGGTGGCTTTACAGCCTACATTTTATTGATTGTCTCTGATCCCCACGGTCAATTTGGTCGTTGCGACAGTGCGAGCAACACTGCTGACGCTAGGTGGCGCCAAGCCAAAAAAAAACCCGAATCCTATCTGTTGCCTTTTTAAGGTGACTTCTGAAAACCTTGAATTCTTGGATTTTAGCTGTTTGTTTCCCATGTGCTAACACCACTCAACGCTTCTTCTGTAAACCATTACAGCAAAATTTCCCCAACCTTAACCAAGTAGAGCTTCCTTTACCCATTACCATGATTGTCTCTTAACTTTAAGGGACAGTTTACCCCAAACCTTAACAGTGGTGCTGTTTATTAGTCCAGGTTGTTCTGGTGTGAGTCACAGAGGGTTGAAGATGTCGGCCGCAGAGATGTCTGCCTACTCTCCAATATAATGAAACTGGCACTCATCAGCAGTGTTGGGCAGTAACGCGTTATTAGTAAAGCATTACAGTAACGCCGTTAGTTTTGGCAGTAACTAATATTTTAACACGATAGTTTTTAAATTCAGTAACTCAGTTACTGTTACCAAACAGTGCGTTACTCCGTTATTTTGTGCCAGGTTTTAAAACTGCATGCAGCATGCAGTATTCCTTCACAAACTGAAGTTCTGTTTCACTATAACACTTTAGCCCTAAACAATGAAAGATAGTCAAGTCAGATAGAGGTATATGAACAATTCTTACCAGAGCATCTTAATGAAACACGTCTCTCACCATCTCTGAAGTTACTGTCGACCTGCTGGCCTCACCACAGTGCTGTAATGTTACATTAAGCGGTAGCGCTTCTGTAGATTTTTAGTCCCAGTAACGTTATATCCAGTGACATGATATCCATTGTTATCCCGAGGAAGCTTTTTTTGTGGACAGACAGTGTCTGCGGTGGGCGACAGACTCGACATCATCATGTAGCCTTTCAAATGTTCTCTTTAGCTCATTTTCCATATTTGTACCAAAGTACCGTAGTTGTAAATCGTTTAGCTGCCTGACAGCGAGTGATAGTTTCCTATACCGTTGAATTGTTTGTCAAGATGTAGTCTAACAGTCCCTTGGTTAAACTCCATCCCCTGTCACTTAGGCGATGTAGTTACGAGCCAATACAGTAAGGAAACGTTTTGGGCTGCAGGGCTGAGTTTCCCAAAATATGATCCTTCTTAGCAATGTTGTCTTCTCTGTGGCTTAGAAAAACTACACTGCAAAAAAGAAAAGCACCTAGCGCTCTCCAGCGTACACACTCAGTCATCTACAGCCAGGACGTACTCAGTGTATAGATGACACTAGTGCGCGTGCGTCAAGGTCATGTCGTAATGGCGAGCCAAGACGAGAGTCCTCAGTCGAGTTTTTTTTTGGGGGGGGGGTAACTAAAAAGTTACTTTACATTACTTTTTGGTTTAAGTAACTGAATTACTAACTGAGTTACTTTTTAATGAAGTAACTAGTAACGGTAACTAGTTACTATGTTTCAGTGACTAGCACAACACTGCTCATCAGTAATATTTCTTTTCAGAACTCATGACCCGGTTACTCAAGATAATCCACAGACCTACTTGTAAGCAGTCTCATGTAGGAACTATGTTCTTTCTTCATCTCCTTCTAGGAGCTATTTTCTGTCAACCGAACTACATCCACCAACAATGTTATCGCACGGGAAGAGGTGTGCATGTACTCACGGATGAGAGATTCGTGCTTGGGACGGCACAACATGCAAATAATAATGGCTTCCTCCTTGGTTGAGCTGTAACGTTAGCTAGCTCAGTGGTGCTAGGCGAGCGAGCAGCAGATGCACACTTGCCTCTGCACAGTGATGTGGTTGGTGGGTGAAAGAAAAACAAAGAGGAGAAGGAAAGAAAATAGTCCCAACATGAAACTCCTTACAACAAGGTATGTGAAATATCTTGGGTGACCGTGTCAATGTACTTTTTTGGTGCTGTGAGCACCACAAGCCAAGCACCATCTAGTTCCATTATATTTAAAAGAAGGCAGACATCTCTACGGCCATTAAATCCAACATTTCGCAGCTCACACCAAAAGAGTCCAGACTAATAAACAGCACTACAGGTGAAAGGAAAATGCATAATAATTGCACTGTATTATACGGCAGGTGGTGGAGACACTATTAATAATCAGTTCTTAAATTGTTCACGTTACCACACTGTCACACACTGCTCAGTACAGTTACATCACGTCTCAAAAGAGCACAGCATGCAACTGGCAACCAGAACCCAGTGTACATTTGACCAGCGTTGAGCCAGTGTTATAAATGAATACTAGAATAGAAACTGATGTAAAGGCCATTTGGTAAATGTTTATATTAATGCATAAGTAAAAGATAAGGCTTTATATGTCGTAATTCAAAGTATAACATTTTCCTCTGACCTACAGGAGGTGAAGTTTGGTGTAATTTTCCCCTTTGCATCACTGACAAGATATTCTAGATCTTTAGATATAGCCTAATATTTTATTTTTAAAGTAAATGTTGCTTAAGCTCAACCTAGAGCCCTGTTTACCTGTGTACATGCTGCAGCTGTCACCATCTACCCTTAACACAGTCTTGGGTGCTGTACAGTAACTACAGTAAACCTGCTGTAAGAAACAAGGCTGTGTTGAATTTATGGTTAAACTGCATTAGATTAGAATAAACCTACTGTACCTTTAAGGACTTGGTGCTTGCTGCAGTGGAGCCTCAACATGTGTCAGTTTGTCACCATTTCTAATGCCCGGAGGAAGTGAAGAAAAGCATCAGAAGGCAAAGCAGACTCATCTCTCAGGCCTGGGCTTGGTTCCATTGGGCTCGTGTAAAGATTACAAACTCTTAATGTGTTTATTTTAAAATGTTAAGGACCTCCAACTCTCCATGGATCAAAAATCAGCGTGTGATGTTAAAATACAATCTGCTTATCCCAGACCACTCCGTACCGCATGCGCAATTAGTGTATACTAAACAGCATGATATGCCTTTCATGTGCCATTTCCTTAATCCCACATTGCACAGAGGGATATGAGTCTCCCAAGGAAATCAATCCTCCTGTATCCCTGCGTTTTCTCTTCCTTGGATATCTGCAAAGGGAACTGCCACCTTCCTGTAGCACCTTACACCACCTTTAACGCCAAAGGCTTTGAAGACAGCTAATTTCCATACTAATTTCTTTCTTTTCTCCCTCCCCTCACCGTAATTCCAGACCAGGCACGAGGCGAGAAGACATGTGTCGCTTGATCTAATGGCAGAGGACTAATTGCATTCTGGGATACATGCCTGGAATTCAGAATGTTCGACAAAAACCATGTTGTGCAGGCAGACCACATACAACATCGGGACAATTAATAACCCTCCTTCAGGGGAGAAAATTTGGACTGTCTAACCTCCCAGAGGACTGCACTGCTGCCTTTATTGATATCTGTGGCCAGATAGAGACAGGCCTGCCATCCCTAGGCAGCGTGACTCCACTTGGGCTCCACTGTGACTGGACTGTTATGAGGCCAACTTAGCCAGCCTGCTCCAATCATAGGAGCACAAACAAGCCCCTAACCACACTGAATGCTAAGCCAGATCAGTCTCGGGGGTGGTTTGTCAGGTTTTGCAGGGATAACATAGCATGAGATTATTTTTTTCCTCTCTCTCGCTCACTCTCGCCGTCTCTCTCCCTCTGTTTCTATCTCTGTGTCTGTTATTTTGAATTCACATCTCTCTGAGGAAGTGAATGCCTTTTCGACACATGCTGACACGCACACACGCTTGCATCCATACATAGTGGCGTAGACACAAATACGCCTGTGTGCTTACACCCACACACACTCTCACCTCCTATCTCCTCTCGACACAGGCAGCCAAAGTATTCGAGGTCTCCATTTATGTGGTTCAGATGTGGTTCAGCGGTGAAATTAAGATGAGGTGTTGACAAGCTAATGCAGAAATAACAAGACCTACTAATTTGTGGCGAGCCTTATGGAGCCTGTGCCATCAAATGTTGCTGGAGCCCAGTATTAAGGTGATGAAGTGTAGCATTTTAAACTGGCACAATCATAGGGCAAAGTCCTCATTACCATGAGGACACTGGTGGCACATTATGAAAAGCAATAAACATGACCCCCCCCTCATGCGGCTGCATCTATCACACAGGCAACATATGGGTGCCCGCAGGAGTGGCTGTGCTTACCCGCCTGGGGTTTGCTAACAACACTGTTGTCATGGTCAGTGTAAAAGGAAATGTCATTTTCTTAGCAAAACCTAATTTTTCACCAGTAGGAGGTCAACGTTTTAGACTATAACCTATTTAGTAGTATCACCGAGGTTTCCTGTCTTACGTGAAAATGTGATAAACTGTTTTGCTAGGTGTGTTTGGGAGATAGAAAGAGACAGTGGCAGGAGGAGTGGATGTGTGGAGGGAGGTTATCCCCTGTGAATATAACCTTGTTCTCTCATTTTACAGCACGCAGCCCGGTCAGGCTAGTCAGGATTTAGAGTATTACCACGGCTAAATCAGCCACAGCCGCTTGAAAAAAAAATTGTATATTAGATTAGACAGACAGATTAGAGAGGGAATAAAAAACCCAACAATATGTTATCCCCGTCTTGGATTCTCAGGTTATGAATACAAAGATCAACAAACACATTTACTTAAAACTGACACTCGTCACCAAGTTTCAAATGCCGCTAAGCGTGGCCAGGCATGCGCCAATCCAAGAGCACGGTGAGAGGTAGTGACCATGATGTCTCCGTTCACTGCTTCACTCTGAGGGGGTGAAAGAGGCACACAGCCGCACTAATTTGTCTTGACGAGAAAACAGCTGTAAACACCCCCAAGGGGGGGCGACGAGATAAGCACCATGTTGTGGAGATGGTATCAGATGGCAACAATGTCCCACCCAGACACCATACTACATTTTCAGGTGTTCTATACACCATGTTGTGCCTATTAATCAGAGCTGACACTGAATAAACACAGCAACACAAAGCTAATTGACCGTACGCCAGGTGAACAGAAACTTCTGTGTTCACAGATCCTGTCTATTGTCTGTTCAGAGCCTTGGGTTTGTGTGGCTTTTTTGTCTTATTTTTATTTATTTTTTGTTTCTTTGACAGACCCAGGCCTCCAAACAAAGACAACTGATTTTGCACAGCAGGATAATTAGATCAAAATGAAATCTCCGGCCCGGTATTGTGTCCGTGATTACACCTATTGTGCTTCATGCTATGGAGAAGAAATGTGAAATATAGTGGTTTAAACAGTCAGGCATTCAAAAATATGCAGCTCCAAAATCTGTAATCAATATAGCAGACTCGGTCCAAAACACCCCTGACTCAAAGAATGTTTTTTACTGGCCTAGGTTGCCTAAAGCATTCATAGCTCATGGAAAATGTTCGATTTCCCAATTCAGGTATGTTTAAAAGACTTCTGTTCAGAGGTCAGTCCTTTTCAGAGGAAAATGAAATGTGTTAAAAAGTGCACTTTGTTGATTTGGAAGAAATACAACTGTAAATGTCAAAAAATCAGGAATATTGTGAGGCTCCAAACAATCTGTAAAACACGTTGTCTCTTTAAAATAGAGCCCCTGCAGGCAAAGAAGAGAAAATCAATGAGGGAGTCAACATTTTCTTGATATGTCCCATATGGTACAGTTTTTCTGAATGTATAATTGTCTCATTAATTATAATGATAGTTGTTTGTATTGTGTTTTGTAGCCACAATAAACTGTTTTGCACAGGAATGCATGTGTACTAGGGGTGTGACGATACATCGATCTGTGAAAACATTTGGCCTAATTGCCAGAAAAATGTTGGCGTACATTTCTGCAAAACACAGATATGTTACATTTGCACGTTATTATGTAGCAGATACGTTAGGCACAAAAAAACACTTGGAAAATATTATGTTAAAATACCTGATTAGGGGGGCACAAACCTGGCAGGAAACCCAGTGATTTCTTAGTAAAAGCAACCACTTTTTTCTGAGCAGTATTACTGCCGACAGGTTGCTACAAAACACCCACTATTGGAGCCTAAAAAGCATATGAAGAAATATGGACAGGTCCCTACATAACACCCACTGTTGGAGCCTAAAAAGCTGATGGAAACACTCCACCGGGTCACTACCAAACACCCACTATTGATGCCTAAAAAGCATATGGAGAAACACTGACAGGTTGCTACAAAACACCCAAGTTTGTAGCCAAAAATCCTATGGAGAAACACTGACAAGCTGCCACAAAACACCCGCTATTAGAATCTAAAAGCATATGGAGAAACACCAACAGGTTGTCACAAAACACCCACTATTGGAGCCTAACAAGGTGATGGAAACACACCAGTGGGTTGATACAAAACACCCACTATTGGTGCCTAAAAAGCATATGGAGAAACAGACAGGTCACTACAAAACACCCACTATTGGTGCCTAAAAAGCCTATGGAGAAACACAGACAAGCTGCCACAAAACACCCACTAGTGAAGCCTAACAAGGTGATGGAAACACACTAGTTGGTTGTTACAAAACACCCACAGTTGGTGCCTAAATAGCCAATGGGAACACACCAACGGTTCACTACAAAATACCCACTATTGGAGCTTAAAAAGTTGATGGAGAAACACAGACAGGTCACTACAAAACACCCACTATTGGTGCCTAAAAAGCCTATGGAGAAACACAGACAGGTTGCTACAAAACACCCACATAACAGTGAAAACACAGCAATCACTCTCTATATCACAAAGATTTTTGTTGTTTGATGGTTAATCAGTGGTCTGCAGCTTGGCAGGTGTCTCGCCTAGATGTCACACCATCCACCATCTCTCCACCTCCTGTTCAGTTCATACATTACATCACTTTTGAAATTTTGATATGATACGTATAAAACGTGCTAATGTAACGTATATGTGGTTTGCAGAAATGTACAATGCCAACATATTCCACTGGTGAGTGGACTAAAACATTGATACATACAGTCGTCTTTAAAATACACCTCTATTTGGCAATTCCCATGGTCCCATTCCCACGCCTCCATCCTAAACAATGGTACAACGATGCTAGCAGCCTACTGCCAGGCAGACAGTGGCAAGCAGCCAAGAAAAAGACAATAATGATATCTACTAATATCGTTGCATACTGGTCGCAGACCCCTGAATTTAACTGAATCGAAATTGTGTCACCGCAGACTTTGTGATATCAGAAAATATTGTATCACTGTCCAAAGAAATAATACAATACTGTATCATGATGAAACTTGTGACCACAACCCCAGTGTCTGCATTTAAATTACAGTAAAAATAAGAAATTAAATCAGAAAGAAATGAGCAAACTATCTATATTTCTTAACTTTTTAGATTTAATTGTATTGTACAATAAATTCAAAATGAGGATATGTAGCATTTTAAATAAGGCACAATAAAGTGCTAATGTCCTAAAATTGTAATTCATCTTTGAAGAGTACAAATAGCCATTTAGAGTTTAAACTGCTATTTATCATAGAGACATTCAAAGAGAAACAATGAGAGCACATTTGGCTCTAAACATGAGAGGACTGTACACAAAGTCTGTTAATTGCCATCTAACAGCATAAATAGCTAAACCAATTATGCACAAATAGAACAAGCTTCTCTTAAACATGTTTCATTTCAGAAGCAAATGGGTCATTGGGGTTACTAATTATTAATTGTTTAACAACAAACTGCATATTAAATCAATGCAGCTCTTGATGATCAGGAGCACCACCAACCACGCGACTTCAAACAGCCGCATTTAACAATTCTTTCATTCATTTGCATCTGTATGCATCAAGGTCCACATCCATTCGAATACGAGCCCATTCGCATCCATTTCCTGCACGTGTCAGGCAAAGCGAGGCGAGAGCAGTAATTCCGTTAAACCTTAGGGAGGCTATTCAGGAAAACCTTTGACATTTCTACTAGAACACATCAAATCAAATCTGTGAAAATCAAAAGCGGCTCTCATGCTGGTTAAAAGAGGACACATTTGTTCCTAACAAGTGCGTCATCAGCAGCCATGAGAAAAGTTAAAGTTTTCCTCTAAGGTAACACTCCAGTAGATAAAGGAGGAAAGTGCTCAGAATGACACAAACACAAATACTTCCGATTTTATTTCCACTGACTGATTCACAGAGAAGTGACGGGGAGAAAAAATAAATGGTATTGAGTGGTATTAACACTGATTGAATGGCACAAAGCCGAGCTGTAGTCACTGTACTCTTTCCTCTTCAACTCAACCACGATGGGAGTCCCAGGCCAGTGCTTTGGGGAAATTAGGATTAAAAACAGGATTAAATTAAAAGTAGCACAACAACAACCAACAGCACAACAAAAAAAAAATAGTTGGTGAAGTGCAGGAAAAAACAGCCCACTTTGCTGCTGAATTGTACTTGCAGCCATGTTGAAGAGCCCAGGGGACTCTGTGAACCCTCAGATGGATGGTGAGAGTTGATACTAATTGATGTATCATGGACAGGCACAGTGTGGAATGGAGTGGAGGGCGTATCGTCATTGACGAGAGGCCCATAGATTAAGCCTGTCAGTTCCCCTTCCTTTTTATGCCTCTGGCAAGGGGTGCTCAGGAGAAATCAATTTTTTGAGAAGCTGTATGGATGAAGACCATAATAATACCGTCATCTTCAGCTCCAGCCAAAATAAGCGTGGCCATCTCGCTCATTCGGAATCAATGCACCGCTGTCTGTCTCTGCTGTCTCGCGCTAGCCCCTGTAAGTCCGTGTTTGTGCATGGGCCGAGTTCCAGTGCCGGGCAGGACATCGGGGTGATAATGCCAGCATCTGTCAGAGGAGCTTAGATATTCCTTTCCAAGCAAGCAGCAGGGACAGACTACAGACGTGTGCCATTCTTTGGCAGCAGAGAAAAAAAAAGATATGAAATAAAATCAGTCATTCTCTGTGTACTTTCAACTGCACTGGTTCAAGCTTTCCACCACAAATGCTTCAAAAATATGTTCAAAATCAGTGCGAGGTTGTGAAATTCCCATGGACTTAAATAGCCTAGCTCTGCCTCCTGTCTTCAAGTTTAAGAAAGAGCCCGTTGCTCAGCCTTAAAGCGCGCAGTGCAGTGCTGCATATGTGTCAGGGAATATAAAGTAAAGAAATATTACATCATGGTGCTAAGATTACGTTGTTCTACAAAATATAAACCTTTGGTGATGGACAGTAAACACAAACAACATCGAGTTTGGAATTCTAATAATCTGCCTTTCATCCATTTTCTCTTTGTTTCTCATCAGCTTCAGTGGGAGGCAGCTGGAATTACAGAAAAAACACTCAAATGCTCATCAAACTGCAGGTGAGATCAAAGTTTTCAATTTTTCTGTTCTGTGATTTTGATTAGTGTGCACAGTTACAAGACATGTCAGTAACAAATATTATTATGGATTTTTTTCAGTAAATATGTAATGCCTTAACACCATCTTCTTTGAGAGTACAGTAGCTCCTGTATATTTAAGCAATTCATTCATTCATTCATCTTCATAACCTCTTATCCTGTTAGGGGTCGCGGGGGGCTGGAGCCTATCCCAGCTACATCGGGCGAGAGGCAGGTACACCCTGGACAGGTCACCAGACTATCACAGGCCTGACACATAGAGACAGACAACCATTCACACTCACATTCACACGGACAATTTAGAGTCACCAATTAACCTGCAGGTCTTTGGACTGTGGGAGGAAGCTGGAGTACCCAGAGAAATGGGGAGAACAATAAATATAATATAAAATGTAAAATAAAATATAATATGAAAATATAAATAAGATTGAACATGCAAAACTGCACAGAAGGGTTCCCCGACCCCAGGTTCGAACCAGAAACCCTGTTGCTGTGAGGCAACAATGCTAACCTCTGCACCATTGTGCCACCCATATTTACACAATATTACACACAAGCGCTTTGGTCCTGCTGCAGTTACCAAGAAAATAAAAGATTTCATCAAAATGTATTGTAAAATAAACCACTTTATGCTGGTGTTATCTTGGTTTCCATGACAATAAATGGGGTCTGACTTATAACTGGAAAACAATCAGTCATGTCAGTAGAGTCCTATTTAATGAAACCTAGTTTACTACTCCAGCATGTAGGCCGACCCTTAGTAATGACCTAGCAACAGAGATGATTTCTTGTCCCTTATGAGTCAGTCGGCCAACTAGAGCTAATGCATCATAGAGATTGTGGGATTTCCCAAACTGAATAAATACTATACACATAGACGCAAATTTGCCTTGCTAACTTGAACCTGTTGTAAGAAACCTGCTGATTTTTTTCCAAGGACAGATTTAGCTAACTTTGTAGACTTTTTTTTTTAAGATGACGTCATTGCTGTGTCATTGACGAACCGGCACAACTGATGTGATCCAAACATTTTCCATTAACTCCAGATTGTTGCGAAGTCTAAAAGTCAAAATCCATCGAAAAAAATTACTTTTTTAAATCTTGCGTAATATTCTGTGCATATTTGTTGGCGTTTAGCCTTTCGAAAACATTTTCACTGCTGTCTCTAAACTGTTTGCTCTACAGCTTGTTGCACACAAGAGAGTCTAGCTGGAGTCTAACAGCACCATAAATAATTCAGTAAAGAAAGTTGATTTAAATCAAAATTAACAACAAAAGGATTCATTTTTGTATCCGTGTTGTAGCCCTCTGTTTTTTTAATTAGCTCTGGAAGTTATAATGCTGCCATAGAAATAGCAGAACAGTATTTTTCGTGGTAAGGACAGAGTGCTGTCATGCTGATTTGATCATGCTCTAAATGTCCAGTTGACCAATCAGATTGCCTGGTCAGATCTACTTGTTGTATAGTGACGACTATACTGTACAATGCTGAAAAACAGATCTCAGGCCGGAGCATAAAGTGTGGTCAGTCAGACACTCCTTAGCTTGAATAACTGCCAGTTTAATGAATCAGTAGACGAGTAAACACATTACTTTCTCACAATCACTTCCCTTCTTTCTTTCACCAACCAAAATGATGGCGTTGTAAACAAACACTGATGCTGAGCAGTGAATGCACCACCACTCACGACAGAAAATTCAAGGATTTTAACGCGCTAAAATCAATAAAGGACACAAAAGAACGTCAACAGCAGGAATAATATTGAGGTAGATCTTGGCTCATAAATGAAATATACCACCACACAGAGAGAGAGAGAAATACATTGTGGCTAAATTACTGTGCTATAGTTTATGATCAACCCTGCAGCTCAAGGCAGTGATGTCGCCTCACCCCCGCCCCCCCCCCCCCACACTGCACTCAACTGCAGGGGGAAGAAAATCTGCGACATTTTTTAACCCTCTTAGCCCTTATCAGACACTGTAGCCCTCCAAAATATTTAGCCCTCACATTGTACAGTTAACAGCTGATGTCTCAACTCCCTTTGACACGAACCAACTCACTGTCTTAAAGGTGCAGTCAGTGATTCTAATCCAGTACATATTTTTGTCCAATTCATATTCATTCAAATACATCTCCTCACAGACCACTAGCTGTTCATTCTGTGTGTGCTGAAAAAATCCTGGAGTTCATACACAGCCCCGGCTCTGTAAATAGGGAGCAAACAAAGTGTCTCGGACTGAGAACTGTTCCAGCCATCAGCAACAGGGGGCGTTCATGCTCGTGCACATGGACAGAGAAAAAGAAATAGGTAGTGGGAACAAGATGGACGCTTGAGGAGGTGTATTTGTTTGGGGATTAATCCAAATATCCACCCTCCAAACTTTCGTCGTATGTACTGCGACTTGTTCCCGCCATCTCATCAAGTCTCCAAGAGCATGAGAATGTAGTAAAGCCACAGAAGCTGCTGTTTGATGTCTGTTTTACTTGTTGCTGTGGAGCTTATACTTCTACTATACCTGTGCCTTGATGTGGTTAAATATTATTTCTGGCCTACATGATTTAATTAACATTTAAATAAAGTGATTGTTTTACGCGTTCATAACGAGTTTGTTTTGTCTTTTTAGGTCCTGATCAGAGCACGTTTTGCAGATGTCATATTGCATTGCACACCACACTGCCTTTTTTGTTGAAGCCTGCCCTGATTACACAGAGCGCTTTTTGCCGCTTGCTGCATCTGTTTTTATATAGTTGCTAGGCAACCACCGAATCACCTGTCCTTAGCTTAACTACTGTTTTGCTTTGAAGAAAACTCACAGATCTATACCTTAAAGTCTGCATTAAAAATTTACAGGCGGAGGGCACTTGGGGACTGGACACAAGGAAACAGAGATCGGCGTGGATATGAGACCAGAGAGAGGATAAATCAGGAGTATCACCAGGAGCTTCACCTGCGTGATGGTCAGTTCAAGGCTTGTTTCAGGATAAGTCGGGGACACTTTGACAATCTGCTGCCAGACCTGATTACGATTGATAGCATGTTAGAAAGTAGTTTAGGCAACAGTTTGTTCAGATTTGTCTTGCAGCTTGCCAAGAAGGGCAACGATAAAAGTTACGTATAGTTAGCTTGACACTGTAACCCACCACTTGTTGTCATCACCACCTCAGCAGGCTGATTGGACAATGAATTGTGGATTTGGATGGCCCTCAGCACTCACAGACTTTCTGCGAGCACGCCCGCAAAGTCCACGAGTCTGCGAATGCGGTGAAGACTCTACCTTTAACCACAATATTAGTCACATGAGAACATGAATAACAAGACACAATAAGTCGCAATGCACATTTATTGTCATTATACTAGCAGTTTGGTCTCCTGATCATTCACAGACATCATGTGACAATAAACACACACTTTATCATTTGGTGCTTTAATTGACACTGTAACCAGGGAGAACTCGCACCTGTTCATCTCTGACTCAAGCAGGCAATGCAAGCCTCTGTAACACCACCTCAGACTGATAGAAATACAAAAAACATACCATGCACTAAGTTGTACATACAGCCATCAGAAAGCCCCGAGGACCAGAGAGTCCCCTGCCACCGCCTACGGTTGTTTAACTTGCTGACATTAAGAATTTATGAGTTTAAAGATTCTTCTGGCGCTCTCCTTCTGCGACTGCAACATGTCTTGAGAAGTGTTACAGAGGAGCAAACAAGTTGCTTTGTTGATACTTGCTTGTTTGTTGAGATATGATTGCATTATGCAAGAGAAGAGGAGATATTTTCACTACAAAAATATCACATCTCAGGCATTTAACAGGGATTCTTTTAGGAGGTAGCATGGCCTCATCTTTTTTATATTTCACAATAGTATGATTCAGACATGCTGGTGAGTGATTGCGCACTCCTCCTTGCTCTTGAACCCTATAAGATATGTAACAAAGGTGTTTATGTGCATTTATTATGAGTGATATAAACAGCTTAATGACCTTCTGCTACCCTAAAATATGCCCAGTGAAGTTGCTGCTATTCATCCTCAAGTGTTTAATTGACTGACACAGTTTGAGTATTTGTAATAAATAAAAACATAAACAAGGTAAATTACATGTCCATAATGCACAACATTGACCTTATTCTCCTTCCCATACACAGTTCAATCACTCCCGTATTGATTAACAATGATTGGATATGGCTCAGAACTAATTCACCTCTTGGACAGCATATTAATTGTGGTCAAACTGCCGACTTCTCCTCCAATATAAAGAGGAAATTGATTTGCCAGTGTGTTTTCATTGTTATTCTTGTGGCACGCTGTTGTTTTTCACCCGGGTGAGAGAAAAAAAAAACAGTCTGGGGGTAAAAAATGGACAAGCTGGAACAACAGCATCGAGCTGCGGCTGCGGACGCTAGGTGTCACCCTTGTGACTTTGAAATCGGCCTGCCCTCCACAGGATGTGATGGCGGCTGAGGAGCGCGCGGATGAAAGAGAGAGGCAGGCAGGCTGCATGGGAGTGTGTGTGTGTGTGTGTGTGTGTGTGTGTGTGTGTGTGTGTGTGTGTGTGTGTGTGTGTGTGTGATGGACCTGCTGCGACCGACTGTCGCTTCTGTCTGCATGAGAAAATTTCAGAAAAGGTGATGAGAGAATATGTGCAGAGCAACTAGAGGAACTTTACATCCTCCCTCCTCCTCCTCCTCCTCCTTTTTTCTCTCCCATCTGCAGTTTTCTTATGTTGCTGTCTGGCACGTGACAGGCGTAAATAGTTCACGTCACACCGAGCCTCGCTGTGATGATGTCGACCTGAGTTACACGCAGACAAGTGAGAAGGGACGCACGGAATAATAGCTGATAATTGATTTGTTGTTTCTTTTCTCATGATGATTAGCGACAGGCTGGAGGTCAGAGTCCACCCACCTCATTATTAACCTTTATAAATGTGGACTTTGCAGCTGACAAACACAAACGATTTAATTACAGTGAAGGCATTTTATTATTTTTCGTAGGATGGAACTATTCTGTTATTAAACCTGCTCCCATTATAGGCCTGTGTCTGCTGCTCTTCATCCAAAAGAAAGCAAAACTCAATTTATTAGCTGTCAGTCATTAATAGAAACAGGTGGTGGTGACCTTACGTAAACCCGCTGCCCAACACGTGGTCTGCCCATTTTAAATAATACAATATATGATATTTAACTCTGTGTGTCCCATGGGGCGGGGTGTAATTGATATGGAGGCTCAAGGGCAACATTTAATAGGAAAAGACGTTTTATTTTGTGACGTGTACGAAAAGAAAACGTGGGCTATTGTGTATTGATTGCGCCTATGGCAATATTTCCTCCCAGCATGCTGCCACATGGAAACCATAATCTATAATGTTTATTCATGATTGGAAATCGCCTCAGCATGGTGCCTGCTGATGGTTAAGTTCAGACATATTGCACTGGAGAGCCAGGTTAGGGTGCAAATGATGTAACATGATGCGTATAGTTGCAACTTAAAACTTAAATTATGCTGCAGGAGGAAGTGGGAAATGCTACTTTGGCTCTGTGGTGATGCTATTTGCTTTGGCACAAACTTTACTATGTCACCGGGGGTCAAACAGATCCATACGAGTCCACAATAACCCCCAGGATCCTCATTGAGAGGATCTGTGTTGTAAAATATGACTTGTTACAAATAATTGCCTGTTGCAAGAGAAAACAAGGTCAAATCAGTGAAAAGTTATCCTTAGCATCTCCTCTGTGCCTCCGCTGGGGGAAATTAGTCTGCTCCTCTTTCTTTTCCTCCCTGTAGCACCCATGACACCCTCTCAAAGACCCCTGTGCGTCCCCCAGTCCCGACTTTTGGACGCGCTCCTCCATCGATCATCTAATACACAGCTCCGTGTCTCAACTTGTACGCTGTAATTGCCCGTTGAGTCGTCCATCTGCAGAAGAACAGGTAGTTGGCCGTGTTTCATTGCTGTACTTTGCCCCACCCACCAGCAGCTCCCAGCCCTCCTGTGTAACCCCTGATTGGCTGAGGGGATTGCAGGTCCTGAGACTGAGCGCTCAGCTCGGAGCTGCGCGTCCGCCAGTGTGCACCAGTGAAGCGAGAGGAGCGCTTGTTGGAGTCAACTAGACAGCCTACTGGCAACGAGTGGTGATTTCTTTTTTTCTGCCTCAACCAGGCTGGATATAGGCTACTGTGCTTCTACTTTGCTGCAGCCCAGAATGAAATGCGTTTTGTACATACAGTAGGCATCGTTTCCTCCCCACTGGCTACATTTTCAACGGATTTTTTTTAAATGTTGCATGGACTCATTACCGGGATATGTGCAGCCTTTTTACCAAGTGAGACACGAGGAAATTAATTAGTAAGTAAAAAAAGCTTCAAGACTTGCGGCCGGGATGAAAGACTAAATCTGCTGGAAATAAGAAAAGGTAATCGGGACTTCGGTGATGTGATGAGACATTCCTGCAATCGCACCCATGTTCTTTAGGCAAAGATATCCGGACTTAAGCTGTTGAATAATTTTGTGACTGCAGCTGCTTTTAGCTTTTTTCCCTCTCCATCAGATGTGCAGTTTGAAAGCATATAGCCGAAGAGGAAATTCTCTCACTGCTTGTAATATCTCTCACAGAGCACAGATGTTTGTCCAAAATGCGACTTAAATCTTTGCTGGCATCAAGGCGGAGAATTGAACACGGACTTTTTTGAACCCCATGACTTCATCTGCACGGAAGATTTAAACATTTGTGGACTTGGCTCGCAGGAATTCACATTTATGCAGCATTTTTTTGTACCCCCCCTCTTCTTTTCAGCCCACTTGAAAATGGACAGTTCATCATATGAGTCATGTGTAAGACCAGTTTTGCCGCTTGAGAAGAGCTGCACGGATTTACACGGCTAAATCACTGTTGTGAGAAGATTCAGCATGTTTTCACAGATCTGTCGTCCCCAATGTTTCGCCCGCTGCAGTAGACCGGAGGATGTGCTCTGCCCGAGAAGAGTAAAATAGGCTGAGGCACTTGTTACAATTGTAGCTTTCGCACCATGATATAATTTGCATACACGAGAGCTATTCGTCATCTAAACACTTTTTTTCTGGACATTTGAATGAGATGAGTCATTTGGAACATTTTTCCTGTTTTCTCTGACGTGCGTACTTGTGCGTAATTATCAAGCTCTTTATTAGGGAGAGAAAAACTCAACAGGTACAATGCAAACCAAGGAGATGGAATTAATACAATTAATTGCTGTGTTCCTCATATTTTGGGTCGGGGCTGAGGCTGTTATCAACCTCAAGTATGGAATAAACGAGGAGATGAAGCCCGGGTCAGTGATTGGAAACGTGACAAAGGACGCGCTAAAGCAAGGATTTCAGATTGCACCGCAGCCCCCGTACTTAAGGGTTATTTCCAATTCAGAACCACGATGGGTGGAACTCAG
Organism: Epinephelus fuscoguttatus; assembly: GCF_011397635.1. Lineage (NCBI taxonomy): Eukaryota > Metazoa > Chordata > Actinopteri > Perciformes > Serranidae > Epinephelus > Epinephelus fuscoguttatus. The sequence continues at coordinate 16,916,788 of NC_064760.1, read as the reverse complement.
TCCAGCCGGAATCCTTACAACCCAAATGAAAATAGATCGGGACGTAGTTTGTCGGCAGAACCCAAAGTGCATTATTTCCCTAGAAGTGATGTCAAACTCTATGGAGATCTGTGTCATCAAAGTTGAAATTGAGGATTTGAACGATAACGCACCCAGATTCCCAACGAGCCACATTGACATTGAAATCTCCGAGAATGCCTCCCCTGGTACCAGGTTTCCCCTAGAGGGGGCAAGCGATCCGGACTCGGGGATCTTTGGAGTGCAATCATATTCCATCACCCCAAATGAGCTTTTCGGACTAGAAATAAAGACCAGAGGGGATGGGTCCAAAATTGCTGAGCTCGTTGTGCAAAAATCGTTAGACAGGGAGACCCAGTCCCACTATACATATGAAATCAGCGCAGAAGATGGAGGAGACCCTCCTAAGATAGGCGCGGTCCAGTTAAACATCAAGGTGATTGATTCTAATGACAACAACCCCGTTTTTGACGAGCCGGTGTATACAGTCAACGTGATGGAGAACTCCCCCATCAACACATTAGTCATAGACTTGAATGCAACGGATCCTGACGAGGGCACTAATGGAGAGGTTGTGTACTCGTTCAACAGTTACGTCACCGAAAAAACGAGGGATGCGTTCAAAATTGACCCCAGAACCGGGATCATCACCGTCAACGGTGTTTTGGATTATGAAACGGCGCAAATATACGAGATCGACGTGCAGGCCAAAGATTTAGGTCCCAACTCTATCCCAGCTCACTGCAAAGTCACAGTGAATGTGATGGACACTAACGATAACCCACCTGTCATCAGTTTACTCTCACTGAACACGGAGATGGTGGAAGTGAGTGAGAACGCGCAGCGTGGATATGTCATTGCGCTAGTGAGGGTGTCAGATAAGGATTCTGGGGCAAACGGCAAAGTGCAGTGCAGGCTGCAGGGCAATGTTCCGTTCAGGCTGCAAGAATATGAGAGTTTCTCCACTATACTTGTTGACGGCAGGCTGGACAGAGAGCAGAAGGACACATACAACCTGACTATCCAAGCGGAGGACAGTGGCATGCCTCCTTTACGCGCCACAAAGTCTTTGGTAGTCAAAGTCACAGATGAAAATGACAACCCTCCCCAGTTCCTAAAGCCACACTATCAAGAGATGGTGATGGAAAACAACCTGCCCGGCTCATGTCTGCTGGCGGTATCAGCAGAAGACCCGGACCTGGGGATGAATGGCACAGTTTCCTACTCCATAGTCCCCGGTGAGATTAAGCACATGGATGTAAACACATATGTCAGCATAAACCCATCAGGCCGCATTTACTCCATGAGATCATTCGACCATGAATACACCAGGACTTTTGATTTCAAAGTTTTGGCCAGAGACAACGGCAACCCCTCTTTATCGAGCAACGCCACAGTGCGTATAGTTGTCCTGGATGTCAACGACAACACACCTGTGATGACAAACCCTCCGCTGGTTAACGGCACAGCGGAGGTGTCCATCCCAAGAAACGCAGGGGTCGGTTACATGGTCACCCAGGTGAAGGCTGATGACTACGACGAGGGGGAGAACGGGCGGCTGACCTACACCATCTCAGAGGGGGACAGGGCTTTCTTTGAGATCGACCAGGTGAACGGTGAGGTGCGCTCCACCCGGATGTTTGGAGAGAACGCCAAATCCACCTACGAGATCACAGTGGTGGCGAGGGACCACGGCAAGCCCTCCCTGTCCGCCTCGGCCTACATCGTGGTCTACCTCTCACCAGACCTGAACGCGCAGGAGCCTATTGGACCTGTCAACCTGTCCCTCATCTTCATCATCGCTCTGGGCTCTATCGCAGCCATCCTGTTTGTCACCATGATATTTGTGGCGGTTAAGTGCAAGAGGGATAACAAGGAGATCCGGACGTACAACTGCAGGTACTGACTCAAATCTCGCCTGTGTGTGTGATTGTGTGTGTGCGTGTGCATGTGAGAGAAAGAGGGAGCGGGAGGGAGAGCGTGCGCCCGCGCGTGTGTCCGCGATCGTGCCTGAAACTGCGAGTTGTGAGTGCATTGCTTTTGTCATGCAGTATGTAGAGGCCCGAATGTGAGGACTGCAGATTTTTTTCTTTTCTCTCCCACAGATTAAACGGAGGCAGAAAATGAACCCGACTGCTTTAAATCAGACACATTCTGCTGAGGCCCACTGTTCCGTGTTAAGGAAACGTGATTGATTGATTTAATCCTTCCATTGTAGCCAATTGACTCATAAATATGACGGTTCAACTGTCATGTTCAATTTGCGGGTGTGTTGCCGGACAATTAACGTCCCACTGGTTCAATAGCAGTCCCAGACATTTATTATTTAACGTCCACCATGGCTGATTGGCTGTTATCAGCTTTAATCCAGTGTGATTATGGACAGTCCTCCAGGATCACTCAGATTTGCCTCTGCGTTCTCTCTGCACCAGGGAATATCTGGAGCAGTGAAATGAAATAAAAATAAATGAAATAAAAGCATGTAAACCACATCATCATTAACTGTTTACCCAGTTCTTCCAGGAAAGGAGCAGATTATTATTTTCCGGACCTTTGAATATTGAACACTCTTGTTGTGTTTATCAATCTGAACATCAGTTCTGGCTTTGATTTCCCTGTGCCACATTACCACTATAAATTTACATATAGATTGAATTTGAGAGTTTAACCTGAAGCTATAATCATATTTTGCTCCAAACATAATTTTGTTAATTCGAAGTTAACTCGGGCCATTTTTCAAGCATGTAACCATGAAGAAATATTCTTAAACTCTCCCTGAATTGCTCAGATTATTCTCTCAGTATAGATTAGAGAGTGTGTTTTTTTATTTTATCATTCTCATGTGACATTTGGTCATATTTTTTTAACATTTTGTGAAATGCAGAGCTATAATTTCTGCCTTTATATTGTTAAAAGCAAGAGCCCACATCTCCTCTTGTCACAGGAACACAAAAAACACTCCAAATGTTGTTATTCAAACCTGATTTAATATAGAAAGATACCACCCTGTTGACATCTCCATCACAACAGCCACTTCATGCAGTATCATATTTTTAATGGCAATTCTACATCCTGTTCAGACGAGAGGCAATGACAGACAACCACAAATTCCAAATTCCAAACTGCTCTCAGTACTTTACTCTGCTAGTGTGAGCCACTCTCCCTGCTGGGTGCTTTAATCAGCACTGATGTGTTCTGCTTCTCAGTCGCCACCTCGAATATGAGGAGCAGTTATCTCCAATTTATTGCTTGTCCTCTGTCAGTCTGTCTGACTCTGAAGATTTCCCCCTCCCTCCCTGATTTCAATTTGGGCACAGGGTGGAGAGACAACATGTTAAAATGATAAATGAAAAAGAGATGGAGTATTTTCTACTCTTGCAGCTGCCCATTTTCTTTCCTCTGAATCAAGGGGGAGCAGAATGGGAGGAGGGGGTGGGGGGGCAGGGAGCTGTTTTGAAGATGCAATCTGAAAGAAAAATGAAATAGACAAACTGCAGATTTTTCGAAGCGACAGAGGATTAGAGCTGCGTTTTAGTGAGGAACAGAGGCCAGTGGGGGCTAGGGTAGCAGAGACATTGAAGAAGCAGGAACAGAGATAGATACTGCAATTTCATGGGTAACTATAGTTTTGTTGTGGGCTTAAAAGGGAAAAGAAACCATATGGTCCGTGCCGTAAGGTTAAAAATGGCCTCTTCCAGAGTTTGAAGTAATGCAGATGGTGAAAAAAACCCATCAGAAATTATATGGAATATGTTAAGTGGAGTTTGTAGTCATCACTATAGAGAACATAGCATCTGTTCTCCTGTGGAAAACTGCGATGCTGTGCGAAGAATGGATATTTCCCCCCAGTCTGAGGATCCTTTGATAAAACATGGCTGTGTTGCTCATTTGCTCTTATTAAAGTCAAAATACTCAGTTCAAGTTTGCAGCAGCCTCTGAGAGCAGCTAAATGAATTTGAATCTGCAGTTCTCGTGCACGCCGTGCTGCTCGTGGGTTCGCTTGATAACAAAAGGAGAAAAAAAAATGGAATTATTGTGGGTTGTGTGCTTTGAATATGATTGCGTATACCGGTAGTGCTGCTCAGTATCAGTGTGTTCTTTTGCTTTGCTTCTGTGGTTTTGGCATGTTTGCATATTGCCTGCCTGTTTGTGACATGTCGATTGTTGAGCATGCAAATGCAAACAAACAAGGGATAACAGCTCCATTGCAGGCCGGGAGTGGGGAGTCATTTTAAATGTGCTGTTCCACCCCTGGGCACGGCAATGAGCAGTTTGTCTGGCCCCCACGGTCGAACAGCGCCCTAGCTGGCATGGCGAGCGTGCTTTTTGACCGTGTGGACGGGGAGGGGAAGGCAGAACACTGCTTTATTGAGTCTGTTCAGTTTCTTCTACTTGCGCAGGGTGGCGGAGTACTCATATGGCAACCAGAAGAAGTCCAGCAAGAAGAAGAAGCTGAGCAAGAACGACATCCGCCTGGTGCCACGCGACGTCGAGGAGACAGACAAGATGAATGTGGTGAGTTGCTCGTCTCTCACCTCCTCGCTCAACTACTTCGACTACCACCAGCAGAGCCTGCCACTGGGCTGCAGGCGCTCCGAGAGCACCTTCCTCAACGTGGAGAACCAGAACTCACGCAATGCAGCTCCCAACCATGGCTATCAGCACCCGTTCACTGGGCAGGGCCACCAGCAGCCAGACCTCATCATCAACGGCATGCCACTGCCAGAGGTGAGATACAATCCGCTGTGCTCTGTGCTTGGCTGCTTTTGGTGTTCACATGCAGGAGAAAAAGGGATGTTTGGTATTAAAATTAATTCTCATGACTAAACGTGAAGAAACGGTCAGCTCCATCAGATTTCCCTCTTCATTAATCATTATTAATAGGTCTCCTCGACCACGCTGAATCCTTAGAATGAGCTGTATAGAAGCATAGCAACACCTTTCAGCACATCTCAAGGTCTAGTGATATTTAGCATTCCACCGTACCACAGATTATAATGTCAGTGAAATGTCTCCCTGCTATTGATGGATAGCTGAGCGATCTGAAATGGCACGTGTGACGTTCTGTCAGTCGATCTGAGTGGAATCCTTCGAGGCATTTCGAGGGGCCGAGACACCGAGGCTGACCTGTGACTGGGAGCGCTTTGCCAAGCAGAATTTGGAGACCTGACAAAGTGGATTATTTGGCCTCCCTTACTCCACTTGTTGTTGTTTTTTTCCTTTATTGTATTTGTCGGTGCTGAGCTACTGCAAAAAAGAAACAGGAGTTTGAGCACCTGCCAGATGTATTGACCCCCCCTAATCAGCTCCACCACACGTCATTTCAGGTGCGAGCAGAAAGAATAATCATTGCCTAAACACTTTATCTGTGTGTTGTCCATTTGGCTACAGTGTTAGCGCATGGCCGCTCTGCACAGTCAGCCATTGAATTACCCTGACATACCATGCATGGCTCCAGCAGAGCAGTGAAGGTCTGACTTGAAAGACTATTCAGGCTGATAGAGTGTATGCAGACCAGCTGATCTTTAGTTTATAGATTTTTTGTACGTATGAACTGCTCTATTGGATTCTTTTGGAAACCCTCCTCATGACCCACTTCTCCTTGATCCCACGGGAGAAAGGGGCATTTATGTTTGTCTGTGTGTGTCAGTGTGAGTGTGTGTTTGTGTTAGAATGTGTATCACTCCTATAGACAGCGGCAAATAAGCTCCAGCTCCATGCACACACACACTCTCTTGTAATTGATGACTCCAATCTCTGTTTGACATTCAGTGAGAGGAAGGTGGGGGGTTCGGAGCGCGGGTCTTAAAACAAGAAACACAAGATGGATATTGATGTATTGACTGGATGATCCAGAGAGATCCAGGCACCGGTGGATCCTGAGGGGTCAATGAGACCTACTTACAGGCATGCTGATTTACTGGGCCTGTCTGAGCTGGTTCTGACTGAGTGTGTGTGTATGTGAATAACACAGGTGGAGGGACTGAGGAATGTTGTATGTGGGGGGAGGTTGTTCTGTGGCGTTATCCGGTCAGTGGAGGCAGAGGTGGGGGGATTCAGCAGGTACATGCAGTGACCCATGTGCTGTGATTGTATTTGCTGGTAGGCAGTGCTATGCAGGTCACCACCAGCCTTTTCCTCAGCCAAGAAAATGTGGGTCTCTGGCTGCACAAAGAAATCAACCAACGCTGTAAAAAGCTCCAGCGAGCATCCTGTCTCTGTGGCTTAACCATCCAATAAAAGCACATTTGCCGCAGGATTAGGAGAGCCTTTATTTGTTTCAGCTAATGAAAAAGTGAAGAGGGAGACAAATAGGGCTGAAGATTGATTTAGATGATTCCATATGCAAAGCTTGGAGTAGTCTTGATGGAGCTGTGTGAGCGCAGATAGAGAGATAAGAAGGGAAGGAGTGAGTGAGGGTGAATGAGTCTCAGTGCCAGGTGTCTGAGCCCTGACCACGTTTTCTCATTTGCTTCGAGGCAGTTGATTGGCTTGATAGAGGCTGGGCCTGTTTAGCATGCAGCTTCCATTGCTCTCCGCCTTGCACATGATGTTGACAAACATCTCTTTGACCCGGCCTTTGCATATTTTTCCCCTGGACTGAAAAGAGAGAACGTGTGTGTGTGTGTGATGGAGCAAAATAGCAGTAGCGAGAGCACACCTTATACCCTCCAACAGAGTAACCCCAGCGCAACAACAGTTGTCATTGTTTTCTTTCCTCCCCATTGTGACATTTGCAAGAGACAGAAGCTCTACAGTATGTACAAATGTTGCTCTTAAATAAAAAATGTTCTCAGTATAATTACAATGCCATTTATAGCACAAACAAACAGCAGTGAAATGACTGATAATTGCTTTGTTACAATGAGCAAGCTTGGGCTTGAAACCACTTGACTCCACAAGTCCTCAACCCATATCCCATTGACTGGCTAGGACACACGAGTGGCTGCACTGTTGTGATTACTGAGGCTGCTTTGTCCCCAAAAAATTGTTTTCATCCTGAGGGCAACCTCATAATTATCCATGATTCATTTATCCTCGGCGGAAGAGCTTTTTGTTTTTACACCAGGGCACTGTGATAACTCTGTGTTTGTTTATTTTCCAAACATGTAGATTAAAACGATCATCAGAATGTGGGTTCGGGGTCAGATTAGGGTTTGCTAATGGAGGTAAAGAGGATATGTTCTCTCGTGTCTGTTTGTAAATTCTGTGTTTGATCGATGCAAAGTTCTCCTCCATTGTTAGTTTATGTGGGGCAGTGAACATCCTGCTTATGTCAGAGCAGCTGGAGTCGAGCTTTTCCTGCTTCAGACAAAGCACGGTGGCACACACACACACACACACACATACACACACACGTACGCACACACAAACACGGCAGACTTGGCCAAGATAACAGTGACAGGTCTCCCCGAAGGCCTCATACCTGCAATTGCATTGTGTATATTGCATTCTCCCTTGTGAGAATGTGTACCAGCATATATACCTCCCTGAACATCGCTGTCCATTGTTTTGAAAAGCATCAGCTGTGAGATGTTTGTTAGACCTGCCTGTGGTAGCACTAATATGAACGCTCACAGGAGAATAGAGCTGTCTTCCATGGCTTAATTATAGTGAATCACTTGGAGGGGGAGACAATTATACAGTAAAGGAATGGCCTTTGGCTAGAATGTTTTTTAATTTGTAATGTGTACTAAGGCTTCTCACACCTGTGATTCCAGATAATGAGCAGAGCAGGAAAATAAGATATCTTACTTTATTGATTATTCAGGTAAGAGATTTTTCTTTCACACATATGAATAAAAAAAAGGAGATGAATGCGTTTATAGGAGGTTGGACTTTGCACTACAGGGTGTAAAATGTTCAGTGGCCAGTGCGCTTGATAAGTTTAGTTAATTGATAATCGATACAGTCATCCTCCACATGCTCTCTGCACTGTTTCCTTAAAGGAGCAGTGTGTAAGTTTAGGGGGATTTAGTGGCATCTAGCAGTGACTATGCAACAAGCTGAAACTTCTCCTGGTTAGAATTCTGTCAGTATTCTTTGTGAGGAGGTTTTTATCAGGAGCTGAATTATCCACAGAGGTCTCTTCCCCTCTGAAACAAACAAACCTGGGGTCCCATTTATAAAACAGAGTGTAGGATCCATACTAAAAATGTACATATGGGCAAAAGCTAAAATAGTGTGCATCAAAAAATATTCTAGTTTCAGGCTTCCACCTCACAATCTGTATCGCCAATTTCCAGTTTCCAAAATGTTCATAAGCATGGGTCAGAGTTTTTCCCATCAAGTCTGTTTTTATAGATCACAAATTTTGCGTGGGAAATGGCATACGCCTCTTTCAGGCCTCATTTTGTGCATACGCAATGTTTTAAAAATGAGACTTCATTACCTCATTTACCGCTGGTAAATCACTGAATTAAGCAGTGTCATGTTACAAATCAGTGTTTTTTACTGTGCTGTTCGGCTTGTCAGAGATGTTCCGCTAGCCCAGCACCTGCTAACGCGTGCTAACCTTTTATCTCTGCTAACTTAAGATCTGGACGTTAACAAGGTTTCTATCGAGAGTCGAATTATCCTCAGAGGTCTCTTCCTCTTAAAAACAAACAGACCCGGTCATTTAAACTGGTAAAAACACTTAATAAAGCAGTTTCATGTTACAAATCAGTGTTTCTCCTGTGCTGTTTGGCTTGTTCCGTTAGCCCAGCACCTGCTAACATGTGCTCACCTTTTTTCTCTGCTAATTTAAGATCCAGATTTTAAGGAGGTATTTATCAGGAGCCAAATTATCCTCACAGGTCTCTTCCTTTAAAAAACAGATGGACCCAGTGATTTAAACCGGTGAAAACGCTAAATAAAGCAGTTTCACGTTTAAAATCAGTGTTTCTCCTATGCTGTTTGGCTTGTGAGAAACGTTCCACTAGCCCAGCACCTGCTAATGTGTGCTCACATTTTTTCTCTTATAACTTAAGATCTGGACATTAAGGAGGTTTTAATCAGGAGCTGAATTATCATCAGAGGTCTCCTCCTGTCAAAAATATTTTGTCTTATATTATATTCCATATCTGCCTGTACACCCCCCAAAGCCTACACACTGGACCTGTAACACTGCAGCTGCAGGAGTCTCAGTGATGCTATATTTTCATGTGCGCCACAGTGTCAGGTTCAGATTCTGACAAAAGAGAAATGGATGTACATTTTTGTTTGTTTGTTCAGTTCTCACAGTCAATCAAAGGAGCCTAAATGAGAAAATGAAAATTGAAAAAAGGGAAAGAAAGCAACGACTGACAGCGTACTCAGAGCACCAGTCTTGCTGTTTCTCCCTGTTAGTAAAGAAGACGTTTTGATATTGATGTAGGAGAGACAACAGGGAGTGGTTTCAGCGAGGCTGCACATCCCTCGCTATCACTTCACATCAGGACAGTATGCATGGGAGCATTCAAACGTGTCATATTGAGCATGCAAAGTAGATGTCATGCTGTCAGCGCATACTACACATCTGTTGAAACTGCCAATCTCCCCCCACACGCGTACTCACAAATACACACGCACACACAATATTTCTTATGGAGTGTCACATTTATTTGAAATATGGGCTGTGACATTATCATTTACATCATTATGGCCGACTCAGAGAGGGAAAAACAAGAGGCATAATCCAACATATTCGATAATCAAACATTGTTGTGATTCTGCATTTAAAGTACTCTTTTAATGTTGTTTTGATATTGTCCTCATTCTCTGCTGTTGAATATACGCTCAGCTCTAAATGTTGCTAATAAGATTTCTGTAATAGTTTCTGTCATTGCAGTGTGAGATTTTATACAATAGCTCGAGTGTTAATGAAAAATGTACATATTTAGTGCAGTTGCTTACTGTTTTTTCTCAGTGTAGGAAATTTTACAGTATATGATATAATCCATATTTTCCCTTCATCTTAGCAGCGTCTCATGGAACAGCGAGAAACGTCTGGAGGTCTTTTTTAGTCAGGCGCAGATTTATATTGGAAATTCTAAAATGTCTCTCCACAGACTGTATCTGGCAGAATCATTTAGCTTTTGTTTGTTGACTTGCACACACTGTGATTGACAGAAAGTAGAGAGCATCAACAATTGGTTAGAAGTGTAATTGGGAGATGACAACACGGAAAGCAGAGAAAGCACAAAGTGAAAGTAAAGCTCGTCTCAGCTCTCACGTTGTTGCTGAATGCACACATTACTGCAACAGAAGACTCTGGCTGCAGCTTCTTTCAAAATGTAAAAGTTCATTGCCTGATTTTATTTTAGCAGTGTTTGACAGTCAGCTTTGTATTCACAGTTTTCAATGCCATTTGGAAATGAATAGAATTGAATGAGTCTGACATTTTCAGCAAAACTAATTGAAAAATATCCACAGTCTATGCATTTAAAACAGGGTGAACATTAGACTTAAATGAAAGAAACCTCCTGTCATTTGCATGTGTACGTGCACAATGGTGGCAAATCAGTCCCTGTCTGCTCCCAGGGAACCAGATCCCTGCTTTTGAATACAAAAATTGTATTCAAAAATTAAAGGTCCTGTAGACAACACTGAGCATTAATACAGCAGCAAACAACTATTTGCCATGCAAAAACATAGTGGAGTAATAGTGTCCTGAGCAGAGAATGAAGTCATGATACCTTTGTGTGTGTTCAAAATGGAGCTTCTTTTTTGTTTTTTGGTAGACGGTCAGGCTGTGCACACATGTTAATGCATGTGAATGTCTGAGCGTAGCTAATCGCTACCTCTCTGCACTGCACTCATACGGCTGTTACCACTGATATCGGGACAGCGTTGTTGCAGAAGCATAGCGCCACCCTTCAGTTCTTTCTTATGTTAACACTGTTAGCTCTGTTAGCATTATTGCCGTTGTTCATAGGTGTAGATTCTGAGGGGGATACAGGGATTTGTCTGCCCATTTGAAAACATGACAGTAGCAGAGAATTTTTATTAATATTAATAATTCATACACAAAAATTCACCAGAATGCAGGAAAATTTGCTCAAAATTTCCTGAGGGTTAACCCCCACTCCCCAAATTTCATATGTCCCTCCTCAGTTTTATAATGAAACCATAGACCTTGTAGTTGTTGGCACCATTGGCATTGTTTGCACAGTCAGCTGCTAGCCGCCAGCCCAACACCTCCATGTTGACAGCTGTGTGCAGACAACCTCTGAATCATCGTTACCCTCTGTATATCGTATACAGCACCTTTAAGATTATTTTTTTGTAAATGTAGTGATTAAGTGATTAAGAATTGTCTATGACTAAATCGAAGACGTTTCCACCATAAATTAAAGCATAAAAGGTGCAACTTTATACATAAAAATTCCCCAGAATGCTGGAAAATTTGCTCAAAATTTCTTGGTGGTAACCCCCACTCCCCAAATTTCATGTGTCCCCCATAATCTTACAACAAAACCTAAGCCCTTGTTGTTTTAGCACAGTTATCCATGTTGAGAGCCGTGTGGAGACAACCCCTCAATCATCGTTGCCCTCGGAACGTTGTACACAGCTCCTTTAAGATTATGATTATGTTTTTGTGAAGTGATCAATTTAATCAGTCTTAATTCAGTATAGAGCACAAGAAGCTAAAATAGCATTTAGTCTTGTCAAAAATCTTCATGAGAAAAAACAGCCAGATTCTCCAATGGTGGAAAAAAACCTATTTTAACTGTGAATAGTTTGTCAAAGAGATAGACAGACTAATCGTGTTGGAAGAGAAACAACAGATATACAGATATTGTGCAATAAGGGAAGGGATACATAACTGCTTGATCTTAAAAGCCAGTGTTGTTGTTTTTTTATTTATTTTTGATGCGTTGGAAGAGTGGGAGGTGTATGTTGCATTCTTTAAAGTCTCCTCCTTTCAAAGGATTTGAGAAAGAATCGTTTCATCTCCAAAAGCTTCAGATGCGCGCTGATTGAGTGGCAGATGAACCTCTTAATTATTTAGAGAGGTTATTTGTAAGGCAGAGACTTCAGAAATGCTCTGCTTTTCAAGTATCAGTGTTTATAAGGTGAAATAAAGCCTTGTCTGTCAGAAATAAATTAACAGAGTGGCAGTGATGTACCCGGCGCCCTCTTTATTGCATTCCTCAGCTGGCTCCTCCCACCGTGTTTAACACACACAGCCGCTGAAGCTGTAGGGTGATTTTGTGACATTACTCAACAAGATGGTTTTCACTCCATGCACAACCCGTGCTAGTTTTACACTTGGTTGGGTTTTTATAGCCCTGACCCCAACCCGCAACACCCCATCACTGCACGTCATTCTCGATGTTGCAGAGGTACAATGAAATGACATAACAACCCCAGGCAGCCAGTCACAAGCAGCTGGGCCCGCCGGGTTTCCACCCTCTCGTCGGGATCAGAGCATCCAGCCAAAGAGCTTAAGAGTCAAAACACATGAGTGACGGCGTCTGATGTACACATGTCACTGTATGTGTCCTTAACCACATGTGACTGGTACGGAGCATGCAAAGGGAGTAATACTGTAGAGCAGCAGCGAGGCCTGGAAAAACGAGGAGAGACAGAAAGGAAGAGAAGAGGGGAGAGAGGTCTATTTATAGAATGCCAATGATTTTCCTCAACCTGTATTGCTGCTGCCTGAAACATGTTATTTTTCTCTGTAAAATGTGGTGTTAGGATGAGGAAGAGATTTTATTGCACAAACCATATCAGCCTCTACAGAAAGCAATAATGTCTCTTTTTTATTGTCAGAGCAAGATGTCTTTTTGCTCTGGAAAAAAAACAAACAACAACAAATATTATAATTATTTCAACGTATCTGCAAACAAGGTGTTATTAGCAAAGGATAGTGGTTCCAGTATAAATTTTCCACCAACTCTATTTCCTTAAAATTTTGACAGTCCGTGATAAAATCATCAAACGGCTGAACATCTTGATAACATCAGCAAACTATATGCGACAGCAGACGTCGTGCTTCAAGCTGTGCGATACACCAGAGACACACAAGCGCACAATCACATCAAAATAAAAAAGTCAAATCATATGGTACTAATCAACTTAATCATTCATCCATCTTTCAAGATGATTTTGCTTGGTTCAAGACGACAGCACTGAAAGGGAAAATATATTTTAAATGACTTTAAAAGCTCCATCATGTGGAAAGAATTAACTTTCTTGTAAACCTATTAAACCTCAAAGGAAGGTTTTTTTTAAGTGGAGCCAAAGATAGGCACATAATGGTATTAGCCATCCAACGATTTATGTTAAAAGATTTTTACTGGAGACATACCTAGATGCAAAAAGGGGGTATAATGGCATCGGGCTTATGCGTTGATGGGTCCGCACATAAATGAGAGAAGGCTAAATGGAGTGAAGGAAATGGACGTAGTGATGATGTTTATCGCTGGGGAAGGGGACATCATTACGCACCTTGTTAAGCCCTGCAAGCAATGCTGCATGGACGTAATTACCCATTTAAATGAGTTTCCCGCAGCGTTGTTTTTTTTTTATTCCTCAAATTAAACCCTCAGACACAAATATGCAGCATTCTGTTTTCTGTCATGGAAATCTAAGTCCAAACATAGAGGACGGCAACATGGAAATTTACCAACAATCATAAGCAGCCTCTCCTCATCTTCTCTTGCAAAGTTTACATGTCAGCCCCCTGCAGATTTTACTGCAAAGTAAAACTAAGGTGGAGAAAACTAATAAAGCCAAACAAGTCTCAGGAAAAGTCATGACAAGGGAAGGCTCCAGGAGAATAAGAAAAGAAAAAAACCTCCCATCTCTCATTAATGCAGATTCTGCAGCCTGTGGTTGAAACTGCCTGTAGTTACATTAATATAGAATAGAAAAGGTCATGTTTAAAAACACAAACCCTAAGACTTGTTATGGCCAGGAGTGAAATCTATTTGCAGTGGAAGCTCACAATACTGTTTGCTCTGTCGTATCCAGTGTATGTCAAGACGAATGTGCACACCTCCGTCCCTCTGGCTCAGAAATATTAAAACAATCATTTGTACGATGTGTATTGGCATGCAGCGTTAGAGAAACATCAACGCTCCTTCACTGTACTTGTCCTTCCTCACGGATAAGAATAACAAGGGACCCATCAGCCTTTGGTGAAATTAATATTTTTTCTTTTCTGATCTGGTGTGGAACAACAAAACTTGAATGTTTTCAGCAAGTAAACGAAGTGAGAGAAAAGTAATTACAATTCTCTGCTAATGACCATTATGATTTGAGTAGGCCAAAAACTAATTTCATCCAAATGTGCAGAGAGAAAAGGTAATAATTAAAATTCATGGGTATCAGGTTTTGCGCTGCCCTGCTTTGGATGAACCTCAGGCCTGTTGCCACACTGTTAAGAGAGTTCCCAGGGCTTTCTCCTGAGTGCTGATGCTACGCTTTCTGAGCGACAGGGAAGTGGGGGGAGGAATTCAGTGCAACATAACAATACTGGTTGTGAAAGGAAACTTTTCCAAGCAGCCAGTTCTGACACCAGGGAAGAATGACCTTTCCAAGTGTCCTGTTTTTTTTTTCTTTTGGTCTAAAACAAAGCAGGAGCAGGAGGATGTTAGTTAGCATTTCCCCCATCAGATTAAATGTCAACTTCTGCATGCATAATTGTAGTCTGGAAAGTGAGGAAGACTTGAAGTGAACCAATTTGCTGGTGGATAGATGAATCCTGAGCGGAGTTATTCACTGCATTGCAGATGTTGTCACGATACTTTTATACCGCCGTCGCCTGCCTCCACTTCGCGGTCTTTATTTTTGTGATCTGTATGTCAGCACCTGGCTTCACAGTAATTGCAACATCGGGTGAAACTTAATTCATCTGGAAACAAAAAGCATTATTCCTTTGTCACTACCTTTTTTTTTTTTTAAGAGTTTCAAGAAGGCAGACAAAAGGGAGCCGGCGTCATTGTATTACACACACAAATGCTGCATTATACCTCTGTTTTGTTTGCTCCAGTGGTTGAGCAGTCTTTCCTGTTTCTCCCCTCCTTTCATTTCGGCAAATTCATACAGCGCTTTTGTTTCTAGACATAAACCTGGATGCGCATTAGGGAGCGCATGTATGGGATGTTTGATGAGCACAGAGGCTGTTGGCAGGCGAGCCACTATAGCAGCAATATCGGCCGCCTCAGAGGCATGCAGCAGTATGGCTGGAGGAGCAGCAGGGTAGCGTAATTGTGCATTGTTCATCCACAGAACAGAGGCAGAGCATGTAATGAGCTGTAGCATTTTCACCCAGCCAGCCTAATGGGCTATGACCGAGTATAGGCCTCTCAGAGCCCTCGCGCTCCCTCTGCCCTGTGTGGCCAGTGTCTTGGGCCTCTTCTTTTCTTTTCTCCCATTCTGCCCCCTCCTTTTCTCTGCCCGATCAGCGTCAACCATTCCTTCACCCCTGTTATCCCCCTCCTTTATCTCCACTCCCCTACCCATTGTCCCCCTGTCTGAGGAGATGGTGGGACCCCTAATGTGTTCAGTGTGTGGCTCCTTTTCTCATTCATGATGTCTGTAAAGCTCTAAGCAGTCAGTCTGATTCAGGCCGACATAAATCAGAATAGCTCATTGATGGAGCGCCGTGTGCAGTGTGATTACATTAAAAACCCAAACACAGCATACAAATAAAAGTTCAGGAGGAGAATTTGCTGATGTTAGGTGTAGGGGATTTGTTGTTAGAAGTCGGCTTATTTTTTCTATCAAAGGCTGTTTTGCATTTTGATTATCTAGTTTTCCTGAAAGCAATTCAGGTGGGCCTGTTTCGCTCAGGTTTGTTTTCCTGGGATTAGGGCTTTTCAGAAAGGGCCCAGGCTTATTATTTACGCCCATATCTAGTTTCTAGGGAGGTGGGAAACCATTTTTTTGCTCGAGTGATACCAGGTCAAGTTGGAAAGACAAGAATGTGTGCCAGGGAATAGATTAGATATCCACTCTGGGCTGAGCTTGGAGGATGAAAACACTACTAATGATAATAGTTATGATTGCCTTGCAAGGGAATTGATAACGACTTCGCCCGCCTCTTTGTGCTCTTTTATGGCATCAGAAAACAATATTCAGTGTTCAGTCAGTGTCTGGCTGCAGTGCACAATGGGACGTCAGTTTTGACTTTCCCCTCACGTCCACCGTTTGACATACCACAGCATAGACGGCCAAGTTAATGAATGAAAAGCACTTGGCCTGTGTCAGACTGCTCCGAATGCAGCGCTTTCCCCGGTAACCTCCTCAGTTCAAGATTACTCTTCTGTACCTGTTACTCTGTTTGAGAGCTGTTCCCAGTTCAGTCTTACAGGGAGCCAGTGAGAAGGCAAGGCGGCATGTATATACTCGGCAAAAGGAAGATTGCTTCTAATCTTTGTGCTTTAATAAGAGAGGCTGACTACTCTGTCGGGGAGCACGGCAGGAGGGTCACTGCGGAGCTGAGTTTGAGGGCCCTTATCTAGTTCAGGCATTGTTACATTAAAGTGGGCTGTATGATACATGCATGCACACATGGGAGCATGAACACACCGTTAATTTTAGAAAAAAAGTCTTTAAGATTCTTCTCTGTGAGCCATTAAGGGAATATTAATATGGCTCATAAAAATTACAATAAGAAAATATGACATTTAGGAAATTAACTTATTTGCTTTTTTTAATAAGAGTTAGATGAGATTAGAGCTAACAATTATTTTCACTGTCGATTAATTTATTAATCTTATTTTCTTGATGATTAGATTTGCTGTTTTGTGTGTAAAATGGCAGAAAATGTTGAAAAATCCCAATCAGTGTTTTTTAAAAGGCCAAGATGAGGACATTAAAGAAGCTGGAGTAAGAGACTTTTTTATTTAAAAAAAAACAAAAAAACAAAACCTAAAACATTTAATCGATTATCAAATTAGTTGGCGATTAATTTAATAGCTGAAAGAGAGTTATTAGACGCACATTAAAAAACAGCATCAGTAAAGAAAAGAAGAAATGAGTCCTTTAATTGGGAAATAAGTTAGCATTTTAGCACTCACAGTTCCCTCGTCTTAAGCCCAGTCAGACCAAAGATTGGCAATGAGACGAGTTGAAACAGGCAACTACTTGCAGTGCGCCGTTCTGCAACGTTCTAAAAACCTGCCGGTTCACACCAATGCAGCTAGATGAGATGGTGTATCATCTCTGTGCAACAACTCTCTGTGCCTCCGTTCTGATTTTCAGCTTTTCAGGTTTATTTTCTGGCTGAATATAATTTGTAGTTTCTTAAAATATGAATGAGGATAGTGATAGTGAGATACTGGCTACAGCTGCATTTGTAGTAGTGACGAAAGGCGACAAATAAACAAAGCAAGCGTCAAATGGACTGAATTCGTAATAAATACGGCACAATTATATAAGTAAGCAGCGCTTAGTTAGTTGCAGCAAGCGAACACACCATCTTCGGTCATTGTGACTTGACCAGCGGCCTTCACTACAAGCCAATTTACTGTTGAAACAGGTGACGTGCTTTACGTTCTAATACGAGCTGCCAGCGATTTGACCAGCGGAGTTGCAGGTGACACCATCAGCCAGCTTGAGTCGAGCTCAGACTGGCCATTTAACACCACTACAGCTTTTCTCTGCAACATTCTAAGACATTTTTGTCTCGTAGCAAATCATTGGTTTGAACCGGGCTTTTAAGTCTTTGGGTTTTTGGTTAGATGCCTGAAATAATGTCTGTAGTTACGTGTCTTATAAAAATGCTGTTGCTATCAAGTGGCTAAATGAAACTGCAGAATGTCATCACGCCGAACACAGCTTTACAGCCTCTGCTGATTGCATTTACAATTTAAAAATCATAAAAGTGGAGGTTATTTGTGAAGATTAACTCGCTGAACAAAACCTGCAAGTATCATAAATGTTTGTTTGCCACCGAGCTTATTTTTTCGAGAGAACTAGCGTGATGCTAACTTCCTCTTAGCCTACAAATAAACATCATACCTGCCGCAGTCTATTTAACTCACAGATATTAGAGTGGTATTGATCTTCTCATCTAACTCTCAGCAAATAAGAGTATTATTCCCAAAATGTTGAACTATTCCTTTAATTTATTGCTGCTTAAATGTATGTTTTCCTTGATTAAATGTTATATTCTAGCAAATTGGAGCTTTGTTTTCTGTCAGTTTTCAGCATTAGGCCTAAATGTTGTTCATCCTAAATGTTACAGTGTGGCTGCCCCCTTTTTGTTTGTGTGCGATAGGACAGCAGATGAAATACCAAGGGTGGTGGGGGGGATGACGGACATGGGAGTTGGTGTTCTGACTTTTCATTTGTTTGCTACCCAGTAATGATTATTTTAGCCTCTAAGCCCCAGATTTGGCCTTGTTTTGCTGTGGGAAGCAGCATCAGTGGGGACAGAGCAGCCTTGCCCTGGCTGAGAAGCTTGTCTGTGGCTAAGCTGGTTGGCAGTGAGAGTCAGGTACACGGCATGGAAGACATTTTGAGTGCAGTCACGGGAGGTCAGCCGGGAGCAGAAGGCAGAATATCCAGTGTAGGTGAGGACGGTTTTGGGTTTTGTTACTACGTGTGTTCGCCTGGTGGCTGAGTGAGAGCATTTTCTAATTATAGACCTCCGTTGTTTGCCTTGTTAGTAATGCTGGTAACAAGCCAGTCGCCAGCTTGCATGAGCAACTGCAGAAAGCTGACTTTTGGTTTAATTTGGAGGACTAGCTATAATCCAGACTAAGTCCCTTAAAGCTGAAGCCCCCTCCCCCCCCTTCCCCCACTACTGTTGGATTATGGGAGTCTTTAAAAGGATAAGGACCTGCTTATCACTGCTTCCCTCAACACTTGTTTGGGACTTCAGATGTGGGGGAGGACGGTTTCATCGTCACCCGACGTGGCCAGTGCGGATATGAGTCATAAAGATTAGGCATCTG
Source organism: Epinephelus fuscoguttatus (assembly GCF_011397635.1). NCBI lineage: Eukaryota > Metazoa > Chordata > Actinopteri > Perciformes > Serranidae > Epinephelus > Epinephelus fuscoguttatus. Next base: position 16,897,892 of record NC_064760.1, on the reverse strand, counting down.
ATGACTGAGATCAATGATAATCACAATTTATGGTTTTTAAACCCCCACAGTCACAAAGGCATATGGATCTGAGCATATGCCTGCGCTCCCACCCCAGTCATTTTCATCAGTAAGTTGAGTCTAACTGAATGAAGCAGCTAAATCAGATGTCCTGCAGCACTTTATGCTTGTTGCCTTTAATCATTTTCACACAGACATTCATGAACTGTTTGACTCAACGGCTCCAGCCTTTGTTGCAGGGAAAATGTGGATCTGAGACCAGGCGAGGATCAGAAATCACTGATCAAAGCTATGATGACTGAAACCTGCAATCAGCCTCAATTTAACATTGTTTCCATGTTAATCAATTTTCACAAAATAAGAATAGTAGACAGAAAATGAACCATCTCAATTTTGAATGGGTCTAATAATAACATTAAACATTAAAGCATCATACTAATGTTTTTATCATTAATCTTTAAAAGGAGTTTAAAGGAATGGCTTGACATTTTGTTGTTGTTGCCAAGCAATCAGCACAGACTCCAGTTCACCACTGCCCAGGAAATAGTCCAGTACAAAGCCCTCGGTAAAACCACAAGGTGCTTTTTTTTTTTTTTCACCTCAGGTTTTGAACAGACATGATACAATGTGCAAGTTTATTGGTGATTTTTAAAGTTGTTTCTTACCAGTGTGATGCAAAAATACAGTGCAAAATTTCCATGCAGGTGACAACTGTGCAGGCCTGGTGCAGCGCTAATTTTTCATACTGCCGTGTTCCATTTCCGTCAAAAAGTTTCCTCCTAAAAAGTGCCCGTGTCCACACCTCACATCAAAAACCTTTCCAGACAGTGAGTTTCAAAGGGGCTAATAATCCCACCCAAAATTTGATGCTAAAGCTAGCTGCTGCAGCTAGCACCATTCCATGTTCAACATATCAGCTACATTAGCATCGTCATTGTATCCCAGCTGAAGACGTTCCCCCTTTTTAGCAGCAAGCTAGATATGACCTGAAGGTAGACACCAGTTGGAACAAAGGTTTTCTTGTTGCAAACATATATTGTTCTGCAAGGCTGTGCAAGCAATCATAAGAACCCACAAGATCAGTTTTTATACATTTCCGTGAAGAATCAGTCCTTTCTGTGAAATGGCTTTTAGAGGTGCATTTTTCACCTTGGACAGAGGCTAAGCTAAGCTAACTGTCTCCTGAGATATGAGTGGTATCAATCTTCTCGTCTAAGGCTACATCCACATAAGGGAGCGATCACACCGAGATGAAATGCTAGAAACGCGTCGCCAGTAAAATCACTGTTTTCCTATGATAAGGCTCGTCTGACCGGCATTCAAGCGTCTTTTTAGACATGCATTTTTGCAGATGCACGTTTTTAGACGTGCATTGACGCTGAAAAGTTAAAATATTTTCAACTTTTTTGAGCGTCGGACGCCAGTAGCTAGCGCACATTGAATAAGCAATTCCAGCATTTCAAGCGTCTTTGAAGTGTCTGTGTTTCTAGCGTCTCATTGATGATCACCCCCTAACAGTTGCTGCATTTACTCCCACTGTTCACACTACTCCTGCATTTCCAGAAACCTTGAAAGGAGATTTCTGAAAATGTCTTTGACCCAGTTTTAGTATGAAAACTTGGGAGCTTCATTTAAGGGTGCTTTCACAGCTGCCCTCTTCTATGTTTTGTTTACTTCCTGGATTTTTCCCGCATGGAAATTCTGACCAATCAAGAGCAGCTTTCTCAAGCACACATTTTATCTGGTCCACTTGTAAATGCTGCCGTGAGAACATGAACCAACACTAGGCAATTATGCAACTTTGGGACAAAATTAGTCACTGATTCAGACCAAAGCAAGACAACTCTAGGTCTGAAAGCACCCTGGGCACAAATGGAGACTTTCGATAATGATGACGCAGACACCTACGCATTTGCTTTCAATCTATGATATCAGCCACTTTGACTGCATTATCAGCCACTTTGACTGCATTATACTCGTGTTACTTATAGTAACAGTTCCACCTCGTCGTCAGTCCAAGCAAATAAATCTTACTGATTTTACTTTTTACCATTGCTGTACTTCCTTCGTCATATTTTCTGTACCTAAGCAACCAACCACATATTAAACTCTCTGCTGCCTGTTTACATCGACGCGCATTCTCAGTGTACGGAGATTATCTCTGAAACTGTGTTTAAATACCTGGGTGTACAAAGATTGTTTTCATTTTAAAATGAAAATGCATTAGTGTGGTTGTAGCCTAAGTCTCTTCTAGAACATGGATGAGCTTATGTCCAAAAACTACTCCTTTAATGCTGCTCTGAAAGAAATGCAAACGAGAAACATACATGCAAAAACCCAAAACTTAAACGACGATTTTGTTTAAAACATAAAAACAGTGATCTGTAGAGCGGCTGCTTCACGGTTCAGGTGACATCGACAAACAAAGACAGGAGCTACAGAGCCATAGGTTTGTCCTACCAGTTTGAGGCTGTTTTTATCACTCCCTGCTAATGAAGTGTTGTTGGGGCGGGAGGGGTCCGTCAGTGTCACAACAGGGAATAGAGACCAATCTAGCACACATAGGCATATGTGTTGTTTGAGATGCTATATTTGAATGTGAGTCTGTTACTTATCTCATCGGGGTGTGATGGTGGCGAGGTGAGGGAGCCGAGTGAATTCCTGGTGGGATCCAGGCTGTGAACCCTGAGCTCTCATCTCGGGAGCAGACTGGGAGTTACAGAGAGAACCAGGCCACATGAGGGAGGAGGGGGGTTGTGTGTAGAAATAGAAGTATCTCTGTGTGAGCACTTGTTTACCTCAGTGTCAACATTTTTGACTCAGCTCATTAACCTGTGCACCTGGGTGAAGCAACACATCTCTCGCTTTCTCTCCCTCTCCTTTTTCTCACAATTAATAATGATAGCTAAGGGTAAGCATAAATACATTACACACGAGCTAATGAACAAATGCAACAACAACAGGGTGACGGGGCGGCTATCACACCTCAAAGGCGGCGAATCGATTTCAGCTGATACCAGTTCACAGATACACCCTGTAGCACTTTCCTCAAATCTAATCACGGATCCATTGAAACTACGTTAGTCGGGAGTCTACTTGCCATTAAAATGGGTTTTCAATTCCTATTATTTTGAGAGCATTGGTTAAAAATGAACCGAGTGCAGAGGTAAAGTAACAACCATTCGTCTTCCATCTCTGAAAGATGGAAAAGGAGAAGAGTCTCCACGTTCATCCGAGCTCTCCCCTCCTCTTATCGCTCCCCCTCTCTCCTTCCTATTACCCATGCAGCCAGCATCCTCTCTAAATTGTTTTGCATGACCTTTGCTACAGTAGCTCTAATTATTACCATCACACAGGCCCTGTAAGGCACACAGCTAATTATACTGGATTTATCTGAAGGGACATTGGTGCCATTCTTCATAGGCATGTCTTGGCTACCGTCAGTGCGGGTGATCTAAACCCAGAATAAGGTTAATTTGGGTAATACAGTAATAGTAATTAGAGTCACAATAATTACAAGCATAGTTGTAATAACAATGAGGACCAGGTTATTAGTAATAGGGGTCCAAATTAACTCGCTACATATGCGATACCTTATGTAATTGAGAAGAAGTGCGTTGCCAAAAAAGAGCGAGGGTGAGAAGTGCTGTGCAATATGCATAATGACGTTATTATGTTGCCGGCTCCTCTGAATCGATGTTTGACAGTGGTAGTTGAAAGATGTGTTTTCAAAAGCATTGTGGGATTACCCGTTAGTGTAGGTACCAGGACCTCTAGTCATTGCATCTCATAAAGAGTTGTTACTAGAGGAAGCGATATTTTTCAAAGCTCCAACATGAATGAAGAGGGGCAGTTGGAGCCGTCTTTTGGCTGGCGGGCAACTCATGTAATGAGCCTAAGAGGGTTCCAATTATTCCACTTGCGATCAAAAAGGAGAAGGGGATTACTTCTCTTGCCTTTTTTTTCTTTGACATTTTACACAGTAACATCTTTTGATAGGGGCTGGGGGAGAGAGGGAGGAAGAAAAAAAAAAAAAGGATTGCTAGTGAGCGCCTGATAGTCTTGAACAGGCTCCAGCAGTACAGTCCTCTCTGTCTGCTGAAACAAAGCAATGCTCTTGCAGCATATTTTTTTCCTTTATTTTTTTGGATGTTTTTGTAATAAAACTACTTTTTCCCACTGCATGGTACATTAGCTTCCTCTCAGACCGTGTCACCTGCACAAGACAGAAAGGGAGCTTTCATATGACCGCAGGCTTTGGCTACAGCAGACTTGATGGCTGATCGCGGCCATATTTTTCCACACAGCTATTGTAAATTGTGAGGAGGCATGTTGGGTACTCACTCAGTCACTGCAGTTGTTTTCCTCCTCTGCTTAACAGTGTAAGTCATGTTCCAAGCAATGCAATGGGGAGTTGAATTATTCGATTGTGTACTGATTTTTTTTTCTTCTCCTCCTCATTTATTAAATTCCCAGATTACAAGTAAAAGCACATTAGATGCCTGGCGGTAACTAAAAGGATTTCTCCACTATAGGATATCAAACTATATCAGCCTAGGAGAAATAAACGACGAGAAAAAAAAAAAAAAGACAAACAATATTATGTACCACTGCACTGAGACAAAGAGAACTCCAATCTGCATCAGCACAGATAAACATCCACCCCTAAGATATGTTCTTGGTAGATAACAGCTTAGTGTGTGTGTGTGTGTGTGTTTGCAACACGCACACAAACAGACACACACAACTGCGCGGAGCTTTGATAAGCACGAAAATTACTACGTGTTGTTTATGGTGGCAGAACAAAAGGATTCAAGGTCTTCATTTCAAGAAATCAAGCTGTGGAAAGGTGGATGCAGGGTTTAAGATGCATTTCAATTGGATGGGTTTGACTTCATAATATAGACATAATTAGGGGGGAAACGAGATATGCGCCGGAGTGTTTGTGTGTGCATGTGTGTGCCGGGGGTTTGAGAATACAGTGCCATGCTTTCCCCTGTGGATCCACTGCAGTGTTGGAGGCAGAGATCCACCGTCTGTTGCTGTTTTCCATGACCCCGTATATCCCCCCGCAGTGAAAAACGATGTTTGCCCCCAAAGACGGCCCTAATACAAATTAAATTAAATGAAGTCAGTGCAGCTAATCCCTGTGTGTTTCAGCTGCTGAAACACCCCCCCCCCCTCCTCCCCTCCCTCACGACTGAGTGGGTCAAGCCCGCTGCATCTGGCCCCCTCTCCATTGCTCTCAAGCTGCTGGGCTCCCAGTCCCTGACGGAGACGACAGCAGGCCCCCACTCCCACTTTCTGCCCCACTGCGACTGCATGAGTGTGTTTGTGTACGAACACGTGTGTCTCACTGTAAATTTGCCTTGTGTTATTCCCTTTCTGACTCACACACTGTTTATTCCCGTTTGCTTGTTTTGCTTTTGCGCCCGCGTGTCTGCATGTGAGCATTTCTTCAAGAAAGATTTATATTTGTTTGCGACCGGCTTACACATCTCACACATATTTCTTGTTTTTGCAGGGGTTTAGAATCTTTTTTTGTTTTGTTTTGTTTTTTTTTTTGTAAATTTACAGTCTAATGTAGAATATAGAGGACTCACATGTCCACATCTCTCAGACAAAGCACTAAACAGCAGTGTAATGGAAAACAAACAGTAGCGTCGGACCACTTAGTGTTGTTTTGTTCTGCCTGTGCCCTGATGGCAGCCTGTCACAGCCCTGTTAACAAGCTGGATTTAAAGATGCGGTGGTGATGTGCAGGCAGCTAATACTCTGCTGTCAATCCCGGTGCTGACAGCTGCCTAGAAAGACCATCTCAAATATTAGCACCAGATGTGCTTTCATGAAAGCGGCAGCAAACAGGATCAAAAAGCTAACTAGGCTTCCATAGCTGGATCGCTGATAGGAGTAGCCTTGTTGTGACGCGAGCTAAAAGATCTCGTATGCCCATCTGTTTAATAAAAAGCCCCTTTCTGTGATACGTACTTTGGCATGGAGCCCATTCGTCCACCCCTGATTTGTGCACCGGCTCTGATTTGCGAGACAAAGTGCACTGACTGAGTTCCAGCAGCTGGTGTACACCGATATTGTGTTTAGGGGGTTGTGGGTTAGGAGGGCGGGTTGCTTTTTTGATGAGCTGGAGTCTGGAGTACATGTTTGTGTGTGTGTGTGTGGGGACAGTATGCGCATTTGTGTGTGTGCGTTGCGGATCTGAGCACCTGCACACATGCCCTTTTGAAAAGCTCCATCACCCCTCCATCCAGCCAACACGCAGTGTAAACATGGTTTGTTTGAGCGAGTGGCCTGGGGTAGTTGGATTAATGAGCGCTGATGAAGTTCCACTTGTATCCTGGGTGCTGCCTCCCTATTTGCTGGAGTGGCTGTGATGTGGTAGTGTGTCTGGAGGCGGTGACTCATTCCCTTTACCCAGTGTCAGATTAAGGCATGTCAATAAACAGACCCACTCAATCCATCTCCGAGTGACTGCATCCGCTCACAGAGCCTCCCAGTCTGTAATGAGCTGCTGCAAATCTCCATCCAACTAAAATGTCTGGAAAGATGCCTTGTCACAGTGAGCGGGAGAAAAAGGAGAGAGGGAGGGAGACTACAGCAGCACCGATGTGACTGGCAGCCACCTTTAAGCTGCTGAGAGAAAATGTATACCAAGCGTCGCGCTCCACCATGTTGCAGAGTGCAAACTTGATCAGCTCCCCCTCGCAGATTCCTCACTCCTGTCATCCCCGTGTGTATCGAGTTAATCAAAAATTAATTCTGAGTTTCCTGATTTCAAAAGTGACTCAAAGTTGTGCTGTTTATTCACTCGCTGCTCTCATGTAAGCATTTAAGGGGAATGTGTTTACATAATCTGCTGTGTCTCTGAATGTGTATTTTTAAGGGCCTGCCCAGGGGAGGTGGGAGAAACCTTTGGGAATTCCTCGTGCGCTAATTCAGCGTGCCCCCTCCTCCCCCTCAACACTGGCTAATATAGGGCACAACCGAGAAGAGAAACGCTATCTAGTAATTCCTAACAATTAAATGACTGTTAAAAACATACGTTTGTAGTGCTTATTCCCAGAGGCTCCACAACACAATACCTGAATTAGGTGTCAACATTTCCAGAGTCTGTTCATAAAATTACCACCTACACCTCTTGCGTGGCGCCATACACACATTAATGGATTTTGGGATGAGAGGAGTGTGAAAACTTTTCGGTCTGACATCCAAATTAAAGAAAATCCCTCAAGACTCGCCTTACGGGGAAGTGCCTGCTATTTGAGTTTGATTAGGCTCCGCAGGCTTTGAGAAAAGTAAGCCGATTTCTTTTAGGAAACAGCCCAGATAGTCAAGTCTTTTTCCTCCCTCCTCCCTCCTTACTATGTAAAACCACGAATCTCATAGAGATGCTCAGGTTTCCTCTCTGACTTGGTGATAGAATAAGTCTGGAGACACATGCAGACCTGAACAGGTGCTAAATGAAACTCTATCCAGCCCCATGTGCGCACCGTGACGCTGTATTCATTCCAAGCGGACACTATATCTCCCATCTGAAAGGCTTAAAAGCAGCAGCCTTGTCTGTTAAGACAAAGACAAAACAAAAACAGCGACCCTGGAACCCACATAGCCACCAACAGTTTGAAACATGTTGGTCCTGAGCAGTGATTCTCTGGTAAGACAACAGCTCTGACTTAAGCCTCTTTAGCGTCAGCCGACTCCGCTGGAATGCAGACGTCTGCAGAGGGGGCCTATTATTTAAAATCTTTTCATCATGCTGAAAGGGAGGGAAATAGCTTTGACGTTGAGAAGCTCATGAATAATGAATGTTGTTTCTATCAATGTATGTATAATTAATCACATCTCTACTAACTGGACTTCTGTGGAGCCTGTAGGCCTGAGTGACATGGAGACTGGTCTGGACTATTGTCTCTGTTTCACAATAAAAGACAGCCGCATTATCTTCCGCAGTTTCCTACATGGGGAGGGGGTGTTAATACACAGGTGGAGCAGGCAATAGCTTTAGTACTTTAGCCTTTTTCTCCCCCCTCACTTTACGAGAGCAGGGGGTGATTGTTTTGAGTCGGAACGAGCAAATATTTGTTCGATTTCACACGGAAAGGCAAGAAAAATGAGGAGGAAGTGCAAGCAGGAAGTGCTGTTGTATTTACGTGTCTGTTTCATTGTGTTTCGGAGGAGCTGTTATTTAGTTTGCTCAAACAATACTCAACACTTAACACATGTGGTCAAGGACACAATTGACCCCATAATAATAGCATTCAATTCCCAGCTTATTTATTTTTTCGCCCGGTCACAAAGACTGCAGAAATGTACAAGCTGCAGCGGAGCAAGGGAGCTTTTAAAAACGTTTTCACCACAGAATCACTCACTTTCATAACATGATTGATTCCCAAATGGGCTACTGGGTTTGGGGTGAATTGATGGGTGATGAAGTGAAATGATGCAGAGAATGTGGCAGGTTATTTGTCACACATGTACCCTTCTGTCACAATTGATTGTGTATAATTTGAGTTTGCAGGGGAGCCAGTTGATATTAAATGGTAACAACTCTCTGTATTCATCACGGCAGGCCCCCTTTAGCAGGCAGAAATAGAAAATGTAATCTCATCCACAACCATGGCTGTGCCTCAGGCACTCTTTCACCCTTTTTACCGCTGATCCTCCCTTAGGGGCCCTGCCCTCTATAAAGGAAGAGGGAAATCTATAATCTAGCAGATGGCAGAGGATCTATGGGAAATTCTATAATCGGGAAGAAGGTGATGATGATGATGATGATGGTCGTTGGGGTAGAGGGCAGCAAGGTGGAAGGTTACGGCACCTCAGGGGGCCAAAGAGCGTTTCTCCCTCCCCACATAAATGATAAACAAAACACACAGCCTTTCTGAGCAGGTGCCTCGGTGGTCTGTGTCTTCGTCATGGGTGTCACACAGACTGAATGTGAGCTGCTTAGAGGTGCTGCTGGGTGCAGACCCAGAGGCGAGGTGGTCGGGCGCCAGCTCAGCCCTGCAAGTCAGGGATTGTTGGAGCAGAGCTTTTGTAGGGAAGCGGAAAGAGAGAGTCTGTGTGTGCAAGAATGTGAATGTGCGAGAGGCTCAAAGTGAAGCATTTCTTTTCATAGTCAGAGTGTGGAGGATGAGAAAGTCACCTGCGCACACACACACACACACACACACACACACACACACACACACACACACACACACACAGGGAAACACACATTCCTCTGCATCCTCACTGCAAAATTACATGAGGGGAATACATGCATTTGTAAACAGGCAGTAACAGACACTGACCATCCTTCATCCGCTGGAGTTTTCCCTCTAATTTCCTCCTCCTCCTTACTTTTTTCATCACTAATCTTTTAACTTTATCACAAGCCGACCTGGGCAGGATAATGAAGCCTTTTTATTTTCTAATTGCAGCCGGCTTGCCCCGTAAACCCCCTGGATCGCTCTCTCCTCATCTCTTCCTTTAGCAATGGGATATCAATAACAAGGCACATTATGTGTAACATTTCCTTCCGGGACCGAGGGGAGTCCGCGGGGCGAGCTGCAGCACCGATAAACGAAGGCTGAGGCACAACCTCAGACTGCTCAAACGCAGAATGAAGCAGCAAAATTCAATCTGACAGTTTTAATTGATTCTGTCTCATCTGTTGTTCTGTATGTTGAAACCGTGCTTTTCGAGCGTGGCCGTGAGAGCGTTTTGTATCCACAACAAACGTTTCTTGATGTTTGTCGTCAGTTAAATTGACGACATTAAAGAGTTGCATCCATGACGGACATGAAACACTCACTCCTGTAATCAATTTTTCTCCTTTTAGAGGCTCGGTTTTTTTTTTATTTTTAAAACACAGTCTCGTACAGCGTGCCCCGCCCTGCTTAAATTACCTTCTGTTTTTAAGCAGCATTTAATGGATACAGTTTATCTCAAATGTTATCTTTGCTTAACAGATTGATTGTATGCATCTGTGTTTGAACAAGGTTTAATCTTGTAATTTGATAAATGGCAATTATTCCAGACAAAGATACAGACCTCTTATCAAAACTGCAGTTTTCTGCTTTCACGTCAGTTTGTTTTTCTGACTGTAAATGTAAAGGACAAACAATCCCTTTAAGTAAAATTCTTGAAGCAGATTGCTGATCATCTCATGCATCCCTTTCTCAAAATAATTTGTTATCAGTGCATGTCGCTGCATCTGTCCATATTTTCCTAGCTTGCTTCTCTGTTTAAATGTTATTCTGTGCTGTATCAGCCTCAATAATACATACAGTAGGGCAGCTGTGTGACATTTTTTTTCTCTCTTTTTCTCTCCTATCTGTGTGACATCTGCTGAACTTGTCGGGTGTTTACTGGTGTAACAACTGGTGTCTTCACTCCCCCGCCCCTCCTCTTCTCTCTGGCGCTCCCCATGCCCCCACACAATGAATACACTTGCATCCAGACTACAGAACCAATTGTCACGCTGGGAGGAAGGCAAATCAAATCTTACGGCAGCAACTAGGCGAGGAGATTGCTTTTCCTCTCAGTGGCAGAGGAGCGAGCCCGTCGTCCCTGTGCCGCAGGTTTTACTGGAGAGACAGAAGCAAAGGGTGAAAAGGGGAAAGCTACTGGGCTGCAGCAGCTGGACCGCAAGTCTCCCGCAGGTCAAGTCTCACCCATTTCCTCCCATCTTCACCCTCTCCACTCTCTTTTCCACTGCCCTCCCCACTCATCCTGACACTACCTATCAGTCACCCAGCGACACCGGGGACTACATTCCTCCCTCCAGCCCTCCAGATGAAACGGAACAATAATTATGGGGATAGAGTGGCTCGGGCCGCCAAACTGGGGCCGCTCAGATCACAACAACACATTGTCCAACCTGATTAAGTAGCCATTTGTGGCGTCCTCGCTGTAGTTAAGCAGTCCTCATCCTCTTGCCTGAAACTTGACCTATGAGCAAGATATATTGACATGTCCTCCAATTTGAGGTTGCTCAGAAATGCGGGGGAAGACATTACATTTCTTTACAGGAAGCCTGGCCTAATGCATCCGATTCTGCCTCAGAATAGTCCCTCTTGAGTGACTCACCAATGCCCAAGGTTATGCCCTCACATGTTGGGTGTTTGTTTATTTCTACTGACAATTTGATAAATAGAGGAAATGTGGTTATCTCCACTCTTCCTTTGATTAACGAGCACCTGCTGCGTCGAACATGAGCTGCAGAAGAGGAAATGGGGAGAGCAGAAACATTGAATGGTTGAATACTGTGAAGAGTCTCCTTTGGTTGAACCTACCACACACTTAAGAGAGCTCCACGTGAAAAAAAAAAAAAAAAAACCTGAGAGGGAATTGCATTATAAAGAGAGTACAGTTCCATTTCTGGGCTGGAACAGCTTGAGAGCTGGGGCATACTGCCTTCCTCTTCAGGCTGTGCTTACACAGAACCTGCCATCCAAACCAATTACAGGCTGCAGCCAGAGTGACATTCACAAGAAATTTTCTATCTTGTCTTTTAAATGAAGTTTTCCCCCTTGTTACTCATGCCTTGCATTTTCATTAGTCTCTCACTGGATGCGCAGCCACTGTAGAAGATGAGGCAGTTTAATTCGTGTTCACTGGGACCAAAGTGGAGCTCAGGAGAATACACACATATAGTTCATGTTTGCTATAGCAGAACAGCATTATTGATCAACATCATTGATCTATAATAGGAGCGTTTTACACATACATGTATGAATCTTTTAAAGGATGTAGTGGCATCTGGCGGTGAGGACGCAGAACTGAAACTTCTCCCATGTGCCAAGCATGTAGGAGAGCTACAGTGGCCGACACGAAAACACAAGTAGCCCCTATCTAGAGCCAGTGTTTGGTTTGTCCATTCTGGGCTACTGTAGAACAGCATGGTGGACTCAGTGGAAGAGGACCTGCTCTGTGTGTGGATCATGGATGTACAAAGAGAACTGGATACAGTGTCGGAGGCTTTGGAAGTTGCTCAGTGATGCATGAAGCCAAAAAAGTTTGAGTTCCTGGGTGTAAAATTACTTGGATCTTCCACATCATTTGGCCCATAGAGCAAATGCACTAAAGGCTAACTTGAATGGGTGTATAGGGATTAAATCATGCAGCATTTCTAGACTTTTGATATGTTGTCAGACCAAATTAATCAAATCCAGATAAAGGAATAATTTTGCAGGAATTGTGATTTAAAAAATGCATCCACTCATTTACAGACATCTCTTTTTCCAATGAAAATCTATGGGAAAAAGTCTTTTGGGGCCTCATGACATCAGGTGACAGGCCTGGAAGTTGTAATTCCACTTTTTGGCCACTATGAAAAATTGGCTTCAAAGCCTCATGCACTTCCTGAAGGCCTGATGTAGATAACTTGAATGGGGATAAAATTATTTAATCGCATTAATAAACTTTTCAAATGTTATCGGACCAAATGAATCCAATCCAGATTAACAAATCATTTTGCAGGGGCTGTGATGCCCATAAAAATGTATCTACGGGATTACAGACATCTCTTTTCCAATGTAAGTCTATGGGAAAAAGTATTTTGGGGCCTCATGGCATCAGGTGACAGACCCAGAAGTTGTAATTCCACTGTTTGACCACTACAAAAATTGGCTTCAAAGCCTGGCGCACTTCCTGGGGCCTGATGTAGATAACTTGAATGGGGATAAAATTATTTAATAGCATTGATAAACTTTTCAAATGTTATCGGACCAAATGAATGAAATCCAGATGAATGAATCATTTTACAGGGGTTGTGAAGCTCATAAAAATGTATCTACTGGTTTACAGACGTCTCTTTTTCCAATGTAAATCTATGGGTAAAAGTCTTTTGGGGCCTCATGGCATCACGTGATGGCCCCGGAAGTTGTAATTCCACTGTTTGGCCACTATGAAATTTGGCTTCAAAGCCCTCACACTTCCAGAAGGCCTGATGTAGATATAAACGTCCTATGACAAGGTAACACAAACACAACAGTTCCTGTTCTGATGTGTGATAAACTAATTAAAACACAGTTATAAATATTATATTCCCATCCTGCCAATAGCTGCCCCGAAATCCTACACACCAGACCTTTAAGAGAAAGATACTCTTTGATAAAACACCACATACACGTCTTAAACATGGCATGATTTATAAATCAATTGAATATTACATGTTAATGATTAATTAATAACAAGTCTGAGTTGCAGCGTGTTGCCAGTGATACCTTTGATATTTAATGGAGTCAAGCTGAACGGGAACAAAAGGAGTCAGGGGTAATACAAGAGAACAAACATGGCATGCTCCAAATTAAGAGCTAATAATAAAACGTTAATTAAATTCCTTTTTATGAATTATCTGCTCTGTATTAATGAGTTAAAGTTTAATTAGGGGTAAATGGTAAAGGGAGACGGAGTGATGTTAACCTTCAGCGCAAACACATTGCATCATAATTTAGCGAACCCCAATCAGAGGCCTACCCTTGCATTGTTGCTGATCATTATACAAGTTTCCTGCAAAAAATAATTAGGAGTAAAGGAGGTGAGGTGGCAAACAACAGCTTATCTCCTAATGACTGAAGGGAGACCTATGCACTTTGGAGAATACTGAAAGATAACTACACCTCTGACATACATATAAGTTCCTTAAAGTTTACAGCAACTAAAGAGCAGAGAACAGCAGATAATAATGCAGCGCAGCACATATGTCGTCTTTGAAGCCACGGGAGAAATGGCATCAATACCAAGAATCTAAACAAACAAAGACATGTATTCGGTCGCATTAACAAGCTCTTATATTTTTCATAGACTGCAAACAGGTCATAGGCGCTATTTGCCAGAGGTAAACACCACACATTGGCTGCTGTGATCTGCCAGCATCGCTTTTTATTTATTTATGAATATATTTATTTCTATCAAACGAGATCCAAGAAGACTGGGACTAATGTTTGACATTTCCACTGCTCCCCCCCCACCCCCCCGTCCTCGCCGCTCACACTCCTCGGTATTGTGGTTTCACTTCCACGCAGACGCCGAAAAAGTTCAAAATGTTCAACCCCATTAACATCTAATAAGGAGAGCTTGCGCACAGTCGCACACTGAGTTTTAATCCAAATCTGTTTGGTCACCATGTATGACAGCTGTTCGGGGCCGCTGCTACCTCAACAGCAGGCCTGTGTCAAATGTGTAGCTCACTTGATAATCAGCAACTGTGCTCCAGTGCCTGCATTAACCTTTCTTATCATAGGGGTGACTCTTTTTTTTTCAACAGGGCTTTGATATCGGTACTGTAGGCTTCCCTCGGAAGTCAGTCATTGACTCGCAGCCTCTTTTTTATCGGGATACAGTATCTGCGCCGTGGAATTTTAAGTGAAGGCTCTGCTTTCTTTCTGCAGAAAACACCTGCATCTTATCAAAGTTTGTCGAAAGGGTCGTATCCTGGCTTTTCGCGGGACTGGGGAAGTCCTTTGAGAGGCTTTGATACCCTTTGGCCCTCTGACATCTTACCAAGTGTGAGAAGAAGCTTGGCAGACACAGGAGGGGCTATACCTGCTCAGTGTACACTAACTCCTCTGTCCGTGTGCGCTCACTCGTCAGACATCCTCCTTGCTAAATAAATGTTGAGAAAAAAAGAATGAATGTAGGATGCCTTTGAACTGTGTTCTCTAATGTGGGTCAGAGATCTATCGTATGCATATTCTGAAAGCCTTTTCATCTGCAATTGCGGAGTGAAGATTCCCCTGGTACACTCTTAATTTCATCTACTTCTCTTGCGGTTATTTATTTAATATTTCTACATTAATGTCTTCTCAAACATGGTAAAAGTGAAGAGTTCAGAAGAGGAAGAAAAAAACGGGAAACTTTTCTTCTCCCCTCTGTCTGCATGATAGTCTGTCTGCCCTAATGACTCCATTTTAAAGACGGTGGGCTGACCGGCAGCGGAGGGAGGAAGCAAGGGATCGAGAGCGGGGAGGGTGAAGAGGAGAGGAGAGGCTGCGCTCACTGCAGCACTCTCCTCAGCTCTCAACTCCCAGTCAGCCTCTCTGTGTGTGTGCTTTGAAAGAGAATAGGATTCAGCCCTTTGAAAGCCGAGGCTGCTCACCGGGGCCTTTGTGTAAAATAACATTTCAACTGAAAGCCAATTACTGGTAACATTATTTTGGTTGCTTCCATTATTAAAAGTACCTCTCTCTGTTGCCCCCCCATCATCCCTCAACCACAACCCCCACCCCACCCACTCATCACCCACCCCACCCCCTGCATCGTTCTCTTGCAGACGGAGAATTATTCCATTGACTCCAGTTACGTGAACAGCAGAGCCCACCTCATTAAAAGGTATGTGTTGATTAGGAATTGTTACCAGCACCTCGTTACCATTGTTATCTGTAATTATTTTATCTAATGAGTGCACCGCTACCGTTGCAGCAGTTTGCATGTGTTCCTGCATGTTTCTCATTCACTATAATTGCAAAGGCAGGATAAGATTTTTGGGGATAAATAGCATTACTCCACAGTGCGTTTAGCAAGCATTTTGTCGAAACGAGCCACAAAAACTCGCAGTTTCAGATGATTAGATCAGCACACAGCAGCAGGATCAGCAAGTAATGATTTTCATATTTACAGATAACCTTGTTACTCGCCCATAATTCGGTTCATTAGCAGCACATGTGGCTTGAATTGCATCAGGTTACAGCTTAAAACAACTACTCGGTGATTAAATGATATTCAAGAGATGTCTCAAGTGCTTCACTTCCACTGTTTCTCCAAACACGAAAAGCTTCATGAATAGTCAATAATTTGTTTTTCTTGAGGTGAAGAGAGGATGTTTTCATTGTGCTCTCCCTCCACCTGAACCAGGATATGAGATAGGGGGTGTGGGAATGCAGGGTTGTGGGGGTCATATAATAATTCCCTGCAGCCATGGATTTGTAACCAGGCTCACTTGGGAAACCACACTTCTTCCCTTTTTACCTGCAGCTATGGAACATTCCTGCCTCCTCTTTTGTTTGAGGCCATCCCAGCCTTTTGAAAACCCATTATAGCAATTTCCCCCCCCAAAAGATTCCCGGCATTAATGTAAACAAAGAGCATTCAAGTGTGGGCCTCTGCAGCACACTACAAAGAAATCCCCTCAGGAGCCAGTGAGCCCATGGTCTGGGACAGGTGCAATTACAGTGATAACATCAGAGAGCCAGCATTACCTGCAGTCCTCTCTCCCAGGCTGGAGAATGTGAGGCTTGAGGCCTGGGAATGCAGCTACCTTGTACTGTCCTTCACTTCCTCTGCTTTTCTTTTTGTTTGCACGCATTTGTTTACTCTCATTTTCTCCCTCCGTCTATTCTTCTCTCTCCTCCATAACCTCCTTTCTGACACGGCGTGAACTCATCCATATATTTTTTCCTTCCCCTGCAAGAACACATGTTCATATATTCACCCCTATTTAGTGTTGTTTGTAAAGCGGAATTTGTTCCAGTGGGATGGAAATCAAATGAAGGGAAATCATGCTGTTACTGTGCAGCTGTTGATTGTGCCCCCCCCCCACCCCCACCCTCTTTATTGACTGTGAGCCCCAAACAAGACAGATGCTCAGTTTGTATGCTTCCAGCGTTTCCTACATCCATCTTCCTTCCAGGAATTCCTGATTACTGCAGTATTTGTTTGATTGTAGTGAGTGAGTGCCTCCTGTTTGCTCGATGTGATGTCCTTGAAGTCATTGCATCCATCCACAATGTCGCTGTCTGAGGCACCCCATAGCTGCTATCTGTGAAGTAAAAAAAAAAAAGTGCACTTAATCCAAAAAGGCTCTGAAGAGATTTAAACTTCCTTCTTATTTCATGGTTACTGCAAGCGTAGAAGCTGGATGAGGCTTTGTTCTTAGCAGAGGCGAAAGTATTTAACTACAGCGACAACAACAGAAAAAAGAAATCACTATTTCTGTTTTGCATTCATGGAAATAGACGACGTAAAAGGGCAAAGAATTCATAGAAAGGACAAAAAAGGGGACACGAAGAGAGAGACGGACAGCTCGTCACAAACCATCAGAGACGCGGGGACGAAGGAGAGTGTGTGAAAGAAGGTGATGTGACAGTTAATCAACATTTCCCTCTCCTCCCTCCTGGCCCCCATGTAGCACATCGACATTCAAGGACCTGGAGGGGAACAGTCTGAAGGACAGCGGCCACGAGGAGAGCGACCAGACCGACAGTGAACATGATGTCCAGAGAGGACACTATGTTGACACGGCTGTCAATGACGTGCTGAACATGACTGTCCCCCCCAATGTTTGCCAGCTGCCAGACCAAGGTAAGGAAATCTGTTGCTTGTACGTGAATGTGTGCGCTGCGTGTGTGTGTGTGTGTGTGTGTGTGTGTGTGTGTGTGTGTGTGTGTGTGTGTGTGTGTGTGAGGAGGATAGCAACATCCTTTGGAGTCTCAAGATAAGACCAACGTGCATTCGTATGTGACTCTGTTTTTATGCCACGAGAGCACCTTATGAGGTGCATTATGCCCATTGCAGGCTTCAGATGTGCGAGTATGGACATCACCGTTTTTTCTTCTTTGTCTTTGATGTCCTGGAAGAGCAGCTAATGTGAAAGATCTCTGACAGCAAAGGCTACCCTTTGATACGGGCTTAGGCAACATTATTGACTGATAGTAGCCATGTCTGCTCTTGAAGTAGCGCCGACTTCAGATGTGCTTGAATGGCAGCAATTAGGCTCACAAAGGTAGAAGGTGGAAATCTACATATCTCCACGTGCCCTCATCCATTATTCAGCGGGATCATTTAGCAGGGAATTAATGTTGATGTTTCATTTCTGACTCACCGTTTAAAAAGACATCCACTTGGTTGGCAGAAGTCAGCGCAGGGGTCATGTTCGTTCTTAACTACTGCCAGTCAGACTGCGGAAGAGAGTGGGTCAGTAAGAGGGAGAGAGTGCAGGAGAGAGCTGTCTGGAGCAGACCGGGATGTTACTATATGCACCTGAGGGTATTTACCCAGCTCAAAGGTAACACGGCGTGCACAGGTGTAACAGCTCAGCAGAGCACGAGAGTCGGTGCGTGTGAAAATTGCAGACATTTTAGAAAGACCAGCATTAGCAATTTTACTCTGAGTGAGGTGGAAGCGCCGGACATTTTAGTTTAAAAGCACACTCCTGAGGATGGCTCTCACTGATATCACTCGCAGTATCTGAACTTACATTTGAGCTCTGCTCCAATTTGGGAACTTGTGCCAGATGTAGTTTTTTTCCCCTTCTCTCAGTTAACGTCGACATAATTTTGGTTCCTTTTTACTAACACTGCCCTAGTAAGGCTGTCGACTCCCTCTCAGTACTCGACTTTCTTCCCTCGACTCATATAGGGAGGAAATTTTAATGAGCAGGAGATAACGAAAAGGAATTCTAGTTTGTGAAAAAACATAAAGGAATGAAGAAATTATTTATCTATTTTTATCAGTGGACTGTGAAGTGTGCGGGTGTGGTTCGAGGAGCAGTAATAGACATGTGGCGGCTCTTCCTTGTCTGGTCCCTGGCACGTTTCGCTAACCAGATGCTTCACTTGGAGCAATTTGGCTGTTGATGTTGTTTGACTGGGGAATAATAACATTAGGCAACATACACTTTATGATAATGGCGTCATACAAATGGATCTGCCTATATATTGTAATGACTGAGCTGCATACAGCTGACATATAGAAGGTCAGGAAGTGCGGTGACCATTAGGATAAACTTGTACCAAGCGCCATCAGATGGTAATGAACAATGAAAAGTGAATTTGCTGACTATCGGTTGCCAGCTGTAATTACTTCACAACCACAAAAAAAAAAAAAATCCCGTGCCTTAAAAAATGCATGCTGACAGGTCTTCTAGTAGTGGGATCTCATTATTGGAGACAATTAGAAATGATGTACATGAGGAATATTACAAGTGGGGAGAGCTCTCTGAGGCAGTTCTTTTTTCATTAACACCACCAATGATTGTATCTGTTTCAGCAAAATGGATGCATGCCTCCTGAATGTGTAATGCAGCACCACATTGCTGGTAAACAGAACAAGAGGCTATTTCACAGTGCTGTCCGTTCTTTTTGACCAGAACGAATAGATGATAACAAAGTATCTGTTTGGAATTACAATTAGGCCGTTTGTTATTGGCTTTTTTTTTTTTCTTTCTTTTTTATTGCAGTTGGCTTCAGACTCACTTTTGGCTGGCAATTTCCCTCAGTAAGGACTTAACAAAATAGCCTCACTGGACACTTCCCAATCCATGTATCATTCGTTTTGTTTTATTTTCAATAGGAAATCCAGAATCAGAAAATGTAAAAACAATGAGCCCTGTTTAAACGATCTGAAGCGGCTGGCGCAAGAGCATCCTGCTTGTTAAATGTTGCAAATTCTGGGCACAAAGTGATTAATCATAGGTGGTTTTTGGGTGTAACATGAATTCAATCAATGACAGTGTCAGGTACACCTACTACTACTACTACTACTACACCATAGGCCCTGCTATTTACATGGTGGTTTAGTCAAGTTGGAGAACCAGGTGGATTCCTGCTGAGAATAATTCAGTAAGAGCAGTAATGTAATGGCAGCAAATATCGTGCAATATTCAATCAGCAAAACTGTGACCCTGAAAGAGGTAACAGTTCTAAACTTTTAGCTTCTGAAATAATACAGTTAGCTGCTTCTCATGCGTCTCTCTCATTAATGATCTCACCCAACCACAACCCAGTAGCAAATCTCTTTGTGTGTAACAAGCAGAGAGTAATCGTGTTGTAATCATATGTGGATGCATCTAATCTGAATAATGTGCCCTTTAAATAGCAGGAAAATACAATGTATGTGACTTGCCAGGTTTTTGTCCATGGTTTTGTTGATTTTGTTGTTTCTGCTGCCTCAAAATAGCCAACAATGCACCTGACCACACCTCATTTTCACAACTTCACGCCCATGTGCACACAGATGAGTGCAAGCTACTTACTTACTTTCTAGTCATCTGACCACAAGTCACATTCAGAAACTGGCGGCTGAGGCTACTATACAAGGTGCCACCTGCTACTCTTGCATTGCTCAGAGATACCTCGACATGCAGACTGGAGGAGACAGGGATCGAACCTCCGAGCTTCCGATTAGTGGCTGACCCATTCTGCCTCTGAGCCACAGCTTCCCAATGTGGGTGCAGGCCGTGAAAATGCCAGCTGTATCAATCTGATTCTAGCACTGACAGGCCACTCTGTGCCAGCTGTATGAAAGGGCCGAATTCATTTTTTATTAATCCAACTAAAAAACAAATTGCAGCTTGTGTTCTTTTGTCTTTTGTACTTTTAATTTCATGCACAATTCAAAAATAGGAAATAGAAAAAGGAGCCACACGCAGAATTTGATTCTGATGTTTAATGTGTCCAATTGTGTGACCATAAAGTGGCTGTCTTGCACTTGATAAACTTGCAGCAAAAACAGTTGGGCAGTGCGCTGCCTGATTTAATGTCATGAATTACAGCTGTTTTTTTCCTTCAACAAAGTTTCATGGGCAAAAAAAACAAAGCTCAATTTGCACCCAGTATAACCTGTAACTCACTGTAAGCGTAGGAATGGGAACAGTTCTTTAATATCAGGGTGATTCAGTGATAGTTGTCAGCACATTCAGTGTTAAGAAATTAGTGGCAAAAAATGTTATTACTGTTATTATTTTATTTGGGGAACTTCAAATTTGTTTCAAAATGTACACAAATGTAACCAGGGCTCACACTGCTGCCCACGGTCTCACTCACTGTATCCATGGCAACGTTATACTTTCTGTTTCTTCTAAAAGTTTATCTGTTCACACAAGTTCAGACTTCTAACGTGACATTTTCCAAAATACTTTGTTGAAAGAAAAAACCCTCATACTGATATTTATCACACTAAATAAGGAAGCACCATCGCTCCATCGAGTGTATTTGCCACAGAGTTAGGCCATCAATTGCCACACACGAAGAAGTCAGCAACTTCCTGGTCACACAAATCAGACACATTAATTATCAAAATCAAATTTGGTCCGTGGTCCGTTTTCTCATTTTCTACTATCAACGTAATAAAAGGCATAAAATTGAAGTATGAAAAACAAGCTGTTACTAGTTTTTTTCGCGTTGGATTCGTAAATGAGTAACAACGTAACGAATCGCTTTTAATTTTCCGATTTTGGTTTCTCTATTAAATGAGAAAAGAGCGGATGATCCGCGGCGGCGTCCCCTCCTCCGCCTCTCTTTGTTTTGAAAGTCAGTCAGCAGCAGTGGTCACACCAGAGAGTAATGAGAGGCTGTTCATAATTATTAAATGAATTGACCAAAGATCCTTACACGTGCAGAAATGTAATGACATAGCAAATGAAATCGTCCCTCCATTACCATCTCAACGGTCTAATTACACAGTTAAAGGGCATGGTGGGCTGACAGAGATGGGCAGATTCAGCATGGCGCACAGTCGAGTCTGTCTCTCCTGCTGTATGAGGATTCTACATCATCAGGGGTTTTTTGTGGCGCTTCTCAGGAGAACACTAGCTTCCTCTTTTCCCTCCTTCGTTTTCCTCTGTTCAAACTCACTTGAGGACAAAGGCAGAAATAGAACAGTCGAGGTTTGTATAATATGAGAGCCGCGGCAGTTGCAGTCGTGTGACGGCGTGGTTTCACTTTGAGCTCATCTGTCTTAATTGACAAAAAATGGACACTATCTGCGAGTGCTATTGAGTGAATGAAGGGAATTGTCAGGAAACAAACAGGCATGTTCACTAAACACCCCGCTGCTTAGATGTCTTCTGGGACTAACTCTGTTGTATGGCGCGCCTCTCCTGCCAGCTAAAGCAGAAAACAAGTTGAGAGACTGCAATTGCCAAAGGACAACAACACACACAAGCCGAGGATAGAAGAGCCTTGTTTTTTGTGTGTTTTTATTGTTCTGTTTTCTTGTGTTGATAAGTGCTGAGAACAAAAGGAAGCTGGAAGGCAGGGAAGGAGGAAGGGTTAAACTCTCGGGCTTTTACAGTGCAAATGTTTGCCGTTCCCAGTGCCATGTAAAGGTGTTGTTTGCCCAGGAGACAAGCCGTTACCTTTACACAAAGACCCCGCATCTCCATCATGTCGTGGGGCTTTCATGTGGGAATGCTATTGTGTGACGAGATGCAGCTGCTAACTAGCCCAGCTCTGAATCACAGTGGGCTTCTTTCTCCTCTCTCTCTGTATCAGTTTGGGAGTTTGATATTTTGGCTTTTGTCCATCGGTGTTCTTCGGCGATGCGGTCTCAGACAGCGGCCGTTCATTATTCCTGCACCAGCCAACACCAAGGTAACTTTCAGTGAAGTGCTTGTGGAGAGATTTTAGACTTAAATCTGAGCGAATGCCTCTTTGTTGAATCCCTGCCAAGAGTCTAAAGAGGCGTGTGTGCTCTTTTTGAAAACCTGACCTGAAATATCCTCACCCAGTGGATTAGATTAGGGAAGTATCTGAAGAACAAATTACATTAAATCTCTTAAAATCTATAAAGGAAGGGCTATCTTTAACATGTAATGGCTCCGTCGTATCTGCCAGTAGAATAATAACGGATGATATCGCCGTAACTATAAACTGAGAAGAAGGGGAGCTATATAAAATGAATTCGTCTTTATCTTTATAGGCATGTCTGTGAAGTTAGGGGGGGATTTGGTTGAAGTGTGCGACATGCTAGCTTTGGCTCTGTAGAACCATTAGTGTCAAGGGAGAAGCGAGGGAACAGACTCCGAGGGGGCTGGTGACAAAGAGAGCTAAATCTATTTTTTTTTTTCCGACTTCCTTTGATTGTCATAGCTCACACTTTAATTCCTTCCGGATATGGATGAGCCATGGTTTTTAAGGATTTAGATTCATGTATTGTTAAATCACTCGAGTTATCTCTGCGGGAGGGAAAGGAGGAGAGCACGGTGTTACTTCATCATGTCCAATGTGTGAGTTTAGAGGTTTGTGGTCTTCGTTTTGGAATTGTTTCCAGGTCAATGTGTACGTGCTCTTCCAAAAAAAAAAAAGCCCTTTCTCTTGGCTTATTAGACTCAAAGGGATCCAAGACTGCTCAATTAGCCAGAACAGGGAACAGGCCTCTTTTATTTCTGACATATTCCTCGGCCTCCACCTCTGGAGAATATCTCTCATCTATCTGTTAGCTCCCTGTGGGTGTGTGCCTGAAGCTGGAGCCCAGGAATGGAAGCCCCCTACGTGGGACGCAGACTTCGCCATATTCCCTTCTTCCATCAGCAGATCCGCAGGGTTTCACTGTTCCTAATTGATTTCAGCCCCCACCACCATCGCCGCCACCGCCACCTTTTCTCTCCCTCCCTTCCTCCCTCCATATGTCTTTCTGTCTTCTGTTTCTATCGACTGACTGCAAACATCTCCAACCCACATCTCCCAACTTTGTGCCAGTCAAGCACTTCCCTTCCCCTGTTGAATTAAAGAAAGAGTAAAGGCACCTCACATGTTTTTCCGCTGCAAACTTGCCCTAAATTCAACACGGGAACATTTCTAGTTTGCAGTTCTCTGATCTACTAACGAAAATGCTGACAGGTGTCAGAATCAGGAAGGCAACAGGAACAGGGCTGTGCTGACAACACGAGAGAGAGGAGAGAGGAGAGAGGAGGAGAGAGTGTGTGTGTGAGGGAGACAGAGATGGAGAGATGAGCTGAGAGTCTAGTAAGCAGTCTTAGCGAGGGGAAAATAAAAAAAAGAGGAAAGGAGGAAACAATGTCTGTGACAGGTAGGAGTGATTTTTTTTTCCCTCTCACTCTGAGATAACTCTGTGAACGTGCCAGAGGATTTGACTGATTCTCAAACAACATTTGATTGAATTAAGCACCAAAACCCTCCTTGTGATTCGGGCTGGTGACAACACGTGTTGCGTTATGATATTTTATGATTAGATTAACATACAAACTCCATACTGGGACCATCCATTTTGATTTGGATTTGCCTAATCTAATGTGTAACCCATGGTGGAGGTAAAATGGCTGACAGTGACAAAGAGCTCAGTGCAATACAAGCATTAAGGAAGATAGAGTGCACACACACATACACACACGCACGCACACACTGCAGGCTCAAACACACCAGAGACTGCTTGCTAGCAGGTGTAGTGAGGTCTGTAATGAACAACCAAGATGCAGATTTTGCCTCGGAGATGTAGAGACTTGAGGAAGTACTGTATAAGGAAATAAAATGTCATTTCAAGCTGAGTCCATCTGTGCTCATCTCTTTTATCGTGCTTACATCGCTCAATGAAACTGTGTGACTCAGTGAGCTCTCCGGCTCTGTCTTATTGAAATTACACCTCATATAATAAAAAAAAAGAGCTGACCGATATTGATTTTGCCCCTGGTAAGATATACCTCTAACACTTAGAGGGACGATGTGGATTTTTTTGCGCATCTCACTGAGTAAAGCGAGCCAGTTTCTGCACAAACTACACTGCTTTTATGTCTGTGCTAAATTAAAATAATTGGCCGTGGCCTCTTGGTAGTATTTGTTTGCAGTACTTGCATAAGTAAACCAACAAAATTCTTTAAAAATAAATCTTATGTGAGCCCATCCCTTTAGTTCTTTGGCTAATTCCACCAGGGAATAAGTTAAGAGATGTGAAGAAGTGCTTAAACAAACTTGACATGTTTTGATTCTGCTAAGTTTTTACAAGCATCGCCTCTAGCTTGCTCTTCCCCAACTGCACACAAGCAAAAAATGCATGCTAGAGGTCTTCTTCTCCAGCCCCAGACTGAAAACATATGTTATAATACTATAATGGCATCCCCTGAACCCTCATTCTGCCAAAGCTCTCCTGAATATACCCAGTGTATTTAATCAGCTCAAGAGGGGACTGCTTATCTCTCTGCACTTGTCATGGATAGCGTATTGAACATATCAGAGAGAGAAATGGGAATAGTTCATTATTTTCTAGGGCTCACAATGAGCCTGATGTATCTCATTGCAGGCCCTCCACTGACAGCTCATTTTCTAGACAATCCTGGCATTCAGTTCACAACGCGGCAGGGCAAGAGAGAGAGAGAGAGAGAGAGAGAGAGAGGAAACACAGAGATGCAGAGAAAATAGGGCTCCGGATCTCCATTGCTTATTCATGACGCTGTGGCATGCTAGGTGTGTTAATAATCTCCGCAGAAACCAAGTGAATCACAGTTGTTTGTTGAACACCTAGCCAAGCTGGGCCCCAATCGACAGCAGATGGGAAAACAGGGGGATCAGGATGATCCCAGACAGAGGGAGGGAGATTAAGAACAGGTAATGTGCTGAAGTTGATGGGGGCCGAGTGTGTATTAAAGCAAGAGGAGAAAGTACCTGAATTTTAAATCTTGTCTGAGAGTGTGAGTACACAGTATGTGGAGTTTGTGTGTGTGTGTGTGTGTGTGTGTGTGTGTGTGTGTGTGTGTGTGTGTGTGTGGCTGTGAGTGTGTGTCTTTAAAGGTTAATCAGAGAGGGGAGGGGTGGAAGAGGAAGAGGGAAAGAGGGAGGGAGATAAAGAGATGGCACATGAGAGAAATACTATAGAAAGGTGGAAATAGAGTGAAATTCAAGTAGCAGAGCTGTAGAGTTGTCTCCGGTCTACTTGCCTTTTGTGGCCCCGATTGATTCCAGTTCTTGTCTGAAGAACTGAGGCAGCGGCCATTTTTCCTAACCGGGCTGTCGTGATTTTAATTCTTTGGGGTCACTGCGTGGACACGACCCTTTACCCACTGCAACACAAAGCAAGTAATGAGACTGGGGGGTGATAAAGACAGCTGTATGGTGAAGAGGACTGCAGCCTCATTTGTGCTGAAATCATCCACACGTTACGGATGTGTGTCACTTTTATTTCTAACAATTATTTGTTAATCTTAAAGGATAACTTAAGAAACCACTAGCACACACTAACGTCTGGATTTTTTCCTCTCTTTTTTTATTTATTTAACCAGAAAAACCTCTTGAGATTAACAAGCAATATGGAACACAGAATAAGATTACTATGAAGAAAAGCCAAAAAGCATGTTAACATATACTAGAAGCCAACCATAAAAATGCAAAAAAGGGCAACTACACATGATTACAAAGACCAGCTAAGATGTAGACACTGACATATTGAAGATTTTGTACAAAAATCCTGCAACACTGCTTTGAGACGCAACTTTAAGTCCAACTTAAAGTCCTTCTGCACAAGATTCCACATAGAAGGAGCTGCATACATAAGTGCTCACTTCAGTGGGAAAGGTTACAATCGACACTCACCCCCAGGGCAAATGACTCTGCAGTAGTCACAGACATTTATCGGCTCCAGCTCCAGTTGACTCTAATCGGCAGCAATAGAAATACAACACATAGCAGGACATGCTTATTTTGGTCCCTTTTCTTCGCAATGCAGTGCAGGCTGCCACAAAGTACCGCCCGTCTCCATACAATCGGCACCTGAACATTATTTAGAATTAGTCTGCACCGAGTTTGAAAGA
This sequence comes from Epinephelus fuscoguttatus, assembly GCF_011397635.1. Lineage (NCBI taxonomy): Eukaryota > Metazoa > Chordata > Actinopteri > Perciformes > Serranidae > Epinephelus > Epinephelus fuscoguttatus. The sequence goes on along the minus strand of NC_064760.1, from coordinate 16,871,416 downwards.
GAGACTGAGTAAGTAGATACAAAAAGAAGTAATCTCCATAACTTTCTCGCTCGCCTCCATGCATTTTCTACTGTTTACTAACCTGTTCTCCAGCATGTCTGTGATGTTCCATGTGACACGGAAAACAAAACTGAAGGGCATACACATGTACTGTACTGAGACCTGTACATGTTTCTGGTCTTACTGGCAATGGGAAAGGAGTCCATTACTTATTTTTATTGGGTTTTTCTGTGTTTAAAAGAGCCACATATACGTGCTACACACTGTTGGAAACGGAATCCCATTGGCTACAATCCTAAATGATTGACTTGTTGATAGCCAATAAGAGCTCTTTCTACCACAGCTGTAAAGATGCATGACGCAGCCTTTCACACTGGTAGCTTATGTTTTACTCCAGGGCGTCCTGGGGTGAAAACTAGAGAAACTTTTGAAGCCAGCAAGGTAGCAAACAAGCATGTCCAACAGCATGGTGCAGGCAGAAGAGAAAACATTGTCTGTGTCGGTGGTAGTGCGGCCTTTTGTTTGTCTGTTTCCTGCTCAGGGACCACAGGTGTATATTAGCTTATAGCTAACTCTGGCAGGGCTAAGAATCTGTGTATTCAAGAAATAAAGAAATTAATACATATACGTCACCTACATCACCTCCACCTCCACATTTAGCCGTTTAGAAATCATATATCTTTAATGGGATGAGGATCTTGCACCTCCAGTTTGATGCGGGCTTGCTGCCATAGATTCTAATCTGAACGCAGTTTACATTTAACAGTAATAATCTCCTCTTCGTGTGATGGAAATTCAACATAATGAGAGGTTAACAAAGCCTCCTCCTCCACTGTGTTCTTTATTATACGTCCTTCCCACCCACAAACACTGCGAGTGCAGAGGATGTCTCAGGCAGCCATATCATGACGGGGAAGCCGAGGCAAATTATTTCTCCTTCAGAGATGCTGATACATTCGATGTGTTGCTGCATGTCCGCTGAAATTTCACATGTGAAGTAACAATGAAACCAGGCCACTAACTCCAATATACTGAAATTATGCAGTAGTGAATTACATTACTGTCTCCCTGGTAATTTAATCACACCAACATTGTGTCTTTTAGCACTTCATTCCCAGCACTCGGACATCCTAATATCTCCGAGTTTAAGTGGAAATGAGGACGCCTGATGACTGTAGTAAAACTCTGATGTCTGCTGGTCAGCTGAGGGAAAGATTTCTATAGCACTGCTGGGGAATGTGTCCCCGACTGATTAGCCATTGTTGTCTGTCTTGTCAAGAATGTAATTTGCGTGCGCGCAAGCTGGCCACCAGAACCGCTCTGCCCCGAGGACAGAAAGCAGCAGATAGTATAACTCCAGACCCGATCCTGATACTGTGGTGACAACTTTCCTCTTAAGAGCCCCTAATACGCCTTTACAAAAAGCATTTCTTACCACAGCCTTGTCGCTGAAATGGTATGACTATAGACTAATACCATGTGGAGTAAACAACCTGATGAGGACATACTATACACATAGACTGACTCAAAGGAGCCTCAGTGTGTGGCTGGAAGTGGCCAGGATAGTCACAGAGTGACTGCCAAAGCAAGGCTTGTATTACAGGGATCCCAGGATATCAGACACCAGGCGGCCTGTGCTCCCTCCAGGCAGGGCAGAGTCTGGCAGCTGGCCCATAGCCCAGATAGCTATAATCAGCTCCATTACCTGTAGCACTGACTCCCATTTATGAGCCCTCATAGTGGAACCATGGCTATACTGCGGGGATTAAGGATGCTGTGGAAATTTAAGAAAAGTACAAATAGCATGCAGTTGCACATGCTATAGCTACACCTGCTGCAGACACACAAACACACACAGGGATGATTCGTAGCTGTGCGCCACACAAACGTGTAGTGAATGGGGAGAGATTTTCTGGGCATTATGTGTCTTGGCACGAGGCATTTGTTTTATCTTCTCCCTCTGTGAAAGGAAAGATTAAGAATATACTCTGCTCTGTTTAAGGGGAAAATCAGCTGTCTTCTGACAAGTACATTGTAGCCCGCAGTTTTCTGTCCAGAATACAAAGAGACATTTATCACTGCAGCTGGGGTAACGGAGGAAGAGCGAGAAGGAGAAGGGGGGGGTGTCTCCTCTGCTGCAGCAATGTGCATTTCTTTTTTTAACCCCTATTACTTCCTTTCTGTGGGAAAAAACACTATACCTCCATCCTCTTTAATCCATTAGAGATTTCCTGCATTCTGTTTTTCTCTCATTTCATTGTCTCCCCCAATGCCTTTGTCATCTCCCCTCCTGTGTTTTTTTTTTTATCTTGGTTCTCATCACCTTGTTTCTCCTGACAACATTATAACTCAGATGGAATATGTAGCGGGAATATGTAAAGTTATGTCGTCCTCCTCAGTTGTGGCAACAAAAGGTTACTACCTCAGGCGTACTTCTGTAATATTTCCATATTCTGCCCTCCTCATGTATATTCAGTGGGAGTGATTTATTCTGTAACATTTTATAGCCGTTGAAATGCTGAATTTCTCCCTCTGAGAGGCTGCATATGCTGTGAAACATGGCATGGCAGAATGTGCTCTTTGGATTTGTACTCGGCAGAAGTTAAACAGAGGTTAAAGAGAAGTCGTCCAAACCACCTCTATCATTACTATCTTTCATTCACCAATTAGTGTCAGTGATCCCTCGCTGTCCCCTAGATGACCTTGCAGGGGATGAGCTCACTATGTTGTAATTCAACATTTTGAGTAGGTCTCAACAGAGGGAGGCACGTTTTGGCTGCCAGTGACCCAGATTATAAACTATTGATGAGAGAGTGAAGGCGCAGTAACAGAGAGGAGGGACCCGTTGAGGTGTGTGTGGACCCAGGGAACACCTCCTCCCTCGACCTTCTTGTGCCCACCAATCTCCGCAAGATTAGGCTTAGATTTTGTCTTTCAACACGTCTTCATATTCGAGACCCTCCCCAGTCTTTGAGACCTCTGTCCTTATGCAGTGGATTAACAGGCGCACTAGTGATTCAGATAACGGAAACACGTATTGCTACAGAGTTTATCTGAGGCCAGCTTTACTCCAGACGACTTTTCAAGCAGTTTCTCTGTGACAGACACATTTCAAATGTCGGAATAAAATCAGGAGAATTTTACCTCAGTTGGTGAGCCCTACCGTGACCTTGATCATTTGGTGTAAGGTCAGTCTGAGGTCAAGTTTGATGACATGACAGCCACAGCTGAGCTCTCTCCAGCACCAACAAGAAGCAGCACAACAGGTAGACAGTAAACATGGAGGGGACTGCAGGGAGGCGCAAGAACGTCAACAAGTCTCAGTTTCTGGAACTCTGGGGGTTTGTGACCAGCAGTCGGTGTTTAATTCATCGTGTATCTGATCCATCAACCAGCAATTATTTTAGTTCGTCCATCCATCTATTTTCGTAACTGCCTATCCTCTTGAGGGTCGCGGGGGGGGGCTGGAGCCTATCCCAGCTGACATTGGGCGAGAGGCAGGGTACACCCTGGACAGGTCACCAGACTATCACAGGGCTGACACATAGAGACAGACAACCATTCACGCTCACATTCACACCTACGGACAATTTAGAGTCACCATTAACCTGCATGTCTTTGGACTGTGGGAGGAAGACGGAGTACCCGGAGAAAACCCACACTGACACGGGAAGAACATGCAAACCTCCTAGGATTAAACCAGGCGACAGTGCTAACCACTACACCACTGTAATTTTAGTGAGAAATCTCGATTTTTTAAGAGCTGAGACAACAAATACAAATGTGACGTTTGTGCCCAAATGCAGTTTATCCTCTTTGGATTATAATGATGCAGAATTGACAGGAATACTTTCAACTTATGGTACCTTTTATCTTGGAGTTATGTGTTTTAGGGCAGTCGTTCCTAACTGGTCCAGCCTTGGGGTCCAGATTTCTCCTTAGTCATTAATTCAAGGTCCACACTAATACATTTAGCGTCATACTTGTATTTGGCCACATCGTTAAGCTAGTTTGCTGTCTCTGTTAAGTAGCTGTCCGTTAGTCACTCAGTTTATAGCAGGAAACTGCACCTAAAAATAAATGCTCTGTGCCAGAATTTCACTGTACCTGAAAACAAAGTATGTTCTTTACAAACGTGACATGTTTGTGAGTCACTTGTGGTCCATTCAGAATGGACCCATGACGTACTTTTGGACCAGGACCCACCAGTTGGGAACCACTGTCTTAGGGGACAGTTAAGGAATTGTTAATATGTCATATTTGCTAAAGGGAGTTTGATGTAGTATTTTGCACCAGGAGCAGGATGGGAAATAATCTCAAAAGGAATTTAGTTGTAGTCTTTGAAGTAGTGATTGTGCGAAATTTACAGTTTTTGCAAAATGTTATAGTGTGTGATTAAAACCTCACGTTGTCTTTAGATGTGAACGGGTCATCTAGTATATGTGCATTAGTTCAGTTAAGATCAAAACTGCAACATACCTAACCTGTACACCACACTGAGTCAACTATTCAATGTGAATAACTGTTATTCACACACTGCAGTCGTATTGCTGCTTGTTTTGACTCTGTTCATATGTGTGAAAAGGTCAAGAGCCGAACAGGATGCCGAGTGGTGTTTCTGCATCGTGGCGTAGCTGGCGGTGGTGGATAATCAAATTAAAGTTCATCAACATTAAAAACATTATTCACAAAGGCCCTCCGATTGTGTATTGTTCTGCTAATAAGATGTTTCCTTTAGGCTACCACTCATCTTTCTGGGCATTAAGCTAATTATCATACCACATTATGTAAAATCAGGTTAGTGTGAACCATGTAAATGCTACAGCAACTCTTACATTAATCTGCTTATTGAGAGTATAAGGTTAGAGTTTGTGCGCAGTGTTCAGGAAGCAACTTGTGGTGCATTCCAGGAGACTTCACTGGTGCTGCCTTCATGTATAATTGACCGCGGGACAGAAATCACTCAATGGATGCATCTTGCACACAGAATGCGACTTTTCAAACCCCACTGTCCCCCTCCTCCTTAAAGGGGAGGATAAAAGGTAATGGGAGAGGTCGGCTGTTAACTTTAATGGCAGACAGGAAAGTCTCAGAATGGCTCTTTTTAATGATGTGCCCGCTCTCATGCAGTCCTCGTTAAAGATGAGGCCAGAATGCGTGCAGAGGACAGGGAGGGAACTGTGGCCAGACACTGCACTACACCCCCCCCCCCCAACATCTGTAAGATCTGCAGTGGAGGGAGGGGGGCTCCTTTGTGTGTTCCTCGGCACATCGGAGGAACCCTGCGCTCCTTCTATATTCAGCTCACATTAGCATCAGAAAATAAATAAAGCAAGCAATCAGGCCGTGACCTCTTATATCCACAGTGCTCCCATCCCCCCACCCTCCCTCCTCCTCCACCTCCTCCGCCTCCTCCGCTGCGCTCTACGTAGGTTTAACTAGCTTGGATTTGCAACTGAATGTCAAGCCTGGTGTTTGGCTTTACCACGGGGCAGGTTGTTCCTCAGCTGTCTCCAGAGAAAAGGGAACTCAAGGATCGAGAGGAGCGAGGGGAATTGGATCTTTGACACCTGTCACTTCCACTCTGCTGCACCTTGCTCCCTCGCCACACATAAGGACTTTTCATGTCACAGCTCAGCATGTTATCATGAGCGGGCACAGGGCCTGAGAAATCCAATTACTACCACTGTGTCAGACCCCTGCCATCATCCTTATGTATGCTATAGTCATGTTCCTCAAATCAGAAAAGATGTGCCTATTAGTTCCTTCTCTTTTCTTCAGATCGGTCTTCCACCTCCATTTCAATCTGTGTGTCTTAGATACGAGCTGCAGCTCCTCTCGTGGACTGCCTCACTGCTGACAATCCTCTATATAGTGCAGCTCCGGCTGGTGGGTGGCTAATGCTACGGACATTGGTTCTGACTGTGTGATATTAAGTGGTATCATGGTGCAGACCTCACTGTGGTGAATAATGGAGAACCTGGGAGAGAGTCAGCATGCCTCCCAGATGCCAAACTGAATGGCCTTTGTGACAGGGAAATAGATAATGATAGAAAGTGTTATAGAGGCCTCCCTCTTGCTTTCCTCTGCCCAGTAGGTGTAAATCTAATGCATCTCCACGCAGCGAGGGCCTCGCCATGTTTGCCTTATTCCTTTCATACGCCTCTCGTCTCTGAGTGACACTGTCAATCTGCTTCAGTAGAAAGCACGGGGGAGCGTCTATTCATACCGTGATTGTGGCCCACCTCCTCTTACTATATATGTTCCTGCATGCTGGGCTCAACCTGCCCATCACACTGCATACCACCACACTCACCACGTTACAGTGTCCTACTTCTGGAGGTTGTTAAAATTGTCGTGAAAAGGAAGGCAAAAAAAAAAAAAAACAGAAAATGAGAGAGAGTGGGAACCATGCTGGTGCTTTTGCGACAAGATAAAATGGAATATAAAACACATAGTCCTGGCTGACACAAAGTGAACATGACTGAATGAGAAGCCACATTATATTAATTATGTAAGGCCACTCTTTTTGAGGCAAAGCTGAAGCTCGCAGAGGCAGACAGAGAGAGGAAGAGAGAGGGAGCAAATCCTAAGATATTGGTATGCTGCCTGGTCGTTGGGAGCCGGACACATTGACAGGAGCTGAAGTATTGTGTTTATTTCAGATGGGTAATAGAAATAGCACTTGAGGAAGGGGAAAGTAATCTAAAAGGAAAACTGTGAGAAATGTCTCTTTATGGCAAATGTGAGGATGTAATGGTTTCTTACTCTGGGATGTTTATGGGATATAGATTGTTCAGAAGCATTAGATCATAAATCTGTTTCCCTACATTTGATTAGTTGTGATTTTTTGACTGTCGGGATGAGAACTTGGCTTCACAAATAGGAACCTCAGTGTAGGCGTAACATCTTTAATTTGTCACGGACCTCTCGTTTATTAAGGGAAAGCTCCGTGCCACACAAACCATTGTTTTCCATCATCCAGTATTATATTTCCCTGACATCTGCAGTTTGTGTTTTCTCTCCTGCCCATTAGAACTGCTGAAAACTTACATTTAATATAGTGTGATAGGGATTTATTCCAGCTGACAACACCTATAGATTCAGTTGAGAGTTGTCTAATTGTCACTCCTTGTTTACATGTTAAAGGGATAGTTTGGATTTGCTGAGGTATGGTTTTATGCAGCACTTATCCACAGTCCAGAGTGCCGAAACAGAAGCTAAGCAGTGTAAGCAAAATGCATTTTAGCCACCTAAAAAAAGTTTCATTGAATATTGAGAGTATTTTCACAGCTTTACCTCTCTGTCAGACAGCCCGTGCTGATGTGGAAGCCCTCAACTGCTTTAGTTCCCCATCTATGCTCTCATCAAAGCCGCCAGACCTCATTAACAAAAACAGTAATTTTGGGATGCTGAACAAAGGACCTGTTGGTCTAACGCTGCCTCGATCAGTTAGTTACTTTGTGTTACCGTGTGACTTCTGTGAATCCCGACTAACGTCAGTAACACAATGACACAAACAAACAAACTGGTTGAGGCAACCATAGACCAGCAGCTCCCATGTTCAGTGATGTTAAATCACAGTTTTTCTCAATGGAGTCTGGCTTTGAAGAGAGCAATATAACGGCTTTAAGCGGGATTTATACTTATGCGTCAGCTCTGTGCACAGCCTACGCATGTGGCCTACATCGTTGTGAGCATTTATACTTGTGCGGTGGTGTGTCTGTGTCATTCTGCAGTTACACCTCCAAAACACTAGTTGGCGACAGAGGTTTCTGTGAAGTGCTGTAAAGTTGAGTTGATTCAAAACACACATTAAACACACATCAAACATGGCTTAATAGAAACAGTTTCAAACGCAAGTACACAAATCAGCTTCACTATAACTCACAGCATTCACATGCTAATGTCTTTAGCACAAGCAAATTAAGGTTTTGTTTCCACTGAGGGAAATGGTTTCAGCTTACAAGAATAAACAGGAGTTTCAGTGATTTCAGTCCATAGCTCTACCATCCCTAAGCCAACGTCTCCGCTCCGCCACTGCTCCCCGTATAGCTTTCCTCTACCCCCACCCAACCCCAATCACAGATGTAATTTAAGAGTCTGTTTCTGTCCCCCTTGCTTCTCCCAGACTCAAGGGTTTAGGAGCAAATTAGCTTGCTAGCTCGGTCAAGCTTAAACACAGAAATGCTGCGTTTGTGCCAGTGTATTTAAAGATGTCCTCTGCCAATGCATTGTTGAGGAAACGACCCAAGCAGACAGAGGCAGGCGGGCAGGCAGGCAGGCGGTCTGGCCGGCTGGCACGGTGGAGTGGGCAGGTCTGCGACTGGGACGCCAGCGGCCTGCTGTGCAGAGTTTTGGGAGTGCATTGTATTGTTGCCGTGGGCCTGGGGCGCCAGAACACAGGTTAATTTGAAGCTCATCATTAGAAGGGCAATTTGGACGCTGAGAATTGACAAGGGTGACATTTGCTGTGTCATTACAGTGAAGTACATCACAGCACAGCACAACACAATGCCGCTTCTACCGTGATCAAAAACAAATACAAAGCTGTCAATATTCGAATCTGTGACAGTTTCTGTGTGTCGCTGCAGGAAAGCAACGAGATAATATGAAAGACTCAAAGATATCCTGTTTTATATTAATGAGACAAATCATTTCAAAGCTTTATTGTATATAATATAGATTTTTTACACTTATGCTGTATAGTAAATGTAAAAAAAAAAAGCTTCTTCAATCAAATAAAATTACCTTTATTTCCCATTTGCCTCTCGGACACTCTTGAATTCCTCCCTGCATGATGTTTCCTCACAATATCTTACTTTAAGTGGCAATATATCACGTTATGTGAGTAAGATGAGCTCAAGTTGCCGTTTCATTTTGTCTAATTGCATTCTTTTTCATCATGTATCTTTCATATTTTAAAATAATTATCCCTTTTAAAATACTTCTCAACCCAAAGATGATTTTTCTCTGATGAAATTCATCACGGAATTACATCCCTGATTAGTTTTTCTTGGAAATGTTTTATATGGCCACCAAATGATCTAATTTACTGCCACAAAGTTATTAAGCTGATTTCTTGTTCCACTGACAGCGATATGGATGTGGAGGAAAGCGCAGACATATTCATAAGTTATTTCACAGTTTGTAGCTATCAGCTGCGAGGCAGTAATTATAATATATGTAGGGGGGTGGGAGGGGTGGGGGGGTGGCATCACATCCCACCCCCAAAAATATTAAGAATAAAAATACATAATACATTATTATAGGGAATGAGTTTTCAAATTTTTAATGTTTTTCTGGACCCCACAGATTTAGTCCCCACCAGTACTGACTCCATGGCTTCAGCCTTGATCAGCTGTACGTAAATAAACCCAAAAATTTAACCATTGACATCTTTGTTACACCAAAAAGTAACTAGAACATCAGTGTTTTTCATAGTTTAATCAATCAGTAAATTAATTTTAATTGAAGTGTAGAATCACAATGAGGGATGGTCCCAAAACACTTTAGATTAAAATGAAACATTCAGCAGAAAAATACAGTAACATTAAAAATTAAAGTAAAAGAATCACATTAAAACATCTACATGTGGGGCACCCAGTAGCTCAGTGGGTAGAGCAGCATCCCATGTACTGCTGCAGCAGCCGTGGGTTCGTTTTCACCCTGCAGCCTCTTGCTGCGTGCCATCCCCCCTCATTCTCCCCCTTTTACATGTAATACTGTCCTATCAATTGCAGGCAAACAGCCCCAGAAATAATGCTTAAAAAAAAAAAAAAATCTACATGTTTGAAAAAGTGATTGACCTGACTAGGTAAAGGGTTAGGGTACATGTAGTTGAAGCCTATTCCAGAGAAAAAAGGTACAGGAGCATATGCTCTGAAGCCAACAGATTTCTATTTAATTTAAAGAATGACAAGGAGACCATCTTCAAGAGCGCAACCAGGTCGTGCTGGTGTGTGTGGTGTTATTAGGTCAGATTAGTATGGAGATGCAGATCCTTGAGACCCTTGAATTCAGCTGTTATCCAGCAAGGAGAGGCCAGAATGTGTCTTAAATGATCAAATATGTTAGTTGCACAGCAAAGCTGTGTAGCCACATGCCTTAAAAAAACGAAATAACCTTTTAAAAATGTCAGTCCAGCTCCTTCTGGGTCGAATGATACGAAACATTTGCAGGCAACAGTATCAGGAGTTTTCTCTGAGAACTAATTTGACACCTGAACAGCATCTGTTCAGTCTGTGGTCAATTTTTTTATCATTATGAGCAGGAGGAACAAGTTTGTCTTTGCTAAGCATGTTGCTGGATTGACAGTGTGGATGAACATCTGGGCTCTGTGCACGCAGACAAGATGCCGGCCTTCCTCAAAGGCTCTCTGATATTTTGTGGAGACTTTATTTATTTATGTATTTATCTGTTGTTTATTTGATAGGGATGGATACAAACTGGAAACAGCTACCTGACTTTATGGAACTAAGGCATCGAGGTAAAAAGAGGGTAAACCAAATATGGAAAGATACAATAGTTGGTTGTATTGGTGCAGTCGTCTATCTTGAGTACCTCTTCTGTTCAGCCAAGTCCAGCCTCATGCAGCCAGGCTTAGGTCCCTGCCTTTGTGTCTGTGTTAAACCCAGTCCAGACTGCCTGCTGAGAGAGTTAAACAGTCACTGGCTCATGTAAAACCAGGCCATGAGTTATAGTCCAAAAACCTGCAGATCACACCAGATCTGACCACTGTAAATCCTGCCCCTCTGAGCATTGCATATGTCACGATATAAGCCAAAGGCAATGCTTCTGCAGCCCTACTGAGACACCACAACCTCTAGGAGCCAGTGTTAACAGGAGCAGGGCACAATAAGAAAAGAGAATCCTCTCGGGAAGTATTGCTATATAGTATTTGTTGCTGGGGCATTGAGAGCAGCCCACCCATGCATGTCATCATGACAACCAGCTCGCATCGTTTCCACTACATCAAGCAGTCCATTGGCCAGTGGTCCTGCTTCTGAACAAAACAGTGCTCTGCGATGACATAGTGATTTATAAAACGGCATAGCGATTGCTTTTTTTTCTCCTCCTGCTGCTGTTACACAGCTGTTAAACAGATGCTGTTTGTACCAATTTAGAAGCTAGTGCATTGTTTGTCAACACCAGTTTGGAAATTCATTCTTTACAACAGGACCTGCTGTAGAATGCACAGGCTGGGCTGGATGGGCTGCGGCGAGGGGAGGGAGCGAGTACATACAGCGGAAGTAAACATTTGCAGAACTGTTGCTCGCTTTTAAAACAGTCACTGACAAGTGCTTATAAAAAATTGCGAATGTAAGATGAGCTGGAAATTAAGTTAACTTGCCATTTTGCATCGGCGTTTGGGAGGACACGGGCAGGCCGGGTGGAAGTGACAGGCTGTCAGACACTCTCTGCAGTGCTGGATGGATTAGACAGTGAATTCGCTCTTGATAAATTGACTGGTACTAATGCTCAGAAATAGAACCAGTGCCACATGAACCCCTGGCTTCACCAGCCGTAGGACAGTACTAACAAGGCTGCCCAGTGAGTCTAATTTCCTCGACAATTAATATTTGACTGGAAGAGCAGGAGGAATTCTGGTCAGATAGGCAGAAACGAGAGATTTTTGGGTGAAGGATTTATTTAATTACAGCAATGTACGTGAGACAGCGGTACTGATGAGATGAAAGAGGAGGACAGAAGGAGGGGAAGCATAAAGGATTGGCTTGTGAGGGGAGCTGCGAGGGATGAATCTGGGGGTGTCGGGGGGGGGATAGCTTGATGTGACTGAACCAGATGCTGTGGGGAGAAGGAGAGGACTCGGTGCTGTGTAGAGAATGATGGCTTGCGTGGCGCAGTAAGGGTGCCCCTCTACTGTTTGTAAAAACAAGACCATCACACTCCATCTTGCCGCTCCCGCAGGAGCCAGGCCTCCAGGCTGATTTATGGCCCACAGACTGAATTGGCTGGCTGGGATGACAGCAGTGCTTGGACTCTCCCTGGTGAGTAGAGTAGGAGGCTGCTTGGCCAAGCCTCAGCCTCAGCTGGCTGTAGACCTGCCCTCTGCTGTAGTTAGGACAGCCTAGATGTTAAGCTCCATCCCCAGTGTTAGGATCAGCAAGGCCATGCGTGTTTGGACTCGAGCACGATTTGGAGTCTGAGCCCCGACATTCGCAGAAAGACATCCTCTATTCTGCCGGTGCCATATTTTCTGAATTTTTCCTCCCCTGTGATGCCTCCATCAGCTTCTGCATCACAGCCTCCATCAAGACTCTGTAGTAACAATTTAGATTTAATCAATCTTTGCCATGTGACTGCCAGGATGGAAAATTAATATGGAGAGCAATTAGAAAACAGCCATCTCACTGTCAAAGATACACCAAGATGAGAGCAGAGAAGTGGACGGCATTTTAGCTGCAAATAAAATCCTTCTGTACAACACTCAGACATGTGTTGGCTCCCGGCTGTCCTCAGAAAGGGTCAGCGGGACTGCGGTCACATGTATTTAACTTTGTGGAGACCTTTTGGATTTTATACCAGCCCTCTCACACGGCTATAAAAATAGACTTGAAGGAACAATGTGTAAGATTTAGGGGGATTTAGTGGCATCTAGCGGTGAGGACTGCAGATTGCAACCAGCTGAAACTTCTCCTGGTTAGAATTCCTTCAGTGTTCATTGTTCAGGAGGTTTTTACCAGGAGCCGAATTAACCACAGAGGTCGAAGCAGGTGATTTACTGAGTAAACAGTTTTATGTTACAAATCAGAGTTTTTCTGATGCTGTTTGACATGTTGTTAACGCATCACTAGCCCAACAACAACTTACTACAGTGGCGGATTTGAAATCGTGTATGGCCCTGTCTTGAGCCAGTATTTGGTTTGTCCTTTCTTGGCTACAGTAGACACATGGTGGTGCAACATGGCGATCTTCTTATGTAGATATAAACAGCTCCTTCTAAGGTAATGAAAACACAACAGTTTTTACTTCCAGGTATTTATACTCTAAAGAAAACATACTTGTTATATTCCATTTCTGCCTATTTATTTCCATAAATCCTACACACTGGACCTTTAAAGCATCATGTCAGAGTTGCTGTTTGCTCTTTCAATCACCTTAATAATTGTCTTCTCAGACTATAGACAAGTTTTATTTGATTGCTTTGTCACAGCACTTGATAGAGTTTAATATGGAAAAAAAAACAGTGAGAACGGGAAAGCAAGGGAAATCAAAGACAAACACCAAAGTCTATGCAGGCCACAAGTAAAGCTTTTCTACGTTTAAATTGCTCTAAATTATTTGCTTTCATAACCGCTACATCACAGTAATATCCACATTATACTGTCTGGCTGTCTGTTCAAACAGAATCAGGACATTTATTGTTACCGCTACAACAAAAATGTCAGCATACAGAGGAATACAAAAAAGTAGTTTAAGCCAAAAGTGGCAGACATTCTTTGTAAAATGATTTATCATGCCACGCTGCTGTTCCAAATTCTTTTTAGGGTTCATCATGCTGTAAAACCAAACTGACTGAATTGTGTCATACAGCAAGTCCCCATCGCCTCCTGGCTCCAGTTAAGCTAAGAAATAGAAAATGAAGATTTTGTCACCTGAAAAAAAAAGAAGAAGAGAGGTTTCACAGCAAGTCAGCCCCGTCTCTGGCCCTCCAATCTGGCCTTCTGTTGACTGCGGCTGCTTACACTCGTTTTATGGGATTACATCATTGTTTTCAACCTTGAGGCTGTGTGCGCTAATTTTGGAGGGAAAAACGCCTGTGCTTTCCAAGCCAGGCTCCATGTGTTAGCCAAGCAGGACGCAAAATAGCTGGCGAAAGCTCGGGGAGTTTTTCGGGGAGTTGTCTCTTCCAGTGAACACAACCCTTCCCTCTTGCGTCGGGGGATTTCAGTCTTTTGCTGATTCCTCTTTTTTTGCTACATTAGCAACAAACAAATAGCACCTCCAGCTGTATGACATGAAGGGATCATTATATGCGGTGCACAGGGGTAAATTGAGCAATGAGCTTGTCAGGTTGTGGGATCCCCATGCTGGAGCTGAAGACCTGTCTGCTGTAATTTGAAGTCAAGACGCCTTCATCTGATTGAGGGAAGGAGACAGGATTGAATCGGCTGCTGGCAGGCTGCAGATGCAAGATGAAATGGCAGGGAGCGTGTGGGTTTTCTCTCCGTGCTGATGCAAAGTGATGCTATTCCAGGTAACAAGAAACAAAAAAACATGACCAGCATTATCAAGAGAATCTGGCTTTTGCATTTGAAGTGGCAATATTTATTATTTTCCTAAACCATGTGCATCAGTACATGCATATTTAAACTGCTCCCCGGTGCCTTCGCCAGTCTTTGGACCTTAATTCAGTGTTAAAAGTGCAGTGTGTCTGATTTGATAGCCGCACTGTGTTACTTGATACATACATTTTTTGCCGCCAACAGCCTGTTTGTGTTTTAAATGTGGAACACTAAAAAATTCCCCCTCCCAGTGGAGCTCCCTCAGTAATTAATAGGTATTAAATCGTTGATAGAAAATGACATCCTGCTCTGTACTGTACTTCAAATCTGCTCCTGGAACTGATTGGTAAGCTTATTTTCCTGATGACTTTGAATGCACATTCACAGCAGGAGGTGCCTTCACTGTCTTCCATTCTGTACGTGTTGACTTCCAAACCTAAGTGTCGCTGCAAAAGCCATCAATTCCTCTCTCACCAGCTCGTGTTTTTGGAATAGGAGGAGACTGTGTTTTGTTAGAGGTCGATGGCCTGTCACTTTTTTTTTTAATTTAAATTTTGTCTCTTCCGTTTTTTGTGGGTCTTTTTAGAGCGACATCTGCGTTTTATGAAGCTCTGAGCAGAGGCAGGATGTGTGAGTGTTAATGGCACTTGGCTTTCATAACAATGTCATTTACAACCCAGTTGCTCTCCCATAGACCCCTAAAGGAAAGGAGAGAAAATGGCATTCACTGCATATGCATGCGCTGCTAAGTAGAGAGCATACAACTTGTGTATATTTCTTTGTGCCTCGAGGCTTTTCATGCTTTAGAAAGTGCTTCAGGCTATAGAAAAAAGCCAAAGTGTTTAGAGGAAATTGCATTCATAACCAAGATCCTTGTAAATCTTTAATCAGCAGAGAAAAAGGATCTGCTTTGTCAAACACAATTTGGGGAGAAATTTCAGATTAACAAATTTAATGAAGTGATAAGTGTACAAGTTTGAAATTTACGTTACAACTTTCAAATTACATCCAAGGTTTCTCAGTTCCAGCAAGTACTAAAATATAGTTATAACAATTAAATGTAACATTGCTGCTGTGACTGAGATATTGGCATCTTTACTATCAGAGAGTAGGCATCAGAAAGGGGTCGAAATACAGTAAATGACAAAGCAGCTCTATAGGTTTAAAAAAAGAACATGGCATTGAAAATACCGCGGCAGTGGACAATCTAATCGAGTGTGTGGGTATGTTTTTTCTCTTTTCTCTCATTCATCGGCCTCCATTATGTTCCAGCTACCTGGTAAAGACTTTCGTAAAGACTTTTGATTACATTATTACATTCTGATTGGATCCCTTCTCTTTAAACAAAATCCCCAGCTTCGTGCCTTTTGTCTCCTTGATTGCTGCCAGTGCAGTCCCGCCTGGACCAATCAGCATTCATGCACATTTACATACATACAGCAGTGCACAATATATTCAATTGGTTCATTATTACTTTTCGTCCACATGAAATGATTTTAACTGCATGGAGGTTTTAAAGAAATCTGTATTTGTGCTGCAGTGTGGATAATGTGGACGATGGTATGTAATGATATTACATAAAGTTAATATTTTTCACACTGAAAGAATTCCTGGGGGCTGAGATGTTAACTTGTGTTGTAATTGTAGAGTATATAAAGGTGCATATTAGAATGACGTCCCTTGCATTTACTGGGGTAAATCTGTGTGTATGGGTCTGTGTGTGCATATAGACCATAGACTGTACAGACAGAAACCCACTGGTTTGTGGACTTTCATTTTGAAGCCTTGAGTTTGGCATTTTGGCTGCCACCATCTTGGATTTTTGGAGCTAGACATAGCCATATTTGGATAAGAGTTTGGAGATAAACCTAACGCTAGCAACTAATTTAGTGGGCACGGTTAATTTACATTCATTTGTTAATTTTCCATCACCGCTTTTCCTGTTAGGGGTTGTAATGGGGCTGGAGCCTATCCCAGTTAACACTGGGCAAAAGGTCGGGTACACCTTGGACAGGTCGCCAGACTATCACAGGGCTGACACATAGAGGCAGGCAATCATTCACGCTCAGAGTCACCAATTAACCTAACCTTTTTGGCCCGTCTTTGGATTGTGGGAGGAAGCTGGAGTACCCATGCTTCCGCACAGAGGGGCTCCCCCACCCCAAGGTTGGAACCAGGAACCCTTTTGCTGCGAGGTGACAATGCTAACACCATAATTTACAGCTATGGCTAACTGTGCTAATGCTAGTGCTACTGTTAATTTGTGCTTAAAACCATTAAATGAAATGTACTCACTGGAAAAACAGAACATTTGACTCCTTAGAGGCTCGT
The DNA here is from genome assembly GCF_011397635.1 of Epinephelus fuscoguttatus. Taxonomy (NCBI): domain Eukaryota; kingdom Metazoa; phylum Chordata; class Actinopteri; order Perciformes; family Serranidae; genus Epinephelus; species Epinephelus fuscoguttatus. The sequence goes on along the minus strand of NC_064760.1, from coordinate 16,854,836 downwards.
TTAGTACAACCGAATGCTGAGCAAGACTTTTTTAGGCAACCAAAACATTTCAGATAACTTTTATGAACTGACAACACACTGAAGTAGCAACAGCTACAGCTACACCAACACTCTTTGAATCTAAGGTTACACCATGGTTACGTAACCTAACCATGTCATGTCAACAGACAGCACCCGCCTGACACTCAAAGCAGCCACGACCTTAATTATGTATAACTTTAAGCCTTGATAACATTTAACTGGTGAGTTATGTAAAGATTTACGCCCCTGTACAGCTGTCATAAATGTTTGAATTAGCTACAGAGAGCATAACCAATTTTTGTACCAGACTGTAAACATGTTTATTTCTGCTGTAAAGTTGGGGCTCTGTGGGGATTGACTTGCTCTTGGAGCTAGCCTCAAGTGGCCTTTAGAGGAACTGCAGTTTTTGGCTTCATTTTTAATCTCTGAAGGTTGCCACTTGATGTAGACACGAACTTGATCAAAGGAAACTAATTCTGTGCCGCCTCTGTCTCACAGTGAAGCATTCATGTGATCGGTCACTCATGGTCTGTGTTCATTTTCAGCCTTGAGCATGATGATTCTTTCAGAGCTCCCATTTCTGGGTTCAAACAGCCCATGATACTCCACATTACTCACACAGCCAGTCATTTAGTCACCATGGTATCTGTCAGTCTCATCAGATTATACTTTATGAGAGACAGCACTGGCATATCTTGCCCCTGAAAAGCCTGTCTCCAATCTTTAAATATCGATCCCCGGGGTCTAAGCAGAGGTGCCTCTCATGAGTGCAGGAAAAGAAGGGAGAAAAACAGATCATTAGTGATTTTAATTAGGTGATCTGTCAAGCTGCGATTGCCAGATGTAAGCGTATGCATTTGGGTCGATGGCAATCCCTCTCACAATCCCCTCTTGTCACCTTGGGCCTCTGGAACGGAGGATGGCTCTTGCTAGGAGTGAAACAAGCAGTGGGGGAGCGCAGAAATGTGTCATTGCGCATCTGTGTGGCAGGTTCTTTCTCAAGATTGGAGCAGGTGGAAAACACAACAGCACAGTGGCATGGAGAGTTTGAAATTATGTTTTCTAGGGCTGAATAATTGTGAGAGTGTACTGTGCATCACTCTTTCCAGATATCTACCACAAAGCTCTTTCAGCAATTACAGTGTACGTATATGTGAACAAAAACACAGTGAAACACTCCTGTATTTTTCAACCTGGACACTATTTCCTCATGTTTTTGTTTCCAAGGGTGCTTTCAGACCTAGAGTTGTCTTGCTTTGGTCTGAATCAGGGACTAAATTTGTTCCAAAGTTGCATTATTGCCTAGAGTTGGTCGTGTTCTCACGGCAGCATTTACAAACGGACCAGGTCAAATTCCTTCTTGATTGGTCAGAATTTCCATGTGGGAAAAATCCAGGAAGTAAACAAAACGTTGAAGAAGAGTACACTTGCAAGATAAATGTGACACTTTCTAATGTCACAATGGAGGGACAACTACGCAGGTTGATTTTAGCGCTGCTCATCGTGGACTATATTGCTGTCATTGTTCATTTTAGTCAAACCATATAGTTTGAAAACGAGGCGTGGCTCCAACTAGAAAACAATGTTTTGATGCACTGGATGTGCTGAATGCGACTGTAGTTGCTTCGGATCAAGGTCGCACCAGAGATTGTTGTTTTTGGTGCGCACTCGAGTGTGATTGCTGTGTACACACCTGCCCAAATGAACCGCACTTAGGGGGCAAACGAACTTGAGTTTGACTGAACCGAACCAAACAGGGCAGGTGTGACAGCACCCCAGCTGACTAATGGAGACAACAATTTTTTAAACTGATCCAATATTGAGCGAGACCGCTGCAGCTGGCAGCAGCAAAACAGGTTGCAATGTAACCACTAAAAGTGCTTGTTTTTGCCACTGACAGCCTCAGATTATCATTCTAAGTGTCTGACAACATGATTGAAAGGATCCCTACAGAGAGAGACCTTTTTGTTAAAGAGTAAGACATTTTTTTGTTTAACAAGAAACAGCCCAACATTGCCATCTCCAAACTCACCGGACTCTATTTAGTAAATAGTAAATTTAGCGTGTACAGAGGCAGCGTATTTTCACATCTAACTGGGTGCATTAATGGTTTATTTCAACCAACCCAGAGCTGGTGATTGTTGGAACAGTGGAGAGACGAACCAAGACAGTCTCCTTAGTTTTACAGTCTGGTGTGTTTGGCACTTGCGATTTCGGGGCTGCTTCTGGTTAAACAAAAAATATCTTACTCTTAACAAAAAGGTCTACCTCTGTAGGAATATTTTCTTTAAGTTGTCGGACACTTAGAATAACAATCTGAGCCTGTCAGTGACAAAAATAAGCACTTTTAATGGACAAAAATTGGCAATGCGAAATTGCCCATTGACATTACATTACAGCCTGTTTCGTCTCACTCAGTGCTGGACCATCTTCGAAAACATGAACAAACAGTGTCCACATTGAAAAGTTTCTCTTTAATTAAAGGCATTTCAGTTTGAGTAAGAGAGCACAGCATTTTTTGTTGTTGTTATAACTATAGAAAAAAGCCCTTCCCCTCCAACACAACAAAGTATGAAAGAGTGCAGTTATACAGACTCAGGCAAATCCTTTTTTTTTCCACTTCAGCGTTAAACATCATTACATATTTATAACTCGGCGCCAGATGACAGAGACAGAGAGGAAGAGAGAGAAGAACCAGGCAACAACACCGCAACTTGTCTGCTGTCTCTCTCTGTGAGATATCTGATTGCACTGTTTAAACCTGCCTTTCATCCAGTGTTGCTACAGAAAACCCAATTATACAAGAGTTGCAAATGGACTTTTGATTTAACAGTACGTAATTTAATTGGCACATTAGAAGTGCCCTAAACATCCAGCTCTTGTTATCAGCGAACAGCGTTAACAGGGCTGCAGTCTTGAGCATATGCAGGAATGCATCGCAATGAAAGCAAATTATTCAGAAATGTGTAACTTAGTTTTAATTTAAACAAAATGCAGCATTGATTTTCATTTATTCATTCTATTATTTTGTGACAGCTCTGACATACAAATGAAGGCAACTCTGGAGAAAAGAGCAGCCTAAGATCTGTGTGCAAATGACTAGAAAAGTTGAAAATCCAGTTTTACAGACAAGTTTAATCATGTTTTCTCTTTCTCTTGTGTCTTCACAGACCCCAGCGAAGGCTTTCACTGCCAGGACGAGTGTCGCATCCTAGGCCACTCTGACCGCTGTTGGATGCCTCGTGTCCCCATCCCGGCGCGTGCCAAGTCACCCGAGCACGGCCGTAATGTCATCGCTTTGTCTATCGAGGCCACCACAGTGGACGTGCCCCACTACGAGGATGGCACCGCCAAGAGGACTTTTGCCACCTTCGGCAAGGATGGGCCTGAGGACGTGGAACGGGGAGAGTTAAAGGGAAAGCGGACTCAGGAGTCTCAGGTGTGTAGCCCCAAGGCCAATGGAGGGGCTGTCCGTGAAGCTGGCAACGGGCGCGAGGCAGCCAGCCCCATCACTTCCCCCGTGCACCTGAAGAGCCCAGTGTCCAAGCCGTCATCTGCCTACAACACTCTGAAATGCCGCGACGCAGAGCGAATCGCCAACCACAGCCTGCTGCGGCAGCCGGAGGGGAAGGACAGTGAGCCAGCTGTCAGGGAGATCAACACGCTTCTCCACGATGGCCGAGACAAGGAATCCCCCAGCAGCAAGCGCCTGAAGGACATTGTGCTTTAGCGAGCTTCTCATTGACACACACCGACATTCATGCACACATGCAGTGTAAAACTCACATATATGTACCCCGCAATAGCTGTGTGTACACAGAAGAACGTCAGGCTGTGGAAGTAGAGAGACACACCCATTTGCAGTATACGATATTGAAGAACCGGCTCGTGCTGAGGATGATGAACTGTAGTATGCTGCAGCTAGTTGTGTGCTCGAGCTGAGGTAGTGGATGTGGCTTTGTTGTAGTCGCAGTACTTTTTCCTTGTTTGCTTTTTGTTCAGTTTTCTTTCTATCGGTCTGCAACGAGTGGACAGGCAGGTTACTGTTGACTGCATGGACATGGCCAGTGGACCTCTCCAGCGCTTGCGCCAAAGCAGGACACTGCGTGTTTGGACACCTGAGGTGCCAATTCATTACGTACAGTTATGCCTTTTGAACTACTTTTGTATCACAAACTGATATTTGCCTTCTTTGGTTTTGCAGTTTGTTCTAGCTGCCAAAATCGCTCTTTGTTCCTTTGTATAGTGAGCTCCAATGTAATAAACGACATACACAGGATTCATCTTAAAAAATATTCTCAATTTACTCTTTCGACAGTTTTCAGTGCATTCAGGGGGAAGGGAAGCGAGCCCTCTCGGTCTCATTTGCCCCTTTCCCTGACTAATAAGAGAAACTTTCTCTGCGTATCCCTGAGGACATCCCAGTGTCATCAGACTGTGAGGTCTTTACAGTATTTATATTTTATCAAGGATGGAGCTAAATGAACTCTCGCTATCTGCCCAGCCGCTCTGAACACTGGAAGTGGGACAGACAGATCCTTGTGTTCAAATTGAGTTGTATGAAAAAAAAAAGACTTACTGCTTTTGAAATCTCCTGTGCCCAACCTTGATTGTAGCCAGTGGAGCACAAATTAGAACTTTGTGCTCTGGTCTTGTACTTTTTTTGACTTTTGACTATGGGGCTAGGATAGAAGGGATCGTCACTCATGTCTTGCTATGTGAAACTCTCTATAGGGTTTACTATTATCATTTTTAATAACCTGTTGTTATGTGACAATCCCTTTAATGTTTTGTTTCAAGAGAAAAAAACAAATAAACATTGGTGTTCAACTGAAGCTACAGTAGCGTTTGTTACACAAACACAAAAATAAAAAAAAACATATATGCCAAAATATATTTTATAAATAATTTAAAAATGTATAATGAGAATATTTAATGCTGTGTAGTTATTTTATGAGTAAGTTATACTTGAAATTAACTTGCTTTTGTTCATTTGTCCTTTGCTTTTTATATTGAATCTGATTTGTTTTTTTATTTTCAAAATGAACTTGGATTATTTTTTTGTTTACTGTGTGACCCCTGGCAACTGTTGCAGTCTACCTTGTTGTAAAGAGTTTCTTATTGGTCAGTTCTTGTGCCATCAAGTTTCTGTGTGGGCTACTAGAAAATGTAAAAAAGACAAAAAAAAAACAAACAAAAAAAGCGATATCAGCACCAACATTAGTGTGTCAGTTCAATGAGCTTAGAGTGAGATAGCAAAAGAAACCAAAAAAGATGCAAACAAAACCTTAAAAATTGCAGGATGTTGCTTAATCTTAGTATCTAAGGAGGAGAAAGAACGGCTCCCAGTGTTCTTCAAGCTGGTAACAGGATTCCACCTATAATGAGTCGCCTTTCCTATTGGGCCCAATTGAGTTTAAACAAGACTTTTTCAGCCTCAACTGAGGGCATTCGGACGCGCAGACTAGCTTTGCTCAGCACTGCTGTCATCCTGTGCCATCTGTGTTCAGTTGATCTCAAAGATAAAGTTGAGACCAGAGTGGTATAAACAGGGCTCTCCCCTCCTGCGAGCACCACACAACAGACTGGGTGGAATCATGTTTGAACGAACTAAGGTCTTGGAAGAACCGTGTTGCACATCAGCAATGTGGTTTTATGTTGCTTTGCAGTAAACTATGTACAATGTGGAAAAATATGAATGAAAATTGACAAATTGCATACAACAAACTAGGTCTTGTAGCTGAATGTTTTGCTGGTCTCACCTATGGCTTCTGGCAACATGAAAATCGGAATAATCACTGAATGTATACAGCAGCTTATAATTAAACTATTAAATGTTCTCTGCTTTGTTTCCTTGTCTTTACTCAACATGAGTCAACTTTAAAGTTCTGCTAATTTTTTTGGTGTGTGTGTAAACTATAATGACACTGGAGCTATTTCATTTTTCACTTTCTAAGTGTCGGGCTTCTGGGTGGGTGTTTCCCTTGGCAACGGTTGACTGAACTTGGATTATTTTTTCTGAGGGCCAGCACTGCTAGGAAACGTCAACTTCTATGGTGAGCTATTGACTGGAGCACTTTATAGCCCTGTTCAGCCTATAAAGATTTACAGTGTCTTTTCTCCTTTTGTCATTGAGCTAATACAGCATTGGTTATGCACCATAAGCAACTATCAGCATTTGTTAATAACCCTTATACTGTTAAGTTTGTTTTTTACTTTGAAAGTGAGAGTTAGCGAGCTAGGCTAAATTTTCCTGGGCCCAGACCTTTGAATTCGTCCATTCCACTGAGTTCGAGTTGACTGATTGTGGTCTTGTATTGTGACATGAAACAGTGTTTTCCTGGTTAAAATAAAAAACAACCAATGAGCACGATGGGGGGACTAATGTTTAACAAGTCAGCACTACAGGTGGGACTAACGCCATTGTCAAGCTGCTGTCAGGCTTTGTTTAGCAGTACGCTGGAACCAATGAGGATCAATAACAATGGTGAGCGAGATAGCATAGATAGAGGCCGCTATCAAGGCTATTCTTAGTTGACATGTCTTCTCAATATCTCCTGATGTCATTGTTTGTTTTGCTCCACTCTTAAAACCTAGGCTCACAGGTATGTTGGCATGACAACGCATCTGGGTCTAATCCATTTCATTGTGCCAGTGCACCACATGTAATGGCGAGGGCCGGGAAAGCTGTTTAAACGGAGTGTAATCTGTTACCCAGCAACAGCAACCACATAACTGTTAGCTAACTTAACAAACAATAACGACCTACAGGGCAAAAGCCATGGTAGTTTTGTTAGTTGACATGCATCACAATATGATTTTATGCAAGCCTGAATGACATTTATCAGTTCTCAGTCTTGTTAATCTCCCTTCAATCAGTCAATCAATTTTCCCTTGACTTGTTTGTGTTCGTATAGGCCATGTGGCCCTGGCGACGTAAACGGCGCTCTTGTTGCTGTAATTTAGTGGTAGATGTGGTATAGGTCTGCCTGCTACGATAACTGTCAAAGGGTCTGCAGACTCTGCCTACTCAGGCTTACACTGGCGTAGTAATGGTGTGGACCCACAGTGGTCTTAAAATGATGTTAGGTTCAGGTGAATATGTGGGTAACTCGTTAGGGAAAATCAAATCGCACTTCCCCACGGAAATCAGTTAGAGTGGACACAATGTCAGACTTAAGATGGAAATGGAGTGTAATGAGTTGACAACTATATCAGGCAAAGGCTAACCAGCGTCCACTGGGGAAAATGGGGGCTAGCTACCCAAGCTAATAACATTAAAAAATTAGTCACAACTTTGTTTTCATGTGATTTCAGCATGGTAAGTCATTGGCCACTCAGTGTTGTGCTTCTCCCCACATGATACAAAGGACAGGGCTAGCTAGCATTAGCTGTCTTTCTCCTGCTATTTTGCAGTAGGTATAACTGTAGCTGGAGGAGCTATATGTGACCCGCCCTCTGGCAACATGACTATTGTGGGCGAGTCAAGGAGAATAGGGGACTCATACCCCTATGCTCCTTGGCCTGGAAGCAGAAATCCCAACTAAATTGCTCGGTTAGCAGTTAGCTTGCTATGAAGTGCTACGTCAAAAGAGAGGTGGGTAAGGTTGGGGTAAGGGTAATGGGGAGGCTATAGCTCAGTAATTATGCTAATGCTAAGTTAGCGTGTAGCTAACATTAGCTACAAAGTATTACATTAACAGAGAGACCGTTAAGGATAAGATAACTTACAAAGTGAATCATGTCTTCATTTGAATTATAAAGTGGATTATTGCTCCATTTGTTTTCACTGATTCAGAGTGTAGCATTGTAGCTCGGTTCAGATAGCCTTTATGTTGGTGGGTTTGTCTTGTACTGGTGGTGGGTGTGGTTTGTAGGGGTGTGTCATATACACTACAATCAGAATGTGTCTGCAGCTGAACATGTCCCCTCTTTTGCTATTTTCAGTTTCTGTTAGGTAGTGTCGGCCTCTGGCTGGGTGTTTGCCTTGGCTGAACTTGGATTATTTTTCTCTGAGGGCCAACACTCCTGGGAGACAAGCCAACAACTACCACGGTGAGCTACAGCACTTCACAGACCTAGACAGCCTACAAACATTTACATGTTTTTCTCAGATAACCGAGCATTGGTTTGCAACGTTGGACATTTTGGTTCGTAACATTCAGCATATGTTAGGAACGACAGTACTTTGAAGTTTTTAGGCCTATTTCCATTTTAAAACTGGAAGATAGCAAGTTATGCTAACTACCTTCCATTAGGAAAATGGAAGCTTGTTAGCATAGTTACTATCTTTTTGTTTATGTCATTCATTTGTATATTTCAGTATGTTTATTCATTTGCAGCTCAGTGTTGTGTTGTCCCTCATTATAGGCTTACAAAGGACGGGGCTAGCTGGCTTTAGCTGTCTTTCTTCTGTCCTGGAGTGGTAATGGCAAATGACCAGACTGCCAAAGCTCAGACACCCAATTATAAGGGGATTCTTGGGTCCACAATGACTGACCTGACCTGACATGACTCTACCCAGGACATTTGTTCCAAAATTTAATCGGACCTGGTCATTTTTAAAAATATATACACAAAACATAACAGTCTGCCACATGTAATACACTCAGCACTTAATTTCTTGTCGTGTTTGTCCACAATTTGTAAGAAACAGGCCCAGACAGAAGAGGTGCAACTAGATCTGGCCCATTGAAATTCATTGTTTAACTTCTTTCACTCTTGTAATCTGATCCTAAGTCAGCCTAAGAATTCTCAGTAGGCGCTCCAGCCAGTGTGCTACAGAGTGATGTTCATTTACTGGAGGCCGATTTTTGGAGACTATGGCGGGGCAGGCCACTATGGTCTCATCAATGTATGGGAAACACTGACCAGTGCTTTTGCATTTTCTCTCATGATCATCGCTAATCACGGGCCCTCTTGGATCCACTTAGGTATTACATGTAATGATAAACAGACCCAGGACCTGTGAAAATAGAATGGGACCTAATCCACACCTAACTGAACATAATAAAACGTGTACCCAAACCCATACAGGTCTTGGGTCGAATCTCAGGTCCTAGGGTTCAGGTAGACCCATAAAGACCTCTAAGTCTGCACCAGGAAAAGTAGTTGCTGCCCTGGTAGCGAATAATGGGGATCCAAGGTAACGAATTAAATTAACAAATAATAAGTAGTCAAGTAGCCTCCGCAATCTAATCACGCCCCCAAATACCTAATATATGGACTCATGGAGTAAACTTTCTTAAGTATAGAAGTTAGGAAGTGCTAACAATGCCTGTACAGCCCATGGTTGTATAAACTATTGGAAATTAAGTCATTTGACAAACTTTTTTTTATTTGACTTTAATATGTGAGTTTGATATGCTTTGCAAGTATCTTTAATTAACTTGAATAATCTGTAAACCAGAGATGGAGGTGAGTTTGTGCTGTAACAGTATGCATCACGTTTTCCATTTCGAGCTAGATTTGGGTCTGCCATAACACATTTACAATCAGTAATATGATGTGAGAGTCTGAGAACTGTTGTTGAAAACAGCATGATAACACATGGAGTGATGTCTATTCTATTTGTCATGATAAAATGGAAATTAACAGTTTGAGTCGAGGCTGGCTCCAACTCTGCATTAATATTCCATGCATTCACTGTTGCTCTTTCCCATTATTTCCAAAGCAGACCTTTGGGAATGGTCCAACAAGTGGGGTGAGCGAGCGCTAGTGTCTATTTCTGATGGTAGTGCTCTTTTCATTTGCTAGAGTGGGTAACACATGCCATTTTTGAGACATCTAACATCTCCAAATGTCTCTGAAAACACTACAACACAGACGCTGATCAGGACCGTGTAGCCTGTCATTGAGACTCACATTGGGCTGGTGGTTAATGTGCTTTCACAGCCAACAGAATGATGTCATTACACCAGATCTCGCTTGAAATATTGATTTATTAGTTGACTTTGAGTGGAAGGGTCTAAAAGCTACGAAATAAGTTGAAAGGCAACACAGGCTCTGATTCTTCCTCTGCTAGTCTGCAATTTCTATGACATTTTCACTCAATAAAAGCTCCACTTTTCACCTCTCTCATCCATGGCAGATCTTGCTCTTGAGTAAGTTTGTATGGATTGATGAGGAGGCACAGAGAGGAGATGTCGAACAGGACACATTCCAGCGCTGTAGACAGAGAAAAGGGGAAACGAGCGAGGCGGCTGGGGGGTGGGTGGTGGGGCACAGCTGCCCTCTATGATAAGAAAAGGAGGTTGGCTTCATTTCTATAATTAATTTGCCATTCCCTCTATACCCTCTGGTGGAGCCAACATGAAAGCTGGTCTGAAAGCGCACTTGCTAACACATCCATTAGTCTATAAGGAGGATCTTGTTTCTTCCAGCTAAGTTCTCTTCTCATGGGCAATACCACTATTCTGCCCCTCTCATGTGAGCAACTCGCCCCCTTTCAGTCGTGTTGGGTCTCCATAACAAACTGAGCTGAAGGTGCCGCCTCTAACTGAAGGGCAAAACATGCATTTTTAAAGACTCGTAATCATTAACCTGAAAAAGTGACTTAGTAGCACAGTGTTGTTGTAATTCTTTCACACCTATAAGTTAAAAAAACTTCTGTATCAACAGTACACCCCCCCTCAGGTCAAAGCTTATTTGCAATGCAGCAACCGTATTTGTAAATCCCCAAAATGGTGCTTGTCCACGCATATTTAATTACTCCTGATTCATGGTGGTCATGGAGAATATTCTCCATTACAGGCGAGATTTATATCAAAGGTTACCAGGACACACATCCTATTAACATCCTATTAATGTTTCAATTATCATTTTGCAAAATGGCGAGAGGGGGAATCAGAGAACAATTAACATGATTTATTTCTGACGCAGACATGCACTGAGAAGGAGTGGGAGGAGGGCCCGCAGCCTCGCATTCCTTCAATACAAAACAGTTTGTCGGCAGTTCTTTAGAGTGAGACCCCCCCTCCCATGACCAACCCCCCAATCAGCCGCACTGATCTCTGTCACTCCAGTGACCTCATTCTATCAAAAGGGTTTGCAGCTGCTCCCGCCTCATTATGACCAACTCCTTTTCACTAACCTCTGGTGCAGGTTCACCGGGATATTAGATGACAGCCAACAACGTTTCTGATGCAGTGAAGTAACATAAAAGTCCTGCTGTTTTGCTGCGATCTTTGAACATCAGAAGTTGAACCATTAGAGGACGATAAAATAATGTGGTCTGTAGCTACAGAAAAACAGGCTGATTCAGTTTTATCTGTTATTTGATGTGGCTGGGAAGTCCGACGGCACCATATGAGATTGTTTATTTCAATGACTGCGCCCTCAAATACAGTATCTACACATAATGATTTTCTCTCCCTGGTTCACTGCAGTTTGCCAAATTCATTTTATTTCAAGCATGCAAATGAGACACTGACTCTGAGCACTTTAGGCTCACATCTCTTCTCTAATTTTCTTCTGCTGAAAAGCAGGTGAAGTGGTCAAGACTTCAGTGTCACAAGGTGCAGAAGCTCGGTCTAATATGAAGAAAAGTTTCTACTTTGACAGCTATTCTTTCTTTAACTCAGACTTTGAAATGTAAAACTACTGAGTCTATCTTCAAATGAATGTGCTATTAATATTTAGTGTCTTAGAAATTACATTTATGTGTCATTTAACTGCTTTCTTAATCACGTTGTTGTGGCAACATAATTGCTGCCTGGATTATGTTCAGAGATGTTCTAGAAAAACTACATCCCTGTACTGCGTAGGCTTTGGGGGAGGTGGTTGGGGAGGATGGCAGGCGTCCAAAGTTTAGGACTTTGACACCATGGGCAGATTATAAGACAATGGGCCCCTGGGTACACATAGGCAAAAGGCCCTATCACCTCTCCTACAAAGGAGCAAGACACACAGACGTGGTGTTTAGCTTCGTTTTTGTGTGTCTTTTGTTGTCATGCGTCTTTTTGTGGTTTTGTGTCTCTGTGGTAGATTTGTGTGTCTTTGTGATAGTTTTACATCTATTTATAATCATTTTCCAACCCTTTGAGGTAATGTCATGTCTCCTTGTGGTAGTTTTGAGTCTATTTGTAGTGAATTTTGTGACTCTGGGGTAATTTTGTATTTCGTTGTGGTAGTTTTGTGTCTATTCGTAGTTATTTTCTGATCCTTTGGGGTAATTTTGTGTCTCCTTGTGGTAGTTCTGTGTCTCCTTGTGGTGGTTTTGAGCCTATTTGTAGTCATTTTCCAATCCTTTGGGGTAATTTTGTGTCTTCTTGTGGTAGTTTTGACTCTATTTGTAGTCATTTTCTGATCCTTTGGGGTAATTTTGTGTCTCCATTGGTAATTTTGTGTCTCCTTGTGCTAGTTTTATATCTATTTGTAGTCATTTTCTGATCCTTTGGGGTAATTTTGTGTCTCCATTGGTAGTTGTGTGTCTATTTGTCGTCATTTTCTGACTCTGTAGGGTCCCAGATACATTCATTAGCAACATTTCCTCTTTATGTTGGTAGAAGATGTCATTTGCTCAGCATTATGTTCCCCTCATAATGTTTTTGCTGCTTCAAATTAGTTGTATGTACATGTAATTTCAGTGAGACAGGGCTGATATTTTTTACACTCTCCCTGGATGAGTTGCTAAACAGATAATGGTTTGTTCCACAGATCCACACCTTTAAGCAAAACGATTATCGTCACTGCTGGAGAGAAATGAAATGGGCCCAGAGCTGGGTCAAGCTCGCCCTGTATGTGTCCTCACACCACATCTGCCCAGCTCTCAGTCTGGGCCTGGACGGAGATTTGAGGCCCTCTGTGAATGCTGGCTTGCACTGCACTGTGGATGACAAGTTCAGACTGTGCCACTGTTGCACGTTTGCTGCAGTCACAGTCATTTGAAGGTGGCAAGCTCTAAGAATGAGATATTAGCTCAGAGACTGTGGTGTGAAGGCAGAGAAAGTTTGTAGAAATTATGAAGACTCTCAGGGACGTATATTTCCTGGCCAAAAGGCAAGGCTATCCAAACAAGAAGAATAACCTTTTGTTATAGCTTTATATTGTATTGAAGAGGTTAGTCTTTGTCACAGTGAGAAGTGGGCTGGTCATTGCTATCAGTAAGAAGACTGATTACCCTCTCCATCTCCCCACCACAACTAAATATCTAATAGGCCTGGCCAGTGGCCACTTGCTTTTGTGGTAGTCACAATGGAACTTTGATCGCCACTAAAATGACCAGCTCAAACAATAGTCTACATTCAGTGAACACTGAGCCCTCAGTGAGATGGGGAGCAGCCGCATTCCCCCAGCAAGCTTTAATTGGAAGTGATGCTAGACAGATCATATCATAACCATTAGTGATGCCCTGATAAGACTGACCTGGGAGCTGCTCTGTGAAGCTTCTTTGTCGGAGAAAGGTCCGATGAGCCCCAGGACCCCTCAGCCTGCCATCTCCAGACGCAATCACAGGCTGACCTCAGCCACCTCTCTCAGCCCTTAATGCCCAGGATGCTGGCTCTGGGGCTGTGGAACAGGGGCAGTTGACCTCCCCCTCTCTAGAGGATAAAAACACTGATAGCAGGGACTAGAAATTAAAGACGGTGGCCTTTGAAAGCCTCCATTATTGTCAGCCGGAGCACAGCAATGAATCTCACCAGCCCTCTCCATGGACATGCATTATCGGAGGGGTGATTATTTGACCTAAACTCCCTGCTTGGCAATGATTTATTTTACTCGGGCACAGGTATGTTTCCTGACCTTTCTGCCCTGTTGGAGGGCAGCAGAGTGACAGAAAACAGCAGGATTGTGCTGAACTTTGGTAGTATCAATGTTTCAAAACGTTTTTAGGAAACATTTCTTGAGTCCATCTCAAATCTGTATTTCTGACTCTGTGGAATGAAGCTTTTTACAGAATATACAGGGGACTAAAAAGATTGGATCAATTGTTCCACTGCTACGGTGAATTCAGAAAGATGGATTGCAGTCCAAAGTGAGACCAAAATGTGCTGCGAAAAGCTAAAACCAAAAGAGCACGTCACTTCAGATGTCATATTCTCATGGTTATTGAGGTATGCTCGCAGACAAGAGAGTAGATTTCAGAAACATGCAATATCTTCAAAACCTTTGCAGGAGTGAGAGGTCTTTGTTTTCTGAAGCGTTTCTGGTTGTTGTTCTGTTTCTTGTGATCTGTTGACATTAAACTTACATGTAGTTTGAAGAGTTTTTAGACAAAATTCAAACTGAGCCAAAGTGTTTTCCACCACAGCATCACCTTTTTTCTTTGCATCAGCGTGACTCATACTCTAACTCAATCCAACCAGCTGTATTGATCATCTACTATGCATTTGATGACATATTGATTTTAACTTCTTTGTTCCTCTGCTTCTATATAACATAATGTTTTTAAGCAAGCTGTAGCAGTTTACACGGTTCAGTGCTCGTTTCTTGGCCCTTGGTTTTCATGTGGAGTGCCGCGGGGAAATAATGCTTCCATTGTGAGCAGGTAAAGAAGAAGACAACAGTGAAAATAAGCGTCTTGGTAGGCAGGCCTGTATAGCTCAATACTCTGCAAGCACTGAGCTAATGGTGAATGAAGATGAGTGCTTTAGAGCCATCGCACGCCAGTTTTTGCACTGTGTCCGACACTGTTGGCTGTAGTTGGCCCTCATCAGCAGTCATTGGGCCAATGTAACATGTTGAATTGAACTGTCAGTGGAGGCAGTCAATGAGAGAGAGCTGTCTGACTGCCTAGTAAACCAGTGATTTCCCCCCATTCAGTGCCTTTTTTCCTTATTACTGCATCTGCCTTTTCTTTTCTTCCTCTGCAAGCAAAAGACCGCTGGCTGGCAACGCCATTTGTGACTATTAAGCTGACAGTTTAGCTGACAATGGTTTCTTGAGCACACTGATTAAATGATCAAAGTGGAGTAGTAGGTTAATTTGTTTAGTTAGTCTTCCCAATATGAGTTTTAAATTATGAATAGAGACTACTGAACAGACACTGTATTTTCTCACCCAGGAGCAGAAGGGTAAAGCAGTGGTTGGAGTGGAGGAGGCTGTGGCCAAAGGCATTATATTTTCAGGTTGTCCATCAGTCCTTCTGTTGCTCCCGTTCGTCCATCCATCTGTCCCAATTGTGAATGCAGTATCTCAAAAATGCTACGAGGGATCTTCTTCAAATTTGGCACAAACGTCCACTTGGACTCAACGATGTACTGCTTAGAATTTGGTGGTAAAAGGTTACTGTGACCTCACAGGGGTTGAAAAAAGATACACATTCCTTCTCTGTTCCAAAACCAAAATCAAACCCTGAAAAGTGTAGGGTTAGCTAGCTAGCTACTGAAGATATAGCCTACTGAATGTATACACATGCTGCTTTTGCTTTTTAATGATTATAACAGTGAAACAAAGACCGACCCTGCTGTACAGGAACCAGTGAAGGGAAGCAGGGAAACTTTGCTGATATTCAACCAGCTGTGTAGCATCACACTGTGCACAGATGCATGTTGTTTGACTTCCCCTGAAGATCCCTGCTCGTCTGGCAGTGGAGGTCCAGGTGCTGGCAGCAGCACAGGGGCGAAGCCAAACACTGCTCATCTGCACACACTGTGATGCTACACAGCTGGTTCAATATTCAGCAGTGATGTGGTGGGTCACTTTTACACTGTGATCTGTAGCCTATAGTTCGGCTTTAGCTTCTAACTATCTTTGTGTTTTTTAACCTGTTGTTGCTGCTGAGTCAGTTTGACATCCTGGATATATCCTTCAAACACAGACTGTAGACCCCTCTGTGGTGACACTAATCTTGGGTGTCCATCCAAAACATCTAAGATTTGTGTATTCAGGTTTAACCAAAACATACACTTAAAGAAGAATTTCACTGCTGGAAGGATGGTCTATTCACCAAACTGGGCTGTCTATGCAGTAGGAAGATGCAAATACTTTTGAAAATAGTGCTAAATTACCAAAGAAAACAGAGAGAAGGGGCTCTAACATTTGCTTTTGCTTCAGGAGATAGAAAACTTAACTACATTGATTCCACAGGAATCAATATCGCGGCTGGCTGGCAAAAAACAATCTTGAATCACAGTTAAATGGTAAGTTAAGATATGTTTCTGAAACATTTTAGGTGAGAAATAGACACAGTAACTGAATCTTGGTTCATATTTGATCAACACTGCTTAGTTTCACTGTTTGATCTCAGTGTTTTCAGCCTCTGTTCGCACAATACAGGAAACATGTGGCACCTACTTCTTGTTTACAAATGCTCATCTTACAGCCAAACAGTGCACTAAAACATGTTTGTGAAGACATTTTCGGGCAGAAATGGGCAGTGCAGTAACAGAATAGTGGTTTATTTGATCAGCACTGCTTTGTTTAACAGTCGTACACTAAAATGTCTGTGCTGTTGTTCAAAGAATCAGAGCTATCTGGACCTGCTAAGCATGGAACGTGCCTCCAACTTGCTCTTTGACAATGACACGAACACTCAAGGACACTGGGACATTGCACGGACATTAATGGAAAAAGATCAGCACTATACCAGTATGCTTTTGTAAAGTCGTCTATATTGTCCTGCAACCTATGTTTGTATGTATGTTGAGGGCGAGTGGTGTCTGGGTGTGTGTATGAGTGTGTCTGTCTGGGTGTGCTGTGTAGTGTGTGTGCATTGGTGAGAGGTATGGTTGGATATGTACATTGCAGTGCTATGCAGCAAACTTGTCATTCCTTTTGCCTTGTTTTATTATGATGTTGAAAAATCAATAAAAAAAAAAAAAAGGAAAAAAAAAAGAATCAGAGCGTTTTATTTCTACAGATACCTCTCTCAGTGGTAGCTTATCAGCTCTGAACTGTAGTAGGGAACATGCTGGCTTATTTGCATTAATTCAGCTTGGCTCATTATTAGCTAGAAGGAAGCTAGAAGGAAGGATAGCGAGATGTTCGGATGCCACAAAACAATAAACATGGCCTTCTCATGAGGTCTAACAGTAGCCCTGAGCTTATCTGGACACTTAATTCTACTGCTGTCTTCACTTGTTGCCGCCTGCGTCTTCACCGTGACACACCCGAGAGAGAGCTGCCTCCCCACCACAAACAACGAAGCACACGTCACACACTCACAGGTTAACCACAAGGCCACCGTCCTTACAGGGGAAAAGGATGAGCCGGTAACAACATGAAATAACGAACCATTAAGTTAATCACACATTCACTTTGCTTTGTGCTCTGCTTCTCCGGAAGTGTGGTGTCCTAAATTTCGGAATGGTCCAGCTTGTGCCAGAGTGCACTCCAGCACTCATAGTGAGTATTGCCTGACGCACCCTTTGTGTCCATGGTGGCGGGCATACAAAAATAGGGAAGTACAATCTGTAGTTTGAGCAACAGCCATAAAACCAGCGAAAGTTTGCTGCATAACGGGTGTGGCTTTGAGGTAGAGAGGGTCATCCATTAATCGGAAGATCGGCTGTTTGACTCCCGGCTCCTCCAGTCCGCATGTTGAAGTAACCTCAGGCAAGATACTGAACCCAAAATTGCTCCTGGTGGCTGCTCTATCAGTGTGTGAGTGTGTGTGAATGGTTGAGTAGCAGGTGGCACCATGTATGGTAGCCTCGGCCATCAGTGTGTGACTGTGTGTGTGTGAATGGGTGAATGTGACATGTATTGTCAAAGCGCTTTTAGTGGTCGGAAGACCAGAAAATCGCCATACAAGTGCAGTCCATTTGAGCTGCGAGGTCAGGAAGTAGGGAGATCTGGGCGCTGGTAAGATGGAGGGAAGTTTAACACAGTTCCTTTACACATACTACCTGCACTGTTATGATATAAAGCTGGTTGAAAGTTGGCAAAGTGTCCCTTTAATACCGTTTCATGAATTCCTTTAAAGTCAGACTCCATGTCTGCAGCTTGACTGGTTGGTGGAGGCCTACAGCTGTGAGGTGGTGATGCCAGTTTTCTCTAAAGACTGATCAGTTGCAACTGAGTCGACCATGAGGCGACAGAGAGTCCATCTCTGTCCACATTTGCTCTTTCAGGTCAGCTGTCAGGTGGATCACAGCTCCTAGTTAGATAATACTATGTCATGTTTAAGCAGCTCGGATGTGGTAGGTGGGGACAGCAACCGTCTGAACATAAATTTCAACTATGGTGGCTGTCAAGGTCTACCACAGAAAATGTCTGTGAATGAACAAACACAAATATAAGATATGGCTACATTTCTCAGCTTTTATTCCTTCCCACAACACAAGACACTTCAGCTACATAACGGAGAATAAAAATGTGTCTGTCAGTGATAAAAAAAAAAGCGTCATAAAACATATGGCAAAACAGTTATTGCTTTCTCTCCTGTGACCTTGCTTACCTGTTAAGAAAGATTGTTTTTATTTTCAGCTTCAGCACTACTGCTTCATTCGGCTGATACACTATTGACAATTACAGTGTTGAGTTTCACATTGCACTGTAGCCCTGCGTACAACCAGTTACCTATTTTGATCTACTATGGGGCTGAAAGACATTTGTACAAAAGGCATATGGTGCTTAAAGGAAGATATATTTTACCGCTGGCAGCACAAACAAAGTGATTTAAACAGTGGAAAGATAAAAGGCTGGCAGCTGGAATATAAAAAACACTTGTTTTGTCCTGCATGTCACCTAATTAATTTCCCTGTGATGTGCCATTGTGACAGAACAAGGCTGTTTTTTTCTGAGCTGCAGTAGAGAACAAAAATGAATAACGTCTGATCCAAAAAATATTGGTTATTAACTATTATAAATTATTCATTATTGTTTTTATCATTAAAACAAAAATTTTGCTTTGAAGTAGATATATTGGCCTTGTGTCATTCATCTGTGACCAACAGAAGCAAGCATCATTTCAAGTAACTCTATAGATCAAAATATGGTATTTATTTCGAAGGAATCTGAATTGTTACACAGTATGGGGCTTTAATCATGAGGAGTTTTTAACATGCTGTAGTGGCTGTAATTGTATTGCGACAGCAGCTGTTGTAGTGAAACATGTGATATGCTTTGTGAACGTTTTGAACATACATTCTATTAAGAGCATTGCCTAATTATGTTGATAAAAAAAATGTAATTTGAACAGCACTATAAACAGGGGCCAACAAGGGCAGACGTGTCACAATAGCCTGAAACATTTCCATGAGGAGAAACGTGCTACAGCTTTAGAAACAATGCCGATTCAAAAAACGGCCATCCATCCATCCATCCATCCATCCATCCATCCATCCATCCACTTATCCGAGGACGGGTCACAGGGGCAGCAGGCCAAGCAAAGCACCCCAGACCTCCCTCTCCCCAGCAGCTCCTCCTGGGGGACCCCAAAGAGTTCCCAGGCCAGATGAGATATGTAATCCCTCCAGCGTGTTAAGGGCAGTGGCCTTGTATGTAACCTGTGAGGGTGTTCCTCGTGGTGTATGGAGGGAAACAATATGGCGACGGGCTGATAACAAACAATCTTGAATTACAGTTAAACAGTAAGTTCAAATATGTTTCTGAAAACATTTTAGGTGAGAAAAAGGTAACAAAACAAAATCTTGGTTCCTATTTGATCAGTGCTGCATAGTTTTACCATTTGACCTAAGATTTTTCACCCTCCATTTTTACAATATAAGAAATAGTATGGCGTGGGCTTCTTGCTCACAAATTCTGGTATTACAGCCAAACAGTACACTGAAAATGTTTCTGAAGACATTTGAGTCAAGAAAAAGGCAATACAGTAACAGAATCTTGGTTTATATTTGATTAAAACTGCCTGGGTTTTATGCTTTGATCAGAATTTGGTCTAGGTTTGAGAGAGGGATGGAATTCTCTCTCAATCCGCTTCTGTACTCTTTGTGTCCGTGGTGGCAGGCATATGAAAATGCGGAAGTACAGTTTATAATTCATGCAGCAGCCCTAGAGCCAGCAAAAAGATTTGAGCTGAGAGATGCAGGGAAATCTGGGCACTGATAAGAATGAGGAAGAGAAGTTTACTACAGCTCATTTACACATACTATCTTCATTATTTTGATATAAACCTTGTTGAGAATTGGTAAAGTACACCTTTAATGTATTTGTTTTGGCTTTCTGCACATTTTTTATTTGCAGCACATTTCTGTTGTTGTCTTTGGTCTGAATTTAAGTTTCTGAAGCGACAGCTCATTTCTCCTAATGACAATGTTTCGGGTCGCTGTTGCACATTTGCCCTCGTCGGCCACCGTAATTACGTTTCTTTAAGAACACATTTTCTGTCACAAATTGGTAGTAGCCTATATAAACGTATTTTCTAGTGGAAAGCTTGAGAGATCATTAAAAGTTCAATTTTACTCAGAAAACAGATTTGAAAAGTTTCACCTAGTTAAACCCTTCAGTGAGTTTATTCTGAAGCCCATTTCAACACATCAGTTGTGCATCAGCTTCAAAACAACCAGTTTGATCTCACTATCAGTGGCAACCTGATCAAATGTTGTTTTTTTCCCGTCTAACAAACAGCCAATTGAGTGTTAGTGTACAAAGATGCAGATGTCAGGGAGCATCATCTGTTTATGTATCTTTTCAGTATGCATTTGTGGCAAGACCAGTTGAACTGCGAGAGGCAGATCTGGAGAATTAGCACCAACAACGCCACCTTAGGACTTGCACCTAAAGAATCTACTTTCCGCTTTAATTTCTCAGAGGGTTTCCCAAAAAAAAAATCACCCATACACAGGTACGTTACACAAATGAATACAGGTACGATGTAAGAAGTTTAACAAATTTTATTACTCACAATAAAATAATTTCTTTATTAAGTTATTTCTCTTTAAAAAAAAAAAAGTTATATAGTTCTTTTTTATTTCCAAAGGGTACAATATTAATCTGTATCAGTGACTCAAAAGTTAAGTCAGAAAGAGAGTTAACGACTTTCGCTGTTTTTGAGGTCAACTGCGCAAAGAAAAAAAGAAAAGAAACCAAACAAAATACATACAAAACAACTGCAAACTCAAATCAAAACAAAAAAAAAACAAAAACAAACATGCTGCATGCATAAACTTAGCAGGTCCTCAATGCTTTGTTAACTTCCCACCCCCCACTAAGGAGTCACGGTCCGAGGTCAGTCTTGAAGTACAATACACTACTTTAAAAAAAAGGGCGTCTAAACGACGAAGGCAGAGCGGCAGAGCGGCTGTCTAAGTGAGCCAGGCAAAACAAAAAGAAAACAAACTACGGAGGTAAGAGGCAAGGCAGGGCAAAACAGCAGCCTAACGCCAGGCAAACTTGGAGACACAGAGTGAGCGTTAATAACCAATACAGAAGCTACCTAAGCACTAGCAAACAAAATAACATTGAGCTTGTGGCATTGTTTACCTGCGTGGTCAGCTGTAGCTTGCACAAATCAATAATCTAGCTGTCGGAAGCTAATGGCGGCAGCGGCGGCTAACCGGAAGGGGACACACACACACCTCGGCTCAACACGCCAGCCTACAACAGAGAACTGTCAACATGGCACCTTATAACATCTTCACAGCATCATAAGACTGTGCTACACATACCTGGAGAACAAACACACGGCACCTACTACGCCGGGAAACCACGGCTTGGCGGAGCTGCACACCGGCCAGCACTTGCTTCAGCAGGGGAGAAAGGGCGACTAGCGGACAGCAGGGGGGTATATGAACAGGTCCGCATTAACAGCCAATAACGCGGCAGCACTACAGGTGCCGGTAAGGGGCGTGACACACACCTGCCGCGATCGCCATGCCTGCTGCAACATAAACAGACTGAGGGACACAATAAAAAAAAATACAATATATACACACTGTAAATAAGCACCCGGTTACACATTGATGCATTAATATGCATATACATGAACTTACACAAAGTAATTAAGATCATTAAATGCAGATAAAATGTTAATGTATTTACATATGCATGATATTTACAACAGCCTGCTAAATAAGTGCTTTTGTACTCCTTATAAGTGGCAGTGACAAAAAGAAGGTTGAACAGATTTCACTATTCTGCAGAGAAGAATGAGAGATTACTCAGAGAGCTGAAATTGGAACGGTGTGTAGAGTGCGCACTCCTTATTGTTCTCTATGTTATTTAAATCTCTGAACAAAAGTGAATGGATCGCCTGGAGCTTTGACTACAGGTGTGTGTAGCTCCTAGTGCAGCTGGTGGAAGGAATTGGACATGGTTTTTGTTGAGGCTAAGTTGTAGAAATTGTTGGAGACAGATTCCTCCACAATACAAAAGGCAGAACATGAAATAGTGTCTGGAATAAAGCGTCGGAATAGAAAGAGTGCGCTCTGGCCGCGGTGGCGAGTAGCTGCAGCATCACAAATACATCTTCACAGATTTCTTGTGGGTGGTTTATGTAATTTGTTACTCGACACTGGAATAGTCAGCACAGCGGTGTATATATCTCCATGCTGGGAGTATTGTATCGTTAAAATCCCCCAGTTCAGCATACAATAGCTGAAGATTTGCCAACACTTGTGACCGCGCTTTTTGATTTACCACGCCTGCAAGGCCTCTCCTGTGCATTTTGTGCTGATCATATTTTTGTTGTCAAATGCCATTCTTACTGTTCCCAGTGGTTTCATTCAACAGTGCAAACTTCAGATCTGGTGATTGAATTCAAATTGATGTGTAAAATTATTTTTTTTCCTGTTTGGAAAGTCGTACTCTGCCTCACCTAGCTGCTGCAGCTCATTCCAGCAATGTAATGCTTTTAGAAGTCATAGAAAACCCTGGAGAGCAAGTGTCTTTGTTTAATGTGACCTCATGAAGAATAAGTAGCCTGGTGTGAGGTTTTCCCCCATAACACTTTAACAGTGGAAGGCCTGGCTGGGTGATACCACCAACACTGCAGGAGAGAAGGAGAGAGGGTAAAACCTGCCGAGGATCCACAAAGAGAAAGTGTGTGTATTAGAAACTTCCCCCCTCGTCTCTGGTGATTCCTCTGGCCTCTCTCCCTGACTCACTAGGGAACTTATTCTCAAATTCAACAGGATGGCTTCTAATGAACCTGCACCTCAATTTCCAAAGCAAACCAGCATTTTTATGGAACAGTGTGCCACCATTATGAGGAGGTCCTTAAGGGATTTAGTGGAGTCTGTATTACAGCTTCGGCGGTGCAGTTCATCAAGTCCCTAGATCAGCACAGTATATAGCAGGCTATTGCGGTGTAAGAGGGGAGGTTATTGGTAACGGTGATGAGGATAGACCAAGATTTTATGATCTTTTTTCAGTTGCAAACCCACAGGTTAGGCCAAGAGCATGACAACTACAAATCATCACACAGCTGCCATGTTGTTTTTTATTAATAATTAGGCAATTAACACTGACTTGTAATGTGCTCACACAGGGTCCTGCATCCCTTGTCAGAGACAGGTTTGCTGCCTATTGCATGACAGGGAGATGCTACTAAAAAAAAATGTCTTCTTTTTTTTTTTTGGTGACAGTAATTGAGGCAACAAGACAAGAATTGTTCTTGCCCCCTCGTATCACCAAAATGTTACGCTCCATTCAGACAAAAGCTTTTCCCAGCTTGCAGAGTAACAATCTGTCAGACGAGATGACATCACACATTACAGTCCCAGGCTTCACGAATAAGCAACGAATAGATAATCAAACCTGCCTTACCAAGAAGGGAAAACACGGCTGTTTTAGCCACAAAACAGTGAATGAGAGCATGAATAAATTAAACAAGAGATGCAAGGTCAAGCATAATTTGAGGCAATGTTTTCCCTCATGATTCTCCCACAGTATTCTCCCCCCACCCAGTGTATGAAGCTTAATAGGAACATTTTATTTCTAAAACACTGCACATCAGTTGATATTGCTAAGCAATGGAAAGATAGCAACTGCATAATGTTACCATAGAAATAGATTTATTCTAATGATTATAAATCAAGCAGAGACCAGTGTCCTTGTGCTGCAGTCATTTAGATCATTGTTGGGATAAAAAATAAAAAAAAAAATCTAGGGGAACGAATATCTAAGCGCCCCCAGGGCTTTTATTTTCCTCTTATAACACCTTAAAAAGATCTTGGGAAAGGAGCTAATGGTGTGACAAAACAATTTTTACGATGCCAATACTTTCATTAAATCAAAAGGGGATAGGGTATTAACACAGCAATACCAGTGCTTTAAATTCCTGTTTCCTGTAGTCCTCTCGTGCAGCATGGAAAGCAAGGGTGTCTCAATGATTAATCTAATGTTAAGACTGAGCACGCTGCCTTATAAATAACCACCAGTGCACGTTTGCTAGATTTCTTTTTACCACTGCCCTCACAAATGAGCAAAGATTACAGCCGAGGCTTTTCAGATTTTAATCACTTGTGTTGTCAGCAAACACACAGTATGAACCTGGATTCACGGTGTCATCTGGATACCCATCATCATGGTTGCAGTGAGGTCAACAGAGCAAAGCTTGTGACCACAGGGAAAAAAAAAATCATCAGTACAGTTATAAAATGCCCCTCTGGTCCTGCTGCAGCACCACAGCCTTCTGCCTGGAAACAAAGAGCGTTGCTGGGCTGATGCAGGCATTCATTAAAAATGGTATTTGGCATGATTAATGATACTTGCAATTTGCTGGGAAAAGTACAGCCTCTGTTGAGGCTTGGGGAGGAAAATTGCACTGCATTGGGTAAAGGGGTGGGTGGTCCTCACTCCTCTCTGTGGAAACCCACTTGCTCTGTCATGTTGCGTTGTGCTGCAATGCCTCTCAGGGACCAACACTCTGGAACACAATGACTTGATTTCCTTCGACGAGAAGTCTCTTAATTTTTTTCCTTTTTTTTTTTGTTGGCCTGATCATTATTTCCTCATTTTGCATTCATTTCATCAGAGATAATTTATCTCTGCCTGCTTTAATGAAGTGATAATTCCATGATAATTAACGTAATCCTGCACCAAAGCAAATTTGCCTAATGACTGTTGTTTTGATAGTCGGAGTCGGTGCATGGGAGAATGTCCACACTGGGAGGAAACGAGGCTCTGTGCCAGGCAGGGGAAATAGGAGACAGCAGAGGCTGGAGCCAAAGGACGTAGAAAAGTCCCTGAGAATTTTACTTTGTGACCTTAACTTTCTACGGCAGGTTGAAGGGACCCCGGCACTTTTCATTCAGCAGTTCAAATAATAGGGTGCTAATAGGTCAGCTCAGTGAAAGAAAGCCTATTTGGTCTGCCCTCTTATGTCTGACTACAAATATGACTGCCTGGAGATGATGAGCCAGGTGAGGGAGGGTTTGGGCCATGGTATTGTCCCTGACATTTCATTTGTTCACGGGTACCAACTTTGACATTTCATTTGTTTGATATTTGTTCGACTCACACCCCAGCAAAGTTTAACCTTTTCAAATCCTGAATTAAACAGCCTTAAATACTCCCCTTAAAATCAAAATTAACAGATTAGTATTGGATAAGGTGCCAACAATTGATTGTGGCATAAAGATGTGTGTGCCAGACCCCATATATATGTATGGTCATGGGCGGATTATGAGACAATGGGCCCCTGGGCATAGATATGCAACAGGACTTACAGAGGAGCAAGACACACAACCTGTCTTTGTTGTTGCATCTTTTTGTGGTTTTGTGTCTCTGTGGTAACTTTTTGTGTCCTCGTGGCCTTTGTGTGTCCTCGTGGTTGTTTCTCTTTGCATTTAGTTTGCATCTCTTTGTGGTCATTTTGAGTCTCTTCTCAGTCTGCATATGTTAAATTGAGTGACATTTTGTGGTTGATGGCCTGGAGGGGGGCTTATGGGGATTTATGCTTACTTCTGTGCGGAATCAATGCCGTAGCTGTAGCCTGACATGCACCTCCCCAGAAATGTAGCTACGCATGGTGGCGACGCAGACTTCCTGTCTATTTTTGTAAGGTGAAACCATTTCTCTCAGTGGAAACAAAGCTTTTAACTCTTAACTCTTGTGTGTGATTTATCCTGGCTTCATATAGGCAGAGGAAATCTGCTCTTTGCTAGGCTAATTTATACAATGTAAAATGCTGTAGGCTTGTGCTAATATTGTTATCATGCTACATTTGTTTGGAAAACATGTTTAGTATAAGACAGCTGTTTTTTTAACGTTTTATAGTTTTATAACGTTACCTTTGTTAAATATTGCTTTTGTCCCTGGCTTCATATGAGTAGAGGAAAAGTCTGCTAGCCACTAGGCTAATTTATGCAATGTAAAATACCAGAGGCTTGTGCTAAAAACATTAGCATGTTGTATTGTGGGGAAAATTGTGTATTTGTGTTTAATGTGTGTTTAATGTGTGCTTTGAATCAACTCAACGTTACAGCACTTCACAGAAACCCCGCCACCGACTAGTGGTTTGCAGAGTGACACAGACACACCACCGCACACGTATAGATGCTCACAACAGTGTAGGCCACGTGTGTAGGCTACGGCGTTGGCTCTGCAAAGAGCTGACGCACAAAGTATAAATCCTGCTTTACACTCTGGGCCCCTGGGCCTGTGCCTGATTGGCCCATTCAGTAATCCATCCCAAGGCATTAATGACTTTGATTTTTTTCAGGCCGACTTATCTGTCAATAAAGTCGAAGTCGAGTCGACAAATCATTTGATGATGTCATCAGATTGACACGGCGGAAGAAAGTGAAGTATCTCCACACGTGATGTGTGTCTGAAGGCCCGAACATACTCGGGCGGAACGTACACGAAACGGACTCAGTGGAGATCCGCACGGACTCAAAACGGAAGCCCTGTGCGCGCAAAGCTCAGATTTTACAACCGCGCGGACTCCGGTCCGTGCACCAGTGACTGCTTGGCATGTATTTTTCACATCGCGGGGATTTTTCACAGACATTTTTACAGGAAACTACAATGCGGAAGTGCACTCGACTATGAAAGCCTGAATGACTGCGGACATTCCTCGTGGAGTCTGCTCTGCTTATAGTACACCCGAGTACTTTCACTTATAAAGTATCAGCGTAAGCCAATCAGAGACAGCGATTGCATTCCGTACACATGCACACACACAGACAGAGAGGGAAAAAACACACGACTTGTCGACTCCTCCCGGGGGGTGTCGACTTGTGCCACTGACATCGACACATCGACAAATCGACTTTTCTGTTAATGCCCTAATCCATCCATGTAAACAGTAAATTCCACAGATTAGTAATGGCAGCCAGGATAATATGTACAGTACTGGAAGTGTTTTTCTCATGAACATGCAGTCTGAGAAACTGTCATAATTACAATGTTGTGTATGTTTTTGTTGTCAAAAATGACATCTGTGTTAATTGACCTCACAGTGTAACATGTCCATCACCTGCCAGGCTATTTATATTCTGTGCATACATGTAGATGGATATAGATGGAGATGGATAAATAGAGGAAAAGAGAGACCCAACTATAGGACCATACTCTGTCTCTAAATTTGTTTTTGAATATACCTGGCTCTTGAACCTGGCTCTTCACACTACTTTACATAAATGGACAACAATGGAGTTTGAGTGCATAACTCATACATATTCACACGTGGCATGAACCTAGAATATAAAACTCGATTCATTCTTTGGTTTAATGTGGTTCGGTTTGACCGGACGAGCAGGAAAATGCATGGAAATACATGCATTTTTGTACCTGCAGTCAAATAGATGAAAGTCCTGATAACTCTTTTTGCTCTTCTGTTGACGTGCACCTGGTGATGTAACTTAACCATGAAGTTTGACCTCTAGTGTGGGCTGCATGAAGTCTTTTCTTGATAACTTGAATTACAGGTAGGTCAGTTTGCTAGGCAACTGCTTGGGTCCATGTTTATTTTCTGTCAGCTGATGTCATATATACTGCAAAACATCACAGCAGGGAAACTTTAAGTGATTTAAAAAAAAAAAAAAAGGTCTTCCTCAAGCTCAGGTCCTCTACCAGAGGCCTGGGAGTTTGAGGGTTCTGCACAGTATCTTAGCTGTTCCTAGGACTGCACTCTTCTGGACAGATACCTCAGATGTTGCATCTGGAATCTGCAGGAACCACTCTACCAGTTTGTGGGTCACAGCCCAGAGGGCTCAGATCACCACTGGCACCACTTTTGCCTTGACTCTCCACATCTTTTCTAGCTCCTCTTTCAGCCCTTGGTATTTTTTGAGCTTCTCGTGTTCCTTCTTCCTGATGATGCTGTCCCTCGGAATAGCTACATCTATCACCACTGCCTTCTTCTGTTGTTTGTCGATCAAAACGATGTCCGATTGGTTAGCCATCACCAGTAGCCTGTGTCAGTCTGGATTTGGAAGTCCCACAGGATCTTAGCTCTGTCATTCTCAACCACCTCGGGAGGTGTCTTTCATTCTGACGTTGGGACTTCCAGCCCATACTCAGTGCGGATGTTCTTGTACACTATGCAAGCCACTTGGTTATGGTGTCCCATGTACACTGTTCCGGCCTTAAGTGATTTAAGTGACTTTGAATGTGGCATGGTTGTTGGTGCCAGATGGGTATTTCAGAAACTGCTGATCTACTGGGATTTTCACACACAACCATCTCTAGGGTTTACACAGGGAGAAAATATCCAGTGAGCAGCAGTTCTCTGGGTAAAAACGCCTTGTTGATGCCAGAGGTCAGAGGAGAATGGGCAGGCTGGTTCAAGATGATAGAAAGGCAACAATAATTCAAATAACCACTGGTTACAACCAAGGTCTGCAGAACACCATCTCTGAACCAACAACATGTTGAACCTTGAGATGGGCTACAGCAGCAGAAGACCACACCAGGTGCCACTCCTGTCAGCTAACAACAGGAAACTGAGGCTACAGTTCACACAGGCTCACCAAAACTGGACAATAGAAGATTGGAAAACGTTGCCTGGTCTGATGAGTCTGGATTTCTGCTGCCACTTTCAGATGGTAGGGTCAGAGTTTGGTGTAAACAACATGAAAGCATGGATCCATCCTGCCTTGTATCAATGGTTCAGGTTACTGGTGGTGGTGTAATGGTGTGGGTGCACACTTTGGGCCCCTTAGTAAGTTTAAGTTTAAGTTTATTTACTTTATTAATCCCCCTGAGGGGAAATTCAATGTTTTCACTCTTGCTTGTCAATTACACACAGGTCCGAAAGACACACACATGCACAAACAGGACCTATACATGCACAAAGTGGAGAGATGTCAGAGTGAGGGGGCTGCCCTTGGTGAGGCGCCCCGAGCGGTTGGGGGGTTTGGTGCCTTGCTCAAGGGCACCTCAGCAGTGCCCAGGAGGTGAACTGGCCCCTCTCCAGCCACCAGTCCACGCTCCATATTTTGGTCCGGATGGGGACTCGAATGGGCGACCCTCCGGTTCCCAACCCAAGTCCCTATTGACTGAGCTACTTCCGCCCCCAAGTAGTATCAACTGAGCATGGTTTAAACACCACAGCCTACCTGAGTATTGTTGCTGACCATGTCCGTCTGTTTATGACCACAGTGTACCCATCTTCTGATGGCTACTTCCAGCAGGATAACGCACCATGTCACAAAGGTCAGATCATCTCAAACTGGTTTCTTGAACATGACAATGAGTTCACTGTACTCCAGTGGCCTCCACAGTCACCCGATCTCAATCCAATAGAGCACCTTTGGGATGTGGTGGAGTGGGAGATTCACTTCATGGATGTGCAGCTGACAAATCTGCAGCAACTGTGTGATGTCATCATGTCAATATGGACCAAAGTCTCTGAGGAATGTTTCCAGCACCTTGCTGAATCAACGCCATGAAGAATTAGGGCAGTTCTGAAGGCCAACCGGGTATACCTCATTAAGTGGCAGGTGAGTGTTTGTTACCCTTATTTCTGCTTCCAGTGGTGGAACAGTACTCAGATGTTTTACCTAAGTAAATCTAATACCACAGTGTAGAAATACTCTGTATCAGGCATTTGTTTATTTCTGTTGTCATTTTCAGACATAACTGTAACATTTAAAGACATGTAGTTAAACACAGTGGTGCCACCTATCTGATGTTTCTGCTGTGCCTATTTTGTGTACTGTGTTGCTTTAGTAGCATCTTTGATTAACCAAATCTAGCTGCACAGAAGTTGAGCAATGTAGTCTACTGCTGTGGACAGGGGCTGCAGCACAATGATTTTAGCCACCTGAAAAGACCCACCAAAAATATTAATATCAACTTGGAATATTTTCACCACTTTATCTTATATACTTACCATTTGTGGTAGCAGTGGACCAGCAACTCTGGGGGTTGGGGTTGGGTTCAATTCCCAGTTGGAAAGGGCTGTCTGATGGGAGGGTAAAGCTGTTAAAAGATTTTAGATATAGGATACATGTAAACTGATACTGACCTTTTTTCCCTTTTAGGCAGGCCTTGCATTGGTGGCTACAAACTAGCCAATCAAGGCTGCTTTGCTCAGCGCCATTTCATTTTATGTAAGTGACATGGGGGCGGGGGGGTTATTGTAAACAAACGTAGTGCTTGGGTCTACAAGGAGACATACTAGATGAACAGAGAATTCATAATGATAATGCATTCAAATGTTTACAGACGGGGACCAAGCATGTGTGGGTTCGAGTTGACACCGCCAGACGGAGAACGTTGTAAAATCCAGCATTCAGTGAAACTGACAGAAATATATATAGTGTGTTGGATCTGCTAGCAAATGAAACAGATTGGGAATTTTTTTCATTATTTTATTTCCCTCAAATAACAACAAAGCAAAAACACAAAGACAGGCCTGGATTAATGGCTTTAAAGTGAAAGTGGACGTGGAACATCCAGCTGGCTTGATCCATCCACTGGCTCGCCGTGGATGTGGGGGAAGACTGGCAGCCTACAAATCACCACCATGTTTGTGTGTTTTACATGATTAAGCATATGGTGGGGGCTTTAAATCACCCCTTACCTTACGTGACAAACTGACAGCTGCGAGAGGTCCCTTCACTTCTCTGTGCGCGTATTGACAGGAATCGTTTCCATTAGAAAAATTAATTGTCTATAACAAAAACATGACCATTACCCATGATAACAAGAACATCTCTGAGTGAAGCCTCGGGCCTCTCAGTGCTGAGCTGATCTGCTGTATTTTCTCTGTGCAGGAAGGTTTGACTTAGTAGTTAACAGTATCCAATAATTTATCAGAATCTGTACAGCTCTTAGCATGATACAAACATGCATCATTATAAAATAGTTTATTATAGATCATGAATTGATTTGGCTTTATACCTACAGCTGTGTCAAAGTTAATAGATGAATGGCTTCCAGGTAAACTCTTGCACATCGTGACATTCTGTGAAGAGGTTTGTACAAGTTTTATGACGTCCATCATACTGACACATGCTGATACACTTATTCTAATGAGACATTTTCAGTTTATTGATAGGGTGACAATTTTCCGCCATTCATTTTTGAACTAATTTACACAGTGGCACATGTAAACAGACAGCAGCAGATGGCCGCTGAGGGGCAAGTGTAGAGATGTTAAAGCAATTGGCCCTTGTCGTAGTGTACTGGGGAGCTGTATGATGTGGCAAGCAAGGCACAAGTTGCTGTAGTGACGAGATTTAGGTCAAAGTTGATGGTGCAAGAGAAGTAGGAAAATGAACCCAGGTCAGAGTTATGTTTTACATTTCAGGGTGAAAATACTCTACAGGTGAAGAGGGTAAAACTATGAAACTTCCTCAGTTGAAGACAATTATTTTCTGTATGACAAGATCTCTAAAATGTTATGTTTAAATATGCAAGTTAGACATTATCATAATTAATATGCACTAATCTGAACAAAGCCAGGTTTAAAATTCTTGTTTCATTTTGTTGATGTATTAGAGTCTATGCTTCTAACAGATGGAATGTGGGAATGTTCTTTAATCACCAAAGCTATACAAAGCGACTGCAGGCAAGTGGGTCATCCTCTAATTAGAAGATCAGTTCGATCCCCAGTCTGAGTGTCGAAGTATCCTTAAGTGAGATACTGAACCCCAAACTGGTTCCAATGTGTGAGTGCATGTTTATCTGAGGTGGCTTGTCTGGTGGCCTTGATCACCAGTGTATAAATGTGAATGGATGAATGGGACAAGTAGGGTAAATATGCATTGAGTGGTTGGAAGACTAGGCTGCGCGTCAAAACGCCCGCCTCCATTATATTCTATGAACCAACCCACACTGGCGCCGGCTGACGCGCTGCACTGCTCTGCTTCAGCCCGCTGCTCTATTTCCAGCGCGGCCGGCGCTCATGGTGGCACTACAAGAAAAGCCTTTTATGTACATCTTGTCTCGTAGGATCAACTCCAGTTGTTTCAAATTTTTAATAAGACGACTTTGATAAGAAACTCACCCGTGAAATTCAAGTTGTTGTTGCCTCAAGGTTTTTCCTCTTCTTCTTCTGTTACTAGCAGTTGGCAACTGTTGGCAACTAGTGTAGGTACAGCCACCTAGAGGGCTGGGGTGGGAAATACATGTTGACGGTGCCGCTGCGCGCCACTGCCAGTGTGTTGGAGGGCGGCCCTTGACGGCCACACCGTTGCTCTGGCGGCGGTGCATGTTGCACTTAAAAGTGCAAATCCATTTACCATAAATGAAAAAAAAACCCAAACAATTTTCACCATGTTTTTCAGAGTAAAATACTATGAATGGTATCTGAACACCCTTGTCTGTGAAAACCTTGAGAGTATGCATAGGACAGTAATGAACAGAATTGCATCTCTGCTTTTTGCAGCTGATGTGGTTCTGTTGGCTTCTAGCATTATATTTGTGACAGTGAAATTACATCTGCGGTTCTCTATCATTATTTTTTATAGTTACGTCCTTTTGTTGTTTGTGATATTTTTGATTATTTAGTTCAGTTAATATTCCTGTTATTACTGTTCAACTGGTCATTAGTTACTTGAATGTGTAACCCACCTGGCGTGTGTTCCACCAACCCTGCAGGTATGTCTAATGTCTAGGTTCTAAGAGGAGACTGAAAGTAAAATAGAGCAGTAAAGTAGTAAATGAAACACTTTTATTTCTTCCCAAAAAAAAAGAATATCTCACACCAACCGTTAAACTCTTTCAATTCACTGTATTGGTTTCTGTTTCAGTGTTTAACGGCTTGTTTCACTTTTATCTGGTATTCACCTTTAAGTTAAACAATAGCTTTAAATGAATTTTTCCACTTCAATTCACCTTTTTATATTTGTGACAAGGACCCTTAACCTGGTACACAATTGGGCATAACAGAACTTAAACACACATGACCCAAATTCCACCTTGTATCAATTCACAAATAAGTTGTTAAATAAATTGTTGGGACCCAACCAAAATAAAAAACAAAACAGAAACAAAATATTGAGATCTCAATAAACAAAAATGTGTCAACAGGGTGAGTATGAGTCAGTACTTGGTTACTCGACCCAGGTTTTTTCTTTGTGAGTGCACTTGAGTTTCCTACCACCCTTTATGAGAAAGACTGTCCATCCTGGTTACAGGCGATGAAGGCTGTGCGGTAAGTAGAGGAGAGGGGACTGAAGACGATGGGGATGATGACTGGGGATCCGGGGAGCAGGGATGAAGGGTAATGATGAGAGAAAACCAAAAGCAGCGGGATGGAGGCAGCTTGGCAACTCGATCCAGTCTGTAGAACAGCTCAACAAAAACCAGCCTGCACAAAAAGTGCAGGGAAAAAATTAATAATTGTCCTTATCAAAAGTCCACTGTGTGTTGTCTCTTTCTTTTTCCTTTTTCTTTTTTATCTCTGGGTCACGCACAGTATCACACAATCCCTCGTATCACACATCATAACATTACACTCACATATACTTGAACTTTTTGCATCATATGCTTAATAAAAGGGCTCACAAAGAATATATTCACACATTAACCACATAACATAAACTGGGTCTGCTAAATTAGCTGAATTAGCTGACCAACAGGCCCAATTAGCATTTTTTCCACAGTATTTACACATTTCCAAAATAAACACACCGTTCGTAATATCACCATGATCTTATCAGCTTATCCCGACTGGTTTTTAGCACAATAAATCTACAGTCCGAAGTTATAAACCTTTATCAAGTTATCAACCAGAATGCTAATTCACCTTGCTAGTTCCATGTGCTAATTCACAGTGTCTGCTAACAGCTAACTCACCGGGATATCCAATAGCCACGTCGCTCGGACAGGTCGGGAACCTCCGCGGCGTCGGATGGTTTCTCTTTCCACGGTCAAAAGACTCTTCTAACGTAGCCTTGCTACTTTCTACTTTAAAGACAAGTAGTTAACTATTGTCTTGTGCTAATAACAGCTCTCTGCTGATGCTGCTAAGCTCAACTCTCCACACTCGTGTCTGTTGTCTTCTTCTGACTAAAAACTCGTCAGTGCACCACTTCCTATCGCTCAGTTACGCCACTCGGCGGCAGCAGTGAGCCACCAAACCTGAAAACATAGATAATCTGATACTAGAATGGCTGTTCAGACTGCTGGGCTACAAATGCACTGTCAGCCGTCGATTTCTGACAACTGTCAATCAGCTGTCAATAAGTTGTCAAGCTTTCATCTGTTTACAGTTCAGTCAATGTGACGTATTGTTCGCTGTGCAGAGGATTGTGGGTCAGAACAGCCAGAAAATCATGCTGGCTTGCATACTGCAAAATTGGACCGGTTGTAGTAGAACATCCTGGTGTTTTTGGTATACTGCATTTGACACACTATGTATTAGGACATACTACATATTTTTGTGGTGTACTATATAGTACGGTAGTATGGGTATTGGAATGCACAGTAAGAGTTTGGCATTGTCGCCATCTTCATCTTGAATTTTGGGAACCACTGACCATATTTGGACAAGAGGGTGGAGCTGTGGAGAAGCAACGAGGGGCTCTGGATGACACCTTGCAGACAGCCTGTTACTCAGAGCAGCCTTTGACTGACTGATATAGAAATTCAATAGGCTTTTAACCTGTTAATTTCTGCTGTAAACTTGGGCATTTTAACACGAGGGTCTTGGACCCAGCCTCAAGTGACCCTTCAAGGAACTGCAGTTTTTGACACTTGAGTGTCGGCTCTATCTTTCACCTGTGTCCCAACTTAAAGAGATAAAAACCTAATAAACAACAGGTGTGACTTTAGAAAAAGTGCATTATAAAGTTCAGTGCAATGCAGATGAGTGAAGTAAATATTGGCAGATACTAATTCTCCTACTGACCACAGAAGCACATAGATTTATGTATTGTCTTCACCAAAACAGTCTGTTCTAAAGGAGACAACAAATCTCTGGTCCATGAAATGCCCTTTGAAAACTGACCTGATTCCCATTCTGTGAAACCCAGATAACAGATGAGAGCCACGACAGCTATCACAACACCCAAACAACAATGTGTACACTGTATTTTGGCTGAGGTATGATATTTGTGAGCAATTGTCCCTTTAAAGACTTAAAGATTATTTTCAAGAAAGTGTTGCAATTATGCTATTATGCTATTACCCACGCACCATGGAGCTCACAAATGGCGTTCTGCTCATTGTTGCTCTCTGGTCACTAGTCCTTCAAGTCCTTCAAATGTTTTGAAGATAGCCCTATAGAGGGAAAAGATGGAGTAGAATTACAGCGTGGAGTCTGAGGCAAACAAAATTGATATGTTATTGATGAGATGGTTATTTTGCTCAACACATTTAGGATTCTACAGTGGAGCCAACTTGGGCAAGGGGACAACTTTTTTTCAAAAACTGCAATTTGGTTCATTTTGTGACAAGACAAAAAAGAGAGATTAGTGAAATCTTAAGAAAAGAAGAGGCACCAAAGTTAACTTTTTGTATTCCCTTGTCATTTGCTCATCATTTCAAGGGAGAAAGAAGTAAAATCTCTTTATGAAGTGCTACACTTAATTTACAGAGTGCTGCATGTGCTGATTAGTGTGATATTAAAAGACACTGCATGATTTAGTGGTTATGACAACTTAGTAGTGCTAGGATTCACAATCTAAAAATATTTTTGATTGATACATTTAAATCTGCCAATGAAAAGGCAACTGATAATAGACTGTTTGCATGCAACGTTAATTTAACGTAATTCGACAAACCATTAACGCAGATTAACCAAGTTTTGGTACTGATGTAAGTGATTTGTAAAAGGAACTACAAAAGACTTAAAAATAAGAGCTGATCTGGTACCAAAAGAAAATCTATTACTGCAGTTCATCTCCTTTACTGAGGAAACATAATAGAAGGTCTTTCAGACCCTAAAGTCCAGCTGTGGATGGCTGTGCCTCAGACAATGTTGGAGAGACAGGGTGGTCGCTCATTAAAAACCTCCAATTTGCTGGGAGAAGAATGGCAATGGGCCCAAAAGGCCTCTGCAATGGATGCGCACACTCTTTCACAGCGGCGTGTGTGCTTTGTGTGTGGGTGTATCAATTAGGGAAGCTTGTTGGGTTTCTCCCTTCAAAGTACCTAAATAATTCAACCATCAGGGGTCAGATCCTATTAACCAGTGTGACATCAGGTCTACATTGTGGCAGTGTTTATAGAGCTACAAATTATTGGGGAAGCTAAAGAGAAACAGGGTTAAGAAAGTGTGACACTACATGATGCAGCCTTGCACACTTTGTCTGACAGTGAAAGGGTATCACTGCTATAACTACAAGTATCTGATACTCGCGCTCGCTACTAAGGTGGGAACGGTTTAAATTGGCTCTGCTGATTCTTTAACTGCTTCCATCAAACTAGATTAGGAAGGTGAGCCGGAAGATGGACCCCTGATGGTTAATTGAAGTTTTATTAATGCTGCTGAAATTCAGCTGGAAAAAGAGCCAATATGACCGCAGGGCTAGTGGGGAGCCTTCCACATTGCAGTGTTTTAAACCAATTATAGGTATTTTCCAGTGTCTTTATCCTTACATAGTTGGCAAAGAAACCTATTTTCTTTGACCTTGAACGTCCCTTTACGGTTGTCTGCTCTGAGGATACAGGGTAGCTCCCTAGTGAGAATTCTGTGTATTATATAATTAATAATTCATGGGCTTGTTGCTAACAGATAGCTGTCTGGTGGAGGGACTGACACATTAGTAGTTCGGGGCACTCTCTTCACTCAACTTTAATAAGGTGTTTATAGTTGATTATGTAACAATACTATGATCAACATTGACTTTCTGCTTCTTTCTAGCTGTCAAGTGATTCACTAGTAGGCTTTTCACATTGCACTTAGCCCCATGCTAAGGGAGCTGTTAGCCTGGGGCTAAGAAAGCATTCACACTGGCACAATCCTGACACATCCCAAGTGGACTAACCTCAAATTTAGCTTAGGGCTTGCTGGCCCTTCCCTGGGCTTTTTAAGCCCGCGGCTATCCTTAGCCTTGGGCTTAGAGTTGACTCTGAGCTAATTTTTCCCATGTTTTAAACCAGTTGTTAACTCAGGGTGCTTTCACACCCAGAGTTTGTTTGCTTTGGTCCAAATCAGGGACTAATTTTGTTACAAGTTGCATAATTGCCTAGAGTTGGTTTGTGCTCTCATGGCAGCATTTACAAGCGGACCAGATCAAATGCCTTGTGTGAAAAATTTGCTCTTGATTATAAACCAAACAATGTGTGATGCGACTGTGGTTGGTTCAGATCAAGGTTGAAACACGTTCTCACCACAAACGAACCGCACCAGAGTTCATTTGTAAACAGATCAAGACCCCACTGCTGTGTTCACATCTGCCCAGTTGAACCAAACTCAGGGGGCAAAAGAACTTGAGTTCGTTTGAACCAAACCAAACAGGGCAGGTGTGAAAGCACCCTCAGGGTTAACATAAGTTTAGGGCTATGACGCAGTGAGGTGTCACCCAATTATATGTTTTTGTTTCTAGCTGTGGTACTGTGT
Source organism: Epinephelus fuscoguttatus (assembly GCF_011397635.1). Lineage (NCBI taxonomy): Eukaryota > Metazoa > Chordata > Actinopteri > Perciformes > Serranidae > Epinephelus > Epinephelus fuscoguttatus. The sequence continues at coordinate 16,817,065 of NC_064760.1, read as the reverse complement.
TATTTAGCTTAGTTAGCTGACACTATGCTAGCATTTTGCTTTATATGAGGTGGCGAAATGGATTCTAAAATGGGGCTCAGACATTAAAAGCATAGATATGTTGTTGACCAAATGAAAATTTTAAGTGATCTTTATTCGAGTTGCTTTGTGGCAAGTCGCAGAGACACACAAGCCTATCACGATGTAGGCTAACTACGTTAACGAGCGTTTGAGCAACACTTGAATGGCAACCTGGTGATAATGTAGCTGGTCACACTGTTACTATGTTGCTTGTAGTGTAGATGCGGTATTAGGCATTTTAAAAGAAAAAGCCTGCAAACTCGGAGCTGCGGAGCAGGGTCAGCAAGCCCTAGGCTAAAGTCGGGGTTTGCCCAATTGGAATGGATTGTGTCATTGTTATCGCTTCCTTAGTCTGGGGCTAAGAGCCGTGTGAAAGCTCACTCCAGAGCAAGGTTAACCCCAAGTTTGCAGGCTTATCCTCTGAAAATGGACTTCACTCTGAGTTAAAAGGTCCCAGTGTGAAACAGGGCTGAGTTAACAATATGTTATGAGTATCAACTGACATTTAACCCAGGGCTAGAAGAAGTGCAGTGTGAATCGTATAGCCCTAGGCTTATGTTTACCCAGGGTAAAGGGTAGCCCTGGTCTAACAATGTTTGTATAAAAAGGGGCTAAGGATAGTCTTGGGTTAAGAGAATACAGTGTCAAAAGCCCAAATACATCTTTTCAGAAAACATTCTGACCTCCTTTCAAACACTGTCCATATTTAAGACTGCCTTAAATTATTAGTGAGAGATGATGTTCGCTCCTCATTGAAGTCATTAATCTTCTGAAGTTCACATAGACTGACCACTGCAGTCCACATTTGCTCCCTAAAAATAATCAGGCATACACTGTAGCTTTTTTATTTTTATTTTTAGAGCAGAAAGGATCAAAATTGTTAAGCAATACTCTCAGATTTCCGGTCATATTTTGTGTCTTTCTGCCAAGTTCATCAGCTGGAGAAAGAGTGTATGATGCTGCTGTCTGCGGCTCTTTACTAATATCCATGGATGAATTGACACATCCGCTTGCTGGTGTTACTGGTGTCAAGTAAATTGCAAACAGGCAGTGGTGGCTGTCATAAATGTTACTGTGGTGGTTACTGACACTATTTACTGCCTTCCCCAGATCAAGGTTGCCCATGCACACACAGTTTGTGAATTTACTTCTCTCTGCGCCAGCGAGTTCCATAAATATATATTTATACTCTCAAAACTTCTTGAAGTGTCTATGTAGCCACTGGGAATTAGACCCTGGAACTATACCATGCATGTTTAAGTCATACATTTCCATGTGATTAAGAGCTGGCCATTTCTTCCATATGTGTCCTCTGTATTTGATTAGGGGCACCGTGTGCTGTGATCCCCTGTAGACAGGGAAATAGGGTGTCAACAGCACTTTGCATATTGATGGAGCATGCCTTCCTGCAGGATTGGACCCTCCCGTATAGACCCTATTAAGTACACCCAGAAATCGCCTGTAACAGCCTTTAGACTGACGACCCCCTTCTGCTACTGCAGCTTCCAGTCTGTATGACATTAATATTCATTTTCTTGGTTTTAACGAAGCAGGCAACAGGCATGGGGTGCCCCGGGAGCACTGCGTTTAGCATCAATGGAGATACAGTCAAACAACCAAACACAGAGGGAGGAAGTTGGCTGTCTCCTTCCCCTGGGCTCCATATTAATGAGATAATGCCACACTGCAGCCAATTACAGCCACTCCCAGACAGATGCCTTTGGTCCAAGACAACCTCCCACTGTAGACTCAACCCCCACCTCCTCCCAGTCACCATTCCTTTACAGGAGTATACATACATCATTTCCCCCTGACACGAATCCATACAGGATATATTATGTATGTTTTTGCAGATAAAATAGCCACAAACAATGGACTATATAAGGAATAACTCAAGTGATAAAAACCAAAGATAACTGGCCATTTAGCCCATATTTAGATATGTTAAAACATGCATTTTTTGATTCACTTGTTAGTTATCCACTCATTCACTTTCTGAACCACTCCTACGGGTCATGGGGTGATGGAAGTTATTCCAGCACACACTGGGCAAGAGGCAGTGTGAGAGGTCACCCGTATTTTATCACAGGGCTAACATATACAGACAACCACACACTTACATTCACATCTCGTCTCCAATTTAACCTACACTCTGCAGTCTTTGGACTGCTGGAAACCACAGACAGAGAGCGCAGGGGAGCAGGAGAGAGCATGTAAACTCCAAACACAATAAGGCTCTCGCTGGTCGAGTTGAGTTTTAAAGCATGACCTTCTTGCTGTGAGGTGACCGCTCTCAATAGTCAAATATGATTCATCAAAACCTTCCCAACAGAGTGCTGTAAGAGTTTGGATCACGGCTTCCAATAAGGACGCCATTACACAGCAGCCCCCAAACAGAAAACCTATAAAATTTCAACTTCAACGTGGCCAGTGTAGCACGACAAAAGACTCCAAATAAGAGTGCTCTTGAAAGTACCTCGGTATTTAAAAGGCCTTGTCTAACCCGTGTGAGATGGCTCATTAATTGTGCATTACAAAGCTGAGGCAGTGGAAATAAGGCTACCTGCCTGCAACACAGCAGCACCCTATATTGGATGGCCCAACTACATGGTCTTTTGAATAGGCAGGCTTAGTCGTATGGCTGTACTCAGCACAATGGGAGTAAGCAGCTGCTGTTTGCCTATTGAACTCTGAATTGAGACTGAGAGCAATAATCACTGCCCAGGCTCCTTAGAAAAGGGCCTGGTGGAATGTGCGTTATCCAGAAGTGCCCTGATGCTGTGCAGTTACTGGTTTTACAAGACAAGCTCTGTTGTGACCCATTTACAAGAACTTTGTCTTATTGTTCTTAAATCCATGCTGGCTTAAATGTCATGCAGAACAAATATAATGTATCTGACTGGAAACATATCATTATGTTAGTTTAATGGAAGCTTCAGATGTTTTATTCTTTCAGGTCAGAAAATAAATTGCATGCCAACCATTTCCATACAATGAAAACCTATACAGGCATTTCTACATATGAGATCAGATGGATTACCTGGTTAAATTTAAGGGTTGAAATGCACATGACATTAACAATAACAACATACAGGAACTGAACATTGTTAAGCAAAGAAAAGCTTTACGTTTGACATCATGTGAATGGATATAAAATTTTAAAAAGGACTGAATCTGCCACAATCTGGCAGCTAAACGTGTATGCAGACAAAAGACTGGCCCATTTTGAGAGTGGAGGCAGACAGATACCAATAGGGGCCTGGGGAACTGAAAATCGTTGGGCTTGGCTGGTATTCAGGGTGAATCAGGGCCAGTAGTACGATGCATGGGCCCGATACAGCTCAGGGGAGGGGGAGGGAGTGGCATGACTGGAATTAATTCCCTGTGATTGAGGCAATTGCCAAGGTTACTGCAGAGAATCAAACAGTGGAATGTCACAGGAAGTGTTGTTTTCAGAGGCACAGTATCCTTGGTCACAGCTCATACCAAGGAGATGCTAATGATAGCTTTATCTTTTATCTCTTTGAAAAATTCGGAAAAAGCTTTTCCCACGAGGAGAACCTCTTTCTTAGGTAAAAACCATCAGAGTTTTATTTTCAAAAGGAGATCTATTCAGCTCAGCCCTCTCAAGAATGTTTTAGTTTGGGGTGTTATAGGCGCGGTAAGCAAGGAAAGGGGGACGTGTATATGCAATTCAGAAGCCGAAATTCAAACGGGATTTGTCATTTGCAAAAAATATGTGTGTACCAAACCAAAGTGAGCAACAGTTGTGTTTTGCTAAATGAAAAATTTGGGTCTCAGTGATGCATCAGTGTTGTTGGGCAGCCATGCGTAATTAAACACCTTGCTGTAGATTTGTAAGGACCTAAGGAATTGGGTCTAATAACCATAAACAGAACCCAGCCAACACAAGCAATTTCAGCCAAATGTAAATCAGATTTTGAACCTTGTGTAAACCAATTGTAAACCTTGAGTCAACTGTAAACATCTCCCATGGGTCTTATCCAGCGGTGTGCCGTCAGAGCCTCATGAGAGCTGTATTTAGAGATTGCAAACAGAATAATTGTTGTGTAATCTTTTTTGAAATGATGAGGGGCTTGAAATCCTACTATCCAGTACAGTGGTGGATAACTGCAAATATTAATACATAATTATTAAAGAAAAAGATGCATCCAGTACAGCTGTTCTGTCATAAAGTCTATGTTTATGATGTCTATAATGTTTTTTTGACACTAATAAACAAAGAGGTGTTGATTTGTGGGAGCGGTTCAATGATGCTGATGCTGTTATGACCTACGTCTACCAACCAACCAACAGAAATGCAGTATGCAGTGGTGCTCAACCCAAACAGACGGAGCTAGCAAACACACACAGAGACACAGTGCAGTATGTAGTGCCCATTAAACATCAGCTTATTTAATAATGTGACTCTTGGCCTCTGTGTTGTGTTTCTCCACAGCTCCACCCTCTCATCCACACATTTGCATGTCTGGCTCCAGAAATCTAAGATGGCGACGGCCAAAAGTCAAAACAGCAGTCCACACACCAATGGGTGACGTCATGGTGGCTACGTCCATTATTTTTACAGTATATGGCTTCACAGTTGGAGAAGTAATAACCCATGCAGCATCCTTGCTCACTCAGTATAGGAAGCTATTCAATCGTACATTGTAGCCTGCAATTCAGTAGGCGCTGTCATCACACAGTCTGCAAACATCAAACTAGATGTCGTACCCAAGTTTATTAGATCCATGTGGCACAGCGTAGCTTGCACTAAACTTATAAGATTGATAAAATCTCAGTGCAGTACTCCAGTGATATGAGGCAGTGTGGCGCCTTGAATACTACGTGTGATAACCACATATTACTACTGCCGTAGTCAACTGTACATATACAAAAAGTTAAGAATGAATTTTTAAGTGACTGTATCAGTATGTTGTGTGCACCTATTTCCTGAAAAAAAGGCAAACTCTAGCTAAAAACAATGTAGTTCAATTTAAAAACCTTCACAGGGAACCTATTTGTTGCCATTTGTGCAGGTGGTGACACGTTAAATAATCTTACATTATTTTATCGTTTACACTGATGTGTTATTGGTGCTTTGATGTAATTTTAAAATGTTTAAAATTAATTCTTGAACCATTTTCTTAATAAAAAATCACGAGTAATAATGAGTTGTCAATTGTTATTTGATATTAGTAAATAAAAACAAAAATGTATGTCCTATAAGAGTGATAACACACGTTATGGAGGCTATTGTCTCATATTACTCCCTATTATCAGGTAGCTCTAGTAAGTCTTTAAAAACCCTCCAGCTAGTTCAGAATGCAGCAGCATGTGTACTAACAGGAACTAAGAAACAAGATCATATTTCTCCTGTTTTAGCTTCTCTGCACTGGCTCCCTGTAAAATCCAGAATTGAATTTAAAATCCTACTGTTAACTTATAAAGCTCTAAATGGTCAAGCTCCGTCATATCTTAGAGAGCTCATAGTGCCATATTATCCCACCAGAACACCGCGCTCTGAGAATGCAGGGTTACTCGTGGTCCCTAAAGTCTCCAAAAGTAGATCAGGAGCCAGAGCCTTCAGCTATCAGGCTCCTCTCCTGTGGAATCATCTTCCTGTTACGATCCGGGCAGACACCGTCTCCACATTTAAGATTAGACTTAAGACTTTCCTCTTTGATAAAGCTTGTAGTTAGGGCTGGCTCAGACTTGTTTTGGACCAGCCCCTAATTAGGCTGACATAGGACTAGTCTGCCGGGGGACATCCTATAATACACCAGGCACCTTCTCTTCTTCTTCTTCTCTCTCTCTCTCTCTCTCTCTCTCTCTCTCTCTCTCTCTCTCGTGTCCTATTACTGCATCTTAGCCTAGTTCCAGACCATAGACCCCGCCCACTCAACTGAGTAGGCTTGCATCTCTGGTCTGGCATACTGCAATGAATTTGCGATTTATCTCGTTCAAACGATGGACGGACCAATGAACGCCGGGGGTCTAGCGATTAGCCAATCAGCACCACGCTGATGTCAAGCTGTACGCCGGTGGGTAACTGGTGAGGATAGCAACAATGGTGACCGCTACAGATCCTACAGACCACATTAACGATGCTATCGAGGTATTTCGCCGCTACTCGTGTTAATGGAGGACCAAATTAAGGAAGCTGCTAAACTGGATTTAATGGCAATGCAGCTGGGCGTACACGACGACGGAGACATTTTAAATGGGCAATGCTCACTTGTTTTCGGCACCCCTGAGGCATGGATACTAATGACGACACATTCTGGGTGAGTCGTTGATCTCTACTGATTGGTTAGGGAAAAATCAAATTCCCTCCCCCTTGTAAATCGCCTTCAATGGAAGTCATGTCAGACTGAAGGTTCTGGGAGCTTCAGTCTGACACTCAGGCTACTGCATCTTGCTAACTCGGCCATTCTGGATGTCACTGACTTGGCTTCTTCTCCGGAGCCTTTGTGCTCCACTGTCTCTCAGATAAACTCATATTGCAGCAGTGCCTGGATAGTGTGACGTGTGTGGTTGTGCTGCTGCCGTGGTCCTGCCAGATGCCTCCTGCTGCTGCTGTCATCATTACTCACACTTCTACTGTTATTATACACATATGATTATTGTCACATATGTATACTATCAGATATTAATGTATACTTTCAACACATTGTACCACAATAGCCAGAACTATAATTATAATATTATTACTTTCAGTAATGTTGTTGTAAGCTACTGTCATTACCGTCTGTCCTGCATCTCTCTCTCTCTCTCTTTCTGTCTCATTGTGTCATACAGATTACCTTTAATGTATTATGCTGATCTGTTCTGTACGACATCTATTGCACGTCTGTCTGTCCTGGAAGAGGGATCCCTCCTCAGTAGCTCTTCCTGAGGTTTCTACCGTTTTTTCCCTGTTAAAGTTTTTTTGGGGGGGAGTTTTTCCTTATCCGCTGCAAGGGTCCTAAGGATAGAGGGATGTCGTATGCTGTAAAGCCCTGTGAGGCAAATTGTGATTTGTGATATTGGGCTTTAGACATAAAATTGATTGACTGATTGATTGATTGACTGATTGATTGATATTGTAATTTAATAAATACAGGTGTGCCTTGAGATTTTGGCCTGCCTGTGTTTCTTGGACACAAAAAGTTTGAAAACCACTACCACTGCTGCTTCATTGTATTGAGTGGCCATTACAGTGTGCTCCATTCATAGCCTATTGTTGCTGCAATATAGCTTCCGGCCTCTAGGGGCAGTAATCCCTGAGGGCAGCAGTGAGCGCAAAGCTGACGGGCAGCTCTCCAGTCAGTGAAGAAGTCAGAAACCATATTGCCGTTAATTGATTTCACCTGTTGAGGTAAGCGGTCGTTTCATTCGTTCACAGACGCCTCACACTGATGTAAAGAAGCTTAATTGTGTTTCGGTGCGTTTATATTTTCAACCAGCCTTAAATTAACACCGCAATTTGCTTTAAATGCGTGTTTAGCTAGCGTCTAGAAAGTGACATATGACATGACAACACCGCATCATGGTGAGGTCGCATCGAAAAATAATTCCGATATTTCCCCTTTGTGTCGGTGAAAACACCTGTGGGACCGGACACCGACCTCTGAAGTGGCTCATCACCACAGCAACAGGTGCTGTCATCAGTTAGCCTGCTGCCAGGAGCGGCCATAATCAGACATCAGCAGCAAAGATAGTGGTAATGTTGGAGTAGTCAGACACATTAGTCCCAGCGCCAGCATCAAGGCTGTCATCAGCAATGGAAGTAGTGTTTGCTTGGCAGGGCTTGTGAACTGACAGCTCTTACGGGGCGGATAAAGCAAAGATGAGAGGGAACTCTGCGGGCCTGTGGTAGGGACCAGCCGGAAGAAGAATGCGAGCAGCTGCAGTTCCGTGGACACAGGCATGGCACGAGTCTGGAGGGGAGCTGCACTGAAAATAGTGATGGGACAACTCCTCTGTTCCAGCCAGGAAATCAGCAGAGGGATTACAATATTTATTCAAATGGGTGAGAGCTGTTCTGGTGCATGCCAAGGAGGTGGCTGTTCATCAAACCCCTGCAGCCGTACAGAAAAAGGCTGAACCAATCTGTGGGACACTGACCTTGACAGGAAACATCTTCTCTTACCACTGACCTATTGCATTGATCTCTTTCAGACAAACTGTACCAAGAGGATAGTTTATTTAATCGCCATCAGGAGGTTTGGCATTGACTGTACATTCCTGTCATTGGCCCAGAATTGACTGACTCTGTGCTGTCATTGCTGCCTACCAGCCTGGTATGATTGTTGCACTCACACAGTCAAAGGAGAAACTCTCCCAAAGGTAAGCCCATATTGCATTACCTCTATGCAGTGTGATGCAGATTGGTGGTTAGATGTTTGTTTATCGTGCAGCATTTAGAGCTTGGTTACTGGATGTTTATCGTGGCTGGTTTCTGTTTGGCTTGGCTGCGCTCCTTGTGATGCTTAATGAACATCAGTTCTGTTATGACTTCATCTCTATATGACATTGTTTTCATAAGCTGCAGTTTACTCTGTCACTTCAGCGCGTTGTTTTGCTCCGTGGTCGGTGTTATTGCTCTTTGACAGTCTGTTACCTTTGCAGCTCTGAGTGGAGCAGCACGGCTCAGTGCTGAAGTGTTGGTGGGCTGCAGCAGTCACTCTGTCTGTCAGCTATCATATCAAACTGTAATTATGCAGCTTAACACAAGTTAGGTGTGCATGCTCTTCTTTTGCTGTTTTGACATTTGGGCTTATGGTGTTCTGTGGTGTGACTAAAGTATGATATGGAGCATGATGATAATGTTTATCTGTACATTAGGAGCATGGCTGTTTGTGTTGGCATGGATACAGCAGATCTAGGTTTCAAACCACAAAAGCACACACAGCAAACCTAATGGCTTCAACTACTGTATTTTTGTTACCATATATAGTAAATCTGCAGGCAAAGAAGCTGTATTCAGGCTCGGCACTAGATTTTTGGGGGCCCCTAAGCAGGATTTGGATTGGGGGGGCCCCCTCATTGTAACATATCGCCTATTCACATGGTGCCAAACAATCATGTTTAGTAATATTAGTAACACACATTAGCAGCAACACTATCTTCTAAGTCCTCTGAAACTGATCTCCAAATGTATTTTATTTAACTTAAATCACTGGCTGTGCTGCTGCCAAACTGTATTATTATTAAGATATTTATCCCAGTTTGTGCTGACTGTAATTCTTTTCTTGTTCATTAACTAAAGTAATCATATGTAACACAACAGCAAAATGTTTTTTTTATTTATTTATTTTTAGCACAGAATCCAGGGAGTGCTTGTTTTGTAGGGATAGTAAATGACTTACTGAGGCCCCGAACACACTGAAAGGAGGTACACCACACTGCCTTCTTTTAAAATTGAATACCACTAGTAAAAACAAATAACACTTGCTGCGCCTTTTTCTCATTGCCAGGCACTAACCTTCCCATGTAATCAATATACAGTTTTTCTCTCCCAACTAATTAGTAGCTAGTTACCAAAATGTTGAGGCAGAGGGTACTTGCTGTAGCTCTGGTTGAGGGTGAGAGGCTATCAGTAAATAGTTTGTTGGGCACAGGGAAACAGAGATCTGTGTGGGTACGTGAGACCCTAAAAAAGAGGGTGGATCAAGGGGAGTACCACCAGTTGGTCCAGGAGCTTCACCTCAATGGTAGTGTGAGTGGGTGGAAGTTCGCTGCATAGATCAGCCTCTCACTGGGCGGAACGAGCCACCCGCTGAAGTCCTGCCCTACCACCTCTGGTTGTGTAGCAGTTTTCAACCGTTTTCAACACGTCCTTTACTAACTTTTGCGGTGTTTGATCTTGCGGGGATGTAGCCATTTTTCTGCCATGGTTCGCGTCCTGTAGGAAGATATTTTTGTGGGCGTGTTACACCAAAACCTGTTTCCCCCCTGCAATATTTTTGCAAGCGCACCGTTGCTGTGGCACCGCCCAGAACGATTGTGATTGGTTGAAAGAAATACAAGCAGCCAGGGTGTTTTTTTTCTCCAATCTTAAAGTGAGAGTCGGCCCAGCCAGACCTTTCTTTTCTTGAGAAAGGTCTGGTGAGCGAGACTACCTCAATGATGGCTGTTTCCAGGCATATTTTAGGATGTCTCGGGGGCAGTTTGACAACCTGCTGTCCATCATCGGGCTGTATAGCTCTTGGTTTCTCTTCCATTGTTTACCAACTGTAAACTTTTTGTTGTAACCACGACAGAAGGCCCGCCTCTCAAATCATCAGATTGGACAATGGGGAAAAAGATGCCGAAAAAAGAGATGACATGGGGCATTTTTCTGCTCCGAGTTTAAGTGTTTTTTTTTTTTTAAGTCTTGGAATTGAGAAGGTTCTGGCAAAAACACCAGGCGCCTAGAGTGCAAAAACCGCAAGCAAAAAGCTTGCCCATTGCTGAGCTTATTGTCTTGTCACCACTTTTTGGCATAAATGGCATAGACTGTTGTCTGTGTTTTGTTTAGAAAGTTCAGTTTTTATGATGTTATTGTCTCTTGTTTATTAAAAAAAAATAAGATGAGACAGACCCCAGGGACCAGTGGGCCCTCAGCAACTGCTAATATTGCCTCATGGGTAGGGCTGGCTCTTTTCATTAATGATTAATCAGATTATTATTTATGGTAAAATCAGGAAATGGTGAAAAAGTCCATTCTCAGTTTTCTAAAGCCAAAGGTGATGCTGATGTCTGACCAACAGTCCAAAACCTAAATATATTTACTGTCACATTAGACAAGGAAAAGCAGCAAATCCTCACATTTGAGGAAGTGACACCAGTGAATGTTTGGTATTTTTGCCCGAGTTGAGTCAGATAACTAATGACTAATGCACTAATGGATTAATTCAGCTCTAATCCCTATAAACACATATCTGCATATGTATGCAGAATCTGTAGACAGTGGAACCAGACACGTTGGAGCGGCAGGTAAACAGTCTGTGTGGAGAGGTGGAACACACTGTCTGAAATGCAATCTTGACACTAGGGCTGCATAATTAAACTATTATCAAAATCACAATATGGCCCAGTGCAATATCCAGATTGGAGCAGCGGTAAAATGTGTCACAACGTGCCATTTTTACGGAAGCATTGTGGTGTTACAAATCATATCCAGACATAAGGTAACATGCTTGTACGATAGAGATCACAGCAAAAATTGCATCATCATCATTTTTATTTATTTATTTTTTTTCAGTGAAAAGTAACTGCGAAAATCAGCATTCTTTATAAAATCGCAATTCATATTACAATATGACTGTTTTGCATATCATTCAGGCCTACTCAAAACACTGTTGGCTATTGTCTGACAGTTATTAAGATCCACATTTATATGCAGTTATGTGTTTATAGAGATTAGCCAAAATGACCCACATATAGAAGAGGATGTCTTGGCCCTGATAACTGCTGTCAATGTGCAGTAGATGCTCTATTGAATCAGCTAGATGCATGTGAAACCACAGAGTGTGATGTTAAGGCCCACAGTGTCTTATTTGTTATTATGATTATTTGTAACCTTGTTATTTAGCTTATATCGACTTGTTATGTACATTTTTGGGGGCCATACACCAAACTCAAGACTGCTAGTTCTCCTGACCAGTGAAGGGGATGGTGCAAACCAGTGTGCCTGGAATGTAGAGGTGGATTGTGCTGCAGTTGATGTTTGAGAGGCTTACGTAAGGCATAGATGCATTTGATACATTGGTCACACTTTGCTCAGGAAAGAGTTGAACAAAAGTGCTGAAACAAACGGCCAAATTGTGTAGAAAGAGAGCGTTGAAGGGGACAAGGACGAATGAAACGAAAGTGATAACTCTGATAATTTAAAGAAATGAAGTGAGTCATTCGAGGACATCTCATAACACATCTGCGGAGCACCTGCAGCTATTCTCCTCCTTGATTTTGTTCAGTTTGCCAAGTTTAATTATCCAATCCTGACAAGTGTGTGCAGTGCTCTGCAAAAACCCACACGTCTTTATTCTCCCTATTTATAAAAGATTTCCTCTGCTCTGTAGAAAGTTTACAGTATTATGGATATAAACAGGAATTATCAGTTTATATCAATGCATAATAGGTAACCGTGTTGTCATTTTATAATCGGACCTAACATACTGAGGGTTGCTGTGCACGTCCAGTGCGAGACTCACATTGTTGATCAGAGTATCACTGCTCCTCTTGTTTTCTCACACTAGGAAAGTTGATGTAGGAATTTACTTTAATTAAAGCAGAGTCCATAACCGAGTCTACAGCTGTTACCAGTTATCTGTCTGAGAGCAAGCTGTCAGCAGCAGACTGGACTGGCGGCAGTTTGTCGTGTGTATATTGTGTATTATGTATATAATGATGATGAGGAAATGCCTTGTTGAAAAATAAATTGATGACAGTTGCCCTGACTGTCTTCAGTCAAGTTTCAAAAAATCCTCAGCACAAAAAGCTGATTAGTCTTCCAAAATGGGAGGAGTAAACACACCATACCACAGCCAGTTTGTGTACTTTAGTTTTCTTAAGGAATAATAATTGTAGTAAATTCCTCTGACTTGTTTTATGGTGGCTAGTAATGATTATGTTTATTTGAATGCGGCCATACAGTTAGAAAAAGTGTGGAAAGCAAAAATGAAGATGAAGGAAATTAACATGACTCCTGTCTGACTGCTGAGCGTGGCCACTTCCTGTGTCTGTCCTTTCAAATTAAATTCCCATATGGTCCAGTCATATAGGTTTTGATTTAGTTTTACAGTTTTTTTTCTGCAACTAGACGACCAATGAAATCTTGCTGACTAATTGCCTTTCTGGTTGACTCACATTTGGTTGACTATCAGGGGGCAGCCCTATTATATGATCCAGATATAGGGGTGCAAAACAGAACTGTGTGGCGATAAGGCACAAATGAGACTTGGATTATACTGCATGAGTCATGTAAGAGTTTGTAAACGGGTGTGTTGTTGTGCTGTTATTAGATGCATTCCCCTTCAGTTTATTAATAATGTTCGCCATTTTTGGATTCTTCATTCACAGGTTTCTTCTTGAATTCCAGGGATGAGTAGTTGACACAGAAATGGTCATTTTGTGGGTGAGCTGGTCCTTTAATTTCAGCCTATTAGCAATGATTGCATGTATTTTGTCACAGTAATTATACAACATACAAAAAGCTGGTTCATTTTCACATCTGTAGGCATTGCACTACAGTTGAATCAGATTTTTCCTGAATATAATGTGCATGTGTGTCACACATAGAGCACAATGGGAACGATTTTGTAATGGGGCGTTTATAGCACAGTGCATCTGGTCCAAAGGAAATGACTTGGGAGGTCCGGCCACTGTAGTGAGAATTACACTGCAGTAGAATTGGGATTCAGAGATACTGAGAATATGCTTACGCCACCTTTTTATTATAGAGAGGGAGTGCAAATTACCCTCCCTAAGAACTTAATTTGTTTTAGCAAACTGTACAGTGGAGAGAGATGAGAAATTTGGCACAGAGTGATCAGGAGAGCCCCGGGAGGTCTCAGATCTGCATATTTCTCTAATTGTGTCACATGCCTGCAAAAACACTGTATACTCCGAAAACGGTGACGCACACACTCGACATGTTAAGCCATTGTGTTTTAATTTATACTTTGAAATAGTCTTTAAAAAGAAGTAGAGACATTGTTTTCCAGACATAAGCACCCCCTGTAGAACTCATTCACATCTAAGATCTAATGTACTGTAGTTGTTCTCAACCTGGCACGCAGGCAGTAGTGCATTTCAATTGAACCACAAATTAACAGTCACATTTATGGGAAGCTAATTGTGATTTGAAAAATGCTGGCAGTATGACAGTGTATACATAATATCACTTGAATGATGAGTGATGGCAGCCGCTAACAACCAGTTTGAAATCTAATGTGAAAGACTGCAAAAATAAACAACAGTAAATGGCTCCTGTATGAAGTGTGATATCAGATCGATTGCAAAAAGAGACACTTTAAAATGGCTTCACGTGGGCACAGTTGAGTGCCTGTTTGGAAGGCCAGCTGCTCTGTAATTTAAATTCTTATTCTGGCTACCTTTTTATATATTTTTTTTTACTAAGCATAAACAGAAAATAAAAACAAGGGGGATAAAATTCTGACAAATCTAATCGTAAAATGAAATTTACACTAGAGCGAGGTTTGATAATGTCATGTAATTTTATTTACGGACACATTTAAAAATAACAATGTTGACCAAAGTGCTTTTTTAAAGAGATTTAATAAAACAGACACGTGATCAAAAAATAAAAACAAAATAATGGTCAATTAAAATCAGCCGTGAAAAAAGAGAAAATTAAGATTAATAAAAGCATACAATATCTAGGTATACATCGTTTTTCATGCATTATTATATGAAGTGAATTAATGAATGAATGAACAGAATTGGAAAATAATTAACATCTGTTAGGGCCGAACGACTTTTAAAATAAAAAAATTGTGACTATTTGAACTGATATTACAATTGTGATATGATTTTGGATATTAACAGGAATGATAAGTTTTTTACACTATAATTCTCATTTTCATTGAAAAACATATTAAAATTATTGTTGTGGCAGTTTTGCGGGGATCTGTACCAGACAAAGATGCTTTGTTAATATGATATGAAGGCCAGGACGTCTCTGCAGTACAACAGTATTTAATTTAAAAAACCGAAGATACAAATTTCACCATCAACAAATACTGCGTCTCCTGTGATTTGAAAATTGTAGAAGGCCATACTGCTATTTTGATAAAATTTTGACTCATTGTTCAGCCCTTATTTTGTAAGGATGTAATTCAATACAATTCAGTAGAACTTTATTTATCCCGAAGGAAGTTCCTGTGCCAGAGAATACTTTAAATTACAGTAACATTCAGTACAATAACCACAATTTAACATTAACAACCAGTGGGTTCCCCAGGTCAGGGTCACTCACTGGGCCCAGTTTTATAACAATAGAGTATTAAATATCTGGCAAAATATACAAGACAGAAGTGTTTTTAAGGAGAAAAAGCAAATCCAGTGCCTAAAAGAGTAACAATAGGAGTAAGATAAGTACAAGAGTTACTAAAAATGAACTAAAATGGTGGAAAAAACACTGTGCCTGATAATCAATGTTATATTGAATATGATAAAACAATTGGAAGGAGTATTGCACATGACTGATAATTATGGGAATTAATTATGCTGACCTATTAATTTAGATACTGTGAATATATTAATGATGACACATCTAACCAGATCAGCCAGTTTTGAGATAGTAGCCTACACTTGAATGAATATACAGCCCAACATAAACAGAGCCAGGGCACTACCTTAGGCATTCTCTTCACACCTTTGTTTACCGGGGGAAAAAGAAATACGACATCAGCTGAGATTGTTTTGCCTGGAGACCATAAACCATGGTACCATTGGAATCAACTCAGAACTCCCCTTTGGCAATGACTGTCCAACCTTGGAGAGGTCGCTTTTGCCTCTGTCCCTGAAACATCTCTTTGTGGCCGAGGTGTGTTCCATAGTGACAATTTGCCACTAGGGCTAAGTAATGCGATGTGGGCAGACAGAGGCGCCCTTTGCCCTCCCCGTTGCTTCCCACAAGGCAAAGAGAGGCTCCTGTCTTGTCAAGTTCAACTTCCCTTTCAAGCAGACAGCACTTCAAACTCCAGGGACTGCAGTCACCTCTGAGCCACCTAGGCGCCTCACAGAGAGCCTTGGCCCCTCTCACTACTTGCAATTACTGCTGAGAACACCACACCGCCGTTGCATCTGCAGGATCTGTAAAGACAGGAGAGAAGTGTAAACAAAGAGGTGGTTTAGATGTACCACTGACGCTTTTGGCCAATTACTCATGTCTGTGGTCTGCAATTGGCTGTCTGGAAGGGGGAAAATGGGTCTGAAGTGAAACATCATTGAGATCCAACTACAGCAAATCTAATTTTGTTATATTTTCCTTTCATACTTTTATTGCAAGCATAGTTTGTGCTGGACTTGAAGTATAAAGCTCCATAATTATTTGTAGCAAATAAACAGTTGATATATCCATCTGTGGAGTATTATGAAACACTAAAAACAAGCACCTGTACCTTTTTGAAGGAGACATTGTCTGTACTCTGCTACTGAGAAATGTAGATCGGCTCGCGGTGTCTTGTCAGGTCACACTTAAGCTGGTTAACAGTGCCAGTAAAGACTGTTCTAAAAGCAGCGTTGATGCACTGGGAACAATGCTTTTTTTGGCCAGGTTGGTACATACTGTATTTTTATTCACCAAAAAATCAAAGATACATCTGAGCAGGACTGCACTTAGCGAACAGAAGCCTTTCCCAAGTTTGGCAGGGTTGTTTAAAAGTAAATGGAAGACTTCCAAACACATTCCACATCCACTCTGTTATCTTGGCTTTTGACCTTACATGACTCAGTTTACCTCAGTGAGGCAGGGCTCAACAATAAGGATTGCCCGATTGCCCGGGGCAAGTAAAACTCACGTTCGGGCATGTAAACTAACAACTCACTTGCCCGATCGGGCAAATTGCTAAAAATAGTAAAAGTTAATAACTAATTGATAAAATAAATGTATTTTAAAACGTGCTCTGATGCAGCGGTCTCTCTGCCTGAAGTCACAGGCACAGCTGTGTAACAATGTCCTGCCCACAGCCCCCATTGATATTATTTTGCACGACAGACGCTTCATATAATAACATAACAATATACTATTTATGGTGTTATGTCATCGTGTCATTTCTGTCTCTAAATGGTCACGTGTTAACAATTCTCCTCTGCTCTCTGTATCGTGCACGGCGGAGTTCCGCCACACACACAGGTGATCACGCTAGAGCGGCTCGGGCCGCATTTTCCTGACCAAACCTGATCCCGAGCCCGGTGCAGTTTGTCAGCTGACAAAGTTATTGAAATGGACAGTGTGTAAATAACCAACAGACTGCTGTTACGCACAGACAAACAGCTCCTTGCACAGCAGCGTAGCACGGCACTCCTGCTGAGCTTGTGTTGCGTTCAGGCGTTGTCATGTAAATAACAACTTCCAACACTTAAATAGGTCATAGCACAAAACAGCAGCATGTCAAGTGAGTTTTTACTTTATTATATTCAATAAAATTGTATGTTCCTAAATTTTGAGACACCTCATATGCAAGCTAGACAGACATTTCACCTTCATTACTGTGCACACATGTACTGTATGTACTTAGTCCCAAAGAGCCCTTCTGGTGCCAGTAGATACATAGAAACATCCCAGCAGGCTGTGCTTTGCAAGCATACAAAAAAGTTTCACGCATGTGAAAATTATTTTTCATGCGTGTGCTTCACCTCTGCTGCTACAACTCCATCCTAGGGGAAACACTGCTGTGTGCGTTTTGTGCAACAGGTGGGTGTGGTAGTCTACCGGTAGAGTAGAGAGAGAGCTAAGTAGCGTTGAAGTAGAGTAGAGTAGAGCAGGGCAGAGAGATGGAAGCAAAATATATTAAACCTGGTGTTAACACAGCAGAACTGGAGAGAGGAGTGAAAAATAAATAGAGGTGGGCATGGCTCAAGTAGGGCGCAAAATTATAGACGGAGAACTATTGACAAATTTTTCACTTTAAGCCCTGACAGTGTCATTTTTGTGTAGGAATTACAATACATGACATATGTTGTTTTAATTAATAAATACAGTGTGAATAAAGATTATATAACATAAAAATAACTGCAGTCTTTGTTATTTGATAGCCGCTTAAATTAAACAATTTTTATAGGGCAAGTAAAAACTGACTTCGGGCAAGTAGATCTTTGACCAACTTGCCCGACCGGGCAAGTGAAAAAAAACCTTAGTGTTGAACCCTGCTCAGAGTCAAAATCAAACCTATTTCTTGCCAAGTTCATGTGCACATGCAATTAATTCATACTGCAAGGATGCTTCTAGGGATGGCAATTGCTAAGATTTTATTGATACCATTGCTGTTACTGGTCTTTATAGGTTCCCTTATTGATTCCTAATCAATTTCCTGTGTGAAAACAAGTAGGCCTACATAGGTTTTCAGCATCAGCACAACTGTTTTATTATCTCTGAGTCTAAACACAGTGTAGATAGATGAAACGAGAGAGTATTTGTACAGCATTTGTTCTATTACTCAAAGAAAAAAACTGCTAAGCCTGCCAGTGTAGCACTGTTACAACAGGATATTTAACCTTAATAATGGACGTGCTGCTTGGTTAGGAAACAGTGGCACTTGGACAAATATTGATCTTCGCTGATATATTTAATGTGCCAGTATTATCAATGCAAAGTGAAAACACTGATACATATTGTTGTTAAGATACACCTTTACTTTGAAATTCCTATTGGTTACCCCTTGGTTTGTGGACTCCTGTTTTGAAGCCTTGAGTTTGGCATTTCGGCCGTCGCCATCTTGGTTTGTTGGAACCTGAAGTGACGATATCTGGACAAGAGGGTGGAGCTGTGTAGGAGCAAGAGGTGGACCTGACTGAGAAGCTGTAGACACTATCGGCAGACAAAATTCAGTGATACAGTTGTCATGGGGAAATTAGCTATAGAGGCCAAAACAGTTTTTTTGTACCAGGCTGTGAACATGTTTATTTCTGATGTAAAGTTGGGCATTTTAACAAGGTAGTGTATGGGAATTCAGACGCTTTTGGAGCCAAGTAGCCGTTCAAAGAACTGCAGTTTTTGGAATTTCCTTCTTGGCTTTGTTTTTCAGTGCCGGAGTTTGCGCTTGTTGTCACCATTTTTGTACCCTGGAAATCCAGAGTTCTCGTGAGAGCACAGTTTGAATTTGCTCAGCGAGTCACTCTGGCAATCAGTAATTATGCTCATTACCTATGCCGATGAAACCGAGCTGCACCAATCACATCAGTGTATCTGATAAAGGTGGGCCAGAGGTGAGCTAAACAGATGACGACAGCGCTGCGACCACGAAGTCCGGAATCAGTCAGTAAACATTGCAAGATGGCTACGGATGAACACCAGAAACGGCTTTGGCCGCTACAATGAACGAGTTAGACTTGGCTTTTTCTCTAAAAGAGGAACAGAAGACGACGTTTTTGATGTTTTGCCGACCGGATACAGCAAGCATCTAATCTACCAGTTAGCTCCATTGGTAGCGCTCTGGATACGTTACCCCGTGTATTGTTCTGATTGGTCGTAGTGTTACCCAATATATTTACAAATGCATGGTGCCGCCCCTCGAGTTGGGCCATTTGCATTACTCATGGCCAGACCCTAAATCTTTCTAGATTTGGGTCTGGATTTCCAGGCTACTGTTTTTGTCCATGCATATCTCTTTTCTAAACCTTCAATCAGTGCTAGGAGCTTAGCACCAGGCAGACAATGCTAAGCAGCCATTAAAAAGACGATGAGGAGATTTAGTGATATCTTCTCATATCAATCAGCATCTGAACTGGATCGAATCGAAATTGTTCCCTGAATGACTTTATGTTATCAGCAAATACAGTATGGATGGGTATCAATGGTCCAGTATCATCGATGCAAAGTGAAAACATCAATTCATATCATTATTTTTAGGATACACTGGCAGAAAATGGCAAGTAGCCAAGAAAAAGACGATGAGGATAAAGTAATTTATTCAGGAATAAATCAGCAGAGTGGAAAAAGTTTAAATTTTAGACAATTGCTTGCTCTGTTTCAACAATGGTCGGCTAAAAAAATTCAACAGTGCTGTTCTGTTGGGAGATGATAGATGCACGAGTTTGACGTCCAAAAGGAACACTAAGCTCGGAGGACGTCAATTCTGATGGATCAGACAATAAGGAACCTGTTCTCAACTGGAACCAGATCTTGAGTCCCATCCATGGTTTCTGTCGGCAATTATAATCAAAACTACATTAGGTAAGATGAATTACTGCATAACCTTCTCCATGCTGATATAACGCTTATGTGCGTTACCATGCTGAGCTCTACAGTAGCATGTACAGAAATACTACATTATAAAAAAAAAAGCTGGCAGAGTTTAAAAATGTACAGCACAAATTAATTTCCTAGCAGAAAAAGTACATGGTGTACATGCAGCAGATGCACAGTTGTATTTTCTAAACATAATGTAGAGACATTTGTGCAGGTTAACATCAGTGAACCTGTGTACTTATTTAAGTCAGTCGTAGGTGAGTCAGGGGGGTCTAGATCTTTGTCCTCTGGGGAGATGGCTCTGCACTTGTTCTTGGTAGTGCTGCTGTAGACAGTTCTATAGCAGATTCCAGCTGAGAGCGCTTGGAAAATGTGCCGGCTGGTGTGAGAGGGGTCAAGGAAGAGATGTGTATTTAAGTACACTCCTTGATCTTGGTGTCGCATAGGCCTGGAAGGAGGGCGAGTTGCATACAGTGATTTTCTCAGCTGATTGGATGATGCACCACAGCCTGGCGCTCTCATGTCGGATGGCTGCTGTAAAATAGTCGGTTACAGTGAAAGATGGAATGGAGTCTGTGATGACAGTTAGTTCCTGTGGCAGCTGTCATCAACTCGGCCCGAGTCATCAGGATGGACTTACACTTCCCTATGATGTTGAATCTGTCTGCTTGTTGATGGTCCTCCACACAATGTGGTTGTTATTAAGGTGAATCGCGGTGTGGTGTTTGACTGATGACCAGTCAAATCAGCTTCCCTTCAAAAGCAGTCAGTAGCTCTTCTAAAAACCCTGCTCTGTACATGGTGACACTTCTGTGTCAAAAGGTTTTTTCTTCCATGAAAAATAATGTCTTTTTTCCCTGCTTGAGGGGTTTGTATCAAAGATCAAACAGCCCACATATCCTCAAATGCTTAGTGGGCTTCTAAAAAGGATCATATGTGCATTGCTTGGTAAAGCCATACACTCAGCGAAGATGTGACTGTGCCATAGCACTTTACACATTTGACCTGAGCCTGAGCATGTGGGCCATTCAAGTGCAAATCTTCAATATCCCTCACATAAATAGCAGTCTAAAGCCTGATCATTCCTGATACTCCCCCCTACTGTTTCTTTTCTTCCACACTGACGTCAGTTCCATAGGTAGTCACCAAAATACCAGATGTGTGAGGGCGACTAAGAAGGCAAGCATGATTCCTTAACATTAAAATTTGGCACAACTGATGGCACGACTTCCATTATCCATATCCAGTGCAACAAGCTCATAATATGATTCTGAATCAGACATGTAAGTGGCAAAATAATCCAGACGACTGAATTATCACCAGATCTTGTTTAATTAACTGATCATGTAGGTCTTTAGAATATTAGAAAACAGCACAGTTTCCTGAAGCTCATACAGATGTCAAAAAATTGCTTGTTTTGTCCAGTCTAGGGTTGCAGGGGTGTACTGGTATCAAGGTATACCATGATATGAAAGTAGAGGGTTACCACACCATGTACATTTGCTTATCTACTGTATGCTATTGAAAAAAAGGAAGCTGGAAGGAGAATCTCACCTTCATTTAAGTGGCTTACATTAAACCAATTGTTTGAAGTTTTATTTATAGTGATAAAACATTTGGTCAACCACAAAAAAAAGACAACTTCCGTTTTCATTCCTGTAAGGCAGGGGTGTCAAATATACAGCCCATGGGCCAGAACCAGTCTGCCAAAGGGTCCAATCCGGCCCACTAGATGACTAGACAAAGAGGTGACAGGTTTCAGAGCAGGTTAAACAATGCATTGCCTACTTCATGTAAAATTCTGTTTCAGAGGCTTTTCCACACTGACCAGAATACAGTTCTCTGATATACCAATTAGAGTTGTACCGATACCAGTATCGGAAATGCCTCTGATACTGCCTAAAATGCGGTATCGGGTATCGGCGAGTACAGCCTATGACAATCCGATACCACGTAATGCCTCACGTCATTACGCATACGCACGCTACAGGCAAATGAAACGAAAATGGAGCAGAGTTTAAAAAGCATTCTGCTGTAGCCTTTAAAATGTCCTTTTTTTTTTTTTTTTTTTACCAATTTGTGTGGCTGCACTGTCTTGATCTGTGTCAACACTGGATAATAATAATTAAAAAAAGTTAATGGCATTCTTTCTACTATTATGTATTCATTTCTTAATATTTTACATAAAGTTTCAGGAGTTGAGTCATACAGCTATTCATATCCCTGCTGGTATCGGATCGGTACTCTGTACAGGGATCGGAATCAGAAATTGTAATATTACCGAGACAGTTATTGTCACGTAAAAATCTAATACTGTTACAACAGTAGTTGTATTCCAGTCAGTACTCTAAAACCCAGACATATTTAGTTCATTCTTACATAAGACAATTAAAATACAAAGTCTTTATAGTTGAGAAGCTGAAACATAATTTGCCTCGAAAAACGACTCTAACGAAGCAAATTAGTTGCTGATTGTAATTATTTTCTTTTCATATAATCAGTAACTGTTTAATTGTTTCAGCTCTTCAGCGGGGTTCAAAAAAAAAAAAAAAAAAGATAAAAGGTGATGATCCATATGCTCTAAAAGATTTCAGTGTCCTGGAGAAATTACAGGCAAATATTATCTCTGTTTATTGAGCTTAAAAACAATTGTAGTACTAGGACTGACCCCCAAAATTCGAAGCTTTGAAGCTTCGTTCGGTGGCACGGGATTCGATTGTGGGGGAAAAAAAAAAAAAATCGAATATTCTGTCTTTTTTTTCTCCCATTTTTTTGGGGGACTTTGAACGCAACACCATCTCCAACAAGGAAATAGAAAGCCTGACGTGCAATGAATGGAGACCTGTTATCCTGTTTGAACACAGACAACTAAATTCTTTCAACAATGTGACTCAAAATAATGATTAAATAGATTTTATTGATGTAAAATAATATGCTGATGGTGACATTTTCCACCGGTCCGCTGCGCTCTGAGTCTGGTGTCAGTGACACATGCTGCTCTGAGTCGCGCATCTGTCTGCTTGCGCTGCAGTGTGCGCCAAGGGTTTTAATTTTTATTGTTAAATCAAAAGTTAAACACTACTTATCAGCAACCAGAAGTGTTTTTTCGTTTGTGAATATTTTATCTTAATTCTAGGGTTGCAAGAAACTACCTTTTCACCATAATTTGTAAGTTATTAACTTTTTTGGACTTTTTTTTTCGCTTACTTGTACTTTTTAAATATAAAACACCTTTTACATTATTATATTTACTTGAAATGACAAACAACATAGCCCACAGCATGTAGGCTGTTATTAGCAATGGTCATTTATCACAAATGTTTAGCTCCCTGGCGATCTCCCTACAGAAAGCTGCCGCCATATATAGGTTTTTCTGGTAAAATGAGGAGGTATCGTACAGGTAACTTCTCATTTCAACTTGTGAATCAGCCATTCCTCAACCATTGTGGTGCAAACAAAGCCAATGACAGGAATAAATAGAAACAGGGTGTCCGACAGAAGGTCAGCTAAAACGGCAGCGTTGCATTGCTCGCGACCAGTTAGGACATTCACGTTATGACTGGAGAGATTAGATATGTTGGCCTTCAACAAATGTTCCTGGTCAGATAATGAAAACCTGCTCTACAGCCAGTGCACCAGTAGAAAGAGACTTTATCCTATTGATTTTGTTCAATACAGAGTAAAGTAGTATTTTGTCTCAATAAGTTGGTCTGAAATATCGGAGCACCTTGGTGGCCGTTTTTTTTTAAATGCTGCAGTCTCCAGTTCTTTCATGATGTTGCAGATGCTTGAATTTGGCAACCTTCACCATGTGTTATTAAAAACAAATTTATTTTAAGCCACTGTTTAAAAAAAAAAGCCAGAATATGTAGTCTGAACGTCAAATGAATTGTACTACAAGGTGAAAGAAACAAGAGAAAGGTTGACAAAGTTAGATAGAAAACCCATTACTGTTCTCCTTCATGGTTCCTTCCTTACCTCCTGTGTTCTTGTGAATTAACTTTCAAGGGCACAGAGTTTCAGCAAATATTTCATTTCCCAAGATGGCCATCACTCAAGCTATCACTTGAACAACTCAAATCCGTCTTTTGTGAAGGAAAAAGGGGAAAAGATAGAGGGCTATATAGAAAGTGGAAGATGACTGAGATTACTTTGTGGTCTTTTTTTTCCCAGTGTCAATATCTGGAGACAGAAGTTGGAAAAGTGCAGATTGGAATCCTTCAGATGTCTCTGTTATCACTGGACAGTACATCTCCAGACACATCTCTATATGTTACGAAGAATAAAATGAATTCTGATGATTATTTTATTGAAACCACACCTTTGCACATAATTTCAAAGGTGTCACTTGAGCTAATTAGGATAAACGGAACCTATTTTAAGGATGAAAAGAAAACTGTTGGTGACACTGTGTTAAATGTTATTTTTTGCTTACTTCAAATGTGTCTATTTTTAATTGATTGGGTTTTTCTCTGCCAGTTTGTCGGTTAATCATTTGATGGTGTGAGCAACATAGCAGTTACCCAGCAGCGATGTAAATTGGGCTTCAAAGAGAAGGTTTATTTTTAAAATCAGAGAGCTTGCGGTTCTTATTCAGGTTGATTATGTCTACATACAAAGGCTTGACGAAAAGTATTAAAGAACAAGCGGCAGCGTGTGGAATCAATGCATTCCATTTCCTTTACACATGTTGGACTCTTTGTGCTCAAAGGAAACATCGTGATGGGCCTCATCACGGCGCTTTGAAGAGTAATGGTCTGTTTTCATAAAGCATATCAGCAAACTGATAACACGGTGTCAGCATTTCCTCCGCTGAATTAGGTACGTTGACAACGAAACAAGAGTAAAACAAAAAAGATTGAAAGGTTCTGCTTTCACAAAGTGGGAGGGCATTTAAACATTTATCATACCTCTGAGTAAATTTTTCCTCTCACTGTATTTAAATATCATCTGATTCTTTTTTATATTTCGAAGAGGACAAAAAAGTCAGTGTGTAAAAAGCATGTGTCCATGATGGGGGGTGGTGGCGCTGAGGACAAGGCTCCAGAGGTCAACGTCTTACCACTGCTGCTTTCACCATGTCGAAACAAGAGGCAGAAGGTCAGATTACCCCCACCAGGATATGAAAAGAGAAAACAGTGCATTAGCCAGCCTTTGTTCCTCTAGCGTGCACAGGCTTTTCCCACTGGTGCTGCTGGTTCATTGTCCCCAGGGTCTCAACGGGTCACAGGCTTTTGGGGTAGAAAGGACAGGGGGTTGTCATACTGCTTTCCAAAGGTCGCTGTCTACGTCTGTCATACCCTTAAGCCATCAATGGGAAACAACTGTTGCTCCGTTATCGCAATACAGAGATATTAAAGCTATTCATCTAGATGGCCTTCCTCTGCAGAGACAGCTCGCAGGGGCTCTGATGCATGCTTAATACACTAATCACGCTCTCTCCCTAGGACCCCTACTTGCTGCCCTAATCTCTTTCTCTCTCCGTCTCTCTTGCTTATAACTTTGATAACCTGTGCCATGCAAACACAAATTGACAAGTAGTACACTCAGAAAACTATAGACATCACTGTGCGCCTGCGCTGTCGTCTGCTGTCTCATACACGCTCAGGACAGGCTGGCAGCATGGTGCCTTCGGGTACTTGTTTATTTTCCAAATGTAGACAGTTTCCTGTGAGGGCTTTTCTGGTGTCTGAGGCCATGGCCCCGTCTTACACCTCCTTCTGCATGTCCATTTGTTGTCTGCATATCAAATTATGTGGGCTAAGTGTGTGTGCATGCGGTTGCTGGTTTTCTGCATTATCTAACAGAGCTGCTGATGTAACTGACATGATGCTATTATCCAGGCCTGGACTCCCTCAGAAATGATTATCATTTGTTTTTGTTTTCTGCTTAATCATAAAATGTCAGAATGTTGTAAAAACTCTCCATCACGAATATCTTTTGTTTGCCTGACCATCTTTACAGAATTCAGACATATTCAGTTTACAGTAATGTGAAAATAGAGACAAGCATTAAATACTCACAGCTGAGAAGCAGGAAATGCCAATGTATGGCAGCTTTACTTGAACAACCACTTCAATGTTTAATCAATAATAAAAAAAAAGATTAAGATTGATTTAGCGTTGACTAATCGCCTGATTGTTTCAGCTTGACTTGTCTAAATCAACAATGAGGTTAAATCAATGTTATTAATATTATACGATTTCTAATTCATTGGAGAAACAAAGTCTCTCCCTTTGTGGTGTCCCCTATGGCAGTGATTCCCAACTGATCCAGATTTCTCCTTAATCATTAGTTTAAGGTCCACAAGAGTTCAATACTTTCAGCATCATACATTTGTTTGGCCATGTCTCAAGCTAGTTTGCTCTCTCTGTTAAGTAGCTGTTTGTTATTCACTTACTCTACAGCAGGAAATGGCACCTTGAAATAAAAGCTCTGTGCTGAAAATTCACTGTGCGTAAAAATAAATTGTGTTTTTAACAAAGTTCATACGTTAGGAAGTCACTTTTGGTCCATTCAAAACAGACTCGCAACCCACCAATTGGGAGCCACTGCCCTATGGGACCCTATTTTGGAAAATATAATATACATCACTAACACCAACATGGCCATCACTTTTGACATTTTACTTAGGTCTTCCAGAACAAGCAAAAATGATTTAAAAAAGGTGAAAATCACTAAATGTCTGGCCATGTTTAGAGCTTACACTAACAGTTTTACAACAAACTGCAACTATCTTGACCAGAAGAATTTTCTTTTAAAGCATCATATATATACAAACATCATATATTTATTTCATGTCATGATTCAAACGGTAGAAACAGAAACAACCTTTTGCCCGAATTTTCATACCTGAACTACCTAGATACATCTTGACACTATAATACTGGTATAATTTGTTATATGATATGAAAAATTCATATTGTGATACTCACACTAGTTCAACTCGTTGACATATTGATGTCATTGTGTTACCCACGGCAACAACAAGCATGGCTGAAAGCGAAATTATTGCAGACTCTGCGGTGGTTCCAAAAACGGGAGCAGCTTCAGTAGTGTAGAATAAACTGTGACATCCTGAATGTTTTATAAACAGCCCCAGACTTCTTAGACTCTTTTAGAAACTTACCGCTCAGTTGATGTCATCAAGTCATTTTATCATGAACATTTGCTAATGTAAACCTACGTGATGCTCGCGACTCGACAAAAACTACAAATATGTGAATGCACAATAGTTCTGGTATCATAGCAGCTTGTCACAGGTTACAGTGTGAGAGGAGAAATGGCAGAGCATAAAGGTCCAGGTGGAAAAAAAATACAACCCAGTCATCAAGGATTTTGCTAAAAGAAGGAAATCACCTGTGGATATATATATATATATATATATATATATATATATATCCCAGGGTACATTATTTTGTATTTGGAGCTGTTTAAATGTGTAATTTGTGGTAGATTTTATTTGTTGAATTACTAATATTGTATACAGAATATGAATCTCACTCTGAGTTACTGTTGTTCACTAGTCTCTATATACAGACTCTACATTCAGTGAATGTAGAGTCTGTAGGCAAACCCCGGAGATCTTGCCTCCGGAAGAAGAGCAGAAGAGCCCTGGTTTCTGGTTGTAGGCTGTTTGTAGTCCGCGTGATATTGATCAATCACGTTTGAGCCAGCTGCAGTTGTTGCCAGGTTCCGTGCGGTGAACTAATGAGGCGGAACATAATTGGTGTCACTGCAAACTCTGAATCCATCGCAGTGGTTCAGCATATTTACTTATATATAAACGGAAGTCGGAAACGGAAATTCGCCTCCTCCGCCCAAATCAAACTGGAATGCCAAAAAATCGGGGGTCTGCCCCCAGAGGCTGTATCGTCATATGCTGGAAGTCAGATGCCGAATACAGCTGATGGGTTCCGAGAATGGTTGTTCACAAACTAAAGAAATGAGAGATCATTTTACTTTGTACAGAATATTTGAAGGCAAACTGTAAAACTATATCACCTATTTTGTTGTAATTCCATGTTCTTAAAAAAATCTAAAATAAACTAAAATTTTTTTTACTAATTTGTCATATCATCAAGCACATCGTTATCGCAAAAATACCCTGAAATATTTTGATATTTTTTAGGCCCATATCCTCCACCCCTACCTGACACACACAAACACTCATGAGTGATAGTGATGGCATGGCACATGGCAGGCACTTTTAGGGAAAGCCACATCCTTTAACATCTCTGTGTTGTACTTGATTGTACTGCTGCTCAGTATGCAGCAAACTGCAGGTTGATGGATCAATTGCTGTGGCAATTTTCATTTGAAGCTGTTCACAGCGGCTGTTTTGAATCGATAGCTTTTAATGATGGGAGGGACTGTGCCCTCGCGCTTATTGTTGTCAGTGATGTAAAAAAAAAAAAAAAAAAAAACAACCCAAGAGTCTGACAGTCTAATGGTTGGCTGCCACTAACCAGTGTGTGTATTATACTATAGTGTACTACTAAATGTCATTTTCCAGCCATTTTAACACTTTAAAGTTAGTGAATTTAGATGTCAGTGCTAAATAATGACATGCCGTCACATCACAAGCTATTTCTAACTTTTCACTTTCTCACTTTTCAACTTTTATCTGTTTGAACTCTTTTCTATAAATGCTCCCTGGCAATGGCAAAACACCTACACTACCAGTTCCAATGAAATTGTGTTTTTCTTTTTCTGTTGTAATTTAAAAACACTGCGCTATGGATAAAAATGGAGTGTCTCTTAGTTTTCCCTCCCCCATACCACAAGCTGTAACAACCCTCTTCTTTTACACATTTCTTGGTGCCTCGGTTTTTCCTCACTGAAAAGTGCATATGTTTTCTGACATCAAAATGAATGGCACTCATTTGTAATGTCTGCACTGACAGTTTAAAGGAAATTGCATTGTGCTTAAACGCCACTCAAGCCTTTGGTCATGGAAATTCACCTGCACCAGTATTTAGAAAACCTTTTTATGTGAAGTGAAACCAAATCCATCAAGCTGGACTGTGCCAAATATGCTTTTGCTTTGCCACACCTCCATGGTGACTTCCTGTAGGTTAATAGAAATGCTGATCTTGCTTTACCCCATTTAAGGTTAGTCTGTTGGTTGAGAACTAATTTTGGCTCTCTAAACACTTTGTTTTTTGGCAGGATTTGCCAACACAATCAATTTCTCAACCAAAAACAATGTAGTACAACAACAGTCACTCCTACTCAGGTGAGCAGGACAGATAGAAGTCAGAGATAAGTGAACTAGTCAAGTGCTGCTACAACCACAGCAGGTTGTGGTGCTGAAGCTAAAAGGACAGCTAGGATGCACGATATTGGATTTTTTGCCCCAATATGCCGAAATGTAACAGTTCATTTGACTGATAGCTGATACTGATATTGATTTTTTTACTGCCTTATTTTAGTGATCATCAAGTCTCTTCTGTAGTGGAGTTAACATATTATGCATGCATACTCTTGTCGTGATGGCCCACCAGCAGATCTCCATCATGAAATACAATACTTTTAAATTCATATAATATTCATTCATAGTGCAAAATAAGAAAAAGCATGTTGGCAAATTCAAAGTTGATACTGGCTGATACCGATAAGGTACCGATATTATCAACATGTTGGCTGATTCTGATATTTAATTTTAAAGCAATCCGTTCTCACTCCAAAGTCATCGAAATCCAGCTCTTGGGCAGTGACTTGTGGCGTCAGACACTGATGACACAGCTGTCCTTTAATGTCGACATGATATGCGGCCAGTTGCTGTTATAGTTTAACGCTGTTATGGGAAACGCAGCGTGACAAGTATGAAAATTAAGTTAGCAGAAGTCTGAATAGGGCCCGTGGGTAATGGTGGTGGATGGGTCCAACAAATACTGACTTTCACCTGGGAGAGCAGTGTTTGCGCAAGTATGGTTTAGATTATACAGCCAAACCCAACCAGGTTCTTTTGTTGCCTAAACCCAACCATGTGTTGTTGGAGGAAAAAAAAAACGTTAATTCGCGTTGTTGTACTGACATTTATTTTCAAAGAGCCTGTATGTATGTATGTATGTATGTATGTGTATTTTGAATGAAGACAATGCATGTAACAGGCCAAACTTGACATGGCGTCCCAGAACATCAACAACCAACACACCCAGGGTACCTTTTACGTTGTATCTGGATGTGGATGGTCCATGATCAAACCTCGATGTTACAAGGTTGGCGTGAGAATGTGTTGTTTAAAGCCAGTATTAGCCGATACCGAGGACATGCTGATATTATTGTGCATCCCTGTGCACCAACCATGCTTAACCACAGGTCTTGGGCCACATCCACACTGTTTCACTGTAGCACTGTTTCAGAATTATCTCCGTCCATTATAACACGCCCGAAAATGTAGATCATGTAGATGACCATTTAAACACATGGGCATGCAGGTGCGGATGGAAACTGAAGCAGATTGTCTTATCTGCAGTTGGTTTCTTAGTAACAGAAAATACTATGGAGATGGCCAAAAGTTATGGCAGTGATTTCTTTGCTTGGACTGACAATGTGGTGGAACTGTAACTAAAAGAACATGAGTATAAGGCGGTCAAGGAGATTTAAAACAGATTCAAAGCCATTGCAAGCAAATACCATAATATAAAAGAGCAGTAGCGGGAGTATTATCCATCGCCGGAAGAAGCCACGTCAATGGAAAAGCAGTATCTACACAAGAGGGATAACATCACAAAAGCTATGTAGACTGAGCTAAAATGCTTTGGCTTGACACATTGTGACTAATAAGACCTTTTTAGGAAGTGAACATTGTTGTCTGTACCATCGTTTTCAAAAATTTTGGTTATTGCCCATCCAGACATAAACGCAACCCCAGAGTTTTCAAAGTAAGATGAGGACAGCAGTGTGTGGATGCCAGGGCCAAACATAGCCATGTTTTTTTGTTTTAAAACAAAAACTTAATAGTGTGAGTGTTGCCGTAGATGCTGTGTTGTTCTGTCAGTAACTCAAAGAGGTGCATGATGTTTTATGGCAGTGGTTCCCAACTTTTTTTCCTTAAAGGCACTAGGTGTAACAATTTCAGTTGTTCTTTGAGATAAACAAATTTTGCAGTCAAAAGTGTGTCATAGCACATGTGTATTTACCTCCATCAGCATATCCAAGTATGTCCGTAAGCTCCGAAATTCTCATTTCTCTCATCATGTACGTGAGCCATCTTGAAAATTCAAGTATGTACAGGGAAATACTTGAGAAATACGGAATCACCTTTCACGTTTTCACTTGTCGGTTTCCGGTTTCCGCCTGCAGGTAGAGTGATGAAAAGCAGCAGCAAGCAGGTTAGTCACAAGTGCCGGTGCCAGAGAAAGGTAATGCAATCACAGGACAGCGCCGCTGTAAGCTGGGAAACGGCTCACAGCTAACAGCGGCAAGTGGCTCAACCTCACACACCTCATCCCTCTCCCCGCATCACTGTGCCGCTGTTAGCCGTTAGCTGTTTCCCAGCTAACAGCAGCGCTGGCCTGGCATTACCTTTCTCCTTCAGCAGCTCTCTGCACCTGGGAAAGGCTACCCCGATGTTGACCCTCGTTTTTTGAATTCGACAGTCACGTTACCTTTTTGATTAGCTTTTGCACTTTTTTGGCGACGAGGATTCCGTCTCCCGTGATGCTGCATATGCATGATCCTGCATTATGCTCAAAGAGTCGGACTTTGTTATGCTGCATTTCTAATGCTGCAGTAGTGCCGGGGTAGTAGTGGCACCGCTAACAGCGGCTAACAGTGGCTAACAGCTGTCAGCGGCGCACTGATGTGAGGAGAGGGATGAGGTGTGTGAGGTTGAGCCACTTGTCAGTTGTCAAAAGACAAGACGTGATCGGTTTGTTTGGATTTACACCTGCCCCAACTGTCCTACTTTGAAAACACAGCGAGCATGGTGAGGAGGGGGTTTGTCAACTTGCGTCACATGCGTCTGTGTAGGAGCCTGAATGAATACTCCATGAAATATTGGATGACATGGTTTGATCAATGTTATCATAGCTTTTTGGTACGCAGCAGCTACTGTTGTTGCAATATGCGTTTGAAACAGTGAGGCGCGAGGCGGCTTCTCTATCATTGAGTAAACTGACGATGCCTGACTTAGTGAGGTATATGATATTAAATTTAATGCATAACAAAACCAGAAGAGAACAACTAATGAACTGTACAATTAATCCAAATAGTGAATGCATAGTGAATGTGTAAGCCTATATCACCTGCTGGTGTTAAGGATAGTTTGTCTGGAGTTTACCTTGATGTTGGTCAAATAACAGCCTGTACCTCAGCAGTGGGTTCTCCCCACACAGCTCTACTTTTCCCTTTGCTTCTTAGCTTTCATGAACTTGTCTCTAAAACTGGCATAATTATTGAAGTCCTTGTAATGAATGAATACATGTGTAAATATTTTTCTTTGTGCCTTTGAGCACCCAAAGCAAACAAATGTAGAGCTTCTCTAGTAAATAAATGATGGCAACATGAGCATCAAGAGAGAAGCAGGAATGGGACAAGCAGAGCATGATCGCCCCTCTTCGGAAACTGAGCCGCAATGCAGTTTTCCAACATGATAATGACCCAAAACACACCTAGAAGATGACAACTGCCTTGCTGAGGAAGCTGAAGGTGAAGGTGATGGACTGGCTAAGTATGCATCCAGCCCTAAACTCACCTGTGCACCTGTGGGCCATCCTCAAGTTGAAGGTGGAGGAGCGCAAGGTGTCTTCACATCCATCTGCTCCATGATGTCATCATGGAGGAGTGGGAGAGGATTCCTGAAGCAACCTGTGAGCTCTGGTGAATTCCATGCCCAAAAGGGTAAAGGCAGCGCTAGATAATAATGGTTGGCACACAAAATATTGACACTTAAGGCACAATTTGGACATGTTCACTGTGGGGTGTACTCACTTATGTTGCCAGCTGTTTAGATGTTGATGGCTGTGTTTTGAGTAATTTTCAGAGGAAGGTAAATCTATACTACTATACAAGCTGTACACTGACTACTTTAAGTTATATCAAAGTGTCATTTCTATAGTGTTGTCCCATGAAAAGATATAATGAAATATTTGCAAAAATGGGAGGGGTGTACTCACTTATGTGAGATACTGTAGGTTGATATCATCTTTTCTTAGTCCGTCGGGGATATGTCAAAGATAAAGGGTAAAAGGATAAAGTCTTTGATATGATTGTTGGTACTTCCTACCAGAAAGTCTGAATAGAAGGACAAGACCAAAAAACGTGGACATGGTCAACCATGATTTCTCCACCTTCCCTCCAGCAGCATAGCTGGGTTCCAGTTTGCTTAGACTTCTATTTCAGTGTGATGAAAAAGCGAATCAGGTTTTTCCAGCAGAGATCTAGCGCCTGTATGTTTTAATATCAATATAGATATTTAGCACCAGTGTGTCAGTAACGTATAGCAAGAGGAAGTAATATGCTATGTTCCCATATCACTATTCCCACCCCAACTACGCATGTTGGATCAAAAAGGCACAGAAAATGAGTGATTTAATGTTTCCCTTCACAGAGTTTTGACTTACTTTGTCTGTTTCTTACACTCTCTACGATGACCTGCATCACAAGCAGAGTAGAGACTCTTATTTTGAGCATTTTGTCACTGTTTTCAGCTCTGTCTTGACGTATTTTTGTTTCCTGTAAAAGATTTTAATTATCTGTCAGTATCATTTCCATCCAGTCACAGAGAGAAAAAGTGGCAAGAGATCAAGGCTATAATAGATCTAGGTGCTGAGAGGTACTCAATGTGCGTCAGGCAGTGATTCGCTGGGAAATTTAAATTCCAAAACTTGACAGCCCTGTATAGCTTTCTGCTGTCTGCCTAGAGTATGACACACTCAGCTTAGGATGGACTAGAGATGGTTAAGTCTGTGGCTCAGGTGCAGGTTTTGACCTGTGAAGTTGCTGGCTTCCATGACGATGCTGTCCTGATATCAGTGGTAAACGCAAGTGTGACCAGCAGTGGTGATTAGCCAGTGGAAGCACACATGGCTGGACTGTCTACCACAACAATGAACACACACAGAAGTAGTGTGACTTCTTTCTCTGCTCAGGACAGCATCACTCCACTGTGTCCTTACACAGTTGCAAAATAGTGGTTTGCTGCTTTATGAAGGCTCTGAATA
Organism: Epinephelus fuscoguttatus; assembly: GCF_011397635.1. NCBI lineage: Eukaryota > Metazoa > Chordata > Actinopteri > Perciformes > Serranidae > Epinephelus > Epinephelus fuscoguttatus. Next base: position 16,782,934 of record NC_064760.1, on the reverse strand, counting down.
ACATGCAGCTCCTTTAATACCAAGTGACACTGAAGTCTTCCAGTGAAATCCCGATTTGTAGGAAAATAATAAGCGGAGATAATTGAGTGATTTAAGAGACAACATATTTCAATGGGAGGGAACTGAATGTGGTAATGATAGAGCCTACCTCTTTATACTCATTGAGTGAGGTTCAAGGTCACTCACTGAGGCTGACATAGCTATTCATCACGGCCATTACATATTTCCACTCGCTCACACTGACTCATCACAACCGTCCCACCTCAACAGAAGATTACTTCCGTGCCCTCTGGCTCAGCCCACTTATCCAAAACTTCTGGTCGGAGGTCACGAGAAAATGATCTGAGATTCATTGTCAGAACCTCCCCTTACTCTCTGTCCCATCAGTGCAGTGCTTGGATGCCTCGCTGTCTGAGAAATTCCCCTCTTACTAAACTGAACAACCACAGCTGAAAAGACAGTTTTACAGACTTTGACAGGATGACACAATACTGTTCACAACGACGGGGTAAAACGGAACATTTCAAGTAGGGCTGCCCCCGACTAACAATTTTCCTAGTCCACCAATAGTCGTCATTAAGATTCATAAGTCGACTAGTCGCCTGCATGTAATCAACGAGTGATGGGCAAATGTTTGCCTGTAGAGTTTGCATATCACCTTGGGTTCGTCCTTCACCTCCTGCCTGACATTTTAGCCTGTGGAATAACCGCAGGTACCAGCCCTGGAAATTAACCTGACTCCTGTCTGACTGCTGAGTGTGGCCACCGCCTGTGTCTCTCCTTTCAAATTAAATTCCCACATGGTCCAGTCATGTAGGTTTTGATTTATTATGACAAGGCACAGCTCAAGTACAGTTCACGTTTGTTCCTTGTTTGTTTTTTTCTGCGACTACGTGACCAATGAAATCTTTCTGACTAATGACCTTAACGTTTGGTCAATTATTAGGGAGCAGCCCTAATTTCAATATAGAGAAATGTACAGTATCAATCATTTCTTCAGCACACCTGTCTCATTGTATTACATTTCGCTGCAGTGCTACGTGCGATGTGAATAGATAGACAGACATACTGTAGATGAAGAACTGTCAAGGCTGAATGGGGAGTTACTGTTCTTACTGTCATTACTGTTATTACATTTCCATTTTATTATTGTCACTACTCTGGTGTGTATCGCCTGGTTGGCAGATTGCTCTGGAGGAAACATACCTTAAGCTGCTAGTTTATTTACTTTTTTTTTTTTTTTTTTTATAAACTAAAACTGATGCAGTCTAATACAACAGCCCTGCATTAATCTTTACCATCACATCATAATGCTCAATTTTTGTTGAAACTGTAGTGGTGTTGATTCAGCTTTATGATCATTTTGGATGCAGTAGTTTGCGGTGCTGTTGAATTGTACTGCATTAAAAACTTTGTCCGCCCCATTTAAATCAATGAGGGTCGATTATCCTTGTATTAGGAGCACCACTCAGTACATCTTGCTCAATCAGTAGATGAGTGTTCATGCAGGAGTGAAAACAACATATTTTCAATGAAAGCTCCCATTTATTCTGCTCTTAGTTCAGATTTATTTTAGTGCTTTTTTAGAAGAACACATTGGAGCTTTGTTAGATGAGGACTTGAGATCAATAAATGTATTTGTTTAACAACAAAATGTAAAAAAAGCTCCCTCTTTCATGAATTATTATAAAATGCTCCAACTTTTAGATGCTATTCCATTATTAGTGCATTTTCTATGTATTAATAACATGATGTTGACCTTTCTGTGTATGTGTCATTTTTTTTTTTATCTAATTAAGTTTTATTTGATGAGGGCACAGTGTATAAATACTTTTAATTAATTGCATTTGGTTATCTTTACTTATTAGATGAGGATATATGGCTTGGCCCTGACAGCTCAACACACTGATCATTAAGAAAACACATGCAAATAGACACAACATGAGCAAATAAACATCTTCACCAATCCGACAACACAAGTGCAGCATTTGGATAAAGCAAGAAGCTCATAACACAACAGAAATGGTTTCCAAGAGATACTAACTCGCCGTTTTTGCGTTGTTACGTGTTTCACCTTTCTGCATTCAGGGTACCTTGTGCTGGAGTCCTCTGAACTCCTCAAGTTGAAAAACCTTCGGCTGAGTGCCCCCACATTATCTCTGTTTTTTTCCCATTGTCCAGTTGGATAATTTGAGAGGCAGGCCTTCTGTAGTGGTCACAATAACAAGTGAAGTTGACCATCTCAATAGAAAACAGCAGATGTGGAAGCATTTAAGTGCAGTCCTTAAAAAAGCCATCATAGAGGTGAAGCCCCTGGACCAACTAGTGGTACTCCCCATGACCCACCCTCTATTTTAGGGTCTCATGTCCCCACACAGATCACACAGATCTTCGTGTCCCTGTGCTCAGGAAGTACCCTCTACCCGTCTGTTTTAGTAACTAGATACTAGTTACTGTGAAATAACTAAAATAAAAAAACAGAAAATGTTAGATTTATTACACAGGAAGGTTAGGGAGGTGGTGGTGATGGGGTGGTTGCCTGGCAACAATAAAAAAAAGACTACTTTTTTTTTTTTTTATGAATAGCATTCAATTATAAAAGGAACCTGTGTGATCGGGGCCTACAGAGGCAGTAACCTCGAGCAGAGCCAGGCTCTATGGTGGGCGGCCATGTGCCCTAATTGGTTGGGATGAGGAAACAGTTAGCGTTGTATTGTGAGCTTCTTACAGCTTCTTTTCCTTTCCTTCTTTCATCTGTTATCAAATTGGCATGTGCCTTCATTTGCTTGTGTTGCATCTATCTGTGTTTTCTTAACTTGCAGTGCGTTGAGCTCTCAGGGCCACTGTAGCTTAGGGTCTTTTGTAATGCTCTCTGTCCTCTGTTGACCTCACAGCATTAATGTGATGGTGAAGGAAAATTGGTTGGAAAGTAACAAACAGACGTCTTTATTGTGTATACGTGCCTTATATGAACGTCTAAACCAAAAGAAAACATTGCTGCTTCAAGGATAGTAGTGCAGCATCAATACTTAACCATGAGAAGAATTTCAAATGGATTATTAATCTGTTAACCAGCTGAATGGATCTGCTGCTGTATCTACCAGCAGTAGTGAATCTCCACTATAGTTCAGGCTTTGCTACTAAAATAGCTAATAGGTGACAAAGACCAGAAAGTGCTGTATGCCATTGTGGGTAATTGTCCCTCATCAATATTGCATTACTTAGTTAGCCTAAGCTTGATACCATCAGTTAAATGCTCTGGGCAATGCATTCAGTTAGTGTGGAGCCATTGAAAGAATCCCTAGATCCTCATTTAACCAAAAAATTCAATAGAAATTATGATGCCAAAAAGAAAATACTCCAGTGGTAGATTCTGCTCGAATAATCCTAATATGTTTGAAGGAGTTTTTTTTTTTTTTTTCAAATTAACAGTTTATTTCCTTGTCAGTGAATGTCACCCCCCGATTACATACAGTAATATTCTTTATAGAACGACACAGCAATCCATTCATCAGCTACCTCCATTAATTAGTATATGACAGATGTGCTTGAGAGGTTTGACTCTGGAAGATGATTAAAAACCAAATCTAGACCTCTTTTTGTCTCCCTGGAAAGCTCATTTATTTGTGAAATGAAGATGATACATGTATATTCGATTCTTTGTTCTCGTAAACAAAAACTTAATTTGGTTTCTGGTGGACTGCTAATCATAAATTCAGCATAAACTTGAATCAGAACAATCAGAAAGCGCTCTTATGTTTATTGTCTGTGTCTGTGTGACATTGTGAGAAATGATGCTTTGCAACATATACAGTGATATTTTGTGAAATGCACTGGATGAAGAAATCGAACAAAGTAAAGATATCAGACAGTTTAAAAAGAGGTACGAAGACAGTATCTTCACAAGGTACAGAAATGAGTAGAGGGAATGTAAAGCACACTCAGGGTAGGGCTGGGCAATATAACAGTTATGTATGATATATTGATATTTTTTCAAGCAAGATATCAATTTAGACAACACCATTTATATCAATATAGGCTCAAGTTGTGATACATAGTGCATACCAGTGTGCAACTCTCCCCTCTCACACTCATTCACTCACAAATTATCCTACAACACTTCTTAAAGCCCTAGCCCTGACATGCACCTCCCAAGAAATGCAACAACACGACGAGGTGATGCAGACCTGTCTATTTGTGTAAGCTGTAACCATTTCCCTCAGTGGAAACAAAGCTTTTATTTACTTCAATTTCACAGATAGGAAACACTAAATTATGAAGACAATAAAGCCTCTCCAAAAATAGCATTTTAAGTCTTGTGTGTGATTTATCCTGGCTTCATATGAGTAGGGGAAATCTCCGCTAGGCCAATTTATGCTTTGTAAAATGCCATAGGCTTGTGCTAATAATGTTAGCATGTTATATTTGTTTGGAAAACGTGTTTAGTATAAGACAGTTATTTTGTCGGTGAACCTTGAGAGCCGTAATGGAGCTGAATTTTGTAACGTTACCTTTGTTAAATGTCGCTATTGTCCCTGGTTTCATATGAGTAGAGGAAAAGTCCACTAGCTGTTAAGCTAATTTACACAATGTAAAATGCCATAGGCTCGTGTTAAAAACATTAGCATGTCATATTTGTGGGGAAAATGTGAATGCTGCGAGTTAAAGTGAAGCTGATTTGTGTACTTGTGTTTTAAATTGTCTCTATTAAGCCAAGTTTAATCTGTGTTTAATATGTGTTTTGAATCAACTAAACTTTACAGTACTTCCGTTGCGACTAGTGTTTTGGAGGTGTAACTGTTGTGCAGCTGCATAATTTGAAACAAGGGATTAAAATCCCTCTCTTTGCATTTTATTTTGATCAGTCTGTTTTCATAAAAGTGCTTGTGACAACTAAAATGTGGCTTTGACTTGCAACTGAAAACATGTTGCCCGTTTTGTAAAAAATACTAAGATGTACAGTACAGGCCAAAAGTTTGGACACACCTTCTCATTCAATGCGTTTTCTTTATTTTCATGACTATTTACATTGTAGATTCTCACTGAAGGCATCAAAACTATGAATGAACACGTGGAGTTATGTACTTAACAAAAAAAGGTGAAATAACTGAAAACATGTTTTATATTCTAGTTTCTTCAAAATAGCCACCCTTTGCTCTGATTACTGCTTTGCACACTCTTGGCATTCTCTCCATGAGCTTCAAGAGGTAGTCACCTGAAATGGTTTTCCAACAGTCTTGAAGGAGTTCCCAGAGGTGTTTAGCACTTGTTGGCCCCTTTGCCTTCACTCTGCGGTCCAGCTCACCCCAAACCATCTCGATTGGGTTCAGGTCCGGTGACTGTGGAGGCCAGGTCATCTGCCGCAGCACTCCATCACTCTCCTTCTTGGTCAAATAGCCCTTACACAGCCTGGAGGTGTGTTTGGGGTCATTGTCCTGTTGAAAAATAAATGATCGTCCAACTAAACGCAAACCGGATGGGATGGCATGTCGCTGCAGGATGCTGTGGTAGCCATGCTGGTTCAGTGTGCCTTCAATTTTGAATAAATCCCCAACAGTGTCACCAGCAAAACACCCCACCATCACACCTCCTCCTCCATGCTTCACAGTGGGAACCAGGCATGTGGAATCCATCCGTTCACCTTTTCTGCGTCTCACAAAGACACGGTGGTTGGAACCAAAGATCTCAAATTTGGACTCATCAGACCAAAGCACAGATTTCCACTGGTCTGATGTCCATTCCTTGTGTTTCTTGGCCCAAACAAATCTCTTCTGCTTGTTGCCTCTCCTTAGCAGTGGTTTCCTAGCAGCTATTTGACCATGAAGGCCTGATTCGCGCAGTCTCCTCTTAACAGTTGTTCTAGAGATGGGTCTGCTGCTAGAACTCTGTGTGGCATTCATCTGGTCTCTGATCTGAGCTGCTGTTAACTTGCGATTTCTGAGGCTGGTGACTCGGATGAACTTATCCTCAGAAGCAGAGGTGACTCTTGGTCTTCCTTTCCTGGGTCGGTCCTCATGTGTGCCAGTTTCGTTGTAGCGCTTGATGGTTTTTGCGACTCCACTTGGGGACACATTTAAAGTTTTTGCAATTTTCCGGACTGACTGACCTTCATTTCTTAAAGTAATGATGGCCACTTGTTTTTCTTTAGTTAGCTGATTGGTTCTTGCCATAATATGAATTTTAACAGTTGTCCAATAGGGCTGTCGGCTGTGTATTAACCTGACTTCTGCACAACACAACTGATGGTCCCAACCCCATTGATAAAGCAAGAAATTCCACTAATTAACCCTGATAAGGCACACCTGTGAAGTGGAAACCATTTCAGGTGACTACCTCTTGAAGCTCATGGAGAGAATGCCAAGAGTGTGCAAAGCAGTAATCAGAGCAAAGGGTGGCTATTTTGAAGAAACTAGAATATAAAACATGTTTTCAGTTATTTCACCTTTTTTTGTTAAGTACATAACTCCACATGTGTTCATTCATAGTTTTGATGCCTTCAGTGAGAATCTACAATGTAAATAGTCATGAAAATAAAGAAAACGCATTGAATGAGAGGGTGTGTCCAAACTTTTGGCCTGTACTGTATATCATGTATTGCCAGTCAGCCTGTAAATACTGAGATAGGAATTTTGTCCATATCAGCCAGCCCTAACTCAGGGTGATACTGTAGTCTCAATTTGATTTTTGCATTTGTTTTACACACGTGGTAATATTTGTTATCAGGTTTTAAGAAGTGCAGTGGTGTGAATGTGTGGTTGATGGATGGTGAGGATTGTGTAGTTATGTAATAGTGTGATTAGTGATGGATTAGTATAGTTTGGGATTGGGGGTGTAGGACTCGACAAGCATGTTACTACTTCCTGCTCCTTTATGGACATTATTTATTGTTTGTCTCTGTTTCGTAGTGTTTTTCCCTACAGTCTATTTTATTTTATTATTATTTTTTTAAATGTTCGAAATGAATAAATCAAATCAAAGTATATCCCCAGTTTATGTAAGCAAATCACACGTCCCTGTAACAGTAAGGAACGACATGCATTGTACAATCCCACAGCAGCTGACTTACAGCTCACTGTTAAAAACCCATGAGGTTGGCTCCTAAAGGAATGTTTTCGGAGGCTTTATGCACCACTAGAGAAGGGTAACAACAGCATGCCCTAAGAAATTGATACAACACAAAAGAAACTCTGCCTCCAAGAAATGTTCCCTCTGGCTCTTTATGTTCTTGAAATGGCCTTTTTCAAAACACCACTGGGCTAAACATTTCCAGAATTATTTTACTTCACTATTGTTGAAGCCATCAAAGCTGCCAAGCCAGGCCTATTCTGAGAGCTCGCCATACGGTGCGGTATACAGTGAAAATAATAAGATGTAGCTTGACAACACAGACAGCAAGGAACACTCTCATCTATTCAAGATTACATTTTCGAGTATATCATACATTACCTTCTTAACAGCCTCATCTCATCACTTGAGAATAACAAACACAGTATAATCAAACAGCAGTAATTGTATTTTATTTATTGATGAGAGTAAATCAAAGTGTAACACCACCAAGCAATTACAATGCTGGTCTTAATGAGTGCCTCAATTTACACTGGTTGATTGCCAAAGAGAAAAGCAGTGTTTTGCTGTACTTCTCAATTGATCACTGAAATTAATTCCCTAAATGTGCACAATAAACAAACAATAAAGTAAGTTTATGATAATTTACTAACAACGCCCATAATGCACTGCTTTCTACACAATTATGGCAACATGAATTGTTGCCTCAATTCATGTAAATTCAATATGTAAAACAGGCAGTAAATGACTTGTGAAGACAGGCGTGCGATGCTTAATTTGGCGTTTGCTTGACAAAGAGTGATTCAAGAAATAGTGGCCAGTATCAAATGATTTAATTACCAATTAGCTGTAACTGAACACGGCATATTCTGCATTATCAGCCAATCACATGCTTGATTTTCCGTACACTGTGTCCCACCTACTGCTGCACCACCACTGACACTACAGTGTTCAATCAGTGAACTCAAATCACCCACTGACTGCAGCACAGCAAAGTGATTGCTCGCAGTCTGAACACAGAAATGGTGCAAAGCTGAAAACATAGCTGCTTACAGCAGTGCTCCTAAATTGGCAACTGCATCACTAGATTTAATAACTTCTCAGACCTTCTTGGTGACTGTATTTCTTAACAGCTGACAGTGACAAATTTTCCAGAGTGTCTGCTGAAATAGTAGAGTTTACATTTTAATACATTTCTTTTTCTAAAATTGACACATCTGTTCTAACCAGAGCAGATCTCAGTCATGTGCCAGCCAGAGGCATAGCCCCTCTCCCACCCTGGAAAAAAAAAACAGTGGAGCAGGTGGGTTTGTGAGCTGCAGTGACCTTGCCACTGGTCTCAGGTGAGCTGAGTGTTTTTGCTACTGAGTGAGCTGCAGGCCAGGGAAGAAGAGAGCAGATAAAAAAGACCTGTCAGCAACGGGCTATAGGTGCAACAGCAGTTAACATAAAAAAATTGCCAGGAGTAATCAAAGCAATAAAGTATCATAAGTTGTTCCAGTACAGGAACAAGAGATGTGTGCGGTCAGGCGACTAGTTGATTAAACGTTGCTACCCTCGCTAGTAGGCACCATAAATGTGAGTCAGTTACACATATGATAAAATTATTATTTTAATAGCAAATCATTTAAATTACATATCAGTACATATTCAGATTTTCTTTTCTATTTACTGTAGAATAGGCTGTTTTCTATGCAATTACGTTCACCCAATGAAAATATACTATTATCATACAGAATAAATAATAGTATTAGAATAAATAATATTAGATTTCATATTTTCTTGTTACTTAAATTAAAAAAAAAATCATCACGTTCAAGCCACTTACATTGTACACATTTTTAGACCTGAAAAAAACAACAACATGCAGACAAATAAATACCATCTTTGTATCGCACATGGCAAAGTTCCGCTCCAATGCGCACACACACACACACAAACACACAGCACACTAGAGCGTGGCTCGGGCTGCATTTTCCTGACCGAACCCAACCCGAGTCCGACGCGGTTTGTTACCTGACATAGTTATTGTTATGGACAGTGTGTAACATGCTGCTCGCAAAGCAGCGCAGCACAGAACTGTACGCAATGTCTGTGAAGGGGAGCCTGCGTTGCGTTCAGGCATTGTCACGTAAATAAAAAACTCCAGCACTTGAATAGGCTGTAGCACAACACAGCAGCATGTCAAGTGGGCCGAACCTGAGCAAAATGTTGATACTACTGCACTGATCAGAAAAACACACTTGCAGCTAAACCCTCACCCTTCTGGCCTTCCTTGCCACAAAGTCCACAATGTTGACGCCCCTTCCTCTGCCCGTTCCAATTGAGAGGTGAACCTGTCCCCTGCACCCCCTCCCCCTTGCCCCTCTTCTCTCCCACACGTTGTGACAAAGTGCCGCCCTGGGCAAACACCCATTCGGCCCATATCAGGATCCGCTACTGGTAACAGGTCACCAGAGGTAGATATTGTAGTGTTGTGCTTTACAATTGCATCATGACTTAGGATTTTGGCAGTATCACAGTGCATCATGGTACCTCTTGACGTATCTGGTTTCGGCGTTTTACACAGGATTGCCCATTGAATGTATCACAGCCAGGATCTCTCAGTACGACAGCATGCGGAAAGTTTCCAAAATTCAAAAACAGCAGTACACTATTTCATTCAGCACAGCAGTCAGCAAGAAATTACAACACAATGTGTACGTAACATCTGGTCTGTATGGCTTAATAAACTCAATCCATCCTTTCCATTATTTTCCAAATAAGGCTGTCTTGAGTCTCAATTCAAAGGTTCCTTATTTTTCACGTAAACACGGAGGCAAAACAGAACACAGCCAGCTTCCGTTTTTTTGTGCGATACTTCCGGTCCAGCACTCTTGACCACTGTGTAAATGGGAATTGTTTACCTTGTTGAGTTTAGCTCTATATATGTGTATATATATATATATATATATACAGTACAGGCCAAAAGTTTGGACACACCTTCTCATTCAATGCGTTTTCTTTATTTTCATGACTATTTACATTGTAGATTCTCACTGAAGGCATCAAAACTATGAATGAACACATGTGGAGTTATGTACTTAACAAAAAGGTGAAATAACTGAAAACATGTTTTATATTCTAGTTTCTTCAAAATAGCCACCCTTTGCTCTGATTACTGCTTTGCACACTCTTGGCATTCTCTCGATGAGCTTCAAGAGGTAGTCACCTGAAATGGTTTCCACTTCACAGGTGTGCCTTATCAGGGTTAATTAGTGGAATTTCTTGCTTTACTAATGGGGTTGGGACCATCAGTTGTGTTGTGCAGAAGTCAGGTTAATACACAGCCGACAGCCCTATTGGACAACTGTTAAAATTCATATTATGGCAAGAACCAATCAGCTAACTAAAGAAAAACGAGTGGCCATCATTACTTTAAGAAATGAAGGCCAGTCAGTCCGGAAAATTGCAAAAACTTTAAATGTGTCCCCAAGTGGAGTCGCAAAAACCATCAAGCGCTACAACGAAACTGGCACACATGAGGACCGACCCAGGAAAGGAAGACCAAGAGTCACCTCTGCTTCTGAGGATAAGTTCATCTGAGTCACCAGCCTCAGAAATCACAAGTTAACAGCAGCTCAGATCAGAGACCAGATGAATGCCACACAGAGTTCTAGCAGCAGACCCATCTCTAGAACAACTGTTAAGAGGAGACTGCGCGAATCAGGCCTTCATGGTCAAATAGCTGCTAGGAAACCACTGCTAAGGAGAGGCAACAAGCAGAAGAGATTTGTTTGGGCCAAGAAACACAAGGAATGGACATTAGACCAGTGGAAATCTGTGCTGTGGTCTGATGAGTCCAAATTTGAGATCTTTGGTTCCAACCACCGTGTCTTTATGAGATGCAGAAAAGGTGAACGGATGGATTCCACATGCCTGGTTCCCACTGTGAAGCATGGAGGAGGAGGTGTGATGGTGTGGGGGTGTTTTGCTGGTGACACTGTTGGGGATTTATTCAAAATTGAAGGCACACTGAACCAGCATGGCTACCACAGCATCCTGCAGCGACATGCCATCCCATCCGGTTTGCGTTTAGTTGGACGATCCTTTATTTTTCAACAGGACAATGACCCCAAACACACCTCCAGGCTGTGTAAGGGCTATTTGACCAAGAAGGAGAGTGATGGAGTGCTGCGGCAGATGACCTGGCCTCCACAGTCACCGGACCTGAACCCAATCGAGATGGTTTGGGGTGAGCTGGACCGCAGAGTGAAGGCAAAGGGGCCAACAAGTGCTAAACACCTCTGGGAACTCCTTCAAGACTGTTGGAAAACCATTTCAGGTGACTACCTCTTGAAGCTCATGGAGAGAATGCCAAGAGTGTGCAAAGCAGTAATCAGAGCAAAGGGTGGCTATTTTGAAGAAACTAGAATATAAAACATGTTTTCAGTTATTTCACCTTTTTTTGTTAAGTACATAACTCCACATGTGTTCATTCATAGTTTTGATGCCTTCACTGAGAATCTACAATGTAAATAGTCATGAAAATAAAGAAAACACATTGAATGAGAAGGTGTGTCCAAACTTTTGGCCTGTACTGTATGTATATATATATATATATATATATATATATATATACACACACACATAACTGGAGTAGTTTCATGTCGTATCTGACAACGGGAGGCTTTTAACAGATGACGTCCTGATGTTAGCTTTGCTGCTGTTGCTGTTAGCTGTCCCTGTCAGCTGCAGCCACTGATGCTTTCTAGACATCGTGATTTCCCAAAACTGAATAAATACCACACATAGCAACACAAAACTGCTTTGCTAGCTCAATCATGTTGTAACGGCTGGATGGTTGATGCGTACGTGCTGATTCGGGTGCTATCAAAGCCGATACGCGCATCACTATGGCTTAATAATCAACTCAGTCAATAAAACCAACCCGTCCTGTGTTCGGTGTGTATGTCGCTGACAGAAAGAAAAAAAGAAAAGGAAAAAAAAAGATATAAAAGCAGCGTACACCTCACATATTTATTTCTCACAGTTGCACACACGTTTGGCTGGCATGCAGAAGCACCGTCTGTGTGTCTGTGTGTCGAGGGTGCAAGCCGCAGCTTCAGCTGCTCAGGTAGAGAAGCTGTGTCGCCCGGTCTGTTTTTTCGCTGATTCGGTTCTGCAGGTTCTCTGCTGGTACACTGGAGACGGAAATGAAGCAGTTTGTCTCACTCGGGATAGATTGTGTTTTTTTGGTTCATAGTTTTTGATTGACGTGCAATTTATTCGCGTTTAGAGAGAATTATTTTTACCGGCAATTACTGGATAACGGAAGCATGGGCACAGTTGTCTATATAAAATACACAGTATAACTAACTGACTAACTGATTGACTAACATATACAACTGAAAATTGAAAAAAAATAGCTTGCACCGTTAGCTCCGGTAAGGGAAAGCGTGAGGGAAAGCGGCTGACTGGAAGTCACGCTGGTGTTATAAAGTATCTGAGCATATTTTTCCAGTTAAAATGCTGTTGTAACAATCGGTACGTTTCCTAAAAATGTAAAATGAGAATGAAAAATTAGATGTCAATCATTTTATTGTGATTAACTTGAAACCCAGTTCAGAACCAATGATTCGCAACGAGATGAAACTGTTTTAGAACGCTGCAGTGAAAAGTTGCAGCGGTGTCAACTGGCCGGTCTGAGCTTGACTCAAGTTGGATAATGGTGTCACCTGCAACTCAGCTGGTCAAATCGCCAGCGGCTGGTTTTAAAACTTAAGGCTGGTCACTTATTTCTACAGTCAATCAGCTTGTAGTGAAGTCCGCTGGTAAAATCAAAATGACCGCACTCTGTCACTGTGTGTTGATGTCGGATGACTGATTCTCATTGACTGATTAATTGGCACTGGTTAGTTTTACTATTGTGTCTTATATTTATCACGAATGAAGTCCATCTGATGCTTGGTTTATGTTTTTCACCGTTTCATCACTACTACAAATGCGGCTGTAGCCAGTATCTTACTATCACTATCTTCATTCATATTTTAAGAAACTACACATTATATTTAGCCACAAAATAAGCCTGAAAACTGAAAATCAGAACGGAGGTAGAGAGAGTTGTTGTATAGAGATGATACACCATCTTATATAGTTGCATTGGTGTAAACCGGCAGGTTTATACAACGTTGCAGAACGGCACATTGTAAGTAGTTGCCTGTTTCAACTCGTCTCATCGTGAATCTTTGGTCTGAACTGCACTTTACTTAAACAATTTCTTAATAGTTGCCCAGCCATTTTACTGTAGTGCGAACATCTTTCCATCATATCCTGACGCTACCATAAAGGGCAACAACCGACAAATTTACTGATTTTATTGTAATGCAGAGCTAATAACTGTGCTTTAGGGCTGGGCAAGCTAACCTACTTTATAAAGGCCCATTACCAGACATCAGTCAGGCTGTGAATAACAATGTTTTACAACACAGTTACCATATCCAGGAAGAAAAGAGCCAAATTGATGATGGTGAAAAAGCGGAATTAATTTATTATTCACTTCCAAGTATGCTACGACTCGACAAAAAAGAGAGTATGTAACACAACAATGCCTTGTAGATGATGAGCGCTGAAGTAAATGTCTTACTTACCTTGCTGATATATTGATTATTCATTGTTTTCATTTAGTGTCATGTAGTTTTTAGTGTGTGTATAGTCCTTTACAAATGCAGTGTGCACTGTGTAATGAATTACATAATTACCATTGCAACGAGTGAGCCAGCAGCTCTTATTTCTTCAAAGTTATCTTGTTACCCTTGATTTCCTGTAATTCCACAGATGCCACTTTGTCTGGGCTTCTCCCCTGAGACGGCAGCCATGAGGGATAGGGCCTAGATGACTGAAACTATAGCTCGGGGAAAAGGACTAGGTCCCCTGTGAACTGACGGTGTATCAGAGTTTAGGACCCTTGTGACAGTGCGGCAGCTCTGAGAGAATATAATACTGGAAAGCCCTGAGTGGAGACAAGAAAGAGAGGGAGGGACAGACAGATGTTACTGTTGCATTGACTATATCCATCCATCCGTTTTCTGTATCCATTTATTCTGCTCAATGTCACGGGGGGGCCGGAGCCTATCACAGCATGCATTTGGTGAGAGGCAGTGTGCAACCTTCACAGGTCTTCACTCTATCACAAGGCAAATGCACTTAGACAAACACAATTTAGACTTTGCACTTCACTTAACCAGCAAGTACTGTACTAAATGTTTTCTCACTTTGAGGCAGCCACCTGCTCGTTATATTATTTCATGAATTAATCATTAATTAAGAGCATCAATTTGATAACATGAATACACAGACCGTCTCCTAAATACCAAAACTGTATTAAAAATTGTAAGAAATAAACGTGCAAACACAAATGACAGTACCAGTAAATGCTGTTATACAGTTTACAGTATGAAAGTTTAATCAGTTACATTTTTTCTGCTACTTAATACAAATTCATAATGTAAATGAAATGTAGTGACAACTGTAGTGTAGATGCATTTGTACCATAGTCTGTTTATAAATCTGGAAGATGCATCGTCACTTCCTCTTCCCACACAAAAATGAAGCTAATATCCAGATATGGGCGCTGCCATCTTGCGCTGGTGATGTCATTTAGAGTCTGCGCAGTGGTGATCAACCAATGGAGCTGTGGTATTGAGGTCCCACCCATACACCTGTCTGACTCAGCACTACTGGCCTGACTCAGTCATGTGTACACCGTTTACACACAGCTGTCATTCATGACGTCACAGTAAATAACTAATTTAAACCAAACTTATGAGAAAAATTAATACTTGAACATACAGCAGTTTGATACAAATGACCTAAAATGATCAAATGACGCATACTTTAATTGTTTGTCATAGTTTGTCCCATCTAACGTCCTGTCCGATCTTCACTGGTTAGCTAGCCTTGGCGGCTCTGCACTGCACACCACCCGAGTCGAATGGGAGCTAGCTAGCACACAGTGTGATTTTTCCAAGTAGGACATGTTCCTGGATCAGAATTCCACATTGCATTCCTGGACCAATATTGTTATCAACCAATTGCAGCCCTCTGACATCATCAGTGTGCTGCTCCTGGGCCTCTTTTGAAATTCCTTTATGCTTCCTCAGAGCCAAGCTAGTTTACCAAACTGAAGTTAGTACAAATCCTCAGTAACATTAAACAAAAACTTCGTAAGCTACTGCAGGGTTAGCGAGTTAGCTTGCTAACTAGGTTGGCTACGCTAATGAGTATACTTGCCAAGAGATGGAAATATTAGTGAGCTAGATGGCTAAGTATGTAGACTATGCTAGAAAGTAAGTTGTTTACTAACAAAGAGTAAGGATAATAGCATTTCCAGTTGCAAATTAGAACGAATTGTCCAGGGTCAACTTGACGATTATGTCCCTGGATTAAACAAGTTATCCAGGCTAAAGATGACAACTATGGTTCTTGACCCTTTAGTATTGTTAACTATGTTAGCACCACTAGCTGTGCTGACACTGCTAATGGTGCTAACAGAGCTAACACTGATTACATACTTAACAATACTAAAGGGGTTTTGGAGGCTGGAGGATTTGCACATTTCCACAGCAATGCTGTTGGGTTGGGATGGTGTTACTAGCAGTTATCGCTAAATGAGCAGCACCGCTAGCTAGCTCCCACCAGACCTGGTTGTTGCGCAGTGCAGTAAACTGAAGAGTTGCAAAATTACCCTATATACCGACATGTGTGACCGGTCAAAAATATTCTTGGCAGTTCACCGATAAACAGTTAACCTTTGACATCCCTACTGTCAATTCATATTTGCAATGATTGCTTTGTGCCAATGTTTACAACAAAGCATCTGAAAAAATTAGATTTAGTTGTTGTCTAGTGTAAGTTCCTGTTTCATCACCCTTGTCAATGAATTTAAGAGTCATAGCAGTTTTTGATTCTAATTTTTGGTGTTGTGGTTTCACCCCGTTTCCACTTTGATCACTGAGCGTGACGTTAACAGCGTAGTCATTATTTCTGATGGTTTTGCTGCTCAAAGTGTGGGCAGGAAAATTTGATCATTGAGCTTGACTTTGAACCGCTATGTTATTAAAACCTGCATCCGCTTATCCCCTGGATGAAACACAAACAAAAGACTTCTACTTCCAGACTACCCCACAAAAGGAGTGTATATTATTTATCCAGTGCTTGACTTCAAACATACCAATGTCTCTGCTCCAATCTTTATTTACGTGTCACACATCTCAGGAGTCAGAGGAATCCCCGAACCTCAAACCTTAATTAATGTTTCAATCTTTACTACATTTGTCGCAAATAGGTTTATTTGTCATTGTTGCGTTTCCGTCCTCAGATGGTCAAATTCCAAGTCAGGAAGCAGGCTGTTTCTAATCCTAATGAGGACTATTACTTCACTGGACTGATAAGGCACTAGTCTGTGACACTCAATTTTCAAGACCCAAACCCTATCAAGGAACTATCAAGTGATAGTATAGCTGCAGGACCAGTAAGTGAATGTCTAATTAACTTATTATAAGGCATTTCTGAGCTGGCTATCAAATCCCTCCTCTAGGCACCAATGCATCCATCTGACCTGATTTGATTGCACCGTCACATTAATGAGCTCTGTGATGTCCCACATACAGGCTCACCTCGCTTCCCAGCTGCAGCCAAAAGCAAAGGGGTATTAGGGGTGGGGGGTTGATTGTGTGCGAGACAGCGAGAGACCAGAGTTCTAATAGATCTACGAGTGTAACCAGCACATAAATGCCCCTACTGGTATTTAAAGGTTAATTTGTTTGTTTCTGTGATTAAACGGCTCTCCATTAACTTTGTGTTTCAAATAGATGTTCGATAACTTGGCTAATGCTGAATCCTGTCAAGAATATATGAGTGTGTGTCTGGTCCTGGCGGAGTTACTGAATGGGGAGGAAGGGGAGAAAGAGGGAGCCTGGGAGCAGGGATATCACAAAACACTTCATATAGAGACACACGACCCGCCCTCGCAG
The DNA here is from genome assembly GCF_011397635.1 of Epinephelus fuscoguttatus. Taxonomy (NCBI): domain Eukaryota; kingdom Metazoa; phylum Chordata; class Actinopteri; order Perciformes; family Serranidae; genus Epinephelus; species Epinephelus fuscoguttatus. The sequence continues at coordinate 16,765,856 of NC_064760.1, read as the reverse complement.
CTTTGTGTGGCGTTAAACCCCATCTACTATCTATAGGTGTCATGTGTCTGTGCTGGTGGGAGAGAGAAAAGACAAGGAGAATTTATTTTCATGCAAAGTAAAATAATTTGCATAACACGTGTGAAACTCATTTGCAACAGTCCCCCCTCAAACTTTGCATGAAAACAACATGGAAAACAAGCAGACAAAAGAAGTTAGGAGTCAAACATATACACTGGATCAGCTGTGTGGAATAACTCTAGTCATTTACCCACCATCTTATATGGAGACTTTTCTCAGTGTTTTTAAACCTTTGGAATTGACTTCTACCTATCGATTAAGTAGCTTGTTTAACACATCCTTGAGAGTAGAGTATGTGACCGAAAGTATAACCAAAGGTCACCTCCGTAAGTTGATTGTGAAGGATAGTGGAGGGAGATTTTGGTAGGATTATGGTCTCTGTGTGCGTAAGCCCTGGGTTTAAACTTTCACTTTATCCATCTACTGTTCTCTCTCTGAATCCCTCCGCTGGCTGAAGTCAGAGAGGTTCACTGCACTGCCCCCTCCTGTATGGGAACGACTATGAATATAAATAGGTGAGCTCCTCAAGGTATTACAACTCATCCATGCTTGGCAGCTGGTTGAGAATGTCAATACCTGCATAATACAGGAATTGTAATTTCCCTCGGTTTCTAAAGGTTACAATGGCTGAAGTTTTCATCTACAATTTAATTTATATTGGCACCATAATATGCTGCTGTAAGGGTCAAGGATATGGCTAATCTATACCCTAATCCATCCTAAATGTAACACTTAATCAGATCTGGTATTTTACATATTGGAGGAGAAATTAGTGCCACAGTATGCGAGATATGTTTACATGATGATGTTGTTTGTCCCATCCACATGCATTATTATTTCTGTTTTGTACAGATTTTGCTGTAATATAAGATTTTATTCAAGGAATTCTTCTCAGCCGCAGGGCGTGCTCTGATAATCAATCAAATGAACAACCTGAAACCGAAAAATCCCTTTTGGATTAAATCACTCAGCTCTCTGCATATGCAGCCCTGTATGCAGAGTTTGCAAATGCACTAGGTATCGCTTGCCATTTTAATGGGTCAAAATCCAAAAAAGCACAATGATATTTCCAGGACTGCCACGAGGATCTTTAAGTGGACCACCAGCGTACCTGGCACGAAATGGCTAAGCAAACACCAAAGTGAACACAAAGAGCATTATCAGGCAGGAGACAAATCCCGAGACAAATAGGAGAAGACCATGATACGGTTTTAGCAGAGTAGGCCATTAAAATTCCATTTGTATCATAGCAGTCTGCAATGGTGAAAAACAGCAGAGCTGGGTAACACATAGAGCCTGATGCTGGGACTGTGTGACTCAATCCTCCCCTGAATTCAAAAATGTTGCTCCTTCCTGTGATCAGTCAGCCCGGGGCAAAACTGGCACTGCTGGACTGTGCCTGAGTGAGAGGGAAAGAGGGAGCAAGACAGAGTGAGAAAAAGGAAAGGAGAGAGGAGAGAGATGCTGGTGTGTGTGTGTGTGTGTGTGTGTGTGTGTGTGTGTGTGTGTGTGTGTGTGTGACTATGCGAGTCGGGCTCCAGGCCATGATACCCAACTTCCTTTGAACCAAGCAGCTGTGGGCTGCAGGACTGATATAATATTTAATGAAATAATTACATATACAGAGAAAAATGCATTGGTTAGGGAGTGTACCTTTCATGGTGGGGATCTGGGAAAATGCGGTACTAATAGACATGATTTGGCTAGTTGCCCTCATCTCCCTCCCTCTCTTCCTCTCTTTCTGTATAATGCATGCGGCCCAACTCTGATATTAAAATTTGTGCATTAATCCAGAATTTTAAGTGTCTGTAATATATGCCTGCCATAATTTTATTTATTTCTGTGGGCAAAGTCTCATTGTCAGCAGCATTACAGAGCCATCATTAAATTCAGTGTGTTTGCATTCACATTTATATCATGGCCGACTCAACTATTCAATTTAAAAGTTGGTAGCATATTGTGTCTAAAATAAACATGATAAAATCATACTGTGTTTAGAAAAGCAGGGTTTTGCCAGTCTGAGATATTGAGGCATTAAATGCTTCATATCATTTTCTACTAATTTCTGTCTGTGTAGGGTCTGTTTCCATGGTAATATTTGGATAATAGTGTTTTTAAAGTATACAGAAATATTCATAATTGGGATATGAAGTGCGACTACCTACAAGTGCATGTAAACACACTCAGCAATTAATAAAGAAATGCAAATACACTCCATGTTATGATTTTTTTTTGTTTTCAACATGTGGAGTATTTGTTGTAATAGACATAAAATAGGTATTTAATTTGAAATAGATTCTTTGGGCTGCTACGGCTTTCCATGTGATGTATGCCAACGTGTCAACGCTCTCATCATTTCTGCTTACGCCGCATCCCCTGCCAAGCGGTGCATATATCAAATCCTTACAGAAACCCATAGCTCATCTTTCCCTTCGCAAACTACAACACACTATGCACTGTTACCTGGGATTTCACATAAGATTAATCACTTAAATCAGACACGTCAGACAACTTAGAGGCTGCTGATAAATCTGTGCCCCCTTAAAATGTGCTGTTTTCTCCATAGCTTTCACTTTTACACAGAGAGCCTCATATTATCATGTTTCTTCTGATTGGAAATGTATTTACATTACTTGATCTTACTCACTCCGAGGTGATCAATTTCAGACGTACGTGCGAGAATAAATCAGAGCCCACATTCTCTCTCTCTCTCTTTTTTTTCAATCAAAGTGCCCCACCTTATCTCAAGTGCAGAGATTACCAGTGATTTATACATATAATAGCCATACCCACAACAAGTTTGCTCAATAACAGATAGATGGTGTTGCCTAGCAACTGCTGAGTGCCATAACAGCGACTAGTACCTGCTCCTGGAGGCAGACTCCATCTTGTAGGTTTCTCTGTCTTCTAATTGGCCAGGTGGGTAAACACTGATCCCTCGCTCCTCCATCCTCCCATTCTCATCCAGGGTCTTAAGAGACAGATAGCAGCGGCATTATGCTAACCTTCTGACTGGGGTAATGTGCTCAAATGCACTGCTACTGCCATGAGCTGACAACATGAAATACGGAGGACATTTACTCCCCAACGGAGAAGCCCGTAAATTTACCACCTAAAAGTATCCCATATTCCAACAATACATCAGTGTGTGTTGTCCCTCATTCCCAATCAATTAGAAATTATTCAGGAGGTAAATTGCATGAAATGTGCTTGTGGCACTTGAAGCGCAGAGAAGTCAACAGGCTGCAGGGAGAGATTGGTAATTGTAAACAAGTAAACAGAGGAGCTGAGCTGGATGCAAACATAACGTCTGCTGTACACCTTGTCCTACTTTTCAAAGATGGACAGTGTTGCTATTTTATGTGGCAGAACAATAAACCGCCGTCCGTTGACAGATGAGGAAGTATTAAAGAGTAACTTAACACCAGGCGGTGTTCCACTGGCTGGTAGTGACAAGGCTGTTGCAGCTTTGACCACACCCAGTGTAACTGATGGTCGTCTGCAGGACCTATAATCACACCCAGCAGTGATGTCATTGTGCACTGTCTCACCCTGCATCAGTGCAGCAAAGTGAGAAGTTAAAACACAGATCAGTAGACATGCTCAGCTCCTAATCATAACTCCAATAATCCCTGTACAGGAAGCTGTGTTTTTTTATGTTTGGCATTGGTGTTTGATTTGAGATTATTTGTCAGCTGTATGTCTTAATTGTTGGCACCTGTCATGTTTAACGCTGTCCTGACTTGAGGCTCCAGGTCGATCAAGGCATATTTTAATACATTGTATCAGCCAAAATGAATCAGATCAAAATCCAAATCCTTCCCACAGCTGGGCTCTACAGTGTGAACATATTCATATCGAGAGTGAAAGTTAGAATGTGTCAATATGAAAAATCACTTGAGCCCACCGATGAGTTGCTCAACACTGAGGTTGGCAAAAAAAACCATGCCTTTTTAAAACCCTGACACTAATCATCATTAGCAAAGAGCCGTGTACAAACAGTAAGGCAGCAGCCTCTTATTTTTAGTCGGCGCTGACCGTCACTTTCATCCCTTGAAATGACAAACAGCGCCTGTGGCGGCAGGTCATATCAGCTGTTGCTTATTAATGTTAATTCTGTGAGTAACTTGACGGCAGGCCAGAATTAAATTTGCCTGTTTTCTGTGCTCGTCAAAGATTGTGAGGGAAGAACCTCCGCTCTGGAACATCACTGTAAAGTATTTCTGTCGGCAGAGTAGACAGAGTGATGCGTCCTCTCTCTGGATCATCACATACATTTCAAGAGTCAAATTCTCCTAGTTAAGTTTCTTCTGTGTTATATCAGTAATTTCAGCTTATTCATTTTATGGTTTTCAACCAGGACCTCCAATATTTCAATTAAGTAGCTCATGAAATATAAGGTTTGTATTACAGCACTTGTTTCAAGTAGTTCTGGATCAGACTTCCTGTTGTCAGATACCAATTATTAAAGGACTCAAAACCATGGATGTATAAAGAGAACTGGATACAAGGTCTGAGGCCGGACACTGTTCATTCCTATTAAAATTGCTCTGTGGCTGATGAAGCCCAAGCAATTCTACTTCCATATGGAAAATGACCTGGATCACCCCTCATGCATCATTGGGCCCAGAGAGTAGAGACTTCCGCTGGCCAAGCAGGTCACTTCCTGTTTAGCCCTCAGCTAACTTGATTGTGCGGCCCGATGAATCCCAATAGTGAAACTAGTAGGGCCCCATTAAAGTTGGAGATTCGAATCATCAGTGGGAGACCCATCAGTCGACTAAGATTACTTGAAGTCAAGCAGTCTTTTTTTTTAGTCAGTGTGCTGTGAAGTGTAATTCTGGGGACATTTTGGTCCCCAGATTTCGCTGCAGAGTGAGTGCATGCTACTCTTTAATACAGATAGCTGTGCAGAAATGATACAGCAACCAGGAGGAGGAGAAGCTGTCTACCGTAAGGCTCCAAGATAACATTACCTTCTAGCTGAAAACACACTGGTGGCGCCTAAAATACAGCCTCTAGCACACACTGGTTGCATCGCACCGCAGCTTGTTAACAGACAACCACATGAAGTTATTACTACTTTTACTGAAAGATCTGTACCTCTTCTACCTCTGCATTAGCTTAAAATCATGTGTGGAGAGCCCCTAATTAAATTTGATTTCTCACCTGAAGAGCCGATCTCCAGAGCTTTGACTCATCAGGCAATATCTTTTTGATCATTGTCTTCATAATGAGGGGATTGTGGGTTATTTAGCTTGGGATAATTCTCAACCTTAGCAACGAGGGTCTCATCATCCAGTCTTTGTCAAACACGAGACACAGCAACAGAGTTCTCTTTATGCATCCATGGTGAGGAGTTGAGCTACCACAGGAGCTGGTATGTACAAGCAGAGAGCGAGTGGGGGAAATAAATGCATTCAGTTCTGTGCCGGCACCCTTCTAACCACGGCTGGTGTGGAGTTGTACATTGAAATTAATAGGGGTGTATTTTTTGAGGCGTGGTGTTCACTGCCAGTGTGTTTTGGCCTTCTCTCTTCTTCTTGGAAGTGGTGAATGTACGGCTTACAGATACTTCATACGATACAGTCTCTGGCTCTTGTTTGATATTTAGTGACAGCAAAAAATGATGTTGCATATTTCTGATCCGTCATTAGCGGCGTTAGCTTGTTTACTATATAACATGAATACCCCTGTCACACTGAACGTCCTGCTAAGCCCCGTTCAAACTGTCAAACTTTATATTAAAAAAATACCCAGAATCATCGAATATTCATATTAAATGGGGAAACTGATTCGACTGACAAAATTCTGAGTCAGGTACAGCCCTAGAAACTAGTCATTTTGCGGGGGTTGTGATGCTCCAAAAAATTTTTTTTCAGGGATTTACGGATGTCTCTTTCACAATAAGACTATGGGGAAACAGTTTTGTAGGGCCCAATGGAATCATGTGACAGACCTGGAAGTTGTAATTCCAAGGTTTGGCCACTAGGTCAAATTGGCTGCAAAGCTTGGCGCTGTTCCTGGGGGCTTACCTCGAAACTGCTCGGAACATCCTAGTTGAATAACTGCACACCATGTTGTGACAGTATTCAGCGTTTGAGGCAGAGCGCTTCAAGTGCGACAATGCCCGTCACTTAACCTGCTGGTTAGCTAACAGTATCCTGTGAGCTGACTGTACGGCCTGATGTGTCAATGACAACTGACACCAGCCAACAGCTACAGGATCGTAAGTAAGTAGTCTGTCGCCATTATCATGTTGTAATTTATTATATTTATTTGTTAAATTTATTGAAAGATTGGTGGCACTTGATCACAAGACTTTAATAGTAATCAAGTTAATTTACTATGAAAAAGTGTTACACACTCATACGCAGTTTTGATGAGCTTCTGTTGTGATTTCTCTCCTGGCTGCCTTGAAAAGGTGTGTCACCTCGCTACTTATCAATACTCACATCACTGCCTAATTAGCCACAATTAAGTCTGGAACGAGCTACAAATAGTAGGGCAAAATAGAACACTTAATTATCTTTCTCTTCAAGCTGTTTTCAGCCCTAGAAGGAAAATGCAATGCTAATTAGGTGGTCCTTAAAATAGCCTGCATTTTGGATTACCTTTTATCAACAGGTCCTGGAAAACAATCTGCTCTCAGCTGCCAAACAAAAGAAGTTTACTGAATATAAAGCGCAGTGCAGTGTGTTGTACTGTACACAACTGATGTAGTAAGCACAAGTCTGTGCTGCATTCCTGCACTCACTTGTCAAATGGCACCAACATTTAATCAATAATTCAAAGTACTTATGAAAAAGTGGTAGATTCTCACACTGAGTGTTGAGCTACTTATTTGTTGAAATTACCATCCCGAATGTTTACAGGTTTTTGCCAAAGTGCGTATTAGTATACAGATGAGGCTGCATTGATAATTGGCATCTAATAAGAGTATTCCTCCTCTAAAACATCACATTATTGTGAATGCATATTAACAGGCTAATTTTCCTGACATATTCCTGTATGTGTGAATGTGTGCACATTTCTGTGTGTGCATACATAAATAGGCATGCGTCATATGTGCTGCTGACTTAGCAGCGCAGAAATACAGTACATGCAATGTATACGGTTATCAGTCCAAACACTTGTAATGTGTGTTATGATTCACCAGCGTCTTTCTCCCATGGCAAATACATGACATTTACCTCTAATCAGTCCTCCTTCATATCTGCAACACATGCAGTAATTGCCTTTGACGGCCTTTGAGGCTGCGGCAACCTTGCCGATTCTCACAGTCTCTGTCCACATAACATGATCACTCCCATGTCTCGCCATTTATCTTCGGCCCTGTGGCATGCATCAGTGTGAGCGAGCAGAGCTTAGATAGCCATGTGTCACTGTTAAGACAGGAAGGAGTTGGTGGCCATCTCAGGAGACTTAAAGGAGAGTAAATTCATCTGCTGTGGCGCTGGTGATGCTGCAGGTCATCTGTACACACAGACTGGATGGCGATCCCTCCAGGAGAGAGGAGAGCAGAGGAGAGGGAAGGGGGGAGAAATGGAGCATGGGAAAAGGGGGGGGGGGGTTGGGAGGAGGGTGAGAAGGGTGCATGCAAACCCCTCTCACACTGAGCTGGGAGGCGAGAAGGAGAAAAAAGCCATAGTGGCTGATAAAAGAGCCATTCAGCTGAGAACACCAAGGACCTAATCGCCAAAAACAGCCTTGAGATTGAGCCAGATCCCTGAGGAGTGAAGAATGGGGAGATAGAGGGATTTCTGTAACCCCTTCATTAATAGCATTTATTTATTTATTTGTCCACATGACTTATGTCAAAAGATATTAGAATCAAATTCAATTAAGGGTTATCTAAGTGGGAAAATATTCCAGGGAAAAGTTAAGGGTCAGGAGAGGAAAGGGGGAAAAGAACTCGAGCAACTAGTTGGATGTATTAGGGATTAGATAGCGCCTGTAGACATGTCATGAGTTGCAACATGGCTACGATTTCTGTGGCGCACCAAAGTGTGTTTACATTTTTAAATCAAATCCAGATGGAAATGGGATTTTTAGCCTTCAGTGCTGTTAGCCACTCTGAGCAGCTTTAAGTCTTCACATTCGACTGCCTCTCGTACAGCGACCTGGAAAAGGCTTTTCACAGCACTTTTGTTGCGTGCGGGAGATTAACGTTGTATTTTAGCCTTCATATATTATTTGTTTGCCTCAGAGTAGGTCTGTATTGGGAAACATTTACCTTGCTCAGTCATAGATTGTATTCCAGAATTGTGTTTTGGCAGTTTTAGTCTTATTGTAATTAAAAGTGTTTTCATAAGGATAATGAATGCAAAGTTTTGGGGCTATAGAAAAGGTCACAATGGATAAAAACATATTGAGGTGAATTAAATTGATGTCTAGTACCTGTATTTTGATCACATCCTAAAGACTTTCTGTATATATTAAATAAATCCTGTTTTCATAAAGGAACATACTCAATGTCGTATTTGCTTTAGCAGCGCAATATATATCAAGACTTAGTGGAACTATTAGAGTGGAGTTTGTCTGAAAAAAAGGGCAGCTATGGCTGTCAGGATATAAATAGAGTGAAATAAAACTCTGAAATTCAGTAGCTGAAAATTAAAAAAAAACCATACTAAGTCAAGGACTAGTACATCAAAAGTGCATTTACCTCCTGTAGCTTTAGGAGATATTATGTTCTTATGTTTGTGTGCATAAAGTAAGTGTTTTCACAAGTTGGGCAGCATTACGTTTCAGATATTTATTCACAACTTTCTCAGCCCGAGGCAAATATTTGTGATGAAGCAGTGATTTCTTTTCCATCCTATTTAACAGAAGAAACAAAAATCATTAAATGTCAGTGCTTATTTGTAATTCAAGTAAATGCTATTGACAGAATGATTCTATATGTTGTAATTACCTCAGGCCAGGTACGGACAATGGACGCCTGGAAGTTTTCATTCTAAGTGATGATTATGCCGTGTTAAAGTACTGTTGCCTCTTCACTTGTTTATCAGTAAAATCACCTAGGTTACTCTTTGGAGCACTTTAATGGTAGTGTGTTAAATGCCAGGAGGAGGCTTCAAGTTATACTCTGGAAACTTTTTCTTTTCACAATAGCAAAATGATGCAGGCGATAAACAAGACCTTGGTGATGGCTGGACTGAAATGCTGCAGACTATTGACCCCTAAGGACAGATGACTCCCCAGCTTGGTTTTGGGCTGTCGGAGAAACTCTACTCTGTTAGTTGAGGAGTATAAATTGTCACATCATTTTTTGAATCCCCTGGCTTAAACATGCTTCGTCAAACACACTCCCTGCCCATACAGACCACTCTCTCCTGGGAAATAGTGTGTGAGGCAAGGCGAGTGTCTTTGTGCCTGCTGGGGTCCAGACAGAGACAATTTGGTTGCATTTTGGGACCATGGAGCACCAGTTCAGCTTGCAAATGTTCGCTTTTTGGGACCATGGAGCACCAGTTCAACTTGCAAATATTGTTAGCTTTTTGGGACCATGGAGCACCAGTTCAGCTTGCAAATGTTAGCTTTTTGGGACTATGGAGCACAAGTTCAACTTGCAAATGTTAACTTTTTGGGACTATGGAGCACCAGTTCAACTTGCAAATGTTAGCTTTTTGGGACCATGGAGCACAAGTTCAACTTGCAAATGTTAGCTTTTTGGGACTATGGAGCACAAGTTCAGTTCTTGCAAATGTTACGGTGCCACTGTAATTGTTTAACTTTCTGCTAACAGCTAACTGTTGACTGGAAGCTTCAAGCACAGCAAAAACGTCAACACTTCCTGCCTGAGACAAGCAAGGTGCTTCAGAATAAAAGCCCCAGTGGTTCTGCTTTGATTTATTTTATTAAAACAATACTTAACTTTATTAGAACACAGCTTTTTTTTTTTTTTTTTTTTTTAACTTTTTGAAACATAACGGTGCTTTTTTTTAATTTAATCCTAGCTGTACTTATTATAATTGTACTTTATTTAACTTTACTGCAACAGTAGTTTATTTAGTGGTTAAGTATTTTCATAGTCTACAGCAGTTTAGAGGAAATTTCCAAAAATAGATCAATGTATAGGGGTGGGAATCACCAAAGGATCCACAATAATATTGTATCATGACATAAGTATTGTGATAATATGTTGCAATATGCTAAGTATTGCGATAAAATAAATTGTGATATATTGCTATTTGTTACTTTATCTCAACTCTAAATTGTTTTCAGTTTTCAGTCTGTTCATCTCACCTCCAAGGTTTTGTTTTGTCGCAGAATGTATCTAGTAGAAAAAAAGCAATTCATTATATTATTGTAGTAGGCTACCTAAAGTTTGATTTGGATTTGAAATATTAATAATGTCTTATAATAAAAAGATCGATACATAGCACTGTATGATGATACGATATTGCTACACAAAAATATTGCGATACTATACTGTATTAATTTTTTCCCCCCAATTCCTAATATATCTTGCAGCGCAATATAGCCTAAAACTATTGTGATATTATTTATAGGCCATTGCCCAGCACCACTTTAAACTTTTAAAATGGCACTAAAACATACTGGAATAATTTGACCTTCCCCTTTAAGAAACAAATCATTGCATCAGAAATGGAACACATCTTTTTTAGTGAAAAACAAATGGTCTTAAAAAGCTAACTTTTTCAGCTATTTAAAATGGCATCATATCTTTCAATATGTGCCAGTGCTTGATTCAGTTCTTTTGCGTTTTTTAAGGTTTGTGCCTGTTTTTGTAGGTGTTTTTATTGCTGGACACGATATTCATTATCCTGATAATGAAAATTTACCATACTTAACTCATTATGAGTGTTTTTTTTAAGGCAGTCTGTGATATATTGTTGTACCGTCCCATCCTAGTGTGGCAGCATGAGGTAAGGAATCTAAACAATCTAAAGGTTAAGTAGTTATAAATTATAACTTTAGTTCTATGAAAACAGGCTGAACTCTCTAACAAGGCTTTAAAGCTCATATTTCCAAGCGGGCATTCTCAAAGTTTGTATTCACGTGCTTAACCAAGAGGGGTGAGAGCTCATCTCTCCTGATGGAAAGTCTGTGATTCAGTTATTTATCCATTATGTCTGCAGCAAATAATGGAAAAAGCAGCAACGCTAGTTGAAGTGCTTTCCCTGTGTTTGTGAAACTAGGGTTATAATACATAATGGTTGCTCTATTTCACACAAGCTTTGCCCTTTAATGAGGTTGTTTTGGCAGAGGGACTGAAGCCTGATAACTTGCTTTTTTGTAAAGCACTTAGTAAGACTATTAGACTCTTCACGAGCTTCAATTTAGTGCCACTCTTGGGTCAAGTTGTCAAGTTTGTACACAAGGAAAATTAAACCACACTCAAACGATTTCTCATTGATTTTTTTGCAATATTAACATCTAGAGAAATGAAAGATGTCATGCAGTTAAATTTGTGGTGATAACTGCTTTAATAGGATAAATATCAACAATGATGAAGGCTATTATGACTGTGAACCCAGTGGGGCTGCAACTTCTCATTATTTAATCCTCAGATAATTTTCTTGATTAATTGTTTTGTCTGTAAATGTCAGAAAACAGCCCAAAACCAAAAGATAATCAGTCAGCTATCATATATGACAAAGAACAGCAGCAGATATTCACATATGAGCAGCTGGAGCCAGTGAGTGTTTGATATTTGAGCTTGAAAAATGACTTTCAGTAAGTATTTGTTTATCAAAATAGTAGCTAATTAACTGTTTTTTCAGCTCTGGAGTTTAGTAAGATTTACCTACATGTAGCAAGGGCTCGATTTTGATAGCAGTGAATGAATTTAAAGGATAACTTTGGTATTTTTCAACCTGGACCCTATTTCCCCATGTAAATAAATCAAGAAGACTGATGTGAACAACAATTTTTGAAATTGGTCCAGTATCGAGGGAGCCAGCAGCAACCGGCAGCCGCAGAACAAGCTGCAATGGAAGCACATGGGGCAACTAAACATTGCCACTGTATGTCCATTAGAAGTGGTTATTTTTGGCACAGAGCAGCTCAGATTATTATTGTAAGTGTCTTAAGTGTCCCTTTACTTTTCATTTGATGTGATATGGATGCACTGAAGTTTTGGCTAGCTGTGCTACAAATGGATCCTAGGACGATTTAATTCATTATTTCTCTTTCCTCGGCCATTTTTTATGCAGAATTCAAAGGGCTGAGACACATTTGAAATCAGGTAAATAATCATCCATGATATTGAAAGTCTTTTAGACAACACTAAAATACATTTTCTATAAAGTACTCCGGTTATTATACTCCCTCCAAATCTCACACACACACATTTCGTGATATTTCAGAAAGAGACTTCTGCCTAAGAGGCAATAACAAATAGATCTGATCAAGTGAAAGGTAAAGAAACACTTAAGGCACTTAAAATAACAATGCTCTGTGCCAAAAATAACCACTTCTAATGGATATACAGTGACGATGTTTAGTTGCACCATGTGCTTCCATTGCAGCTTGTTCTGCGGCTGCCGGTCGCTGCTGGCTCCCTCAGTATTGGACTTGTTGTTCACATCAGTCTTCTTGATTTATTTACATGGGGGAAAAGGGTCCAGGTTGAAAAATGCAAAAGTTATCCTTTAAGCAGACATTTTGCTCAAGCATATCTGCTCTGGACACACAAAAGGTGTTGGTATTTTGATTAAAATTGGGTTATTGACATTGTACTTAGAATCACCATTTTGACCATATCTCTCAGTTGATAATTATGTGATGGGATTCCATGGACAAGCACAAATTAAATCTGTGATTGTGATGCACATATAAATACTACATATGAACACGTACTTTGAGTTCTGCCAAGCTAAACTGATTTAGATCTGCAACAGAAGATGTCATTCTCTGTTATTGTTGCACAAATGCTGTGCATAATAAACTAAAGATTAAGGAGTGATTCGTACTACAGTAGTATGTGTTATCAATAATTGCATGTAGATGAAAGCCTCCCCTGTTCTGTTTATTACATCACTGCAGTCATTTGAAGGCAGCAGGACAGATATGCGTTTTCCACCTGCAGCCTCTAATTTGAAAAGTGCTGCCAAACAGCAGTGACACCATTACACAAAATGATTCATTGTGGGTGCTGTGATTAAATCTTTCTCAGCCAGCACCAGGCTGCAAAATAACCACACAAACTTCTCTGCTTCTGTGCACATCAAACTGGCTGGATCACACAGTAACCCTCCAGTATTTACTGGACAAACCATCAGAGTAGGAGACTGTGATATTCTGGGAGAACAGCAGTCCTCTCTCTGTATCTTCTTCCAAAAACACCTGTTGACCAACAGCAACAACTGCATGCTCCTTCCTATGCTGTCTGGTAAAAGTAGTGTTGAATTTTTGAGCTTCTAAAATATGACCCAGCAGGATTATGATTACTTTGATAGGTCTGAGTCAAGCAAGAAATTTCACTCATGACAGTTCGAGCAACAATTTTAGCGCCTTCACCTGCACTACCCTCTGGACAAACCACCACTAAGAATAGTGTATTAATCAGTATGTTGTTCATTCCATTCAACTTTGTCCTAATGTGACGTACAATGAATTTTGCAGCCTGCAGGGGACACTATCATGGGTTGAGGATTTTTGTCTTGATTAAAATAATACAAGCACCTCCTGTGGGCATTCTCATTCCACTCTCTGCACGTTCACATGGTCCTGCAATTTGTGTGTTTTTAACTTGTCGGAACAGGAGTATGAATTTTCTCAGGTCTCTGTCTCTCTGGGCTGTGAATGATTTATTTGCCTCCCAAATGCCTGAACTATGACAACTTGTCAATTAAAGTCAGGATCACAGCTGCTGACACATGACACTTTTCATTTCATTCACTGCCATGCTGGGGCACCACTTTATATTTAATCACAGCCGTTTGTGGGAACCTTGAAATGTTTTTTAATTGCTCTGTGCTATTGTGTAGCATGCCTTTTTGTCTTGTTCGTACCAATGTCCTTTTTGAAGCCTCAGTTTCGTGGCCTGAACCCAGATTTGTCCCACGGGTGAAACTTTATCTGTATTTTATCACAGCTGACTCTTTGAAGGTCTTCTATACTGTAAATGTTACATGAAAAGGAAGATACCTCAACCACTCAAAAGGGGTGGGTGATACACAGTATACACTCGATGTATCATGGCTTGTTTCACATAGGACATATAAAATGACTATGAACATCGAGTGTTAGAGGTCACGTCTTCTTTTATCCATCAGCATGAGACTCACTTTGGCGTTTTAAATCTCTCGCTTTCTCCTGTGGCAACGCATAAAGAAAGACTCACAAACATGATACCTCACACACACTCCTCTGCCTGTCCAGATCACTTTCTCCCGAACAATACTGTGTGAGCTGCAGACAAAGCATGTTTTTCATTTGCAGGGCCCCTGACCTTGAGCACTTACTCATATTTTGCCACCACGGAGCACCACAGTGACTTGCAAGTATTATTAATATATCAACTGAAGAGTTGTTAGTTTGTTTCCATCTTACAGTGAATCATCACATTTAATGGTAATGGGGTAACAGTTTAACTTAATGAGATCAGCAATAGCGTGAGCAGAGGAAGTACCTGTAAGGCTCCAGAATGCAACTATTTAGTTGCATTTTGCAACCATGAAGCACCAATGCAACTTGCAAATATTATTAATATAGGAAGTGCAGAGCTGTTTGTTTGTTTCCAGGTCACTGTGAGTAATACGTCAGGTTTTATGGTGCTGCTGTAACGGCCTAACTTTTTGCTAACTGCTAACATCTGACTGTTGACCGAAAGCTTCAAGATCACAGCAAAAACATTAACACCTCTGGCCCAAGTAGAGCCGGGTGCTTCCAAATAAAAGCACCAGTGGTTCAGCTTGTATTTGTTGAGTTATAACAGTACTTTATTACATTATTGAAACAGTACTTTATTTTACTTTATTATGACAGTCACTACATTAATTTTTTGGTAACTGTAGCTCATTTTATAATTTTGTATTTTAGTAGTCTATGCAGTGTTCAACATAACATTTTTTCCCCACTGGCCCCCCAGGCCAGTAGTTCAGAGTTTTACTGGCCAGAGAGAGAGAGAGAGAGAATGTCTGTAAAACTTCATTTCATTTAACTTCATTTCATTAACTCTATTATACCTCACCGTAGTGCGTGATGGTATATTGCAGTCCTCACAGAAGTTGATGTATGATGTCACAGCCTCTGTGTACTCATCCACTTCTTAGATGACCTCACAACAGGTTTACAGAGCTTTAACTTCTGCCTGTATGAGGCAATCAGGTGGACGGTGTTGTGGTGAGAGTAGCCCAGTGCAGCGCAGGGGATGGCGTGATAGGCGTTGTTAACAGCTGTGTAACAGTGATCCAGGATATTCTTCTCTCTGGTCGGACAATTTATAAACTGTTTGTATTTAGGGAGTTCATGGGTGAGGTTACCTTTGTTAAAGTCACCAAGGACAATAACTAAGGAGTCTGCTCCACACACAGTAGCCTATCTGGTTGGCGAGCGTGCGTTGTAGCCTACCTCCTGCACGTTGGCCTGCGGTGGGATGTAAACATAAAAGCAAACTTAGGGGGGAGTAAAAATGTTTGCAGTTGATGGAAAAAAAAGATTCCAGATCAGGAGATCAGTGCTGCTGTATCACTGTCACGTCATTACACCGCCACTGTTAGTGTAAAAACAGATACCTCCACCTTTAGTTTTGCCGGAGAGTTCTGTGTTACGATCCACTCTAAAGAGTTGGAAGCCTGCCAGCTGCAGCGCAGAGTCCAGTATTGATCCACACAGCCATGTCTCTGTGAAGCACAAAACTGCAGATGTAGAAAAGTACCCGTTTTTCACCATCAGTAGCTGAAGTTCATCCAGTTTACTGGCCAGTGAAGGCACGCTGGAGAGAAATATACCTGCATGGCGGTAGTGTCGGAGACGCACAAGCGCACCGGCACGTTTCCCCTTCCTCCGGCGTTTCACTGCACGAGCAAAGGTGAGGGCACCTTTGGCCATAAAGCCCAATAAATCGACTGAAGGCTCGAGGAAAAATGGGATAAAAATCAGCTGGAGTTG
Source organism: Epinephelus fuscoguttatus (assembly GCF_011397635.1). Classification (NCBI taxonomy): domain Eukaryota; kingdom Metazoa; phylum Chordata; class Actinopteri; order Perciformes; family Serranidae; genus Epinephelus; species Epinephelus fuscoguttatus. The sequence goes on along the minus strand of NC_064760.1, from coordinate 16,749,710 downwards.
TTCCCCTGACAAAAAAAAAGCCTTACAGCGTCACTGGCCCGAGCGGGCCTGTGACCTGTCAGTCAACTTGCCCGATGTACTTTTTGATTGGCCCCGGGCCATCTGGCCATTGCTTATGTCGAACCCTGCTATGGTACTGTATTTTGTGTTCACACCAGGCGAAAATAAAACAGTTTGCGCAAGTGAATTACTTGTAGTCATTGTCAAGAAGCGATTAGATGCAAATTCCCACCAGGCAGCTCGATGGACGCGATGCGAAATAAGCAGCTGGAATGAAGCAAGTAGCACGATTTCACATCATACGCTTATTCATGAGAGCTGAAAAATCGGAACCTCGCCGAGGACATACTGACAGAAGTTCATTCAGTGATTTCAAGTGCGTATGACACGAGTTATCTGCACTTAAAAGGCGAGTCACCTCAAAATATTCTAGTGCTCAAACTCTGTAATGCAGTGTGAAAATTAGCATTGCGTTTGGGGTGAACACTACATTAGAGATTGTAAAATATCACTGTGTAGCCTAAAAATATTGGAATATTATTTCTAAGCTATATCGCCCAGCCCCACCACTCACCACTCACCTCTCCTCCAGTGATCTAAGAGCTAAGTATACATTTGCTCCTACAGCATACACATAAAGGGATAATAAATGCGTATTAGACCTGAGTCTTTACTCTGATGCACAACATGAGATAAAGGCCTTTAACAAGATTGTTTGTCATCAAAGCAGAAAATACGCTGGTATTTTTCCAGGGCATCTAACAGTATTCATTAGTTCAGATCAAATGTAACACAGGATTCATCGTCTTTCAGGCTGAAACAAATGCAGCTGGATGCATTATGTTGCGTGTTCATGCAGTCAGCAGAGAAAACTGAACAGTATAGGTTGACCCAGTTCACCACAGTTTACACCAGTTACACAGTTCATTGTCAAGGGTAAACTCTGTCAACTGCACCTACATTGAATTATGCAGGAAGTAGGCAGGGGATCATTATGTGACATCTGCAGTGCCACCAAGTGCTGGCAAAATTATAGCCTGGAGTACTGTGTGATTGGCACTTAATGAGCAAATGTGAGTGACAATGAGCCTTAGCCTGGGGGCAACAACAGCATGGGGCGGTGGTAGGTCATGAATCTGGAATAATGAAACAGTAAACGGCCTCCATCACTGGTATTGATTTTCCTTAGCCTCTGTGTTTTATGTCCATGATCATCCACCAACATTGTAACCACTCACACATAAGGCAAGCAGCAGTTGTAGTCACTATACATGTAGTAAAAGAGGAAAGGCACACCAGGATGAATGACCTGTGCCTTCCATGATGGACCCCTTCAGCTCATATCTCACACTATCGCATATGGACTGAACAGACTGTATTAAGCTGTGCTCATATAATATGTAGCACTACCTTATAGGAGCTTTACAAAGTCCTGATAGAGGTCTTCTGTCATCACTTTTAAATGGAAAAAAAGGAACAGATTTGCAGAAATGACACCATAGCAGAGGACTTGCACTTGACTCCTGCTCTGTTGTCTTATCTAGTCTTTCATTAGCATGCCTCTGCTGGAGCGCTTCATAAATGTAGCTGGTAATTCACAGGAAGCACCCCCACCCGCTGAGGCCTTCTCCTCCCCGTCCCCAACCATTATGCAATTCCTCATGGTTGTGTGTGACTCTTCTCCACACCCACCCACCACCTATCTGCCAGTCTCCCTCCCCTCCTATCTGCCACTCACATTTTCATCCACCACCGCCTCCTCTCCCCACAGCTACTCTTACTTTTCATTTTATGTCTCCATTCGGTCTCAGCTTCTGAGCACGAGGACGGATGTTTACAGTAACAGAGCTGGCAGATTTTGATTTTATGTTTCGTCGTCAAATTAGTTGCGTGCCACATTTGAATGATCTATTTTTTCACTAAGTGATGTTAACAGGGTGATATGATATTCTCACCAATACATTAAGGTTATGTATGCATCATTACTAAGCTTTGAATAACTATAAAAGCGGCTGCCTGCTGGGGGAAGATGGAGATATACTCTAGCTTCGCAAACGTTTCATTCATCAACATGAAAAATATCCCAGTGTGAGACAACAGATGCGATGCAGCTTGGTCACATTTTAAAAAGCCATTTAAATTATCAAGTGGTAACTCTCCCTCATATATTTCATTGGGCTTAAATAAGTTAAATAATCTGTGTAATTATTAAAAATACATAGCATACCACCAAAAAAACGTATGAGAAGGGCTGGGCAATATATTGATATTCAACCTATTTTCATACAGCTTGTATGATATCTAACAAAGTAGTGCCTAGTGAATAGTATTGTCATTTTACGTACTTAATGCAAAGTTATGCTTACGCAAATTAAGTTATGTAAGTTAGGTTTCAGAAAAGATTGTGTGTCCTTAAGTTACATATTTAACGTGATTTTGCATCCTTTTTGTAAAGTTAGGTAGGTCAGGTTTAGGCAAGTAAAGTTCCTAGATCCTGATCCAGATTTTTTTTTTATTGTCATTGTACAAACGTACAACGAAATTCAGGTGCACTCAAGGACCAGGCTCCTATAAAAAAAATAAGTTATTAAGTAGGATAGGTGTAGGTAAGAAAAGTTACATGGGTTAGGTTTAGGAAAGGAAACAAGGTTGGTGTCCTCAAGCATTTAGCATAGAGTTGCGTCCTTATTGTAAAGTTATATAGTTTAGGTGTAGGCAAGTTAAGTTACGTCGGTCAGGTTTAGGCAAGTAAAATTACTTAAGTTAGATTTTGGTAAAGAAACATGGTTGTGTGTCATCAAGCTACGTATTTAATGTGAAGTTGCATTCTTATTGTAAACGAACCTAGGTCAGGCTTAGGCAAAACAAGTTACGTAGGTTAGGTGTAGGACAAGAAAATGGTTGGGTGTACTCAAGCTATTTATTAAACCTAAAATTGCCTTCTCATTGGAAAGTATAGTAGGTCAGGTTTATGCAAGTAAAGTTATGTAGGTTGGGTGTAGGAAAAGAAATATGGTTGGGTTTTCTTAGGTTAAGTATTTAACAGAAAGTTACGTCCAGTCCAGGTTTAGGTAAGTAAAGTTGCTTAAGTTAGGTTTTGGTAAAGAAACATGGTCTGGTGTCCTCAATTCATGTATTCAGCGTGAAGTTGCATCTTTTTTGTTAAGTTACGTAGTTTAGGTGTAGGGAAGTGAAGTAACGTAGGTTAGGTTTACAAAAGGAAACATGTTTGGGCGTGTTTAGCTTTAGGTTTAATAAAGTTACCTGGGTTAAATTGAGGTGATGAGGCACCTTAAAATAACTCAAGGTTCACTTGGTTACACATGGGACACAAACACTGGTTTCTTGGGGGAAAGTCCTGTGTTTGTTTGACCTATCCACCAACCCAGCCAGACTCCTTACACAGCCTTCCTGATTACATGGGTTACTGGCTCATGATTACGTGGGTTGTTTACGAATTCTGCAGTAGCACAGTTTGCCCTATTATATTGATATCTTTACATGAGACTAGATGTCGTCTTAGATTTTGGATATGATAATATCCTAGTGTTGTCTTTTCCTGGTTTTAAAGGCTGCATTACAGTAAAGTGATTGTTCTAGCTGTTTTATTTGCCTCTACCCAGTTAACCATTATATCCTTATTACTGATAATTCTTTATCAAATATCCTGTTGTGTTAATATTTAGTGAAAGCACCAATGGACAACCGTTACAATATCATCCCCGTATTCATATTGAGATATTCAATATTATCGTGATATTTTCTCCATATCGTCCAGCCCTATCTACTAGTTAACATATTTTGCAATTTTAAGTATTATATCAAACAGGAAAATTGTATTGTAAGACATGTTTACTTGACACACATAATTTAGTCTGTTTGTCTTGCTCAGGAGTATTTCAGCATGCTTGATGCTTGTGGTCATAACCAGGTTCCCTAGTGAAAATAAATGCCTAAATTATTGAAATATGTTTGTGATATTTCTTTTTTTCTCCTTCAAAAATTTGATGTTGTTTTTGAGGCATGCTGTATTTTCTAAAGTGGAAACAGACGGGTACAGTAAGGAGGGAGAAAACAATAGCATGACAAAGGTAATGTGCCAAATTAGAAGCTAAGGCATCACATGCACTTGGCAACACTTTAGCCAAGTGGGAGCTGCCTCGGTGTCCTGAGGCTTGCTATTGTTAGCTCTTGCATCCAAAACAAAAACAAAGAAATGTCATAGACCTTCTGTACTGCTCAGCAGGCCACACTATTAACCTGAAGTCTTCCTGCCCGAAAGAATTTTATTAATTTGCTGGATGTGTTTGCTTTTCTCTCATTTCTCTGACAAAAAAAAACAAACAAACAAACTGCACAACATCATTTATCAGGTACATTATTCAGAAATTCATAACCTTGTAAATTTCAAAGGCTGTTATTCAATTTGAAACCCCATCACCTTTTTTTTGGTTGCCAACTCAACATTCTTTTCTTAAATCATACTCTAATTCTCTTCTCTGTTTGAAGCCGAAATGCAGCGTTTCCCCCGAGATTTGTGGATAGTTTATAGTTAAGAGATTTCAGTCTCCAAAGAGGTAAGGGTGATTTTATCATTGCAAATGCTATTCAGTCATTTCTTTTCTATTTGGCTCGCATGTGTGTAATTTACCCTCCCTCCCCTGGTATTTAGTAAAGCCCCAAATATCTGTCTGGATGCTCCACCAATAATTAAGGGCCCTTTCAAACAGTCACCTTGTATTTAAAGGTAGATAGTACAGCTATCCTGATAGACAGGAACCCTTTAGGACTAATACACAGTCTGAAATTGAAGACTGAACACACAAAGAAAAAAAAAAGTTAGGATGCGTTGTCTGTCAGAGCTATAATTTTGCTGTGGATGAAATACTCTCCAAACAATGAGCATAGTTAATGAAGAGAATTGCTCTTGTGGCTGCCGTTAACTATGCCCATCTTGATTATCTGCCTTTATTAAATAATTCTGTCAGAAAGGATGTAACATTTATTGGTGGTAATACACCGGTGAGAAACACTGCTCAAACTTGTCAAACTGCACTAAAATGCAACACAGTTTCTCAACTTCATGAATTCATTTAACAATTCATAATGGATTTTTATTATTTATGATTGTGTGGCATGGTGAAAATGTGGTGGTGTGCCACAGATGGCCCGACTGTATGTCGAGGAAACGCTGGACATCTGTAGAGTCAATAAAGTCAATACGAGCTCAGTGTTGTCTCAGATGAAGAGCTTTTTACTCACATGTCTGCAACAGAATCATGAATAAAGATGATGAGATATTATAGCATGAAATGTTAAATTGGTCAATGAAATTGCACCCAGATATGGGTGAAGAGAAATTGGTGATCTGGAAAGGTAAAATTTTTAAGATTTTGTGCCAACTAACACAATGAACTGTAGTGAAAACATAACCATCATGACAAAGATTGTCAGCTAGCTTAACATAATATATTCAATCATTATTATTAATTCATTAATTCATTTTCCGTAACCACTTATCCGGTTAGGGGTGGTGGGGGGAGGGCTGTAGCCTACCCCAGCTGACATTGGGTGAGAAGCAGGGTACACCCTGGTAGAGTTTTATGGCATTCATTCTACTATTACAGTATGTATTAATTTCTTAATATTTTACATAGAGTTTTAGGAGACATACAACAATTCATATCCCATCCATTTTTATTTTACGCACTGGTTTCGGATCGGTACTCGGTATTGGCAGATACCTAAGGTTCAAGGATCGGAATCGGTATCAGGAAGGAAAAAGTGATATCGGTACATCTCTACATCCTGGACAGGTCGCCAGACTATCACAGGGCTGACACATAGAGACAGACAACCATTCACACTCACATTCACACCTACGGACAATTTAGAGTCACCACTTAACCTGCATGTCTTTGGACTGTGGGAGGAAGCTGAGGTACCTGGAGAAAACCTATGTTGGGGAGAACATGCAAACTCCGCACACAAGGGCTCCCCCACCCTGGGTTTGAAACAGAAACCCTTTTGCTGTAAGGTGACAATGCTTACCACTTTTATTTTTTTCATGGAAATGTGGTCTTGCTACAGAAGACAAGACTTTGTCCAAAGCCATGCAAGCAAATCTGTGATGTACTTATAGGGACAGCAGCGCTTTTAGCTAAATTCTAATGTCAGCAAGCTAACATGCTTGTAATAACCATGCTAACATGCTAATGTTAAGTACATATAAACTGGTAAACCACGGTCAACATTTTACCATTTCCACAATGTGTGTGTTAGCACACTAACATTTGCAAATTAGCACTAAATACAAAGTTAAGCTGATTCTGCTGCGTCATTAGTTTTTGAGGCATTTGTTGATTTATATCTTATCCAGAGGGAGACATGGAGGTCGGTACCAAATGTCATGGCAGTCCATTCAATATTTAAGATTTACATAGAACCCAAAATGTCAACCTCATGATGAAAGAGTTACCCGAAAAACTTCAGGACAGGCCTTTAATTCCTTTCACACAAACACTGTTGCTCAGCAAGGATCAGGAAATGCAATCCTTTTTTTTTTTTTTGTTTTTTTTTTAATCTAAACCAGTATGACTATTACTTGGATAAAAATTAGGCTTCAGATAATATATCAATGATGAATCATTTATTTGATCTAGCTCCAACAGACAGCACATCAGAGAAAAGAGTGTTACGGCACTCAACACCACTTTATCCTGTTTTAAAAATACTCACAACTTGGGATGATTTTTATGAAAAACCCTTGTGATTCTTTTGATTTGAGGACCCTTATGGACTAAAGGAATATGAATAACTTACAGGATAATCAAGGAATGGACACATAATTTAGGGAGCCAACAACTCAGTTTTATACATCCAACAAACTGCTTGGCAACCAGACCAGGCCTCTGTTTGAGAAAGGCCTTTATTTGTCATAATGTGTTGCTACACTGGCCTAGTTAAAGGGACTAGGCTTTTAATTACATTTTTTTTACGGTAACATATCACTATAGTGTTTAGGATGCATCGTCTATTCTGGATATTGGAACTTGATTAAGTACCCATCCATCCATGTTGAGATATTTCACAGGATCAGTGAAATATTTGACCTGATATAGGAAACGTCAGGGTTTCACCAGAGTCATTGGATTCATCTTCTGAGCATCATGAATGTAGAAAATTTCATGGCATTCGAATAAATAGTTGAGAGATCTCAGTCTTGAACCAAAGTAACTGATTGACAGACAGACAGAAGTTACCATCCCTACAACTTGGCTGCTTGTGAGGCTTAAAAACAAAACAACTCCTGATTTCTTTCAGAATTCCTTTAACGCTTTTTTTCCATCCCTTAACGGTACACTCATGGTTCAGTATGTCTCCATGTGACAGCGATAAAATTGATTTGGTATGAATGGGACAAAGAGGAATACTGACTTACAACCTCCACTTTTAATTTGATCAACATATGCCATTCCTCATTATGCTGCTTAACTGGAAGTACGTTATGATTCCGGCTGCTCTCATCACTCTGATTTCCTGGAGTTCACAGGCAACTATAATCACTTGTGCACTCACTGGAGATAAGCATCCAAGACACCAAATGACTTTCAGTGATTTCACAGTTTTTAATTGGATCCTATGGATAAAACAATTTGTTATCTCAGTTTTGGGGGGGTGTTTGTGACTCTAGGCGAAGACAGAGTGATGAGATTCGAATGAGAGGAGCATTGTAGCATTGGCACATTTTCAAGTCTTTTGCAAAAGTAAGACTGATGTATCCATACATACATCCATATGTAGAGAGCAGATTAAATATAAATGGAACGGGACCATACGACAAAACTGAACATCTACTTAAAAAAAAACAGAAATGACAACAAATTTCAGGAAAAACATCTTTAGATTTTTAGTATCATACATTGTAATAGATCATGTAAATGTAAATATACAGTACAATAAATCGCTTAATGATTACTATCAATGTGCCGCATAAATAAGACTGAAATATAGAAGGAGACAATTCAGTATAACTAATATGGAACATTTGATAACCGAGAATTAAACTAAACTAAAGGTCAACTGATTCATCAGTTTGGCCAACTTATTGGTGCCAATAGAACTGTATATAAACTACCGTTAATGGCAGAACGGGGCTCCAATAGTGGTCGATGGCTGCAACCCCCCACTTGTAACACGAGTACCACTGTAAGGCTTTTGCACAGAGTACCCCACATGCAAATACAAGTTAATGTGTGCTTTAGATCATTTGTATTTCAGTTCGAATTAAAGTTGACTTTTCAGCTCTACTCACCAGTTTAGCATCAGCCTGTGCTCTAACAAATAATCCAGCCACATAATTATCCATTGTTTATTATCAGTCGCACAGTTTGATCCTCCTGAAGCTCCTACTAAAACCAGCTTGGTGCCATATGCCGATTCCGTGCTAACGGGAAAAGTCTGAGCGCTCGTGTATGCCATTGTACAATCGGGGCCACTTGAAAGCAATTTCAGATTAACTGTCAATGTGTAGGCTTTGTTCGCTTTGTCCGGCCTATCTGGCGAGCAAATTACACCTCCGGACCAAAGCAACTTTGGGAGAAAAATCGGTCGATTAATCGGCTATCGGCTTTTTCCTGCTCCAAACTATCGTCATTATATTGGCCATTAAAAATCCACTATCAGTCGACCTCTAAACTAAACCTAAAACACTGAAATCTCATCTGAAAAAAAAAAACCTAAAAGCGCTCTGAAGTGGTCAGTAAATATTTTAATGCCTTAAGATAAAAGTCTGTATAAATTTCAGTCAGTAATTAAAGGTGAAAAAGATTTAAAAACTTTTGACTGCCTTTGCGGCTTGGTTACACTTCTGAATTATTTTTATTTTTAAACCTCCAGGCAAATGGCAGCAAGTACATCAAGAGGTGCTGAAGGTTTTTGAAATATCAGGAAAAAAGTTTTTTTAGAAATAAATTACAAATGTTGCCTTTCAGCCCTGTTTTTTTTCCCTCTAAGAAAGCATGCTCGTTACAAACTATTCAACAACGTTAATAGTTGACTTGGGAGTGCTCTGGCAAATGCTGAAACTTATGTGATGGCTCAAGGGGATGAGTTGTCACTGTTGAAGGTCTTTGATTCAGTTAATGTGTAAGGAATCTACAGATGGACTTCATCCAAGCTAAAAACAAAACCCTCTGAAATGGCCTATTGATCTTTTACTCAGTACTCTGTGTCGCTCTCTCCTCCCCTCTCTTTCTGTCTTTGTGATTGTGTGTGTGTGTGTCGGGGTAGCGTAACTAGATATGACTTACTGTCCTTGGTTAGTGGAGTCACTCACACTCACACACATGCAAACATGGGCTCGTGCTCATGTGTGGGTCCTGGGAGTGGGATCTGAATGCAGTGGGCTGTGAGGATGGGTAATGGAGGACAGTATGTGTCCTGGGATCATGGCGGATGGATCCTCCATTGCGAGGGCGATGAGACCTGAAGGGCGACAGGGAGATGGAGGCATTGAGGGAGAGAGCAGCCGCAGCCCAACGCTCTGTTAGGCGCCTAATGGAGAGACAGCAAGGAAGCAGCGAGCACTATAGGGCCCACTGCTCACAGAGGAACGCTGGAGGAACACAAACTCACAGACAGGGAAGAAAAGTCAAGCGGTAGGGGCTGCTGCAAGACTGGGGCATTTCTGATTGACAAAATCCTTCAGTGCTGCGTTACATTGGTTCTTTGAAGGTGCAACAAGGCGCTGTGCAGTAGCACAAAACAACCATAATGCACCTGTAGAAAATGACTGATGTGTTGATCAATGCCAGTGATTTAACGATTACTTCAGCACCTTAGTGGCTATTTAAAGGTCAGATTACTTAAAGAGAAAGCTGCATGTTTCTTTAGCACAAGACTGTATATGACTACTCACCCATAGTGGTGTCAGTATATGGATATAAGTAGGGCACTGTGAGATCCATTTTAATTTTTCCAGATTCTGTTTTCCTTTTAAAAATTTTCTGAATTCTATTTATTATTTATTTATTTATCAATCTATTAGTGGTAAAACAACATTATGCTATTTTTTGCACTATTTTTAAAACTTTACTAATGTCCCTCACAATTAAGTGGGATTTCTTAATTTTTAAGGCACGTATGTAACGTGTTTTATACTTCCTGTTTTTACAATCCAATTGTTCTTGTTTCCATCCTTATCAACATCTTACTTTGAAAAGCAGACATGATTATGTTATAGTAATAAAAAATAATAAAATGTATTTGATACAGCGCCATTAGCAGAAATGAAATTCACAAAGTGAATTTCATTGTATTTCACAAAATACAATCAAGCAATCAAACACTGAAACAATAAAACATGCAATCAATAAAAAAGAAGGCAACAAATTAAACAAGGCAGCAAAAGCAAAGTAAAACATAGAGCCAAGACTGAGGCCTCAAACAGAAACATACCAGGGAACCAGTACTGGATAATTTAGGGTGGAACAAAGGCCAATTTGAAAGGATGGGTCTTCAGTTGTTCTATAGTGTTGGAACCAATATTTCAAAGGCACGATCACCTTTTGTTTGAGTATGAAGCAGGAGACAACCAATAGGTCCTGTTCTGAGGACCTAAGAGACCTACTGACAATATATGGATGGAGGAGATCACTGATTATGGAGGGATCTATACGTGAGAACAAGTAGGGGTGGGGGAGATTTCCGATTCTTAGATGCATCGCGATTCAGATGTGGACGAATCTGAATCGATTCACAAACGTCCAAATTTCGATTATTTAAATCTGTTAATTAGAGTAATACAGAAGGTTCTAAATAATGCGGAACTAAGAAGCTCAGTACGCGTCATTTCCGGGACACTTTGGGATGCGCACCTGGAGCAGACACGCCGACACAAGCACAGAGGATAACAAACATGGCTGACCGCCACCCACCTCGCCGTGAGATCTGAACAGCTCCTTCTAATTTTAAAACACACGTGTGGAAACACTTCGGCTTCTACAACGTCGACGGCGGAAGCAAACCACGTTATATGTAAGCTGTGTCGTGCTAAAATAAAATACTTTGGCAAGACAACAAACATGAGAAGCCATGTAACTCGATTCCACCTGACGGAGGAGTCAGGGAGCTCTTATTGCTGTGGCTACTAGTGGCGCTACTGACCAGTGAACAATCGGAAGCAATTAGAAAGCTGCCACCCTCATCGGAAAAGACGAAGAGAATTACGAAGGCCATCGCGGCATTTATTGCCAAGGATTTACGTCCTTATTCTGTCGTGGAAAATCAGGGATTTCGAGCACTGCTGCATACACTAGAGCCCAGATACACCACCCCATCCCGACGCTATTTCACCAACACGGCCATCCCGACACTCTACAACCAAACCAAAACAGAAGTCATGGCCTTGCTGTTGAAGGCAGGTAGGATCGCAGTTACATGTGATGCATGGACGTCTGTCACCACCGAATAATTTGTTACTCTAAGTTAACTGCGCATTTTATCTTGTGATTTAAGATACCTGTTGTTACCTTTGGTTCCATACAACGAAGTTGTAACTTTCCAGTTTGCACGCATTTCCATTTATGTTTAATGGAAATTAATTCAACTATTTGCAAAATTGCAAGTGTTGAATGCTTATTCAGTGAGACAAAAAGAAATGTGTGTTGTGAAAAAGTGCATCAGTATACATAAATTAAAGATGCATCAATAATCGTTTAATAATCGAATCGTAGCCCCTGAATCGTAATCGTTATAGAATCGTGAGGTGTCCAAACATTCCCACCCCTAAGAACAAGTATCTTGAAGTGAATCCTGAACCTGATGGGAAGCCAGTGTAAAGAAATTAAAATGGGAATGATGTGAGTTGACCTGTTGGACCTGCTTAACAGCTTAGCAGCAGCGTTCTGGATTATTTGAAGACAATTCAGAGAAGATCTGTTCAGACAAGTACAGAGAAAATTACAGTAGTAATGTCAGGAGGACACAAAAGCATGGACAATCATCTCTAGCTCCAGTTGAGACACCACAAAACCTCAGGTTTGCAGTATTTCTTAGCTGAATAAAACAACTACAGGTCAATGATTTAACATGATGATCACAATACATTTTGCATGATGGCAAAATACCACCAAGATCGCTTAAGTTTGACCGTATAGCTGATAAAAGCAACCCAATACTCTGGGCAACCTTTAAAGCTATGCTATCTGATACATATAGTTAAATGTCATCAGCATAACAGTGATATGATTTACCTGAGAACTGGCTTAAAATTTGACCTAGTGGATGCATGTATGAAGCAAATAATATAGGACCTACAGTAAGACAGAGCCCTGAGTGATGGGTAGCTTGATACAGAAAGGATGGCAGAGGAGACACCTGCACACCGATGTAACTGGGCTAGAAAGCCACAAAAGGTCCACAGGCTGAGATCAATGCAAACATATTACTAATATTAATTAATAGATCTAAACATTGCCACTGAGTTTCTGTCTGCAGTTGCAGCTGCAGCTGCAAATGTTAGCATAACTGAGGGCCTGTCACGGTTTAACCGGCAACTAGGTTGTGACGTGAACTGATTGATGGCAGCCAGGTTATTTAATTTAGCTTTATTATTTCTAATTGGTAGTGGCATGGTGGTGCAGTGGTTAGCATTGTCGCCTCACAGCAAGAAGGTTCCTGGTTTGAACCCAGGGTGGAGGAGCCCTTCTCTGTGGAGCTTGCATGTTCTCCCCGTGTCAGCGTGGGTTTTCTCTGGGTACTCCAGCTTCCTCCCACAGTCCAAAGACATGCAGGTTAACTGGTGACTCTAAATTGTCCGTAGGTGTGAATGTGAGCATGAATGGTTGTCTGTCTCTATGTGTCAGCCCTGTGATAGTCTGGTGACCTGTCCAGAGTGTACCCTGCCTCTCACCTAACCCAACCCTGCCCAGAAAAGCAAACAAACAAAACATAAAATATGCCTTGACAAAATGGCATTTTAGATGTTATGTGGCCAAGGGGGCAGGTGCTCAAACACCCTGAGCCACCCCCTTTGTACATGCCTTAATTTGATGCAGTTGGCTGACACATAGCAAGACTAACCTCAAAGCTAACCGTCACGCGCATCTCCGTGATCAAACCTCCATGGCTAAAGTTGGCGGCAGAACAGAGCGACCTGGTGTTACCTCAGTGTTGGCAGCCCTGCTGATGTGTTTGGAAGAGCTGAGTCCAGGGGCGTCATTTCAGCAAAAGCTAAGGTATGGCAATATGAAATGATGTCACAGAGCTGCTGCTGATGGAGTCTCAAAAATATGAACTTATATAAAACTTCACTTTGGTCTTTGACCTGTCAGAAGTACATACTGCATGCATGTAATGCATGACTTGGTGAGAGCAGTGAAAACATCGGACCTATTTCGACGCATATTTCAGCACCACGGACAGCGAGCGGATGTTTAATTATCATTCGTCATATATTTAACGTCACAGAAAATAAAGAAAACAAATTAATTACAAGCTCATTTTTAGAAGATAACCAAGGGGTCTGGTGTATGAAACACAGTAAAACAAAGGCCAATTTGGTACAATACTGTATAGGCAATACTCCAGAGACCGAAAATACAAGCTTAACATGCCGACATGAAGAAAAAAACCCCACCTACAATCAGACAGGCTTCAAGACATCATTTAGACAGGCTGTCTACAGCAGCAGAGCAAAATGCTTTTATAACACACAGATAACTCACATAACTCATAACTCGCAGAGGAGCGAAGTGGCGAACAATTTGATTCAATAACAGTCGTATTCACTTACACTCGTATTCACTGATGAGCATATTATTGACCTATTTAAGTGCAATACAATGAAAACAACCAGCCAGTGTGCCTCGGACTATCTAACATATCACATCTGATCACTTGCAACAAATATGAAGGACACTCACAAGTAAGATGACTATAGAACCACTTTTTTTTCCCTCCCGATTCCAAGGTATGGCAGCTGCCATACCTCGCCATACCTCGCCATACCTAAATGACGCCTATGGCTGAGCCCCACCCTCGGCGACACTCATGGAGAGTGTAGGACAGAAGCTACGTGCCTGTAAATCACACCAAACATAGCAGCGTAGTTTTTTTCTGTTTATGCAAATTAGTCACTGTTAAAAACAGCAAAACTTACAATAGCGAACATCAGGATTTTTATAAACTGCATTCACATTTTGGCTCTCTGCGATACTCCATGTTTTACAGTTGATTCCTTTAATATTATTAAATTCTGCGATTCTGTCTGTATTTTACGCATGAAAGAAATAACAGGGCCCTGCATGAGCTGCTATGAATCTGGTAGTCAGAGATAAACAACACTAAATAGGCCATTTTAAATTAAGCCACAGTGCGGCATGAGCACATTTTTAACCCTCCACAAAATAAGAGTGATGTGTTAAGTTTTATTCTGCTCTTAGTGCTCATTCCAGGTCTTCTTAAAGGACGCAATCAATCCTGTTGGTGTATCAGGCTGCAATTAAAAGCAAATTAGCTTTTAGGTTTTAAACCAGCGCTGTATCCTGCCTCTTAATTTGTCTGTCAGGTCACTGCTTTGTTGTGGCTGGGAGATCTCTGATTTACAGGACTTATAGCTTCATCTAATGTTAGTGTTCAGGCATCAATACCAGTGGGTAGTCATACCGTGTAATTATTAATATCTATTTGACTCAAGGGAGAGCTGTATTCAAGCCAGGTAAAAGACTTTATGGTGGATTTACTGATGTTCTCAGATCAGTTTTTATTTTCCTTCAGCAAAGACATGCATTTCCTTTCCCCAAATATTTATCCTTGGAGATGGAAAAAGGGACTACGCAGTATTCAGACACTGAGACTGCCTATGTAAAATTTCCTTTGATCTTTGAGTCTGGGACAAATACAGATGGTGGGACCCATTTTTTCATTTTCTTCAATTTAAGAGGGAGACTGTATTTTCAGATACAGCACACAACTCAGTCTACCCTGGACTGCTGCTATCACGCTTAATTGGATCAAAGTCTTCCATTGCAACAAGACTTACAATTATTCTTCCTCAGTGGTGGAGCAATTTTAATGAGCTCCTTTTCAAACATTCCTACCTTGCTAGCAACTTATCTACATCATTGCTGTTTTCTGTACATGAAGAACGGCTGGGAGAAAAAAAAAAAAAACAGCTGTATATAGACGAAATAATTTTGTTTTACAGGAATTTGAGCATCAGTTAATTACGCTTGATTCTCGAAAATCAAAACATGCAGACGCCCTACATCTTGCAATAACACATTTTTCTCATCTTCCTGTTTGTCATTACTCTGTACACCAGGGCTGCAACTAATTATTTTCATTGTTGATTAATCTGTGGCTTATTTTACTGATTAATTGATTAGTTTGTCTGGGCTATAAGATGTCAATCAGTGTTTCTCAAAGCCCAAGATGACGTCTTTAAGGGTCTTGTTCTGTCCACAACCCAAAGATAGTCAGTTTGCTGTCACAGAGGAGGAAAGGAACAAGAACATATTCACATTTAAGGAGCTGGAATCGGCGATTTTTCACTTTTATTTCTTAAAAAATGCCTCAAACTGACTAATAGATCATCAAATGTGTTGGCGACAACTAATTGATTAATTATGCGGCTCCACTGCACACCTACACATCTGAAATCTTTTAAACACCTCAGCCACACATTACAAGTTAGCAGGGAACAATTGAAATGAATAATTGAAATAAAGGTACTACAACCGAAGGACAGGATTAGAGCATGGCTGGTTACATAAAGGGCTGTGAGTAGGTTGTTCAAGTGTGAGCCGCACAGTAAAGTACCTTTCTGTACATTTCATACACACTCGGGAGGTGAGGACAAGCACAGGCTGCACATTTGGATGGCAATACAGCATCAGATCCCTGCATTCTACTGTCTTGTGCGTGGCACATTTAACATTGCTCTCAGTGTGCAACATGTTCAAAGCTATGATCGTCCCTGACACACCAATTAAGGCAACACACTAAGAACAGGACTGAACAGCCAGCCATGTCTCCTTCTGTTTCAAAATGCATTTGTTATGTAAAATGTATTATGACTACAACTATGACAACAAACATTGCTTCCCAATTACAGCTACCTTCATCCATGGGAGGTATACTAAAGAGAGTAAACAAGTCTTTCAAGAGTGGTGTGAGAGTCTTGAAGTAAACAGATAAATTCCTCTTTTTTGAAACGCATTTTCAGCTCATTACTGACAGAAGTGTATGGCGAGCACTGCTTGATTAATTAGGCACACCGAATATATGTTTATATGTAGCCTATATAACATTCAGTTACTTAATTGGGTGAAAAACATGTATTAAAATCCCTAAGACCAGAGATATACATGCTCTGTAACCATGCGTTCAAGTAGACAACCAGCTGTGTCGTCAATGTAACTGTTCACAAACTTACCTATGTATCATGTTGACACTGCAATAGAGTGCTCCAGGGATGAAGTTTTTTCTATAGGCTGATAAGAAGTTAGCGCAGAGTTAGCCAATGGGATTTTTCCCTCAGATTTTGGATTACCGCAGAAAATAAGATCTGTGGCGAACGTTTATGGGGCGGCAGTAGCTCAGTCCATAGGGACTTAGGTTGGGAACCAGAGGGTCACCAGCTCAAGTTCCCGTCCAGATTAAGCATGGAGCGAGGGCTGCCAGTTGAAGAGGTGCCAGTTCACCTCCTGGGCAATGCAGAGGTGCCCCTGAGCAAGGCACCAAACCCCCAACTGCTTGGGGGGCCTGTCCCTGGGCAGCCCCCTCACACTGACATCTCTCCATTGAATGCATGTATAGGTCCTGTTTATGCATGCGTGCGTATGCGCATGTGTGCGACATGTTTATTTTCCTCTCGGGTATTAATAAAGTATCTTCTTCTTCTTACTTATGGTGCGTTCGTTTTGCACTCGGAGATTGGAAATTCCGAGTTCCCAGTCGGAAGTTTAAACTTGAATGCACCCTGAGATCGGATTTCCAACTCAGAAACTTGTAGCAACCGCATCAACTGCTCACATACGTACACAGTGAGTAAACACTGCTAAAGTACTGTGTATAGCAATTTTATCTTATTTGTTTTACATTAGGTCAGCCAAATCTGCGGCGTTCTTCAGTTGGAGTGCATGATGTTTTTGAAGCTGTCTATACTCCGAAAGTGCAAGGGCAACATGTTTTTTTCCAACTTGTTCACCGTTGTCAACTAGAATGCAAAAACTGTTGTCAACTCGGAGGTGACGTCATTCCCACTTCTGACCTCCGAGTACAAAACAAACGCACCATTACACCTTTTGCCAACAATATAATTGTCACAAAAGAACTGCACTTTTTTTTTTTTTTTTTTACCACTTTAGTGTAAAAAGCTAACGTTAGGCTACAAACAAACTACACCATGGTCGCAAGAAATGCGTTTCTGGTGTGAACGTCCAGACAGCTGCTGACAGCAACTGCATAACATCTGATATATCGTGGTCGCGATGACAGTCTTTGTCCTCCTTTGCCTCTGCCACCAAACCTGTGATCAGTCACTCTGTTCAATACTTGACTTACTTGACTTATTCCTGTAAGCTCCTAGGTGGAGCATAAGGCTGCAATCACACCCCGCCAACGGACTCTGTTTTGGGCAGTTTTCTTCAGCTGGACCCATGTCTGTCCAGTTGTCTTTGCCTCACTCTCAACTGATCTTCTCCAGGTCTGTTTTGGTCTCCCCACTTTTCCTCTTGCCCTGTGGATTCCAGTCCAGTGCCTTGTGATGTTCTATCGGCTGGTTTGCGTAAGGTGTGTCCAATCCACCCCCACTTTCTCTTCTGCACATCCTGGCTAATGGGATTCTGATGTGTTTTCTCCCACAGGCTGGCATTTGAGATCTTATCAGGCCACCTGATATTCAATAGGCCACTTTTCATTTAGCTTATTTTGAAGTTATTTGATTTTAAGTGTTTCATTGCCATTTAAATGTAAGCTGTAATATGACTGTTGAAGACATATGGCTGGCACTTGTTCTGTTTGGCTGGAATTCTGGAATTAAAAGATAAATATAGCAAGACTACAACATGACAAAGACTTTTCTTTTCTTGGTTGGTGTCAGAAAACACCAACCACACAAATAAAGCATTTGTTCAGCCAAGTTTAAGCTTCTGATTTCCTTTGAGGATCATTCTGACTAATTTCTGTAATACCGTCATACCATAAAACAGCGATATTTTGCAGGACAGTTAATGTAGTAATCTCAAAATCTTGCAACCCTATTCAGAATTGATATTTATGAATAGATGTGATTGACAACACTGCATGATGTTAACATTAAACATGGCAACACTTGAGGAGGTAACTATAGAAATTATGTTTGTATGTTACTGAACTGCTTTCTTAATTATGTTGTTGTGGCAACATAATCGCTGCCTGGATTATGTTGCCACACAATGTTTCTCTCATGCAGTGAAACACTGCATTCATGTGTTGCGTAGCCTTCGGGAGGAGGTGGTTGTGGAGGATGGTGGGCGTACAAAGTTCAAGACCTTGACGCCAGAAATTTGCGTCCAGACTCCTGTTTTAGGTTTAGGCAACAAATGCACTTTGGTTGAGGTTAGGAAAAGAGCGTGATTTCATTTAAATTTTAATCAAATAGACAATGAAAAAAGAATGCCCTCATCGCAGAAAGAATGGTGGGAAACAACTGAAATATGTTGTCAATAAACCTTCAGCTCATATGTTACGTATCAACGTTTTCGCGTTGCCAGATGCATTAATCAGCAACATTTCCTCATTGTGTTAATAGAAAACATAATCTGCTCGGCATTATTCCTCCCTCAAAACATATTTGCTGTTTCAGTTTAGTTGTATATAAAGGTTTCAATGAGACAGGACAGGAGGAAGCCATCATGTGCACATGTAGTTAAAAGCACGCCAATCTTGCGCGGTGTGTGCGAGGTCTAACTTGTAAATTTCCTGCCTGCATGAAACCATAATGAACAGATATCCGCACTTAATCAGCCTCTGTCTCCTCCATCATCGGCCTTTCTGCTGTTTCTATGTAGCGAGCGCATGTATTCACAAGTGGGAACAGGTTCATTGAAAAGACACAGAGGGGGAACTAGGTTAGAGAGCCGAAGCCCCAGAAGGACTCCACTACACTCCACTCAATAAGAAAAGCCCTAAACGGATTTCTGTGAGGGAACTGCTCAGGGAGAACTGAACAGATTGATGGATACACGTTCTGCATGCTATTGCTGGCGGAACAGCAACACCAAAAGCTTCTCATCGACAATTACAGCAGAGAGAGCAGAGAGGGAGATAAGGCCGGGGGGAGACGATGCATTTCAGGAAGATATTAGGTTTGGGCAAGAGAAAAATATATCCACACAGCCTTATTCAGTCTGTTTCCAGCGCAGTGTGTCGAGAATCCTTGGCAGTATTACATGAGTGTGTGCAATTCAAATCCTCTCATTGTATTTCTGCAGATTCAATACGTTTCAAGGTCACTCATAGTCACCTGTAATTGATTATTACACGCAAGCAGCACCAGACTGATAAGCTCCTTTCACCATCTTAACGCTGAGCCTATTTGACAAAGGCTGCATTCATCTCCGCTGTTGACTGTCGACACTGGAGGTGTGGCCCATTAATAGCAAAGGCGCGAGCAATATGATGACGGATCTCTACAGTGCCATCTCAAGTCACCGATAATGGAACACGCTGATATGATTGCAGAGGCATTCTTGCCCCTAAGACAACAATGCATTACACATCAACAATTCAGCATGGTCAGTCAAGCATCGTGTGACACAAAGCATGTGTGCATTTAGCAGGCCTGAGGAGAGAGCAACATGTTGGCTTACGAATACAAACAGATGCACTTCCTTTCTTCAGCTGTATAAGAGGCAGACGCAGGAAAAGGGGACCCTCACGTCACTGCTAAACCGTGTAATCTAACAGTGTGGGACACAATCACTGAAGGAGAATAGGCTGTGAGACGAGCCACCTCACAATTCAAAGGGACACAAGGCTTCAACAGCACATCACAGGTACTAGCCAATGCATATGGCGCAAAATAACATCGGCTTCGGGGGGCTTTGATAAGAAATCTCTCTCCTTCCCACCACTACTGTCTTCCACACAGCGGGGAAGCGTGTGGCTTGGCACAACTTTTGAAGTCTCACTTGGACACGCAGCAAAGGAAAGGGTTGCAGGTGTTGATTAGACGTCAGCTTCACTTTGGGAGATAAGTTGCTGTGTGAACAGGCCATTCTTGATTTTCAAGGGCACAGGATGCATTTGAGAGGCTGCCAAAGGTCTGCCTTCATGCTGCTGTTCACACTGAAAACAACCGAGAGGAGAATGATACTGTAGTTTTCATGTAGGCATTTTGAGGCTACTGTAAAATGACTCTGTCATTTTGTCTGATAGAAATGCACAGAGCCTTGCGCACAGGAGGCTAAAATCAGGCATTAAATTAGATGTGCTCATCAAATTAAATACCTATCAGCAGATTAATGCATCTTAATCTCACAGCTCTTTTATTCATCAATAATTCTTAAGTACAGGATGACAACAAGGTGTGGTGTCAAATCTAAATGACAATTCAAACATACCTACACATTTCAACCCATACATTTTTTAGAAATACATTTGATTATAAAGAACCAGTGTGCAAGGTACAGGAGGTTTTAGTGGTAGATTGTAACCGGCTGAAACTTCTCCTGGTTAGAATTCCTTCAGTGCTCATTGTTCATGAGGTTTTTACTGGGAGCTTAATTATCCGCAGAGGTCTCCTTTTCTCCAAAACAGACAGGCGAGGGAATGAAAACCTGCAAAAACACTGAATAAAGCGGTTTCAAGTCACAAATTAGTGTTTCTCTGATGCTGTTTGGCACACTGCAGCCAGGTCTTTTTCTCTGGTAACTTAATATGTGCTCACCTTATTTTTTGATCCAGATGTTCAGGAGGTTTTTGCAGAGAGCTATATTATCTGCAGATATCTCTTCCTCTCCAAAACAAACAGACCAGGTGACTTAAATAGCCAAAAACACAGAATAAAGAAGTTTCACATCAAAAATCACAGTTTCTCCAACACTGTTTGGCACGTTGGAGACTGTAGCTGGCCTTGTACCTGCTAATGCGTGCGCAGTTTCTTTTCTGATAACTCCTGAATGTCTTTTTTCTTCAGTCTGCAGAGGTCTCTTTTGCCAAAACAAACCAACCCGAGTCCTGTACTACGATGCCAGTTCAACTTCAAGGACATCTTTTAGTTATCTGGTTAACCATCTGGATAACCGGTACTACAAAGCTGGTTATCAACTAGTTCAGTCAACTCTGGGTTTTCGTATTCAGCCACAAGCACATTCATATGAAAGAGGCAGGGGTGTTGACTATGAGCGACATCATCAGAACCACGAATGAAGGAGACTGCTTCATATCATATGTGATGAAACGGTGCCGAAAGTGTCCATGACACAGTAAAATGTCAGTGGCGTGGGATGTAAACAACCTCCCCAACCACCCCAAATTACCTCTGTAATCTTAAAATGGAAGATCTAGAAACATTGAAAACACTATCCAAAACTTCACTGTTGGCCAAGGCTTAAATTAAATGCAGGTATCGCTGATCTATGGGTCTATGTGTCATTAGTAGGGGGTATTTTTTGCTGTTTAGTTGGAAGATGATGAAACTACTCTGAATATGTCACATAAAACACTTTAAAGTGATGCCAGACTGTTTCTGATAACAAAGTTACGGGTGGAAAAGTAGCCTAGTTAATAGCCTTTTTTAAATAGGAATTGTGCAAATTTGCAGGAAAGCCCAATCAGTCTTTTTTCAGCATTGGCAGTATAAAAACAAAATTGGGGAGTGCAGCAAAATGCTGCCTGCCTACTTTTGTTTATACAGAATGCGCCTTTTTCGGGGCAGTGGGGGACGTGAGCAAGTAATAAAACGTGTAGCTCAGCGTGTGATGTAAACACGCAGGAGGGAAGCCGCGGCTGGTCAGTCCTTAAGCGATTCTTTCATAAGTTGGCCCGTCCTTCACCATCCCCGTCATCTGAAGGTTAATGGCCTCTTCGTTTCCGAGGACAAGGAGGGCGGACAGTTCCTTGTCTCCCCAGTTGCTCATCTTTACAGTGTCTGTCAGGTTTGCGTTTCCCTCTCGCTACTAGCTGCTCATTCCTGCTATCAGCTGTTTCCTGTTTATCCACCGCCAGTGGCTCGCACGTGTGGCGTCATCAACAGCTCCTCCCACAAGTCTTCAACAGCCCCTCCCGTGGTGGAAGGCTGCCTTGGTCTGTTTAAACTAAAAGAGTTCCGCCAATATGACTACCTTACGAGGCGGAAAATTGGGCGCCTCAAATCAACTCACATTCGCCGAAAATCTGGCAGTGTTAAAGGGGCTAATGACCGATGGGGTCTATCTGACCGAAATGTTACATAAATGATAATGGGAGCAAATAACAGTGTGGATTATTTACTAATATAATATTATCTGTTTTATCCTAGTTCTCAACACACAGGTGTTTCATGTCATTTTGAGCTGCAGTGATGGAATCAGAGTGTAAAATAACAACACTTTCACTGCAGACTAAAGTTAACTGTGCAGCAGTTAAAATCTGCTAAAATCTTGTGTTTAGTGTCTAAATGATCTCTCCGTTTGTTAGAAGCTCTGTTTCAAAACCAGTGGAATAGAGCCCTGGAACAATGAAGTGATTCTACTGACCTGTAACAGCACATAGGCTCCTCTGTTTTTACCTGTCACTCCAGACTTCTGTCCATGGACACTTTTTTCTTCAGTTCAGTGATCTGATTGGTCAGAGGTCGAGATGTTGACAGGCTGTGATCCGATACCCTGAAGTTAACCTGCTCCAGAGCAGGTTAGCTGTTCAGCATCAGTTGCCACAGTGGTTTATCCTGGTAAAAAGAGAACCAGCTGAAATCATAGTACTGAAAACTCTGAGTTAACCCCGAAGTTACCTCGCTAACTTCAAATCCTGCTTCATAGTACAGGCCTCTGGTGATTTAAACTGGTGGAAACCGATAAAGCAGTTCCATGTTAAAAACATCAGTGACCTTATGTGCAGCCAGTGTGTGGTTTGTTCAGGTGATTATACAAGAAGATACTTATTACATCCCATCTATGCTGAAATATATTCCTCTAAATCCTACACACTGAATCTTGAATATATTCAGCTATGTGTGTTGGGCCATATGGTATCTGCTGAAAGAATAGAAATTGTCATGATTTTTTTTTTTTTGGAATATTCACTTGGCTGCAGGCGGTTGTACCTGCTGAAGACCACAGAAAATCACTTGAACATGAACCTTCACATTCTACAATGTGCAGCGGGACTTGAGCCCAGTAGCCTATCACTCAGTGTGTTAAAACAGTGCAGGTGCTGATGATGTGGTTGCTAGGCAACACTAACTACTTGATTATTTATTGAATAAAAAGAGGTATTCTTGTCTGTGCATGTGTGCGTGTGTGCCTGTGCGCGTGTGTGTCTATTATTCATGGAAATTACTGTTATTTTTCATATTTTGGCAATTCTTTCTCTCTGGAGGAGAGAGGCCATGTGATAGCAGCGTTCCTCTGCTTATCAACATGATGCGCTGCAGGGCTGACAGAGCTCAAGGCCAGATTGAGAAGTGGTGAATGAGTTTGTGATTGTGTTTCACTGTGTGTGGGTGTGTGTCCGTGTATGCATAGTTTGTCTTTTGAGCAAATAGTTCATTAAAAAAAAGAAACAGTCCTGCAACAGAGAAGCTTCACCTAAAAGGCAGAGAAAGTCAGTCGCTGCGGCATTAAAGCGTTTGTCGCAGTTGACCCAAACAAATTGAACACACACATTAACCGTTTCCCATCCCGTAGCCCTGGTAAATTAGTGCTGACTGAATCCTCCTCACACGCCAGTTCCATTTCTGGAGGCAGCAACATTATTAGACGGTGGCCATGTCCTAAGTCCCTGCATTGCAACCGGTTTAGGAGAAATGTAGGTCATCATAGAAAACCCACCTCCGAGCCCCCCTCCAGCTCAAATCCAACTGACATCTTTGTGGTAAGAGAAGTCTTGGGCTGCACACTAATCCTTCCGGTCATACTGAGTTTCAAATTCCATCTCGGTTTTCTCATTATGGGTTTTGGAGATACTGAGACCCCATATTGGTCAAGAGATAGTTCGGCTAATCTGATAGGGTTCTGTAGTAAGGCCTGTAGAAACCAATGATCCTGGATCCATGGGTTTGGGATATTAACAGCACAGAGCAGGTGGTGAAAACTCCAGGGGGAGGACAGAGCGCTAAGGCCAAGCATGGTGAAATCTAACCTTACTCATTGTTATTTGTTTGGATAGACCCAAAAAACGTGCCCCAAATATCTGGAGAATCTGAAGTGAGCAAGGAAATGCACAGTGTGGAAGGAGGAGGCGAACAAAAATGGTGTTGCATTGATGTACCCTGAAGCAAAAGTTAACTGATTGCGAAATGAAAAATAATTTGCCGAAGCTAATGCAGGAACTCACACAGCAAATGTAACCTGTGGCTCGTGCCCTGGGGACACGAAAACTGTTTATAAATGACTAAAAATACTCTCAGGCAAATGGTATAAGCACAAGAAAATATACACACCTACCCACTCAAAGACACACACACACACACACACACACACACACACCTTTTATTACTGCACGGCTGTCTACTGTCTGCATTTCATGTCTCTTTGATGAAGTCCCGGTCTTTCTTTGTGCCTTCTCTTGATAATAGAAAAGTCATGGATTTTTGTTTTTACTCCAATGAGATAGCCTTGGATGTTTAGGTAAAGTCAGAGTAGTTGTACATCTGTGTGACAAGAATCTGATTCCATCTCATAACAGACTAAAATCCTCCTCATTGGGGTGAGCAGTGAGATCAATACTGTTGACATGGTAGAAAATAGGTCAGGATGTGTCTGAGTCAAGCAGCGCGGGGAATCAACATATCCAGCACACCGCTGCCTTCTGAGACTCTGCAGCCTTGCAACAAAATGGGCCTGAAAGTGGTGTGTTTGGACTAAACCCAAGCAGAAAACAGTGACTAATAAAATGTTGACAGGCACAAACCTCCAGCTACACAACCCTGGATAATGCAATATGTCTGGCTAGTGTTAGTAATGTTTGGTAACGCACATCGCCTGTATCCGGTTAATATTTTTTCAGGCATCACCAGAGGCAGTTCACCACACACGAGCACACACACACACACACACACTTGTAAGAGCTTAGCCACATCTGTGCACATGCACATGTGTGTGGGTGTGCGCACACATACACACACAGTGGTGGGAAAGTGACCTTGGAAAGCTGGTCTGAAGCTTTTGTTGCGCAACTGCTCAGTATTCAAACAACATGTAGCAGTTGCTCAATTTCATTTGTTTTTGGAAACATTAGAAGTCTCCAAAGTGCTTTCTTTGTATCCTCATTTGTTTTTATATTCTCTGGGACTCTCAGGTTGTTGGCTCTGTGAATGATTTCTCTTTTCCTTTCCCTGTTCAAGCTGTTCAAGGCTAATCTCCAGCAGGGTTCTGACCCATTTAGACTGTTTTCGTGTAAGGCAAATTTAAGGGGAGGCGTGATGCACATCAGTAGGATGTTGAGCCTCGGCTGACAGGCCAAATGTCTCCCAAAATAGAATGACATGTAAAACATCTAGGTTTTTCAGCTTGAGTTGATTTAAGTTATGTCCCAGACTGTAAGAAGCAGAAAGTTGTGTATCACAGTTGGCAATTTGGCACTGTGCTACTGGGTACTAGGCCTTGCCATGGACCTGTGTGGGCAGATGTGCTGCTCTGATTTGGCTGTAGGCTCACAGTGGTAATGCAGTCTGCAGGGTGGAGATTGAACATGGAAACAGATCAGAGATCTCTCTGTGTAGATCATGCAGATACTTGGGAGGAACATACAAAATTTGAGAGCACAGCGAAATGATCACAGATTGTCAGAAACTGTGTTCAGATTAAGCTTGCTTTGGAAAACAGGAGTTGTTGATTACTCAGAGGCGAAGAGAGGTTGTATTATTTTTATTTAAGCATTCACAAGAATTCTACCCATCTTAAAAGAGGTTTGCTTTATGGTCAAAATCCAACTGTCAGAATAGCCTAACTGTTGGCATTGTACATTTCTGCAATCAATGGAAAAGTTACATGTGTGTATTTCATATGTAGTATGTTGGGATGTTTGGTTTCTTTATGTTTCAATATTATGTTTTGACAGTGCTGTGGTTAACTTGTGGTTATGTTTAGGCACAAAAACCACTTTGTTATTTAGAAAAAGTTCATGTTTTGTCTTGAAATACCTGATACTGTTGCCACGACCACTGCTGGCAATGTGCTAACCTCACCTTAAAACATACCTGGCTGTTGCTGCAAAAACCGCAGCTGGAAATATGCCACTGTCACCTTAAAAAATACCTGATTGTTGTACCCAGTTGCTGTTGCAACAGTCACTGCTGGAAATGTGCTGATGCCGTGTTATTTAAAGTGCCACTTTTGGCTTAAAAAACACACTGGTTGTTATTTCAGCCGCCACTGCTGGAATTGTGCTAATGTTGTTGTCGTAACATACACTGCTGGAGATGTGCCAACATCGCCATACAAAGTACAGTTGCTGTTGCAAAAAACACACTAAGAATGTGCCAACTGGGTAAAAAATACCAAGCACAGCTGGAAATATGCTGATGTCACCTTTAAAAATACTCAGTTGCTGTTGCAACAACTATAGCTAGGAATGTGACAGTGTTGCCTTGAAAAATACCCAGTTGTTGGAAGAACAACCATAGCTGAAAGTATTCCGATGTGGCCTTACAAAATAGGTGGTTGTTGTCCCAACATACACTAAAGGAAATCTGCCAACATTGCCTTAAAAAGTACCCAGTTGCTGCTGCAAAAAACACAGCCGGAAATGTGCCAGCATTGCCTTAAAAAATACCTTGTTGGTGTCCCAACAAGCAAAGAAGGCAATATGCTGACATTGCCTTAAGACCAGGACCATGGGCCTGGTTGTTGTTGATGCAACAACAACTGCTGAAAATGTGCTAACATCACCTTATAAAATACTCAGTTGCTGTTGCAACAACTACAGATGGAAATGGGCCACTGTCACTTTAAAAAAATACCCAATTGTTGTAGGAACAACCACAGCTGGAAATAATCAGACGTCACCTTTAAAAAATACCTAGTTTCTGTCGCAACAAGCACAGCTGGAAATATACTGATGTCACCTTAAAAAATACCTGGTTGTTATAAGAACAGCCACAGCTGGAAATATTCAGATGTGACTGCTGGAAATGTCACTGTATGTTGGTAAAAAAACAAAACAAAAAAAAAAACGTGACGAGTTGGCTGCTGCTTGGCTGTTTTGCAGCCGTCTCACCTTTGTCACCCACCTTCCACCATCTCCTGCTCCTCCTGATGACAAACTCAGCTCATATACATGTAATCTGAGCTGCGTCACTTTAGAAATGTTGATAAGATATGTAAGAAATTTAAAAATGTAATGTATCTGTGGTTTGCAGAAATATACAATGCCAATATTCTATTCTAGTGACACAGCTGATGGTCAATAATTAACCATTTCTAAAATGTAGTGTTGATACGAGTAGGAATAATGTTTTTCATTCATTTCTAAAACCATTTTTAATAACTGCAAAATATCAGTTTGAATGTTCTGTGGGGTCACATTACTGACTTTAATTAAAGTAATACATTGATCACAATTAATCACGTTTAGAGAAGAATATTAAGTAAGAAGTTTAGAGAAATATCAGTCGTTGTATTAAGAAACCATTCATTAAGATTACTCTCTCTTTACTTGCTGCATCATTATCAAAGCCTATTCCAAATTATTCCTCTGCCTCCGCTCATGTAATATTGTGTGGACAGTGAGTGGATCCTGCTTTAAGAAAGGCTCTCCTATAATTAAAGTCATAAATGTCCCTGTCATCACACAGAAGACTTGACCTGTTTGTGATGTGCTGAGTGAAGTCAATATCATCAAAGCCGACTTATCTCCAAGAGGATGGTTGGCTGATTAACGGTGGCTTTTAAGACAATCCCGTGCTGACATTCACCTGTATTGGCGGCTAATGCTGTGTTTATAAGCTACCTGAATGACAGCTGGTCTATCTCGATGGGGGACCGTGCTTAAACACATGCAAATACACATACTGGCACAAACCACCCACACACAAACAGTGTTAAGACCTAGAGATCCATGGTTTAGACCCGGACCATGGGCACACATTGAACTGCAATCCATGGCTACAAGCCTGGCACGCTTAAGTGCACAGCTATGGATTAGCGGTTAGCCCAGCAGTACCCCTTGATTATGCACTTTGTGGTGACAACCTGAGCACGACTCCATTATAATTGACCTCCTGTTAAACCAAGCAAGCTCACGCTTTCCCATAATGGTGCCCGTGAATAAACCTTTAGGTTCTTTACGTGATGCATGGCCAAGTCACATGGCATTTCACTCTTCAATTACCAGACAGAGGCAGACTTCCTGTTCCCCAGACTTTATTATCACTACATGCTCTTTGGGTCTCCTAAATGGCAATTATCTCACCGTGTTCACAGGTGATTCAACATGAGTTCCATTAGTCTCTGGGTAGTATGCTGTTACATTAGTTCATGGCCTCTGGTCTCTTGTTAGTTCCCAGGCCACAGTAATGACAAATTGGAGCAGACTCAGAATCAAATTTCAAACAAAAAGAAACATCATGTTCTTTTAAGGAAACATTTTTATTCAGGGTGTAGTTCTATATTAGAGCACAATATTTCTTTATCGGCGAGGGCCTGTTTTGTAAATCCGATGTAAAGACCTTTGTGATGCAACTGACCAATGTCAGTGCTCGTCCCTGCAGACTGTCCACAAATCACAATAACATAGTGAAAAAAGAAAACTCAAAATCAAATACAAAACAAAGGCATCCCTCTGTTTATGAAGACTCGCTAATTGTTTGTTTTTTCAAGCTTGACTTGAAGATCCGACAAAATACTGTCACGCTCTGTATTTGTAAAAGTATTTGTCGGGACAAATCTGATCTCTATTGTTCTTTATGAGGTGGGTGTTTTTGTTATTGACAGACACTACTTTTATTTGGATCCTGATGAGTGATAGTCACGGCTCTGCATCACCTATTACAACAGTGAAGCCACAAACAACAGTTGGCTGCTTAACAGCACCATTGTTATCACGAGGAGCTGTCTATCAAATTTACATGATCCTTTTAGTGATGTCCATGGCGTTTTCTCTTCTGTGTTTGACGATGTGGCTCACAAATGCAAAACTGAACGGCAGCCAAATTTAGCATGAGTCAGAGGTGTTGTGGATCAGTCTGAGGCTGAGTCCAAGTACAGTATTGTCTGTCTTTGCAGGCTTTTTAAATGAGTCTACGTTTTCAACTGAGGTAACTTTGACAAATATAGAACAATTTTCTGTATATGGTCAAGAGCAGGGGGAGGTAACCTGCGTCTCCCTGTGACTTAAAAAAAATTCTATGGAAATGAATAAGGTTACTTTTTAAGATCTTAATTTTCATTCATCAGTGTTGTAGGCCAAAAGTGATTCTTTAAGCCTCCAATTGTAAAAGTATGTAGACTAAACATTGAATAAAAAACTGTTTTAACAATTCTTCAACTAAAACGTGCTTCGACAGTCTGTGGCCTGGTGCCTTCTCCTCTAAATTTTGCCAAACCTCAATAGCAGTGGCTGGTCTTGGTTTCGAGAATTTAATAGTGCGTGGACAGAGTCATTTGCTCTCACCACCAACACTGCAAAGTTAAAGAACCAAATAATCACAAAGACAAAGTACATAAAGAGCCCACTTCATAGTGGCCACGCTGTGTTAAAACATATTAATGAATGCTCATTTAGACCTTTTGGCTAATTTAGACTTAATAGGCTGTGTTACCTTCACTATAAAGCTCAAATATGTTTTTTGTGGCTTCAGGCATTTTATTTTTCTTTTGATAGTGAAGGTTGCGGACCCCTGGACTAGAGTTTGTTTGTTTTTTTTCCGATACCAGTGCTAAAACGATACTGCAAAAAACTTAACTGCACATTTAAAAAAAAGAATAAAGCACAAAACAATAGTCATTAGCATTAAATGACTTTTTATTAAATCGCAAAGGCAATTTGAACTTGAAATTGAACAATATATCACCTCCTGACAGTAGGGTATATGATCTGGTGCATCACTGAAGGCCGAAGTTGCTTTGTCACATGATAGAGGAAGAGGAGATGACGCTGCTTGGCCTCGTGAATGGAGCATTTACATTTAAAAAACTCCCAGATGTAACTGTTAATAGGAGCACTGCTCTCTGCAGTTTCTACAGTAAGGAATTTTCGTACCATCAGAGTACTTCTAGCCCGAAATATCACCTTAATGCAAAAATATTCAGCAGTGAACCCAGAGGTCCGTCCAAACACAGCCTCTGATGCTTGCAGCCAGCCTCATCAAGCCACACTCGATCAGGCGTTCACACGTAAACTGAGTAAGCCTACCTGTGACCGACTTATTAAGTCCCTTACTGCAGACCAATTTCAGTGGTAGAGGACCGGGGGGACTATTGTGTCCAAAATCCGGCAGCTTTACGATGACACATCTGCCAGAATTCATTTGACTTGATATTTTTAAAATACTTAACAACAAAACTTGATGTATTCAATTAATTTAGATTAATCAATCACAGAGCACGTAATTAATTATATTTTTTTGATCGCTTGACAGCCCCTAATACATAAAAAACTATTTAAAAAAAAAAAACACATAATAAATTCAGATAATAAATAAAACCTGACACAACTACAATAATTTACCACTCAACAGTTACAGTACTAATAAAAGCCAAATATTACATAATTATCTCCCTCACTCATGGAAGCTGCCATAAATTTCTCTTATCTGTTCAGTACCAACTGAGATTGTCGCTTCATGAGAATAGCTGGTCCAACCTAACAGTCCACCTTAAAACAGGATTTATACTTGTGCGTCAGCTCTGCGCAGAACCTATGCATGTGTCATTAGCACAAGCCTATGGCATTTTACATTGTATAAATTAGCCTAGCAGCTAGCAGACTTTTCCTCTACTCATAAGAAGCCAGGGACAACAGCAACATTTAACAAAGATAACGTTACAAAATTCGGCTCCATTACAGCTCACAAGGTTCACTCACAAAACAACTGTCTTATACCAAATACATTTTCCAAACAAATACAACATGCTAACATTATTAACACAAGCCTATGGCATTTTACATTGTACAAATTAGCCTAGCGATGAGCAAAGTTTCCTCTGCTCACATGAAGCCACAACGTGACGTGTAGTTTTTATTTTGGGGGATTTTTGGTCAGCCTAGGGCGTAGGGTACAAAGTATAGAGTAGTATAAATCCTGCTTAAGTGAGTCGGGTCAGGCTGACTTTGTGCGCTAACTTCAGGGCTAACCTTCTTCACTCTAATCAGCAGGAGGTAAGCAAGACAGGGGAACTTGACTTTGCTCTTGAGGATCTGTAGCATTTACTCACTCACAAATGTCACTGTCAAACACACACGCACACTCTCTGTTTCAACCGTACATTCACAACACACACACACACACACACACGCAATCTGGCACTGACTTAAGGCACCAAAAGCTGCGTTGTGATTTGGTCTGGTTGGCACCGGTCGTTAAGGTTTCAAAGCCCATGGATGTGGGATGTCATGGATAACCTAACTCAACGAAGTCTCATGTATGTTACCATACTGAAAAGAATCCTGCCTGAAAGGATAAAGAACTAAATTTTTTTTTTGGAAAATGCTTATAAGTAGTGTGATTTACAAATCTAAGAATGCACAAAGACAAAGAAAACCCTGGATTGGACTTTGAAGAAGGCAGGACGTGAAGTTTATTGGACCATAGCTGTCTTTTCCTCTTAGGCTTCTCAGCAAAAATAATGCTGAACAAAAATTGTATTTGGAAACATTCCTACTCCCCATAAATCAGTGCATAATTCCAATAAGTGGGTGTGATTGCCATTCATGGGAACTGGATCAGGATACGAGATTGGCAACTGCATCATTATGGCTCTGATTAAGTCTAGCTATTCACACAAGACATCTCGAGTCATTACACATGCTGAAATTTTAAATGTCACGCCGTAGCATATCACAGATGCATTTAGGTTTATTCTCACTTTGCATGTACAGTATGTTATAGCTGATGTTCTACCTAAAAACCTGCTATCAATGTGGCAGTCACCAATGAGCAATCAGATTGCCTGTTTGTGAAGTGATTACAATCATACAGCTATTCCCTGCATAAGAATCCATGTCAAAAGAATTTAGATCTGTGGCCGTCATTGCGGAGAGGTTCCTGTGGTGTGTGTTGCTCATCTGTGTGATTGATGATCGGGCCTTGCTCTCTGCGGTCTATGACGGGGCCTCAGTGGACTAGTCCCATAGCAACTACTCAAATGTGACAAGCAGGCCAAGCTGGCAGACACTGGCCAAGGTGAGAGCAGGACAGATGGGAAGCTTCTCTCCAGAGTCTCCGCCACAAAGCAGAACCAAACAAACTGCTTAAAGATTCACTTTAGATTCCCCTCCCTTCCCATCTCGCAGGCATGGCCCTCTTCTGGGCTCCTCCAACAGGTTTGTTTCATTTACGTCCTGACACTGGCGTTCTTCACGCTCCCGTGCTGCACCCAGCCCCAGGTCTTCAAGGTTAATCAGTCTGGTTGGGTGTGTATGCCAGGATGCATCTGTAATCTCATGGAATTGTCCATATATCACACCAAGAATGTTTGGGGGGAGCGCAGCCTCTTTCAATAACCCAGAACAGTGGACTTATAATGCGTTTTGACAGACAACGCTCCCCTTTGATTTGCTGTCAGATTTTACAACAGTGAAGAGGGGTGCGGGTGGAGCTCATGTGAGTCACCTGAGGGGATGGCGATGCTCACACCACCAGTCAACCAGACCCGGCTCCTCCTCTTCACGCCTGAACGGCATCCTAAACATGGCTGTGCTGACCTTGCGAGCAGCCATTAAACACCTGGAGGAATTCTCCCCGTCTAATTACATTTGCCACTGCCAGCCCTTCAGTGAAAACAGGGACTGCTCCCCATAGTGATGTTTTATAAAAAGTGAGCGGTGTCAAGTTAGGTTCATTTTTAATTATTCTGTGATAAATTGAAGTCAAAGCAGTGTTTGGATAATAATAATTTGGAGGATGACAACAGTCTCTGGATGTTGAGAGGAAGTACATGCACAAAATAAGTGGGGCTGTGCCAAATGTCTCTCCATAACTTTAGAAGATTGTATTAAGTGGGGGTGGGAGTCACCAGAGGAACCACGATATATTATCACAATACGTAAGTCCTGATACAATATTATTGCGGTTGTAGGTATGTTATGTTCCCAAATGAAAACTTTGTCAGCATCTGTTTTATTTAATAAGATCAAGTTTCAGTCGGTTTACCTCATCTCAGCCATTTTTCTTCCTTTTCTTATATCTATTGGACTGAAAAATCTATTTATTATATTATTCTGGTAGGCTACCTAAAGTTTAATTTGTATTTGTAATATTAATAATTTATATAGTAAAGATAATTGATGCATGGCACTGTGTGACGATACGATATTGCCACACAAAAATATCGCGATACTTTGTTGTATCGATTTGACGTTTCCAAATAAAGCTTTGAATGTCTGTCGTCATATTTTATGACGTCATTTGGGGCTGGGCAGTAATTGATGTTATTGATACCGTTTGAGACTTGGTGTAGATTTTGGATACCATACTATCCTAAGTGTCTTTTCCTGGTTGTAAAGGCTGCATTACAGTGAAGTGATGTAATTTTATGAACTTAAAGACTGTTTTAGCTGTTGTTTTATTTGCCTTTACCCAGTTCGTCATTACATAAAAAATCTCTTTGTGTAAATGGTTTGTGACAGCAGCAGTCATCAAGCCTATAATATCATCCCAATATCAATATTAAAGTATTTGTCAGTATATTGTGATTAATGATTTTTCCATATCACCCAGTCCTAACGTCATCACCTTAAAAATAGTGACAGTAATACTAATTCTGATAAAATCTTTCAACAAAATTCACAGTTTGAATAAAGTTGGGTCAAATCCAATACTAGATCCTTGCAGTAAAGGAGGCTGCACTTTCAGGACCCTAGTTTTTCGCCACAGCGCCACCTATTGAACTGAATGACCGCAAAAGTACAAACAAGATTATTCCATTCGAATACTTTGTATAGCTTTAAAGGCTTATTCCACCCAAATACTACTAGACCCAACTGATTAAATAAGTCAGTCTTTTTTATTGAATTAAATTTGTTTAATGAATAAATACAGTTGGTGGTGTCAGATTGGTGTAGACCACCCTGTTAATACATGTGTGTGCCTCCTTTTGTGTGAGAGCAAACAGATTTTTGAGCGCAATAAAAATGTTGCTTTTGAAAGGCTAAAAGCCACAAATATATACTGAAGCTGAATATTATTCATTCATTCATTCATCTTCTAACCGCTTCATCCTCTTGAGGGTCGCGGGGGGGCTGGAGCCTATCCCAGCTACATCGGACAAGAGGCGGGGTACACCCTGGACAGGTCGCCAGACTATCGCAGGGCTGACACATAGAGACAAACAACCATTCACGCTCACATTCACACCTACGGACAATTTAGAGTTACCAATTAACCTAGTCCCCAATGCGCATGTCTTTGGACTGTGGGAGGAAGCCGGAGTGCCCGGAGAGAACCCACGGGGAGAACATGCAAACTCCGCACAGAAGGGCTCCCACGCCCGGGATCGAACCGGCAACCCTCTTGCTGTGAGGCGAGAGTGCTAACCACCACACCACCGTGCCGCCAAGCTGAATATTATGTTAGATAAAAACATTTTGTGAATTTTGGAGATGATTACATGCATCTATTTTTGTTCAGTAATTTTTGACTTTTGGATGTCACAACACTCTGGAGATATAAAAAATGTCTGGATCACACGAGTTGGAATGAATCTACAAATAGCATAATACAAATAATATTAGAGCTGCCTCATCTTTATCTGCAGCCGTGCAGAAATGCTGGGTTTCAACAGAATGAATAGATATGCAAAAAAATAATAAAAATAAAGAAGTTGCCTAACATTCAAATGTTGATCTAGAATTCAAATGTCAACTTATGAAGCATTGACACTTAAAACTATTTAGCACAGCCCAAAAAATAACAATGGCATGGAAAGTGTCTGTCAATTTAATACTGAATAAATTTAACTCAGTCAATATTATATACACATATTAAATACTTTGCATCAGGGCTGTACTAATCATTGTGTACATTATTGATTAATCTGCTTATTTTCATAATTAATCATGGTATATAAATGTCAGGAAATGTTAATGAAAAAATAAAATGCCCAACAACTCCAAAGGTGATGGTCTTTGTCTTTCTCAAAGAAAAGGAGCAGATCCTCACGGCTGAAAAGTTGGTTAATATTTTTGATTGAAAAGTGACTTAAACCATTAATTATCAGAATAGCTGCAGATAAATTCACTCGACTAATCAAATAATCGTCCAGTCCTTCAGCTGTATGCATGAACTGACAGGCCTGTTTTCCCAAATATATACAGCTGGTGAAAAACCGTCTGTTTTAAGGTGTTTACATTTGATAGTGTCTGGGCTAATGTGTTTATTTTCCAGCTATCAATTTGAGATGTGTAAAAGCTGAAATTATCCCGGCTCTTACAGATGCGGCATGGTATTCATAGGCACCAAATCAAACATGAAATAATACTATTTGAAAATTGATGTGCATCTAACCACACTCAATATGTGTCTCTTTGATTACACAAAACTGAAGGCCTTGTTCATCTGGAGCCATGCTGAAAAAACGGCGGTGGGTCTGACAGTGGTGGAGCAATTCCAAATAGGCCTCATGGTTGAGTGAATGAAAGGCGTCGGTAATAGCACTTCATTGTAGACAGACAGGATGCTGAGTAGAGTGAGGTGGGTGGTGGGTGGTGGTGGTGTGCTGGTTTGGGGGGGTATTTTGATATCATTCAAAAGCTCAACCATGACTTCTCAAAGCAATTACTATACTGTCATTGTTGAAAATGGAGTGTCAAATTCAGATCACTAA
Organism: Epinephelus fuscoguttatus; assembly: GCF_011397635.1. Taxonomy (NCBI): domain Eukaryota; kingdom Metazoa; phylum Chordata; class Actinopteri; order Perciformes; family Serranidae; genus Epinephelus; species Epinephelus fuscoguttatus. The sequence continues at coordinate 16,713,540 of NC_064760.1, read as the reverse complement.
AAAGAATGCAATTATACCCAGACCTGACAGGAATGACAATACCTCCTATTGTTAACGCGTAGGTTGACCGATGCCTTATGCATCTCTCAACACAGTCACATACAATATGTCCAGATGAACAAAAACTCACCATAATGACAAGATTGTGCCTCTGGCATAAAAGGATTGCAAGAGAATGACAAAAACTGGACTTTGTGTCAGCTACACAAAACTATTACCAATTTAATGTTCATCTCTGAATAGAGTCGGGAATATTGAACTGGTTTCAGTCAAGTACCGGCTCCAGATTGTCGGATCCATTGGAATCATATAAGCTTATCAATTCCTTGAATCAGTGCTTGTATGTTTTCCTGACAAAATGATAATATCAAACTCATGTGTCTGAGCTGCTGGAAAATTGCAACAAGAAGGAGTTATAGCAGAGTCAAAGAAACGGTCCAAAGCCTGGTTTCTTTTCATGAAGAGAGATGATAACTGACAAAATGACACTGTCAGCTAACGGGGAATATCGCTCTACACAACATGGGCCTTACTTTCAGGAATGCCATGTATTCGAGTCTACGCACAAGTGTCACTGCTTCCCAACGGAGGAGCGTGTCTGTAAATATCCAAATATACTATGTTGTAATAACATTTGTGTCAAGCCGTGTCACATAACTCATTCACTGTGTTCAGACTCCGAGATAAAACAGTTGTGTTGACTCTGAAAACCTGTGTTGCGCTACATTTTCCCCACACAGAAAATTGATTAGGAATCAATAAGGCAGGGGTCGGCAACATTTACTATCAAAAGAGACATTTTTGGCCAAAAAGTGAAGAAAAAAAAAAAAAAAAAAAAGTCTGGGGCCGAAATACATATTTGTGCCTTAGTCATGGCAACACAGGCTATTTAGTTTACATTAGCTTTTAAACACTGTGAGTAGGTCTAAATGAGCATTCATCAATATGTTTTACAACAAAGAAGCTGCTCTGCAGTGGGCTATTTATGATTATTTGGTACCTTAACTTTCCAGCATTAGTGGTGAAAGCAAACAAATCTGTCCACTGACTATTAAATTCTCTGTTTTCCTCCATGATGGTTTCTCCATTGGATTTGGAATCAATAGCTAGCCTTATTAATGAGACTAAAGCTTAGTCACTGCTATTGAAAATTAGCAAATTTTTAGGAAAAGGCGCCGGGCTTTAGACGTGTGATACACATAGTTGATGAGATGTTAAAACATTTTTTTATTCAGCGTATTGGCTACACATTTATACTATTGAAAAATGTGAAAATCACTTTAGGGCCACAATAATGTTAACAGGGAGCCATTGTTTAAGAAGGGCTACAGAGCTGCATGTGGCTCCTGTGCCGCAGGTTGCTGACCCCTGCAGTAAGGGAATCAATAATGAATCAGACCCGTAAGTAGAATCAATAATGACACTAGTATCAATAAAATCGTATTGATTCCCCTCCCTCACTTAAACTTTGTTTAAGACTTAACAACAAATCCACATTTCTAAGAAAGTAGATCATGAGCACAGCGACTTTAATAAGCCATCAGTCGATCCCGACCCCCCTCTATTGATTGTGAGGTTATGAGGTTGAGGGTGCCTCATCTACAAGGCCCAGGACCCCCACTAACACCCACTCCTCCCCTGCCTGACACACTCCTGACGTAATGTGTTACATTAATGCACACCCGTACCATCATAACTATCACCCCTCCTCCACATATCCTTGTCCAGTATTATACTGTGAACTTTTCCAACCCCGACAATAATTTGCACATTCCTGCACAACTCTACACTTATAAAAAACAGTCACTTTAATAACCAAGTCAAAGTCCTTGCAAGTGCAAAGTTTCTTTGTTATAAAACACTTCTGATTCTGATATGGTTGCCATTAGAACAGAAGCTACTTTCCTGTTTGAATTCATTTTTTGAATTTGTGAAGGGGGCATGTTTAAGCTATGATGGGGTGTAAAGTTGTTTAAGGTTAGCAATTTATATTAGATTAAAGCAGGTTTTTTGGTTGTGGTAAAACATGAAAAATGGTTGCTAACTTAATTAAAGTATAATACCTTTTTGTATGTGGAGGAGCTGAACCTCTCGCCGCAGTCGTATTTATACAGAACACTGGGGGCGGATGAACAAAAGCACCCTCAGTATATTGTAATGCTATCTAATGTAACAGCTCCGAAATATGCTCCACTTTTTTGTAAAGCTTATAATGTCCACTGTGTGTTGAAAGTGAGTCATAGAGGTGTTGATTCAACCCAGGATTCTTTTGAAGCCACAGTATAGTTTGTGTTGGTGTTGTATTAGATTGCATTACATTGTGATATTTCTCCCTCGCCTACATCCACCACCCATGCACCGCTCTCATCATCTTTACTTTTTGCGGCGCTATGTCAAACAGCTCGCTGATTGTAGTCGTCTGCTCATCTTTCATGCATAGATTTGCATTTACGATAACATGCTGATTTCATGTAATTTTGGAAGACCAGGCTCAAATCACTCTGGGAGGTGCTGGTAGGCTCAGAAGCTGTGTTTCAGAACAAGTGATGAGCAAGATTTGATTTCAAAATTTTGTTATTTCCAATCACGTCAGCTATTTAAAGCTTTACTTGGAAAGAGCAACAAGAGAAAGTGGCCAGGCGTGTTGACTTTGTCCTCCCACAGGGACTGAAAAAAAGCTTCTCCACAAAAAGCTAACCAAATTTTTGGCTTATTTGTTGTAGTAAACACAAGCTTGTTGTATATAGTATGCAACTGCTACATTCCCTTTGATACTTTTGGCACCAGAATTACTTGTGAAACATTTCAATCTAACAGAGATATTCGTCAGACTTTTTGAACAAGAAATATTAAGACACAAACACATTCATCTCTCAGGTGATTGTGATCTGCTTGATGGAAAGTTAATCCACACTCATATTAAAATATTTAGATTGTTATGGAGATGTACACATACCCAGAACCAGACTCAGGACCATGGGAGATACGGCCTTCTGTGCTGCTGCCCCACGTCTGTGGAATGCCCTCCCTGACACATTGAGGGCACCACAATCCACTGACTGTTTTAAAAAAGGTCTTAAGACATTTCTTTTTAGCAAAGCTTTTGGTCCCCCTTAGATGTTCTTGTTTAAAACCTTTTAAATAACTGCTCATCATGTTTTTATTCTCTTCCATTCCTTTTTTTTTTTTTAATCTTTCTTTGTTTTTAACCTGTAGCACTTTGAGATCTTTTGATGAAAAGGGCATTATAAATAAAATGTATTATTATTATTATTATTATTATTATTATTATTATTATTATTGTTATTATTTTCTAAATGCAAGCAGTCATCATCCCAAATTTACAGTCAGTTATGATTCCTCACAAATTAATTTTCTGGACATTCTGAACAACAAAGATCGAGACAAATTGGCAACAGATCTTTGGAGGAGACAGACAGACAAGAATGCAATATGACATGGCAAAAGTTTGCATCCCACCTCTCTCAAAGAACATTGTCCAATCAGTCAGTTTAATAGAAAATGTCACATTTGTAGCTCAGATGAGTCTTACATTTAACATAGTGCTGACATGGTGGACAGATTCAGAGATAGGCAATATGAGGAGGGCTGGATCCAAAATGTTGTGGAGAAATTTAAAATGCCAGCCTTAGTCAGGGGTCAGCAAACCTAATTATCAGAGAGCAATTTTTGACCCAAAATAATTAAAAACAATTCTGCCTGGAGCTGCAAAACATATTTCAGTCAGGAACACTTTTGTCAAAGAATATTTTATTTTCATTTGCAGTATTATATTTGGCGCAGTATTATATTTGGTGGTATGGCTCTGTTCTGGGGCCACTCTGCCTTTCCTCGGGCCTACGCAGAAAGCCTCTTCCACGCGCCTACGTGGAAAGCATAAGGTAGAGAGAGAGCACACCTCTCTGCCCTTCTGCAAGCCTGCATGGAAAGCCTAAGGCAGAGAGAGCACACCTCTTTGCCCTTCCACGTACCTGCGTGGAAAGCCATAAGGCAGGGAAAGCAGCAGGTAAACCTCCCTGCCCTTCCATGCGCCTACATCAAAAGCCTAAGGCAGGGAGAGCAGCAGCAAAGACCCCCCGGAAACAGAACAGAGCAGCATCAATGACAAACAGAAATGACATTGATAAGTCAGATACAGCATGAAAAGGAGGAACATTTTAGTTGACGAAATGTTAACTGGAGAGAGGCTAAAGAGCCTCATATGGCTCCAGAGCTGCAGGTTGCCTACCCCTGGCCTAAGTGAATGTCTGAAAAGAGAAGGAATGATCCAGATAATGGACGCCCCCTCTGCATCATACGCTACTCTCCTTTGTGAAAAGAATTTCAAAAGATTGTCCAGCAACACTGGCATATTCTGAAATCTGATCCTAATATAAATCAGCTTTGAAAAACTCTCCACACATTGTTAACAAACATTCCCTGAACATTTGTGACCTTATAGTTAGAGTTGACCTACCACCAGACCAACCTAGTCATTTTGTATCAGCTGTCCCAGATGGCAATTACATGTATGCGCAGTGTGCACAATGAACAACATTAAAGGTATCATTACTTATATCATTACTGGCTTATATTCTGTAGGAAAAATAACACGTTCTCAAGACCCGAATTTCAGAACAGCATACTGACTAACCATCAAAAGAAGCCTCAACTCAAACGCAACCCATCCTCACTGAGACACACCAGCACTGAACATGTGAAAACACCAAGCCGAGGAGGTGACATCAGCATTATGGTTTTACAAAGAGAGGCATTTTATATTTCCACCCTTTATATCGTCTCACATAAAGGCTTAAACTTAGAGTTCAATCTTAAACCTTTTGTGTGATTAGATTGATTTTGAAAAAAGACAAAACATTTTTCTTGGTATGATTTAAGAAATACCTTTATAAATTTGACGCCTTTTTGAAAGCTCTATTTCTGTTGATGAAAAATATCTCTACTATTTTCTCTGTTTGATTTCTTTGTGTCCTCCTGTAGCAGATCCCAACAAAGTCTGGCTAATTGCCAGACTGAACTTGCCAGTATCTCTAAACCCTTTTAGGAGAGTAACTTACTATTGTTTCCTATTTTTTTCCATGTATTGTCGGATATAAAGTAGTTTGTTTTTTTGTTTTTTTTGTTTGTTTTTTTTTTTTGGATTTGTGGTTTTTTTGGATGATTTGTGGGATATTTTTGATGTCACTATTGATATGTTGTTTTCAATACATCCTTGTATAGTACTGCTTTTGTTGTTTTTGGTTCCTTATCATGGAGACATGGGGGAATGTCAGAGAGCACCGTTCAGCTCAGCTCTGATTGTTTCAACCTAAGAGTGCAGATCACCTACGATATCGTATCATATCGTATTGCATCGCATCACATTGTATCATATCACCTGAGATATTAATACGTTTTAATATTGCTTGTTGTGCTTGTTGATGGTGACTTCAAAATGCCTGATGAAGATTTCCATTAGATTAAAATGTTGCACAATTAAAGCTGCTGGCAGCTTTTAATATAGTGTGCGTACCTCCTGTCTGGTTCTTGCTTTAGTTTGATTTTTCAATCCAGCACCTGTAAAAGTTTTTTGGATGTGCGTGCCCTCCACCCTGCTTGTACCAGAAATACTTGCTCATCATAATGTACAGTATGTCCTCTGCTACTTTATGGATTTTTTTTTTGTTTTGTAGTTTTGCAGCAATCACCCCTGACTCATTAAATCACATTACATTTACTCAGCTGAGGCTTTTAAACAAAATGAATTACAATAAGCACATGTCAGAGTGTGTAGGTCGAGAGGCTGCCCCAAATTCTGCCCAGCTGCTGCAACAACCCAACCAGGAGCCCTTTAACAAGTGTGCCCTATGTTTCAGTACTTTCTGTCAGAGGGGCCCCGACAGCCTGAAAAGGCTATTTGTGTTAAAATTCAGAGAGTCTGAGGCAGCATGTTTCAATGGCCAAAAGTTTAAATCATTCATTTCACACTTTGCAAAACTGACCAGAGTGATAGTGCTCAGTGTTAGTTGTCAGAATTACATTACACTCAAAACCACGAAATGAAATCATTTAAGAACAGAACTAAAATGTCCCCTAATATGTGTTGTATTGTATGAAGACTGAAAATGAGTATTAAGCTAGAGGAGAAGTGAGCTAATGAAAATGAGTGACCTCAGGAATAATAGAAATAACAACAAACAATATGTCAAACAATAATTGTTAACTGGAAACCCAGTGCAGGGATCACAGACTTATAAACCCAGTTACCATTGGCTCTGCCAGTTGTGTGATAGTAACAGACTAATATAAGGACAAGTGATGCCAGCGCTTAACCGTTCATCAGTTAACCATAGAGAGACTGGTTACACATAGCCTGTAAGTTAGTTTTGCTTCTCTCCAGTTTATTGCACCACACACCAGCTGGGTCTGGTGGGAGCTAGTTAACGGGGGCGCTCATTCTGCCATAATTACCAATGGCAACGCCATCCAGACCTAGCAGCGTTGCTGTGGAAACATCAGGCCCACCCTTTGGTCTTCCCCGAGGTCACCCAGGTGAGTAAAGGTGGATTTATACTTGTGCCACAGCTTTATGCAGAGCCTTTGCTGTAGCCTACGCACATGGCCTACGCTGTTGTGAGCATTTATACTTGGGCGGTGCTGTGTCTGTGTCACTCTGCAGTGACACCTCCAAAACATTAGTCGGCAGTGGGGGTTTCTGTGAAGTGCTGTAAAATTTAGTTGATTCAAAACACACATTAAACACACATTAAACATGGCTTAATAGCGACAATGTCAAACACAAGTACACAAATCAGCTTCACTATAACTCTTAGGATTCACAGAAAAGCACTTGTCTTAATCTGGACACATGTTCCCCACAAATACAACATGCTAATGTTATTAGCATAAGCCTGTTGTATTTTACATTGCATAAATTAGCTTAGTGGGTAGTGGACATTTCCTCTGCTCATATGAAACCAGGGACAACAGCAACATTTAACAAACAGGGTTTGTACGTTTTGAAAAAACCTGGAAAAGTCATGGAATTTGAAAATGTCATTTTCCAGACTTGGAAAAGTTTTGGAAACATAAGTTCACCCCAAAAGTTTTGGAAAAGTCATGGATTTTTTCTCACTTAATGATAACATTTAGTCATAACAGTCTGTAAGGTTGATTTTTAAAATTGATCAATAAATATTTCGTATTGAAAAGTCTCGCGCATTGATCTGACCAGCCTCTGTTTTCGTCAGGCCACGCGTGATGTGCGCGGCGTAACTTAGCAAGGTGCAGATCGGATCGAGTGACAACATGCTTCAACAGTTTAGCTCACAAAGATGCCAGGAAGGTGCTCATTCAACAACATTTGGCTGCACTCAGAGAAGTATAAATCATGGCTGGAGAAGATGGAGGACAAAGGCAAGGCTAAATGTGTCGTATGCAATAAGACGTTTGATATCTCTAATATGGGGGAGGCAGCATTGACTAGCCATGCTAAAGGAGCAAAGCACCACGCTGCTGTGACTGCCCGCGAAGCTAGCGCCATCACGAGCTTTTTCCGACCACAGATAACCCCCCAGATGGCCACTGTGACACCGACTGTTTGCAGCAGCAGTACTGCCACCTCCTCATTGAAACAAGGGACTCTCTCAAATGTTGTCACCAGAAATGAAGTGCGTCAGAAGTTTTATGGGCGCTTAAGGTAGCTAATGCTCACTTTTCGTACAAGTCATGTGAAGACATAAGCCACCTTTTCCAGGCTATGTTTCCAGATAGCCAAATAGCAATGAAATTTGCTTGTGGCGAACACAAATGCGCATATCTGTGTACATTTGGACTGGCGCCCTACTTTAAAGGACTCACTTTACGTCGAGTGTCAAAGCAAAGATATGTCATGTTATTTGACGAAAGCCTGAATCACTACTTCCAGTCTAAACAGGTAGACATGCGTGCGAGAGTGTGGGACGGGCCCGAGGTGAAAACGACGTACATGGGCTCGGAGTTTCTGGGTCATGCAACAGCTGCAGACATTGTTGAGACACTGAACAACTTGCTTTCGGAGATCGGAACTCGGAATCTGGTCCAAATCTCAATGGACGGGCCGAACGTAAACTGGAAAGTGTTCGAAATGCTCCAGAAGCAAGTGGAGACTGATGCGGGAAAGACGCTTATCAACATCGGCTCGTGTGGTTTGCACATACTGCACAACACATTCAGAGATGGATGCAAATCCACCGGATGGGAAGTTGAACACTGCACGTTGATGTGAAGCTTTCACTTTAATGTAAAGTTTGTGAAAAAAAAGTCAGAGCTCAAAAAAATTTTTCTTTTACAGTGGCCTAACACTCTTCCATAAAATCCTGCTCTCGTTGCAACACGCCTCTGAAATCCAGAGCTCAGAAACGTTCTCCTTTTAGACTTTAACCGGATCGTAGGAAATTATCTCTGCTTCTGTCCAAACCTGTAAATAGACGGAGCCTTTTGTGCAGCTTTGTTCCCTTTTAAGCGTTTTGCACTTTATGGGAAGAAGCAGAAAGATGCAGGAATGTCCCTCGACTCCCTTTTTTCTTAAGCAGAGTACAAAGTATTTATTCCATCACAGAGGTGACATATTACTGATCATATAGAGCAGGAAACTGTGTAAAGGTTGTTTTGTTTTCGCCTCCATGATGAGCTGCTTTAAAACGTTTCCTCCTTATGTTTTATTATTAAAGTATTATTGGGTACCTTCATTTGCTTATTCATTTTTCAGACCCTGTTACCTCCGAAACATGTATGCCTCGTGAAATTATTCCAGAACACAATAACATATACCTTACCTTATGTAAACTGGTATATCAGTGTTAGTTTAAACAAATTTTGTATAAAACCATAATTGTCATTAGATCTATTTTTTGACATTTCCACTGTGATAATTTGTTTACATAGTTTTATTCCTATATTTCATGCATACATTGATGTTTTAGAGGTCATGTATTGTCATGGAAACTTGCTACCAAGTCATGGAAAAGTCATGGTTAACGGTGCATAATTCAGCTCCATTACAACTCAAGGTTCACTGACAAAACAACTGTCCTATACTAAGCATGTTTTTCAAACAAGAACAACATGCTAACGTTATTAGCACAAGCCATGGCATTTTATATTCTATAAATTAGCCTAGTGACTAGCAGAGATTTCCCTTTACTTATATGAAGCCAGGACAAATCACACACAAGACATAAAATGCTATTTTGTGAGGGCTTTATTTTCTTAACAATTTATATATTTTTTTTATCTGTGGGGGAAAAGTAAGAAAAAGCTTTGTTTCTACTGAGGGAAGTGGTTTCAGCTTACAACACTGAGGTCTGTGTTGCAGCAACGTGTAGTTACATTTCTGGGGAAGTGCACGTCAGGCTATGAAGTAGGGTACAGCGTAGGCTCTATGTCAATGCAGAGCCTACGCCGTAGGTACGGCGTCAATTTACAGCAAAGTTATAAATCCCACTTAAGTGGTTTAATTTTATAGACCCGTTTCCACCGAAGAAGTTCCTGGTACTATTTGGGGGGCAGGAACTACTACAGGAACTTCCTCTCGCTCTGCCCTCTCAACCGCCGTGTCTCCACTGAGAGAGCGGAGTTGGAGGAAGGTTCCTGTAAAGTTACGGGCTCTGGATATGACGTAATCGTTGCGCGACCATTTTGACCGGGGCGACGTAGGGACGCCGTTAGCCGATAGCGGTGTCTGTAATAACTCACTAAATGACCTGTGAAAATTTTTTTTTTTCCAGCGGATGTCTTAGTTACAACATGATTGAGCTAACTGGAGTAGTTTCATGTCGTATCCGACAACGGGAGGCTTTTAATAGATGACGTCCTGATGTTAGCTTTGCTGCTGCTGTTAGCTGTCCCTGTCAGCTGATGCTTTCTATCATCATGATATCGATATCGACATCGTCATTTCCCAAAACTGAATAAATACCACACATATCAACACAAAACTGCTTTGCTAGCTCAATCATGTTGTAACTAAGATATCCGCTGGAAAAAATATTTTTTTACGGGCCATTTAGTGAGTTTTTTTTTTTTTTACATGGCGGCGGAAGCTATATGAACGAGCTAACCCTTGTCTGCTGAGTTTTAAAAATGCCGGCTATTTTGTTGCTTTCTGTTGTTGTCACATCCCCCCTTGAGTATATCCAATCAGCATCAAGTAGTCCCCAAGCCCCAGCCACGAGTCTTTCTTACCCCGATGTTCCTGCGGTGGAAATGGGCCTAATGCTGCACACCCCCTTTAGGACTGTTAGCTCTGGTAGTGCCATAAACAGTGTCAACAAAGCTAGTGGTGCTAACATAGTGAACAATGCTAAAGGGGTTTTGGGGCTCAAATGAAGCCACTTATTCACTGGGGCTATAAAAGTCTAAAGCGGAGGATGGCCACCATGTTCCCACAGCAACGCCATATTGCCACCAGGACGGCATTACCAGTGATAAACACCAAATGAGCAGTGCTGCTAGCTAGCTCCCACCCCATGTGAGTGGAGTGCAGTACAGAGAGGCCAAGGCTAAGATCAGCTAACTAGTAAAGACCAGATGGTGGGCAGTGGGCACTATGTTTTCACATGTTAACACAGCTAGCTGGCTGTTTGTCAGCAAAGCTAACAGAAAATAAAAGACATTTACAATACAAAACATTGAAATTTAACCACCTTTAAATGGATAGTGCTTTGAAAATGAGGCGCCTGACAAGAAGAAAAGCCCTTTTTTTCTTTTAAAAATTGACTGGCATCCTAATAAAGATCAAAAAATGATTTATGTTACATGTTACATTATTCAAGCAACCTAATGCCCTAAGCAAGCTGCATTTTACCCGTAAGATAAGACTGTAGACATGGTGAAAAGGAGAATAACAACAATGCAATAATACGACAATGTTAAAGCACAAAGGGCAGAATTGGAGAAAAATGTGATATGTGGCTTATGACAGTGAATTTGTCCTACAGACAGAATGACTCATGTGATTTGGAGTTATTCACCCTCTAAGGAGACTACCAAAGGGGATATGACCAATTCACTTGCAATTTGGAGTTACTGATGCATTGATGTAAAACAGCATTTTCCCTGAAGATAGGCCTTCATCATACCTCAGTCTCTACAGAAAAAGAGTATGAGTAATGAGGATGGATGAGGAGCCGTGCCCTTACTTGGACATTTCTTATAGCTGTTGCTTCTGTTAGTGCATGCATAATAACTTATCAGTGAATAAATACAAGGTTTTGTTATACATTATAGCATTTAAATATAGTTATTAAAACTGCAGAGCCTATCCCCTTACTGTGAGAGGACTAGACACTGGCAAACACCACATTCTCTCCTCTGGTTGCAGACTGTTCATGCCTCTGATTATTGTCAAATTGTGGTTTGTTGTGCTTTGTCCTTGATAGGGCCAGGAAGACAATACAAGCGTCTAAAGTTCTGTGGATGTAAACAGTTCACTGGTTGACATGAGCCAAGCCCTGTGGGATGTAAGTTCAGCATGCACAGGCCGCGTTTTCTGCCAGTTCCAGCACTTTATTGCATCTCAGCTGGACAAGCACACTGATCCTTGAGTTGGTCCAACAGTCATCCAACTCGCGCTGTGTTGTCAAGAGAACAGGATTCTTTTGTAATTGTGTAGATCTTCATCAGTGTCCAGACACTGACAGCTTGTTGTTGCAAATAAAATGTGCTTTTGCTCAGTTACATGCACAACAAGGTTAATCTACCTAAATGAAGGCTAATCCATCCGTGCTGCATGTTTATTTCAAACACTAATGTTGTAAAATCTGTTGAGATTGAGAAATGAAAACCGTAAGGGTGCAGAGTTAACTTCCACACAGCTTGCAGGAGGGAGATAATGGAGTAGCTAATTCATTCATTCATTCAAAATCTTGACCTTTATCCGAATTGGCACATTACCATGTGCTGATAGCAACCATCCCAAACATGACCTTATGTTGATAAATATTTGCCGTGAAAGCTGAATTTATTTTAAAAGTATCTGCTTTAAGAGAATATTGCACAGTGATTATTAAAACTCACACAGCTTTAGGTTGCCTGAGTCGCTCGCAGAATGCTCAAAGAAGTGATCAGCACTTTTATGAAGTCTTGTTTCTTGAGTCAAGCTCATGTTTGTGAGTGAAGGCTGATCGCCCTTCCAGGTGTCATAAAGGCTGAATGGACCAGTGGCTTTGTGCAATGACATGGTAGCAATTTCATGGCACTCCCCAATGGTCAATGACTCTGCTTCATCATTGTTCCACGCCATTGTGCAGCTTTTTATGGGCCCAGCTGCCACCTGTCCTCCATATAGTGTTATCCAGCACGGTACTGGCATTTTTACACTGTTAGAGCTACAAATGACAAGTTTTTGACAAGCTATTTGAAACACAGTTCTCTTAGCACACAACAACTTTTTTAAAATAGTCTCGGCTTATGTATGACATTAGTACCAGGCTGTTATATTTGGCATATCCATTGCGTAGGAAATCTCAAATTGCAGCAGATTGACTCAGAAAATAGGCAGTTTCATACTTCTTGAGTGGTATCCCTCCAGCTCAGCCATTAGCTTGCTGTTAATTTCATGCAGAACGAGCCACTGTCCTCAACACCCTCCCTGTGTGCAAGCACATAGTGCCTGCATATTAACTGCTGAGTCAAATCAGACATTTACAGAAAAGGGCAAGACATTTGTATTAATGGCTAATTGACATCACATTAGTTTTATGCAGAATACAACACCCACCCAGTCAATAATCACTTATCTGTGCTGAAGCTCAGCACTGTAATATAATGGGCTTGAATTTTTATTCTTCTTTGAAATTTGGAATCAGTAATGTGGTTAGCCCTGAGGTTGCCGTTTAACTGTCTGCAATGGATATTGTCTTTTTGAATATTTGTTACTATTTCTCTGGATTATTTGCAGTATTAGTCAAAACACTGGAATAATGATGGGAGGAATACAGTAACTCTATTAAGTATTTTGCATATTGCTGCCTCTAAGATTCTAAAAGCCATGCAGAGGCATACATATCTGTCGCAATAGTCCTCCAGCAAGGGGCTCCTCAAATTAACTTGTGTGAGACATCTATCTGTACTTTATTTCACAATTAGAAACACTGTTACGTGGTTTTGTCCTTGAGAGTCATAGTGAGATTGCACAGTGTTGAGAAATTGCTAATTATGTAAGCATATAGCAAGATAAAACTCATCTGGCACTGGAAACCATGCTGCTTCAATAGTCCTCCAGCAGTGCAAAATGCCTACCTCTTCATATGCTTCATATCCTATGAGATTGGAGTTCTTAATACAACCCAACTGCATTTTCACCCTCTCACTCTTTGCTTATGTCAGCAGGTGATTATATTGCACTCATTATAGCATTTTTTCCATTCAGCAGTCAATTAGAACAGCCTCACCTGCTGCCTTGATTCTCTAAAGTGGAAGCTCTACGCCAGCCCGCACCTCCACCTTCTCTCATCAGGCTTTTTGCATTGCTAGCATGTCTTCTTACATACACATTTGTAATTTCAGTGTCTTTGTCCACTGTTTTAAGGCGCTGCCACTGAGAGTTGATGAGTCGAATTGTCTATTGGTGACCCCTCAGTTGACTTAAAATCCTTAAAGCTGAGCTCTTGCTCTCTTTTATTCTCTGTTTATTAGATCACAAATGAGACGAGCTATGCAACCTATCCTCGGTTTGCATGATATCCTACGAATTGGCGCCCCGCAAATGAAGTTTCGTAATTAATTTAAGGTTATGCAGGTTATGTTTAGGCAAGTAAAGTTTCTGTGGTAAGGTTTAGGAAAAGGAACATAGTGTGGAGGTACCTTAGAATAACTCAAAGTTCACAGGGTTCAGACACACATCACCTTGAGAAAGTCCTAGGGGGAAGTCGTAATTAACGCAAGGTTACAGAGGTTTGGTATCAAATTACTGAGGTTAGGTTTAGGAAAAGAAACATGGTGAGGATGTACCTTTAATTAACTCAAAGTTTATTCAGAATTCACAAGGTTCCGAACATGCTACTCCAGGTGAAAGTCCCGGGTAAAAGTTGTTTTGTGACACATCCACCACCCCAACCAGCCTCCTTACAAAATCGCTCAAGACCGCTTCAGTACTTACTCCCGTCAGCGCATTGGTCAGGTGATGTCAGCCTTCCAAAAATACGTGGGTTATGCATGAATTACTGGCTCATAATTACATGGGATATGTACGAATTTGGGTTCATTACTTTTTGTAGGAAAACATACAAACAGTTTATGAGAACAGCCTGAGCTATAAGACAAGCTAAATAAGATAAGATCACTAGCTAGCTAGCTAATGCACCCCATGGTGCCTCTGCCATTCATTTTCCTCACTCAGAGGGAGAGCAGATGGCAGCTCCAAAGGGTTTGCAGGATTAAAGAAGCTGAAACAAACTCTGCAGCCAGGGTACAGTGTCCCCACTAGAGATACATACATGCAGCACATGCAAAAAGAACAAATAATAGGATCTTTGCATTTTTTTGATTTTAATCCAAAAATCCTGATTCAGGTACAGCCCTTGTGCAGTTAGTATTTTAATGACTCTGTGGGGTTTTGCAAGTGTTGAATCATTGCCATTCAACTTTTTATTTTATATTTTGTCATTAATAATAGTACTATTCATTTTGGTCACTGGATGTAAACCAAATTGCTCCCAACTGTGCACTGTGTTCTGTGGAAGTAGATTTGATGCTGTTGGAGTTGTAGGCATTAAATGTGGTGGACAGTTAAGCAGCTAGTAAGGGAGTTTATAGTCACATAATCTAGATACCAAATGTTTGCTGTTGATGCAGTTAGGACCGGGCAGCGATTCAGTATAATTTTTTATTGGCGATTAGTGAGGTCTTTCATTTACTTTTTACTGTACATGATACATCATTTTCCTGTTTTACAGTGCTGTAAAAACATCAACAAAGTTCTTCATCAAACAGCTGGATTTATTCAAGTTGCTCACCAAAATCTGTGTTCTACAAGAATACTTGAACACATCATGAGAACATAATAATTTACCTTTACACTTTACAAATTTTTACCAAATAGAGCTTGAATGCTTCACAGTGTAAATCAATGCAACCTCTGTGAGCTGTTGGTTACAGCCACCGGCTGCTTAGAGGTAACGATAACTAGCTGCTAACTGCTAACAGCTAACTAAACTAGCTCTCTTCCTGCCGATTTCAACACAGATTTGTTATTATTGTCATGTTCCTTCTCACCACATACACTGCTCTCTGAAGTGTAGTGGTAGTTGAGTGGGCACCAGAGAGCTTTTGTCATTTTGACATGATAACAATACAGCGTGTTTCGGGGTTCACGTGACGTCAGATAACTCGCCCATTTTCCCCAGAGAGTGTAACGAGGAAGAGGCTTTGCTATGTAGTTATGGTGTTGTGGCCTTATGTAATATTTCGAAAAAAATAATAGTAATAGTATTAGTAAAAATAGTAAACGATAAACAGTTTGATTTTTTTTTTTTCTTTCCTGATTTATGACGCCCCTAGCATTCGCCTTTATTGCCTATGCCACGGGCCGGCTCTGTATGAAAAAATTTAAAATCGACCTGCTAATGTATTTATATTTCCTGCTTCTAGCATGGATCGTGGATACCTGAGTAACATTAACTTATTGGTTTATGTAGATTGACTCCCAGTTTGGGGGATAGTGGAGGAGACATGTTTACCCATGTTGTAATTTCCTATGGCTGCTGCTACATGTTACTAAACAGCCATGTTTTATTCATTGCTGTTTTGGTTCAAATGTTGTGATTTGTATGAAATAATATGAAAGCTCTCCCTCATCTCATCAGGAACATACAAGATCGGTGTGCAATCAAAAACAAATAGAAGCTGCGCAAACAGCAAGATTTGTGGATGAGGAGGAGACAGGCCTGTGATAATCAGTTAGAGGACGGTTTTTATGCCATGTGCAACAGTGAAGCTGCTCTGTCCAGACCTCAGTGGGCCTGTTAGCTTGTTTAGACGACTGGTCCAGTGAAATGACCCAAATTAGGTTGTTAGAAGAATAGCTTTTATGTGCCAAAGTGCCCCCAATGGGGATACATGAGCGAATGCATGCACAGCTTTCAATCTGGGCAGTAGAAAGTTTTCCAATATTTCATCTGGTTTGTTGGATATGCCAAGGGCTCGATGAGGGCTTCATTCCACTTCTCTGTAACAATGAAATGTGTGCTGACAAATATCCTACAAAACCATAAACAGCTTTGATTTAGCCAAGCCGCCATGTCTTGTATCAGATATTTATTTTGGACATATCAAAGTATTAACAGTTGCTATGACGCAAGAACAGGCAAAGTCTCAAAGTCTGTTTATAGAAAATATCAACAGAAATGTTGAGAAATTATTTATTCAAACCCGAATGTGCTCCAGCTACTGGGCCTGAGTTGTCCCTTCCAAACATGACAGAAGAGTCAAAGCATAAAACAATTTAATCTCTATTGTTTTTTTCTTCTTCTCATAATTACAGTTTTGAAAGTTAAATCCCAGTTGATGCTTTATCTATTCCGACTCAAAATTATTTTTCACTAAATTAATTGCTCCACTCAAAGCGCAGTTATGGGAATACTCTTAAGCCCTGCCTTTGGAGAGACACTGTCAAGACACGAACAATAACTGATGAAGTCCGCATATATGGAAAGACTGAGAAACCATCAAACTCCGGCGCATAACTATTCCCATTAAATAACCAGCTCACCATAACGTGTCTGCGGTTGCTGTAATTGCATATGTTCTATGAATTGTTTTAATATAGAGTGTAATGAATGTGCCAATTACATTTTCACTATGAAATTATGACTCTGTAATTTGAAGTAACCGGGAGAGTGTACTATATGGTTTACATGGGTTGGCACAGTAATAAGCCTCAAATGCTGACAGTGCATCAGCAGCAAAGCACCATGGCCCTCAGAGAGCCATCAAGCAGAAAATGATAATTAATTAATCATGGAGTGTGAGGCAAACTCCGCTCTATTAGCCCTTTGGTAATTCCTTCCCCTCTGCCTCCGCACTAACCATAGAGATCATGCCTCTCCAATAAGGCCTGTTTACTCTGCAGCGCTTTGGTCACTGCACTGACAGCTGGTTGGGAAACGTTCGTGACCTCTTAGGTTTACATTATTCAGCCACAAAACGAAACACTCCCAAGATTTCCCTGTTGCTTGTATACATAGAAACTGCTTTTGTCTTGCAACACGACACAGATGCTTCACAATGGAGACTTTGCCTCAGACCCTTTAAAGTCCTTAGTGGTTTGTATTCCATCCCATATTCTGCCAACACCATGTTATCTTCATATATTAATGTAGAATTGTGGTTTCCATATGGTGCCTAGTGATATATTGTTCTCTAATTTATTCTGTTTCATGACTTGGTTCAAATGTGGTTCACATATTGCAAGCTGCTGTCATGCTTTTGGTCGGCGTCCAACTCCTTTCCCAATCGTCAAAGCCAGATTCTGCTGAATCATGTCTCCTTCGTCTCTCAGGACTCTGCTAATTTCATAAGTGTGAAATTGAGATTCAGCAGATCTTGATTCATAGGCCAACTGGTTGCTCTTTCCCTCTAGAGTTTGAACAAAGTGTAAGGGAGATCTTCAATTATTAGCACAGGCTGTACTGCTGCATGCTGCTGGGATACAGCTACAGCTGGGAACTTTTTGTCATTTGCTGAAACTGTCACTACATCCACTCAGTGTTACATGAGGCAGATATAAATCATGTTCGTAATGCTAACAGCATTTGCTAGAATCTGTTGTGGCTGTAACAAAACAACAAATCAGAGTATTAAACGCAGCAGTCAGTCATGTCAATAACTGCTGGTGAACTTGGGTCAAATTGGGCAGTGCTGATCAAATGTGAATCAAGATTCTGTTACTGTATTGCCCTGTATCTCATCTCAAATGTTTAGAAACATATTTTAGTGTACTGTTTAGCTGTGAAAGTTTGCTCCGGCCAGTGGGCTGAGCTTTGTTTTCGCTTGACTGTTTTCAACATGGCAGCCAGGTCACAAACTTTCTCATTTCACTGCTAAACAGTACACTAAAATATGTGTATGAAAACATTGAGGTAATAAACAGGCAATGCAGTAACAGAATCTTGATTCATGTTTGGTAAGTGCTGCCTAGTTTGACAGTTTAGCCCCGTTTCCACTGAGCAGTTGTGGAGGTACCAGTGGAACCGTTCTGTACCGTCCCCAGTTTTGGTCCCCCCTCTGTTGGGATACCTAGCACACAGATCTGGTACTAAAAGGTGGAGCTGTGAACACTGCAGTCTGTTGATTAGTCAATATCGAATGGTCGGTCTTGCTTAGGGCTGACTTGTCACTGGTTTTGTAACCACTGTTCATACCGTGGAGAACCGACTGCCAACGGCTTTTGAGTTGGAACATTTACTTGTAATGTTACTCAATGCATGTGTTGACGACGTGAATCCATCAACACACCTTAAATTTCACTGACAACTTTGACCATTACTTTAGTTTTTATGTGAGTCTGACTGCAGCCTGTTTTATTTTGCTCTGAAAATGTCGGCATGCAGCCTCGTTCTGTGGACGATAAATGAGGTGCAGAAGTTCCATCTGTGTCACCGGTGATGAGGAAATACTATAAATACAGCAAGTGCTAAGTGAAGCAGTAGTGACAACAACCCCACCCACATTCAAGGGTACTGTTTGCGGTGGAAAGGCATGACACTCGCCAATGGAAATGCATAAAACAGACCCAGGGTCTAGGTACCATGTCTGAAGGGTTACTTTTGGTTCCACGGGTACCCTGCCGAAAGTATTTGGTGGAAACGCGGCTTTTGACCGCAGTTCACAAAGTAATTGACATGACCGATAGCTGCAAGAGACTCCTCGGCTCTGATTGAATGTTTTCATAAACGTGCGGCGGATTCTAGCAATGGCCATTAGCAGCTCTACAAGGAGGAGGAACATCATTTTTATCTGTCTCATGTGTGAATGTAGTTGACAGTTTTAGCAAACATGACATGAAGTTATTTTTATAAAAGCTACCAACTGTAGCTTTAATTGAAAGAAGACTGTGTATAAATCAGCTATTCGCCTTTGTATCATTGATATTTGCTATTTTAGGATTATTTAATCACTGAATAAAAATCAATTAATGCTAAGTACAACGTAAGATCAAAGTTCAAATTATGTTTGAGTAGTACAAGTTAGATATTGCTTCATTATATCAAACGGTCCCTAGCCTGTAATCATCACTCCAACGCACAACACATTAGTGTCTGTTCGACAACAGATAACTATTGACTTTCATTTGGTAATGATTAATGGTTACCATTAATGATTCCAATTAATCACTGTAATTAACAGCTTCATATAAAGTGTAAGTGTAGAGCCCAACCAATTAAAATTAAAACTTGCTCTTTAAAAATACACAAGTACTGGAATTTGTATTTCCTCCTCATTAGAAAAGGTTGATATACTGAGATTAAAACGCTCCTCCAGGCACAAGAGTCATCACCATATACACAGTCAAAGTAAAGATCCATAAATTGATTTCTAACTATGTAAAATTGACTGTCTGGCACTAGCAGCGTGGCAGTGCACACTGGCTATTACTCATTGGTGGATTTCGTATGCGCAAGCGTGCCTGTGCAATTACAAAGCAGGCTCATAAATTAGTCGCTGAATCTGTCTTAAATCATGAGGGAATGCATCAAATACTATCTCTCCCCATCCAGACAGCTGTCTACACTGTAATAAGAACTGGAATACTGTAGTTGTGAGTGTGACAACAGATAACCGGCAGCCCCCCGAGGAGAAAGGAAGATGATTCTTGGGGGGTGGGAGGGAACTGAACTTCAGTGTTTCAGTAAGTGATTCTTTCTCTCTGTAGCAGCCTGGAAATATCAGAATATAAAGCTGTGTTTTGACACCGTAGACCCATAATATTTGGACTGATTTTAGATTTTGGTTCTTATTTGCAATACCTGCTTAGACTGTGTTGTAACAATAGAAGAGAGTGAGATCAGACTGTGTTAGAGTCCAGAGGGCCAGGTTATCTGATTAATGTTACAGGTCCATTGTGAAGAATCTAGGGGAATATGTTTGCATAAATGGAATATGATATTATAAGTATGTTTTCTTTAGTGTATAATAACCTGAAAATAGGAATTATGGTGTTTTTATCATCTTAAAAGGAGCCGTTTACATCTATATAGGGAGCGGGTCCTTGTCCACAGAGATCATCGTGTTGCACCACCATGTTTCTATCATAGCCCAGAAAGGAAAAACCAAATACTGGCTCTAAAGAAGTGGTTCCAACTGGTCCAGCCACAGGGTCCAGATTTCTCCTTAGTCATTAGTTCAACGTCCACACAGTTTAATGTAATCAGCATCATACTTGTGTTTGGCCATGTTGTCGTGCTAGTTTGCTGCCTCTGTTAAGTCGATCAGTCTAAAGCAGGAGGTAGCACTTCAAAATAAAAGCTCTGTACCAGAAATTCAGTGTTCTTTGAAATCAAGTGTGTGATTTTGATAAACTTGACACATTTGCAAGTCACTTGCGGCCAGCCCATTTTTGGACCTCGACCGACCAGTTGGGAACCACTGCTCTCCAGAGAGGGTCATTCGTGTTTTTGCTTTCTTGCATTTTTTTGGCTTTCTTGCATTTTTGCCCCTCTGCAATAAGAGCATCGTAAAAACACTGATGTTTTGACATGAGACTGCTTTATTCAGTGTTTGAATCAGCAGGGGTCTCATTTATAAAACAGTGCGAAGGATCCATCTTAAAAATGTATGTAAAGGACAAAAGCCAAAAATGGTGTCCGCCAAAAAATATTCAACAATATCTACAATCACACTTCTTTCATCTCACCATCTGTGTCATCTCCAAAATGTTCAAAAGCATGGGTCACAGTTTCTCCCATCAGGTCTGTTTTTATGGATCACAACTTTTGCGTGGGAAGAGGCGTACGCCTCTTTCAGGCCTTGTTTTGTGTATGTACACAATGTTTATAAATGAGACACTTGGTCTGTATGTCTTGGAAAGAAAGAGACCTTTGTGGATTATTCGGCTTCTGTTAAAACCAGATCAACATATGGATCTTAAAGTCCAGTTCAGACCAAAGATTCATGTCAAGACAAGTTGAAACAGGCAATTACTTGCAATGCACATTCTGTAACGTTCTAAAAACCTGCTGGTTCACACCAATGCAACTAGATGAGATGGTGTATCATCTCTATGCAACAACTCTCTGTACTTTATCCAGCTTTTCAGGCTCATTTTGTGGCTGAATATAATTTGTAGCTTCTTAAAATATGAATGAGGATAGCGATAGTGAGATAGGCATGCGCACATACGGTGAGCAGCAGCAACAACTTACTGTCCGACACCAGCACACCATGAGGACGGAAACAGAGGGCTCAGTGGGGACGGAGCACCTGCCGCGGCAAGCGAACACACCATCTGCGGCCATTTTGACTCAACCACTGGACTTAACTACAAGCCGACTAGTTGTAGAAACAGGTGACGTGCTTTTTGTTCTAAAACCAGCCAATGTTCTTAAACCATTTTTTTTTCGTCGTGAATCTTTGGTCTGAAATGCATTTAAGTTACCAGAGAAAAAAGGTGAGCACACGTTAGCAGGTGGCTAGCAGCCTGTCTCTAACATACCGGACAGATTTGTAACGTGACACTGATTTATTTAGTGTTTTAGTACTTTAATCGCCTGGTCTGTTTATTTTGGAGAAGAAAACCTCCGTGGATAATTCACCTCCTGGTAAAAACCCTGGAACAATGAACTCAGAAGGAATTCTGACTGTGAGAAGTTTCAGCTGGTTGCAATCTGCAGTCCTAACCATTGGATGCCCCTAATTCCCCCTGACTCTCACACACTGTTTCTTTGAGTCATGGAGGCACAGCATGTGCTAAAGCCCAATCAAGAGAGGATCTCAAACAACCCTATAAAAGTGTTAACACTCAGGTAAAATTTTACCATGGACAGCCTGTGGTATCAGTTTTAAACTGTCCTGATCACTCACATGCAGATGCTTTATCTCATAACTTCTTTCATAAATGCATGCCCCCATTAAACTGTAAGTGTTGAGGGCAGCCATGCTATAACATTTCTGTTCTTGCTTGCCTAAAGTTATTACTGCTGGTATAAACTATAAAAGATATCCAGAGGTTATGCAACTTCCCTTGCATCTAAATGTGAAACATGCACATGACGTTGGTGGACGTGATGCCTTTCAACTCGTTCTACATCTGAAAGACATTATCGCAATTACTGCACAGACAGCAGCATGTGCTTTTATTCTGAATCGACGTCCCAAGAGGACTCTGAATATTTCCATTTCGCTACAAACCATCTTGCTCATGCAGGTCTGTATATATGGGTATTTTATAGGCCTGCGGTCTGGCAAGGACAGAGGAATTAGCCTGATCCACATTCATTAACCTCATTCTCATTCTCCAGAGCAACAGTGCTGTAGAACTATCTGTCACCACAGCACAAAAATGATGAATTGGTAATCAGTTGAGAGCTGTCAAGAAAGCCCCAGGAATGCAAAATTTACGCACTTGTTTGCCCTTGCATTAACCGTTTGTAATCAAATCACTATTTATCGTTGGTTCAGTCAGACATGTTTTATGACCCAATGTTGTCACATATAGGCGGGGAGACAACAGTGGCAGTGCTTATTGGAGGCAACGTTGAGTTCTTTGGAGAGGTGGGAGGTGGAAGTGTCTATTTCTAATAACTGCACCCCCCCATCCTTACAGCTTATGATGTGTGTTGGTTGTGATTCATTTTTAATCATCCTCTTGAATTATTGATAATTTCCTTAATGAAAATGGAGTGCGCACACAACAAATCAATGTTTAGCTGCTGTGAAAAATAAATTCAAATAAACCTGCAGGTGAGGAGAAAGAAAATTTAAAATTCCACTTTCTGAAATCGCTCTAATTTAAAGCGCAATAATCAACAGACAGTTAAGTCAAACCGTGCTCATGTGCATCCTCACCAACAATTAGAAGACTGTCAGAGACATCACCGCCGGGGTTTAGTGCCCAACCTGACCGCTCCGCGAGCAAGAGAATCCCAAGGAGGAATCAATACACTGACAGCTGAGCTCCAGAAAATCCAGACTGTATCCTAATTAGGGGGTCAGTGTGTACCGAGAATTTCTCTCACTCACCTAATTGTGCTTTAAAGTTCAGACACAGTGAGCGGTAGGATAGCAGAGTGCTTGGGAGGCCAGCCGATGGGTAGTCTACCAACCTGTTAATGGCTCATGTTTTAAAAGTTAATGAGAGCCGGAGTTAAAAGCAGCATTAGCTAAAGGCTAGGTGGAGTTGAGCTATGTGGATTAACTTTTCATTACCTCCTCATTAGGTGGGCCTGGGGATTAGAGAGACCCCTGTATGAAATGTAGCATGAAAATATCCAAATGGGCCTGTGTAAAGACAGTTTGGAAGTGGGGGAAAAGTGGAGGAGTTAAAGTAAGTGATTGAGCTTTTAGCCTCTCCCTCTCCTCACCGCTGAGAATCCCTCTACTGTTAAGTTGACATCGTTTGCTCCCTATTAGCCAATAAGAAGGCTTGTAGGAGCAGGCGAGCCTACCTTTTCCTGAGGAGGTGACTTTGAAAACTAGATTGGGTCATTAAAAGTAGAATAAGAAGGCCATTATAATTCCAACACTGAAGTTGCCATTTATTTGCATTGTGAAGTCCCTGGTGTAGTAGTTAAATGTCACTTGCCAACTTTAATGAGAGTAAAGTTAGGGAGTGCGGCCAGAGCTGATTAGAGTGTTTTCTTCGGCAACTCCTCGTCCAATGCGGCGTCCAAAGGAATCATCAACACTTCACGCTCAGAGACTGCTGGACAATCCGGTCCAGACCTCTCCTCACCTCCTACAGCCATCACTACAACTTAATTACCCGCAATGAGGAAATAGAAGGCCACTGATCTTCAAACTCGCTGTAAGTGATTTGTAATGCAGTGTGCCGGTGGGACGTGCCATTAAAAGCAGTGTGTGAGCATCTGTGTGTGTGTGTGTGTGTGTGGCATGCATGACTTTTCCTCCTGTTTTTCGAACGTTCATTAAAATGGTGTTACAGAGAAAAATGCAAGGTCATATCAGCATTTACTAACCTGCATTGGAGGAAAACGTTCGTACCGATCCGCAGCTTTTTCATTAGAGCCGCTTATTGAAAGGGCAGCACCCTCAGAGGACTACTCGGCTCCACTCGGTTTTGAGGAACCTGAGTCACACTGGATCCAAAATGCATTTAATCAGGTTGGGTCCCAGTTCTGTAAATCTATAGCCTATGTAAAAATATCATGCTTTGAAGGGATAATTATCTTTTTAAATATGATTCACAGATATTACAATGAATAGAAAATCATTATCTTCATTCTGTCTGTCACCCAGTTGGCTACCAAATGGTTTATTGTTGGTGCAGTAGTAGAAAATAGGATTTTCAATTATTTCTTTAATTATGAACAATTAGCTTTTGGAATTAGTTTATGTGACTTATTAGTCCTCAAGCCATTTCTATTATTTTGCTTTTTGCTTTTCCTCTGTGCCTGCTGCGGGGTGTCTGCAGATCCTTAAAGTCGTGCAACATCTTACTTTCAAATTTATAAATATTACGCCTCAAAATTTATTTAATAGTCTTAGATTAGAATTTCTGAGGTTGCAATGAACATTTTATCTGTTTTCATTTATTCATCTTTTAATGTCTTTTTCTCCGCTGTGTTAAAGTCCACATTTCTGATGTTACAAATCTGAAGCGTACCTTCAAACGTAGGGCTGGCACAAAACCAGATTTCCATTACAGGATTCTCCTGCCCAAAAGATTTCATAATAAGACTATTAATGAGATATGTACAGAAGAATTGAGGGACATTTGTTATTGTGGATTCTGTCTCTTTCTTGGCAAATGAATTACAGTCCAAATATAAGTGTAGGGAGATGGATATGTGTGTAACCATACTTGGTCACATAACTATACTATAATCTTACAAAAAGAGCAGTTATACTTAAGGGATTGTGAAAAGGCAACCAGATGGCAATGGGGAGAAAAAGCAAGGACAGAAAGAAATGGAAATGATCGTAAAGGGGTTGAATCATTTACATGAGATTATCAATTGTGTGTTATAACATGATATCAATATTTCATGTTTAAGTATCAGTTATCAACACATGTGGTAAATCATGAAACCCCTAAATGTTGGCAAAATGTAGATCAACCTAACTCACTCCAACCATATTCCTATATGACTACTTACCTTTATACTTACCTACAATGCTTGAAGAGGAAAAAGGTAATTTGTCCAAAGATCTGCATTTAATTTGGTTAAATATTAAAGGTCTTAAAAAGCATTAAATTTAAGTGATGGTACATCATGTTGCTGCCAGTGTTGGTGTTCCATCTCTGTCGGGGTCTGTTAAAGTTGATCGCATTTTGTATTGGGTCTAATTATTTATTCTCAGGTCTGTTCAGATTAGATTAGGTCCCCTTTGGATTGGGTCTCTCTTTTGTAAAAAATTGCTAAAACACAAGTCTGATTCAGGTAGATTTCTTTATAGGGCTGACCCTGAATGTCAGAGATTGGAATTATCAGTCGGAGACCCCTCAGTTGTCTTTTTCTTTTTGTGAGTCGGTTTGTCTTGTACTCGTTGGGATGTTTCAGTCCCCTGATTTCGCTGCAGAATGAGCGCTCTGTGGTACAGGCAGCTGCAGACACAGAGACAGCTGCTTTGTGGAAGAGAGGCTTTGCCCAGTAAGGTTCTGAAATCCTGTTATGGTCTGCCTTCTGCACAGAAGTAGTGAATTCACAGCTCAAAGCAACTTAATGCAATACAGTCTCTGGCTTTTGTTTGATATTGAGTATCACAAAATATGTTGTGGCAAATTTCAGATGCATTGTTAGTGTAGTTATCTTGTTTACTTTATATCACCGTCACATTTAACATCCTGCTTAACCCCATCCAAACGCTCAAATTCTTTATGGAAAAAAAGCAAATAGTCAGATACTTGTACTGAACAGCCAAATCTGATTTGACTGGCATAATTCTAAGTCAGGTAAGGCCCTAGCTTTCATGTTTCCAGTTCATACTGGGTCAACATTTTGGACCTGTAAAGACCTCCACCATTTGATCAAGTTTTTGGACAATACACACACAATATGATCACAAGGCAGCGTAAGAGCAGGCAGTGCTAATGGATGCAGGTTAATGTTTTTCCTTTGGTCCTGGTCTGTATGCTAGTTAGCACATGAGCTACATTTGTATTAAGCACAGAAATATGTTGATATCGATTGTCTTATTAAATGTGAGGCTGCAAAGCTGTGAATGTTGTATGAAGCACTGTCAGTGTCTTATTTTAATAGATTTGGGTTTTTTTTTAAGATATTTTTTTTAGGGCATTTTGCCTTTATTAGACAGGACAGGTAAGTGTGAAAGGAGGAGAGAGAGGGGGGGATGACATGCAGCAAAGGGCCACAGGCTGGATTCGAACCCAGGCCGCTGCAGCAACAGCCTTGTACACGGGGCACCTGCTCTACCCACTAAGCCACCAACACCCCAATTATTTGGTTTTTAATAGGTACTCAAGATAGCAAAAAATTATCATATTGATTCACGTTGTTATTTTTGTCTTTTATGGCATTGCAGCACTTTCAATCACCAGTATGCAACAAAGAGCCATTACAGATAGTGTGTCATGAAACATACATGGTAATATACACTCAGGAACAACGGCATGTAAAAAAGAGGTTCCCATTGTGAAAGCAAATTGTGTCTTGCTATTGCTCCGCTATTTCTATAAGAAACCGATGTGACCAGCTAAGAACAATCAACACCTCTACCGATATATGAAAAGGAGCTACGTTCGACGCCTGCACGGTTCCACATTCAATCCCTTAGAGTTTTCTTGTCCATTTATGTGACCTGTTAGAAGAAAAAAAGGGAAGAGAAAAATAAAACGTGTGAAAACAACCCTGAGAGGTGTGAATATAATCTGAATTAATGAGGCCATATCATACGAGAAGAACAGTCTGGAGTGACTGCGGGTGAATTCACATCATTTGGATAATTAAAGCAACTTACTTTGACATTTGCCACACGTTTGTGAGATTCACATTAACGATAACTGACACCAAGGCTGGCCTCTCTCATTGTGTTTATGATCAAGTGATTGTCCTAGTTTATTTCTGCTCTGATAATCTAATACTGGTATCGACTGGAAAGAGAGAAAAACCAGTGACAGGAAGAACATTTGCGCCGCCCATCATACCACTATGTTCATTATATCATTATCCTTGATGCTTTTCCTGAGATAATTAGATGTTAAGCATAGTAAGGCATGATATTCTTTCACCCTCTGTCTCTATTGCTGTCCATTTAACTGCATAATCTTTCCTGTGCTGCAGCAAAAAAAGGAGTAGATTTTTTTTTTTTTTAATAAAGATGCTGCTAATGCCGGCCCCTGATAAGTTCCCCTCACCACTCGCTCATTGGGATAGCACACATTTACTGTGACACCATTTCAATGGCTGATTTCCCTTGCTGGCCAATTAAGGAGCAGCACAAAGGAAGTTAGTTGTAGTCGCACTCCTGTTTCCTTTCCTGTAGTAGAATGAAACGATCACTCACGAGCCCATGAAACAAAATGACGGCACAAAACAGTCCATTTCTGCGACTTTGTGAATCCAGCAACAATAATATAGTAGTACATACCATGGCATTTCACAGTGGAGATAAATGCTCAGGTGCAACAGATAGAGTGATTCATAGTGGAGGGTACATTTACTTATTTCCAGAGGAGCAACTAAATGCATGAATTCTGTGTGCAAGTGAGGGTGACTCATGCAAAAACTCACAAGGTGGTCTGATGGTTAATATTCCAAACTGTGAATGCCAATTATTGATCTTTATGCGTGCGGGTATTTATCATGCATTGTAAACCCCAGGGTAATTAAATGCAAGTGCTATGCTTATGATAGCAATCATCAGTTTCTTTGCCAGAGCGGTCAATCATTCTATTAGAGGCCTTGCAGGAACTCTGTATGCTACGAGGCCAGTGGCAATGCACTGCCTCGGGCTAGCAGAACTAATTAGAAGGTTGCCCAGTGGAATTCTATCACCACCGCGTCCAATCCACCCAGCCCATTTCTGCTTTTTCGTCCCAATTTTCATCTTAATTTCAACATGCTGTATGTCTCTGTTTCTCTTAATTCCCCCACCTCCCTCTCCAGGGCAATCCATCACATTTGCTTGATATGTAGACTGAAAAATGTGATGCCATCTTACTATTCAACAGGGAGCATTACAAGTGAAGTTTGTGAATTCATGATAGTCTCACACGGCTTGCTGGAAATGACAGAAATGTTTCATTTCTGCCATTGTAAGGAGCCTTTTTTCTATCTCTTTTAAAATTCCCTACTGCCATTAGAAATACCTTTTAGGCTATTTTCCCCCTACTTGTATGAATCACCATTCAGGAAGAAAATATCTCTGCTGCTTCAAATGCGACTTCCCCTCTCTAGAAGACAAGGACATTTTCTCACAATCAATTAATTAATTAATTTTTTTCCCCTTAATCAGTGGATCATGCAGTCTATCAAATGTCAGAAAAATTCCCAATAACTTGAGGTCTTCAGATAATTTTGTTCCACAGCTGGTCCAAAAAACAGCAACGACTCTGTTTACAATTATACAAAACAGAAAATAACTTCAAAATCTCCCATTTGAGAAACTAAAGTGTGTTTGACCTTTGTTTGACCTCCAGGCAATTAATTTTATGTTAACTGTCAAATCGAATGACTAATCATCTCAGCTCTGCTTTTACTTTTTCATACCCCGTCTCTATTTCACTATCAGACAATCTAAACCAACAGAGGCTGTTAGAAATATAATAAAATGCAAACCTCTAGACCAAAGGTTTTTAAAACCCATTCTCTAAGTCAGTAAAATTCAATAAATTATAAAATTAAGGGCTTGGAGATATGTTAATATATTACCTCCAGTCTACTCTGCAGTGGAACCTTTAGTCACACTTTCTATGAGGATGATATTATTAATTAGAATATTTATTAAGATTTTTTTTGTCCTGGGGTTAACATATTCTGATACAGCTGAGCTTGTCCATTATTTAAGCAATTAAACACAAGAAGAAGTGCTATCAATAGTATCAGCGCTATTATGTCAGTTATATACACCAGGGCCTCTATAGCTTTAGTTATCCACTTAAATGCCTATTAATTTACATTGACCGAGTTTGTTGAGGGAAACTATGATCCTACTACACATTAAGTGTCTTTTTGAAAAAGAAAATCCCATAATGCTGTAGTTGAACATACTATAGATATTTTGGCCATACATAATTTAATGCTCACTATGAATATAATATCTATGTGTTTTACTTGGGATTCCAGGCAGATACCAATGCCAATACTGAAGTTTTTTGGTGTTGATTTGGTTTTATTTAAATATATTCCCTCTTTTGTTCCAGGGAAACAAAGGACTCATCATTACATAACAAAACTGAACTCTTTTAAAGTCGTTCGACATTCATTACACTGTCCTTGAATTACCACAAATTCAATCATACAGATTTATGAAACAACCATACAAATAATCTTTCAAATTAATTTTTTTTTTTTTTTTTTAAGTAACTGCTTCAAAGGCCTTTTTAGTCCGCTATACAACTACCTACCAGAGGTTGACTGATATTGGATTTTTAAAGGCAGATATACTAATTATATCCCCAGAGCCTCCATTTGAAACGGTGATCAGAGATGGGCAGAATTTCTGTTAGTTGTTTTTGAAAAATGTATTCATAACTCACAATAACTTTTGACTATTTTGTGATTTGTAGAAAAGAAAAACAAAATTCAAAGGTTAGAGTCGAGTAATGTTGAATTATCGATTTTGTCAAAATACTTTCAAGTCAAATCATGAAACATAATAAACAAGACTAGGTCAAAACATCTTATATGGCTGGACAGTGTATGAAATACCAGAGGGCTTTTATTTTGAAACAAAGGCTTTTAATTTGTAACAGGAAGTAGTGACAGTCATTGTGAATCCTAGGAAAGCGAGGGAATCACCCACCCTACACTTCCTATGATTGGCTAGAACTTGTTGCCTCCATTGGTTGGATTGGTTAGAGTTAGGCAAGAGGCGTAGGATTGGTTAGG
The DNA here is from genome assembly GCF_011397635.1 of Epinephelus fuscoguttatus. NCBI lineage: Eukaryota > Metazoa > Chordata > Actinopteri > Perciformes > Serranidae > Epinephelus > Epinephelus fuscoguttatus. The sequence goes on along the minus strand of NC_064760.1, from coordinate 16,683,313 downwards.
TTTTGGGTAAGAATGTCAGTGTAAGACAATCAGAGGCAGAGTAACTCTCATGGCGCTTGCACATGAGCAGTGTTAAAAATCTCTTGATGCTTGCTGTGCCATTGTTCTCCCAACGGGAAACAACAGGATACACAGGAAGGCAACCCAGGCACTCCAAAAATATAGAAAACAAAGAAGGAAGTATTAAAAGGCCTTGATTGTAGTGACTGAATCATAAAAAGAGCCAACATATTTCGACCACTGCAGGTGTTTGTCAGGGCTTTAAAAATTATGTTTTTACATCAGTTTTACAAAGTTCTTAAACCACCACAAAGTAAGACAACACCCTAAGAAAACAAAAGGCTGTGAATTATTATTGTCCTTATGGCTTTTCACATTTTAAAGGAAATGTTTTTTATAAATGCAAATAAATCAGACAGTAAAATAATAGTACTACACAATACAAACACAAATACATAGTCTTAAACCAGAGTATCACAAAAGTAGGCCTACATAAATGAAAAAACATAAAAATAAAGATAAACCAGGGTACAAGCACACAGATAAAGAGGTATATCCAGTCAGAGGACTTGGAGAAGAAAGTTGCATAATTTTCCATAATATATGGATATATTGAAATCAGTTATTGGCCAAATGAGTTGTTGTATTGGATATTGGCAAAAAATCCAATACTGGGCATCCCAACCCCCATGTGACTGTGGGAAGTTCCGTAACCATTGGCCACTATCGGAGGCAAGTTCTGTCATTATTGCTAGTTTGTAAAATGTCTGGTTGGTGCTGATTAATTGGCCAAAATGATAAATTGGTCGACCTCTACTATCGACTCAATGAGAAGAATATTGCAGTACTTAACCCTAGCTGAACAATAGCTTTCTTTTAAAGACATAAATTGAATGTAATTAAATGTCAGTGTAAAAACAAATAGAAAATAGAATGCAATGTTCTTGTGTTTCCATTGAGTTCATACTTACAGTAGGCTGTAACTTGGAGTCGAAAATGCACCTCTTTACGAAACAAAAAATTGGCCTGTTCGGAAAAGTCTTCTCATACAGTGGGCCTCTTCTTTTGAACATAACTGATAAAAAGACCCACAAATAACCAACAAACATTGAACCAGCGCCAGAAGAGATGAGATGTGACCTAACAAATGTCTATCAGCCACTGCCATTGGTGAATGTCATGGTATTTGTCGCTGTCAGCAGTCACCAAGGTGAATATCAGCTGTTACGGACATTCCAGTGTTCGTCTGATAAAATGCTTCATCCGACCTGGTCTAACTCTGAAATAGTCAAAATCCGATGCTTGGGCAGTGACCTGCAGCGTGAGATTGTGTTGCTTCATCCCTATATCTCCCAATATTCCTAAAATTCTGAATCGACATTGTCACTCTTCTTTCATTTAAATCACTACACTAGTGGTTACAGATTGCCAACACATGTATAAACATATTCCCTTCCATTCTCCCTCAGAAACAGGCACATAAACAGCCCATGCACCTGCACATGCATATCTTGATCAGTGTTTGATCCACCTCCATGCAAGTGCCCAGCCATCCTTCAACTCTGCATGATGAATTACTGTCTCAGCTAGTCACATGTAAAATTAAAAACATTAAACAGAACACTGGTAGTACAATAATTATACCCAAGGGTTCATTCAAGCACAATTTTTTTTCATCTATGAATCAATGTATTCCGCTCTTCAAAAATTGTACCATGCTATTGTCGTATTTTACTGTATTACCACAGCTTTATCGCCTGGATGTTTATGCTCCCAAGCCTCCCATCTATTAGAGCCAGTGCTCATATAATACTTGCTTTTGATTTGACAGACACGTGAATATAAAAACAGACTGACAAATGTAGACGCAGACACATAAAGACACATACACCAAATCAGACAGAAGATTGAAAGTGAGAAGAAAAGGGGAAGGATGAAAAAAAACCCGCTCGATTTAGATTGTGTGACATGAGTTGTTTCTGTCAGTGTCAGGACTACAGGCATCCTCTGGGGTTTGGGGATTGTTCCTATACACTGCCAAAGATGGATAATTGGTTATTTTGAGTAATTTTATGAACAAAGCTCAGCTGCTGCAGCTCAACCTCAAGTAAACAACACACCTTGGGAATAGCCTCTGTTCAGCCGCCTCACGTCTGTAGATTCCTGTCTGGATGCATGTTTTTGTCTGCCAGATGTAAAGAATAGGCCTAACCCTTTTAGCCCAGATGGAGCTATTTTGGTTCCCTCTGATCTTCACATATACACCAGCAGACATGCAGATTAGTAGTGCAGCAAAAATGTTACATAGGCAAGTATTTTTTGCTTTATGGTTCAGGTAAAACCACTTCAGTTCCACATCAGATATTAAGAATTCTTACTGTAGACAAGTAATTCCTAGTGAATGGAAATATGAATCATACAGTATAGTAAAAACGAACAGTAACTTCAGCGTTTGCCTAAAAGTTGCTTCACACTTTGTGTTTTTAAAGCAGTGCACCAGTACAGTGCTCCATTTTGGAAGTTGTTGCAGTCTGTTGAGAAACTCTTGTTTCCAAAATGTCAGCTTTCCAGAAATTTTGAAGGAAAAAAAAGGAAAAACCCAACTGTTTGACATTTTAAACTTATTTTTAGCTTTTTCTTTCTGCCCGGTTTATTCTCTGGGGTTTGAAAGGCGCTTTCATAGGCACAAAGCTTAAAATTACACAGCTACAGAGAACCACAAAAATATTCAAGTTGAACCATGAAAATCACCACATAATACCCGTGTACTGTTGAACAATTAACAGTGCACGGACAGGCTAACTGTCATCATAATTTAGGAGCTCATTATCATTAATAATTAATCGTTGGATAATTAGGCAGATGGAATATATAAAGTGTTTAAGACATCTCAGATTTAGAGGAGCAGGCCAGGAGGATGCAGCAATTATCCTCACATACAAACCGATTCCCTCTGGTTTCCCCATACTGTACTCCCCATCATGAGAAACAGGATTCCACATGAACATCTGTTAGCACAGCTGGTTTCATCATCTAGATCTTTGTATAATTTTATCCACAGTGGATCCATGGCTGAAGGGTTGTATTGTTCTCTAGTGCTGGCTTTGGCAAAGTTTTCTTTCTGTAAAGCCATTATGTCAAATAATAACTAACAAGCTATGACAGTGGTATTAACTGTGATCTCTTTATAACCTTAATGATTAATAATGTGATGATTCACTGGGTAGTCACAAATACATAAATCATGTGATTATAAAACAGCTCAGCCATCAAAAGACGGGCTTTTACACAGAAGGCACATTTTGTTTACCTCTGTCTTATTGAAGATTTCAAAGCATGTAAGCTCATAATGCTCTACTAGTTGATTGAAATGCTGTACATTACACACATTTACATCCTTGAATTGTCAGTATTTTTTTGTTTTAGGGTGCTTTCACACCTGCCCTGTTTGGTTCGGTTCAGTCAAACTCAAATTTGCTCCCTAGTGCGGTTTGTTTGGGCAGGTGTAAACACCGCAATCGTACTCAGGTGCACACCAAAACAACATCTTCTTGAGGAGGTGGTCTCGGTCTGTTTGCAAACAAACTCTGGCGCAGTTTGTTCGTGGTGAGAACATGTTCCGACCTCGATCTGAACCAACTGCAGTCACATGACACATTGTTTGGGTTAAACATGAGCATGTTACAGTCCTGGAGGATTATTAATGTGCACCTCCTCCTGTACTGCCTTAATATGCACATTCAGCACATCCAATGCATCAAAACATTGTTTTCTAGTTGGAGCCGCGCCTCGTTTTCAAACTGTATGGTTTGACTAAAATGAACAATGACAGCAATATAGTCCACGATGAGCAGCGCTAAAATCAACCTGCATAGTTGTCCCTCCATTGTGACATTAGAAAGTGTCACATTTATCTTGCAAGTGTACTCTTCTTCAACGATTTTTCCTGCATGGAAATTCTGACCAATCAAGAGCAGCTTTCTTGCGCACACATTTTATCTGGTCTGCTTGTAAATGCTTCCGTGAAAACACGAACCAACTCTAGGCAATTATGCAACACAATTAGTCCCTGATTCAGACAGCAGCAAGTGAACGCTAGGTCTGAAAACACCCAAAGACTGCATGAATCAAGAACAATGCAACTTGCTGTAAATATTACAAAGATTTCCGACCCAATTACTAGAATACATGTTGGCATTGTACGTTTCTGCAAACCGCAGCTATGTAACATTTGTACAATATTATGTAGTGTATATGTTGAGACTTATTATTTCAACAACACTTTTGTGAATGTGTGGTTATGTTTAGGGACAAAAACAACTTGGTTATGGTTTGGAAAATATCGTGTTTTGCCCAGTTTTGATGGCACAGTCTTCACTGTAAATGCCTGTGATGTCTTGCAATATAAACACCCACACTGATATTTGAATCCCATATTTTTTGTTTTTACTTTTTGTAGATACTGAATCTGCCCTTGCAAAGTTCATACTCTTAGAAGCAGTATGCACACGATCGGGACATACTTCTTCATTAAACTGTGCCCTGAAGTTCAGCCCTCTTGCTCATATATCTGTTAACCTAGAGATGAACTCACATGTAACATGTTTTCCGCTGTGCAGAGGATTGTGTGTCAAAATTGCCAAAAAAGCCTGCCGGCTTACATCCTGCTAAATCTGACCGGATGCAGTAGAACATCCTGGTATTTTTGGCATACTGCGTTTGACATACTATGTATTGGGACATACTAAATCTTTTTCTGGCATACTAAATATGGGTGTTGGAACACACAGCCTGTTTTGTTGTTTGTTGTTCTCCAACAGTGGTCTGCTTTGTTCAGCAGCTTGGCAGCCGTCGAGCCTTGGTGCCATGGCATCCGTTGTCCCCTCCACCACCTGATGACAGTGTCAGCTCACATACATGAAATCAGAACGTCACTTGAGGAATTGTTATATTAAGTATACAAAAGTCAGGTGTGGTTTGCAGAAACTTACAATGCCAACATTGTCCTCTGGCATCTTGGCTGAGCTTTCACTGATTGTATGAACTTTTTAGTGTGAAATGTTTTGTATAGAAGTTAATGTGAATCTCTGTTTTTGACCTACACTGGCATTTAGAGGAAATTTAACATTTCATCAGTTTCTCATTCTTATTGATATGATACCATATTATACACTCACTGGACACTTTATTAGGTACACCTGTTCAACTGCTTGTTAAGGCAAATAGCTAATTAGCTAATCACATGTCAGCAACTCAATGTATTTAGGCATGTAGACACGGTCAAGACAACATGCTGCAGTTCAAAAAAGGTGATTTAAGTGACTTTGAACGTGGCATGGTTGTTGGTGCCAGACGGGCTGCTCTGAGTATTTCAAAAACTGCTGATCTACTGGGATTTTCACACACAACTATCTCTAGGGTTTACAGAGGATGGTCTGAAAGAGAGAAAATATCTAGTGGGCGGCAGTTCTCTGGGTGAAAATGCCTTGCTGATGCCAGAGGTCAGAGGAGAATGGCCAGACTGATTCAAGGTGATAGAAAGGCAACAGTAACTCAAATAACCACTGGTTACAACCAAGGTCTGCAGAAGACCATCTCTGAACCAACAACACGTCCAACCTTGAAGCAGATGGGCTACAGCAGAAGAAGACCACACCAGGTGCCACTCCTGTCAGCTAACAACAGGAAACTGAGGCTACAGTTCACACAGGCTCACCAAAACTGGACAATAGAAGATTGGAAAAACGTTGCCTGGTCTGATGAGTCTGGATTTCTGCTGCCACATTCAGATGGTAGGGTCAGAATTTGGTGTCAACAACATGAAAGCGTGGATCCATCCTGCCTTGTATCAACAGTTCAGGCTGCTGGTGGTGGTGTAATGGTGTGGGGGATATTTTCTTGGCACACTTTGGGCCCCTTAGTACCAACTGAGCATTGTTTAAACACCACAGCCTACCTGAGTATTGTTGGTGACCGTGTCCATCCCTTTATGACCACAGTGTACCCATCTTCTGATGGCTACTTCCAGCAGGATAACGCACCATGTCACAAAGCTCAAATCATCTCAAACTGGTTTCTTGAACATGACAGTGAGTTAACTATGCTCCAATGGCCTCCACAGTCACCAGATCTCAGTCCAATAGAGCACCTTTGGGATGTGGTGGAACGGGAGATTCACATCATGGATGTGCAGCCGACAAATCTGCAGCAACTGTGTGATGTCATCATGTCAATATGGACCAAAGTCTCTGAGGAATGTTTCCAGCACCTTGCTGAATCTATGACACCAATAATTAAGGCAGTTCTGAAGGCAAAAAGGGTCCAACCTGGTACTAGCAAGGTGTACCTAATACAGTGGCTGGACAGTGTATTGATTTCAGTAATGCTTGCCCGTCTGGCATGTTGTTATACACTAGCTCTGGTTTTATTGCAGTGTAAAATGCATTGTATTGTTTCAGAGAATTCAACACAATTTCTAACGTCATCAACAGGAGGATAACACATGACACATAGACGATCACACAGTAGGGATGATGCTGCTGCTCATTTAAAAGAAAGTGCCAGTAAGCCATTTTAAAGTCAGAGTCATCAGAACATGTGCCGTGGAGAACCAGCGTAAAAACAAAAAAAAGATTTTTTCCTACTTTTTCAATCAAGCCAACTCTAATATTTCGACATCCATCCAATCAATTTCTAACTGCTGCTCCGTGTCAGGGTCACAGTGACAACAGAGCAAGCAGAGCAGCCAGGCATCCTTTTTCACTGCACATTCCTCCAACTCATACTGTGGGAACCCCAAGTGTGCTGTGCCTGGAGCACCTCCAAAGGGAGGCATTCAGGGGAATCCTACCAGTCGCCTGAACCACTTCTCATTCTGGCTCCTGCTTCTGTGGAGGAGTAGCAGTTCAATACCGAGGCGCTCGTTAAGCCCTCACCTTATTATGCAGACTGAGGCCAACCACCCTGTGGAGGAACATGTCCTCCATTTTTAGCCACAGTCTATTTAGGTCTCAAAACCGAAAAATCTTGACTGGAGGTGAAGATCAGAGTGTGGAGAAAGACTGACCAGTTAATCATGAGCATTGCCCTGTGGCTCACAGGCCTAAGCCAAATGTATCTTAGTGTTGAATCTGTATCTGGAAGCTGAACTTGAGTCGTGATCGTAGGTGGAAAAACTTTGAACTACAGGTTATTCTCTGTGGCTGAGTCCGATTCTGTCTAGTGTTTCTTTCATTGTTAAATGGCACATGTGTTAAGAGACAGCACTACAAATTCATTGTGCAAGCTCTGAGCCGCACTGGAGGACGGAGGTCAAACACAAAGCAGAAAGATAATGCACTGCTTCACTGCAAAAAAAAAAGTAAGCACCATATTTGGAGACAATGAAGTAGGTGAAAAATGAAATGGATTCAGTTCACACATATTGGACTATACGGCAGTAGTCAGTTAGAAGCTGTATATAAGAGTGAAACACAATATCCTTGCCAGATACACAGAATACATAACAACCCTGATTTACTGCTGCTGATGTACCCAACTGGCAGTCAGCCTCATTTTCTTGTAAAGTTATTATATGATAACAAAGGAGACATTTGTTCTTAGAGAGTCTTATGTGATACTGTCATTACGTTAATTAGATCACTCTAGATATGCAGAGTGTTCTTCACTGTCGGTCGAGAGAAGCCAATTAAAGACACAGAATATCTCAGATGAAGTCTGACCAACGATGATGACATATTTATTTGAGCAACTTGATAATATTATATGGATGAACTGGCTGGTCTGAGCTCAACTCAAGCCTGGCTGATGGTGTCACCTGCAACTCTGCTGGTCAAATCCTCAGCGGCTGGTTTTACAATGTATGGCTGGTCACCTGTTTCTTCAGCCAGTCGCCTTGTATTTGGTCATGTTTTTTGCCATTTGATCACTCCTACAAATGCAACTGTAGCCAGTATCTCATTGTCACTATCCTCATTCATACTTAGAGATGCTACAAATTATATTCAGCCACAGACTAAGTCTGAGAAGCTGAAAAACAGAATGGAAGTACAGAGTTGTTGCATAGAGATGATACACCATCTCATCTAGTTGCATTGGTGTGATCCGGCAGGTTATTAGAACACTGCAGAACGTTGCATTGCAAGTAGTTGCCTGTTTCAACTTGTCTCATCACAAATCTTTGGTCTGGTGGGGATAAGCACATGGGAAGCAGCAGCAGCGACCCACCGTCCGACACCAGCACACCGTGAGGACGGAAACAGAGGGCTTGGCGGGGACCAAGTACCTGCCGCAGCAAGCAAACGCACTGTCTGTGGTCATTTTGACCAGACCAGCAGACTTCACTTCAAAGTAATTGGCTGTTGAAACAGGTGACGAGCTTTACGTGCTAAACTAGCCACCGGCAATGTGACCAGCTGAGTTGCAGGTGACACCATCAGCCAGCTTGAGTTGAGCTCAGATGGCCAGTTCATACTGCTGCAATTTTTTTCTGCAACGTTCTAAAACGTATTTGTCTCGTCTTGAATCTTTGGGGTGAACTGGTCTTAAGACTAAGGGTTCCATCAAGAACCCTTGTCAAAGAAAGGATTCTTTGTAAGACTAGCTGACTAGCTGGAGCTGAAGATGACTCGTGTCAAGTGCCGACCCCAGCACACACCGAATGCATTGCGCCGCAGCATGTTAGTAGACGACCACACAAAGTTAATACTACTTTTACCGAAAGATCTGTCCCCTCTGCACTAGCTTAAAATCATGTGCGGACACCTACTGCTTAAAGTTGATTTCTCACCTCAAGAGCTCATCGTCAGAGCTATGACTCGGCAGGCGGTATCTTTTTGGCCATGGGTTGTTTAGCTCTGGATATTTCTCAGCCTCTACAAGTCTTTCCACATCCATTCTTCATCACACATCAGACACAGCAGCAGAGTTCTCTTTATGCATCAATTGTAAGGAGAGGAGTTGAGCTGCCATAGGAGCAGAGAAAAAGAACTGCTACGGGAGCCGGTATGTGTAAGCAGAGAGCGAGTGGGGGGAAAAAATGAACTTAATTCTGGGGGCTATGAGAAATAGGACAGTGGCTTGAAGCTCTGTGGGGCTTTGCGTCCAGGAGCGCTTAAGCACGTCTAGCCACCGCCCATGTGGGATTGTACATTGAAAATAATAGGGGCGTATTTTTTAACACGCGCCATTCGCTGCCAATGTGTTTGGCCTGCAGGGCTCATTTATGATCAAGGTTAGAAACAGAAGCAGACGGACCCTTCTGTCCTTACTCTGCGTTAATTTTATCCGTATTTATACATTTATATCATATATTCTGAAAGATCACGGATGGGGAAGTTGTACCTCAGAGGTAGGGAGGGTCATCCATCAATCTGAAGATTCGGGATTCGATACCCGGCTCCTCCACTCCACATGTCGAAGTATCCTTGGGCAAGTTACTGAACCCCAAATTGCTGTGTGAGAGTGTGTGAATGCTTGCTGAGTAGCAGGTGGCACCTCGTATGGTCATCTCGGCCACCAGGGTGTGACTGGGTGAATGTGACTCAGTAGTGTAAAAGTGTTTTGAGTGGTCAGAAGACTAGAAAGGCATTATACAAGTGCCGTTTATTTACTATTACTATACAGACAAAATTAACAGTACCATCGCAGATCATGGTGGCAGTGTAGTGTAGTTCAAGCGACATTCGACAATTTGGAAATCAGTTCGTGTGTATTTTATTTAGTGTAGTTTCAATAGTTGTCACTAGCCTGGATAACTTATTTGGAGTAATTACCTTAATGAGCCATGACTTTAAATATGGAGTCAGAGAGAGTTATGTGTCTTTGGCACAGGGAGTTCATGTCCTTGCTTGTGCAGCAGTCTTCTCGATACTCAAAACTTTCAGCTATTTCACTTGAAAATCAGCTGTCACGACTACCTCTTACACCTCCCTTATTTCTACTGTCCATTTTCATTAACCAAAATATGCGATTGAATATTCCAGCGGGGTTATATATCAATCATTCAATAACATTTCCATTTAGACATGTGTCTCCCATATCTATATTCGGTGAATGAAGTATTTCTTCCGAGTTAGGATGAATATATATTCATATGAACATAACAAGGGTGTGATTGAATCGACTGCCTACCCACAAGCTAGTGAAGAGTAATTGCACAGTGTACAATTACCCACAGTCCCTCCTGTGTGTCATTGCCCAATATCAGTGTGTCAATACGCTACAACACACAGCACGCAGGCACAAGTGATATCTCTACAAAGTGTCATCTAATTGAAAAGCAGCAATGAAGATAAGTGTTTTGACAGCTGCTGATTTTTTTCATATTCACTTCTTTTCATTACTTAATAAGTGGTGATATACTTTTCTGCTGTAACACCATTTATCCCATCACCTCACTCGTATTCTTACATTTTCAGGTTCATGTACGAGTGATGAGGCGTCAGCTCACATTTAAATTACAACAAAAATTTAGACTTGTAGCCTTAAAATGTGCAGAAGATATTTTTGCATGACTTCCTTTTTGGAGTTTAAATCAGGAAAAAATAAATGACAAAATACAGATAGATGCACATTTCTTCCTATTACACACTGAGGGGTATTTTTACCTCCATAAAACAACACATGATATGTCAGTCTCATGCCAATTCATCTGTCACTACACTACACATTCAGCATAAAGCCTCTTACAGTGAATTAATGGGTGAATATTGAAAATATATTAATGGCAGTTTCAATATGGATTTGGTTCCATGTTATTAAAATTCCTGAATTCATTAAGCTCCCAGACTAAGAAATGTATGATTTAATTCTCCTCAAATCTCCTCATTCAACCTTGGCAAAGCACTCAGCAATTAAAACAAACAAACAAACAAACAGTTGTGCATTTTAAATGAATAGCAAATAAGTAATGTATTTAGAAAGCTACACTTTTAGTTCCTTCAAGGTCAGTCTTAGAAGTTTTTGTATTTAAACATTGTATTTGTATGGCTCTAAACTTAAATATATTTTGTGAGAGATGAGAAGGAGTTGGATCCAGCGTGCAGATCTGATACTAAATTCAGTGTCGATAGCTGACATAAACCGAGGAGCGTCACAAACTCCTGAAAAGCATCTTTTGCCTCAAATCAGTTGATTATTAATTAGCAAAATATTGTTGTTGCCAGTCAAGCCTTTGCTAAGCCCCGCCTCTTTGTGATTGTAGCCCACTTTTGCCATATCCAGGATGTCAGACTGATTCAGCAGTGAGAACAGGTTAAAAAGACAAAGGTAGAAGCTAAAGCCTACAGATGGCAGTGTGAAAATGAATCATATCACCTGACAATCATCAGAAGACAAGGAAATTAAAAAGAGACACCTGTAGGGTGGGCGGGAGGTAGAATTCTCAATCACATCCCAAGCCCTACCGGTCTTGCAAAGCCTGATGGCTCGTGCCGAAAATGTGTGCTGACTGGCCGAGTCGGGTAGGGCTCGGGCTGTGGAGGAAAAAAAAAAAGGTTTAAATGAATAAGTAAATTAAAAATATTAAGAAGTGAGCACTCTGTGAGCAGCTCCCTACAGGCAGGGAGAGAAGGAGAGGGAACAGCCAGGCTCTGTGCTGGGCTCTTCCTCCCGGATGGAGCAGTATCCAGTCAGTGGGGACTTGGGTTGGGTTGGGTTGGGTTGGGAGGGTCACTGGTTCAAGTCCCCGTCTGGACCAAATATGGAGCGTGGATTTGTAGCTGGAGAGATTCCAGTTTGGCTCCTGGGCACTGCCAATGTGCCCTTTAGCAAGGCACCAAACCCCCAGCTCCTTGGGGTGTCTGTCCATTGGCAGCCCCCTTGCTCTGACACCTATTGCATCATTAATGCATGCATAGGTCCTGTTTGTGCATGTGTGTGTATTTCAGGTTTTGTGATTATGACAACAGAGTGAAGAAATTATAGTTAGTAAGTACATCTTCGCCTTCATCTTCTTCATCTGGCGGGGAAGTCTGTGATCCACTGAGCTGGTTCATTTTCCACTGGAGATGCTTGTGGTTTGCATCTCCACAAACAGCCAATGTATCCCGGGCGTTAGAGGCTGACTAGTGCTTTTTGTGGGCGTCAGGCTTGGGCTCAGTATCTTATGCGATGATCTTGGAATGGCTGGGTTCAGGCTTCAACTCAGACTGGTCGGTTTGGTTCGGGTTGTAATCTTTTCAGCTTGTTGAGAACTCTGGAAGGAGGGGTAGTTTAACTCTCACTCGGGAGATTAGTGTTTGCATCCCACAGTCAACGGTGACTTCTTTTAACACAAACATAGCCTAGTATGCTAGTATGTGTAGCATTCTACACAAGTGAACGCATGTGTTGGGTCGTATGTGATGTTTATTATGTGACATACATCATATTCGGCAGTAATAAAAGTACTACTTTATCACCAAACCATGTCGGAGCAGAGCTACAACTGTTTCATGACATTAACGACATGTTTAAAACTGCCACTGATAGAGCAGTAATTAATGTCGTTTTGGGGCTGGTCATACAGTGTAACTCTTTTTGCAAGTCATTGGAAATTGACCTATTCTGTTGCACAGGTATGCCTGGGAACTACATTTAACCATGACTAGCTTAAAATCTAAGAAACCAGCCTCTCAAACGATTGCATGAAAGTCAGTGGAACAAAGCTGTTAAGTTGTTGGACCTATTCAATAGCTGACTGATGCTGTAATGGTCTAGTGTGTCTTCAAGGGCAGGACTTACTGAGCTTCAACTAAAGTTTCTGCATATACTGTAGTTCAATGGAGCCAGCATTGGTGGCAGTTTTTTACTGATACAACACAACTGGCTCTGTTATTTTTGATAGAGAACTTTTTGCAGCAGGTGTACTATGATATGTCAACTTTGTTCCATTCACCAGCATTCAACCACACTTGCCAATTATTTATTAGTCATATTTCAATTCAGGATAGATGGATACTGAACACCTTTTAAAAAGGTTAATTAGAATTTATATTCAATTTCCAATTGCATAAAAGGACTATGGCCTTGAAGTCAGACTGTTTGTGTCCAGGCCTATGTACTTTTCTCACAATCTACTGTATATTCTGATATATTGTCTCATTTGTATGCCACAAATATGTGATGGCATTGACCTTCAGATTCGCCACTTCAAATTCAAACTCTGCCCTCTCTGTCAATAGTGTTCCAGATATTTAGAAATACTGTATTTTTCCATCATATCATGAGTCCTGAGTGCTAATATAGTGCCTCGATGAACAGTATCGACTCACATTTCCAAAACCGCACTGTACTGTTTGCTGCTGATTCAAATGCACACACTGATGGTAATATTAATCTTTGTACAAAAACCGGAGCATAATTTCGGATCAAATTGCAGGCAGATAACAAAGATCATGTTCTCTCCACAATCAAAAGCCTCTCCAGTATGAGATCCCAAACATGACTTACAGTATTTGTTTTACAGCTGAATGCTAATTGGGAACACAGCGAAAATTGCTTCCATGTCAATCAAATGCCTAGTTAGCTGTTTGCCTTTTGCCCAATTAACGATTGCTATAACAAGAAAACTTCTCTCTTAGCTCAGGCGCTAATGAGTAATAAACTCAACAATGGTGTTTTAACTTCGGTTTGAGGTGTGGCAGCTCACTGCTAAAAGCCAATGCTTTCACTATAAAGGAACTTCACTGTGCAGCAGTAAGTGTTATGCCTCTCTTGCCTTCTCTTCTAGCAAAATTTTCATCATCTCCTGGAGAGCAGTAGCCACTGTATTAACCAAGAGAGATAGGTGGTATTCAGGCTGCTGTAATATTGAAGAGAGGAGGTGTGTCTTGCGTTATTGTATAGGTGTGAGTGGGTCAAGGCGGATGAATGCACTGAAAAAAGAACTTGAGGGTGGAATGTACAGAAGTGCTCAATCCACCGGCACATAGAGCACTAGACATCTCATTAGCAACAATTACTGATGAAACAGAAAATTATGCACCGGCACTCAGCAGAAAAACACTTTCAACTCACACACACACACACGCACAGGAACACACAAACTATGCAAACACCACAAAAAAGAGGGACACATATTCCTGCTTTGTGCAATAAGAAGGTTAGCCCTGTTACTAATTATGACACTAATTCATTATGAGGGAGAATTAGAGCCTGGCCTCTGCTGCGCCCAAACTCCAATCAGGCTGTAAATGAGGCAGAAAAAAATGTGCTGAACCTGGTAATGGAGAGACTCTTCAGACATGTGAATTCCAACACCTGCACATCAGGAACTCTCTTCTACATCGTTAAGTACTGAAAAAAAATGGCAGAGATACAGAGAACACACAGGCCTCCTGTACATATCAAAGTTATACTGTACATGCATGTTTAGAGTTTTACACCCTCACCAAACACGTACTTCCAGCTTTTAACCAAGTGATCAAAGGAGTGATTTCATATAAATATTGTCCTGTTCTTGCTGTATGTTTCTGCTTACTTGTAGAGCTGGGCAATATTGATATTATATAGATCAGTGGTTCCTAACTGGTGGGTCCCGGTCTAAAAGTGGGTTGCGTGTCCATTCTTAATGGACAGTAGGTGACTTGCAAATGTGCCAGGTTTGTAAAAAACACACTTTATTTTTAAGTAAAGGGGATTTTTGGCATAGAGCTTTTATTTTGAAGTGCTATTTCCTGCTGTAGAGTGAGTGTCTACTTGACAGGAGCAGCAAACTAGCTCGACAACATGGCCAAACACAAGTATGATGCTGAATATATTGAACTGAGTAGACCCTGAAATAATGACTACGGGGAAATCTGGAACCAGTGGCTGGACCAGTTGGGAACCACTGATATTAATATGGTGATGTGAGACTAGATGTCGTCTCCTCCTGGTTTTAGGGGCTGAATTACAGTAAAGTGATGTGATTTTCTAAACTCACGAGTCTGTTGTAGCTGTTTTATTATTCGCCTTTACCCACTCAGTCATTATAGCCACATTACTGATGGTAATTTACTGTCTGTGCAGTGTATGTGTGAGCATGTACAGTTTGTATGTCTTTAAATATGCATGAATTTGTTAACCACGGTTAGTTATCAGTACTGTATTTCAGGTCACTCTGCTTTTACCTTAAACTCACCTTTTAGTTTTCCTGCTTGACGTTGCATTAATGATTAAACAAAAATGGGCCAGTTTAATAGCATTAATGCGGTGAAGCAGTAAATTATCTTAATTAGAAGATGCAATCGATATGTTAACCAGTACATTCACACACTTACCTAATATTCTGTAAAAGGTCTTTCACCAGCAGAAAGAGACACTGTTTTCATAAGATCACACTGATTCGATTTTGGATATCTTAATATTATAAGTGTTATCTTTTTCTGAATTTAAAGGCTTTGTTACAGTAAAGTGATGTGATTTTCTGAACTTACCAACCTTCTTTTATTTGCCTTTACCTAGTTATTCATTATATTCACATAATTGATGATTATTTTTCAAAAATCCTATTGTGTAAATATATGTGAAAGAGGTCGGTGTCAACATTATTGTGGTAAATATTTGATTTATTTATTCATTCAAACATTTCTTTAAGACTCAGGAAATCAGTTAAGTGAGACCCTAATTTTCAATTATACCAAACATGAACAAAGACATTAAAAACAAGCGACAAGCAAACAAAGAACCATCATGTATATAAATTAAAACACAGATGAAATCATGCACAACAACAAACAACAATAACAACAAATGATCGCTAAAGATAGAAGCACACGGTGATAAACATGCTAAGGTGTAGATGTACAATTAAAAGCTTTTACACTCAATTAAAAAAAGATCAGAAGTAAGGCATTAAAACAGCAGTAAGAGTGGCAGAGTGTTCAAGTTAAGGATCTGCAGAATATATTCATATATAAGGAGCACTGTAAGTGAATTACATTCTTAGTAGTTCAGTCCTGATCAAGGGAATGTGAAGCAACAACATATTCTGATAGCGAGTACCAAGAATATGTGAGGTCAGAGTGTAAAAGAATGAAATATAGGGTGGAAGCATCTGCATTGAAACTTTATAGAAAGAATACCAATGCTGATTTTTTACACATCACTCAGCCCAACTTACCTGTATGATTTACATATTGGATAAAGAAACCTACTACATCAAATAATTAGGTTATGACTATTTGTGCTACCCACATGCTGAATTTCCTGAGTTTCATTCATCTCAAACTATGCCATGGCCATTTATGCCAAATTTCACAAAGTATAGGACTTGAAGTCTAAAGACTCAAGACTAAAATTACAACCCTTTGTAGCACTTCTTTCTTTTATATGAATCCGTCCTGATTGTCGTCTTGAAACCATTAAAATGGGATTATTGGGTGTCATATCCTCTGAAACCCTGTTGTTTTGCAAAATAAACCCTAGTTGCCCTGATAAGACTCTAATTTGGAAACTTTGAATGACTGTATCTTAAATATCGAGTGCATCTATGCACAGGAGTTGATGATGCTCTTTGTCTTAAACTGTAGTACCACATCTGGAGCTAGAAATAAAATAATCAATCTGAGGTAGAGATGCGTAATGGTGATGTATTCATAGGTAAACCATGGCCCTTTGTCTTAGCATACACACTAGGGCTGCAACTAACCATTATTTTCATTGTCGACTAATCTGTCGATCATTTCTTCGATTAGTTGACTTATCATTTTAACGAAAAATGTGTTGAATAATGTCGGTCCGTCTCTCCCAAACTCCAAAATTATGTCATCTAATGTCTTGTTTCATACTCATGCCAAAGGGTTTTAGTTTACCCTCATGAGGGAGTGTGTAAAGCTGCCAATATTTGAACGTAAGAAGCTGCAATAAGAGTATTTTGGGTTACTTTTATAGTACTTTTCTATGAAAAAAGACTCAAACCGATTAGTCGACTGCTAAAATAGTCACCAATTATTTTAATAGTCAATTAGTCATCGATTAATCAACTAATTGTTGCAACCCTAATACACACAGGCTAAAATATGTTAAATCCCATATTTGTTAGTGACATGTAAAAGGATGGCACGATGGTATAGTGGTTAGCATTGTCGCCTCACAGCAAAAGGGTTCCTGGTTTGAACCTAGGGTGTGGGTGCCCTCCTGTGCGGAGTTTGCATGTTCTCCCTCTGTCAGCGTGGGTTTTCTCCGGGTACTCCAGCTTCCTCCCACAGTCCAAAGATATACAGATTAATTGGTGACTCTAAATTGCCCTTAAGTGTGAATGTGAGTGTGAATGGTTGTCTGTCTCTATGTGTCAGCCCTGTGATAGTCTGGTGACCTGTCTAGGATGTACCCTGCCTCTCACCCAATGTCAGCTGGGATAGGCTTCAGCCCCAGCGTGACCCCCAACAGGATGAGCAGTTACAGAAAATGATTGAATGAATGTAAAAAGAGTACCTTTTGATTTAGGTACATTTCATTTGCCACTGCTTTAAATTACTCTTATCATAATATTCAACACCCAGATATTTAGGTAATGTTTGCATGAGCTTTACTAAGGAACAAAACCTGAAGAAGAGACTGTTGGCACTTGCACATAACTAGACATCCGTCACAACATGATGTATTTGTGTCTTCACCTTTTCGCCTCTTCCATTTCCAGTAAGGACAGCGGGCGCCCAAGAGAACCGTGGCCTTAAAAGAGACTATAAAGGAAAACACTGGTGAAATATCCTAGAAACAACCCTACCCATTTCCTCTATTGTCCCGCGTCGAGGGAAGCATCTTTTCTGGAACTCCTCTCGGCCATACTTTGACAGCTAATTAAGAGGATGATGAGTGCTACATTGCTCTGATGTGACGCTGAAAAATTAAAGATGAAAGGGGAGATTATGTTTCTATTAATATGGTTTTAGTTTGCTCTTTCCACACCTCAGTCTTGTGGTACGCAATCAACGTTGGCTTAAAGGAAGAAAGAGGACATCACAAACAATAGTAAAAATTCTAATTGCATCTGTAATGACAAGCAATATGTTCTGTGTTATTGTATATTTAGAGGCAATAAAATATCAAGACAGTGTTCACCAACACCTTTTTGTGTGAGTCGAAGGTGAGAACAATGGTAATAGAGAATTGTCTGAAAAGCAAATTAAATTATAAGTGAAACACTGCCTGTGTTCATTTTAATGTCAGTTGCAAGCTCTGCTATGAGATGAAAATATATTCCACTGAGATTTTATAGAGACATTGCTTGTGTTTACACGTCATGTTGATATATTGATATTCAAAAGATATCTGTGAAACACTTTGTAATTGTGGACATTTTTATTTCACAATTACAGATCATTTGGGGCTGTTTTTCGGTTCTGTTTCCTCTTTATGTTCTGCAGCTGTTATATAGCCATTGGTTTTCTCTTGTATTTTTCCTCCATAACATTAAAAACAAGTTTACATAGGTTCATGTAATTTATATTCTGAGACTATTGTAAACGGAGTGGAGGAAATAAAAGATTTGAGTTCATGCTTCTCGTTTTTATCATTCTTGTACCACTCATTTGACTAACGCTGTCGCACAAATATCAGGCTTATCGACCTCCAGAACCTCTCAGACTGAAGGAAATGATGAAATTCAATCAAACCTCCATCGAATTGAGGTTGATTGATGACTCGGTGGTGGTCTGGCCATTGCAATTCCAAGTGAAATCAGATAGACTCTCCAAACATTCTCTGGGTTAGGCCACAGGGAAAGAAAAAAAAAGACGTCACAAATGCAGCAATTTGCACACTTGATGAACTGCAGAGGTAGTGCGGGACAGCCAGGGAGGCCTATTGTAGATGGGGAAAGCAATGTTAAGCACAAATTGGATTGAATACACCAGGGGATCCAATTAAAATTCAAAGAGGTCCAGTTACTAACATTTCCTTCAAGCAAAGGTCTGAACCTCATGATGCCTTCCTGTGTCTATCAAATAAAATCAACAACAAACATTATGCATTGTCAGTTTTCAAAGTAGGATACTTTTAGCATACACAGTTATTGAACTTGTATTGCACTCCTTTTGGTGGGCGGGGCTTAGCTGGATTTAAAATAATTCTCCACAGACATTAGCTAACGCTAGCTAGCAAGTTTTGTTGGATTGTGTTAGAAAATGGAGGAAGATGATGCGAGTGGGGCGTTCGGCAATACTAATTTTGAGTGCCGGAGTGCACTCTGGCACAAACTGAACCATTTGTAAATTTGAAGCGCTGTCTGAGCGAATTGTTCGGTTATCCAGAGCACCGCACTTAGCAGAGCATACTCTGGGAACTCTGTCTGGGGAGATGGATCAGCAGTGCCAAGTGGTGTGAATGTGTGATTACCATAACCCATTAATTCCTACAGAAATATAATGCTTAATTTCTTCTACCAACAGGCAGGCTGAATTTATGAATGCACCATGTCAGGTCACTCACTTTCTGGGATCGCGAGTGTTACTTGACAAGGTTAGCACTGACCAATGGGACCAGACTGTGCTCTCACTCAGTGGATGAAGGACTGCTGAAGGTAGGATGGCCGGCTTTGTGGTTGATTACTATGCCAATCTTGGCACATGTGAGCATTTTTGATGATCACCTTTGTCCAGTCCTTTTGTCTTATCGCATTTAACCATAGTTGTCTTCATTTTGTTGATGGGCAGTGGCGGCTGGTTTTGAGCCATGACTCCTTCTCTTCTGGAGAAGAAAAAAGTGTCGCACATTCTGGCTCCATATGCTGTTTATTTATATCAACGTTTCGGCCACATGGCCTTCTTCAAGATTTGCACTGATCAAAGACAAAGGTTTTTGTTGAAAAAAGTTGTAATGGCCTCTTGTTACTCCACCCAAGTGCGGAAATATGATTGACTAATCAGTATCAGAGCGTGGTCCAATTGACCTATATAGCCTTCTTTTGTCTTTGATCAGTGCAAATCTTGAAGAAGGCCATGTGGCCGAAACATCGATTTAAATAAACTGCATATGGAGCCAGAGTGTGCAACACTTTTTTCTTCAACTGATCTTCCTCCAGTGATCACCACCTCAAGAGTTTTTGGTGTGTGTTTTCTCTTAAAATTTGTCCTTCTTTTCTGGACCCAATAACACAACAAGACGACCTTTCAAGACTCCTGTGTAGCCTACAGCCCTGTGGTGGTGATCTATCGTACCTTAAAAAAATAAACACAGACATCTCTTACCATGAATAGAATTAGTTGTACACAAGGCCTTTATTTCAAGTAAAAGACAACATGACAGAATCTTTAGAAACAATGCAAACTGAGTTTTGAGCAGCCCTTTGTCTCTTTCTTACATTTTATTCTGCTTCCTTTCCAAGTGAGAGCAATGCGCCAATGACTGTCTGCCAGTTGTTTGAATCTTGGCTTGAGTTGTTGTTCTTATGCACATGTGTAGGTGTTCACTGGTGAGCCCGGAACAGCACTCGGTGTTAATAATGTTCATAGTGGAGAAAGCTGACTCACTGCTGTAAATCGATCAAAACACGGTCAAGGTGTGTAGAGCTGCTTTGGTTAGACCAGGGAAAACAGTCTCAGACATAGTCTGTAGTCAGAAAGTAGCAGGTCAGTTACATCATGCTGTCATCTCTTAGACATCTCTCTTATGCTGTTGTTCTGTCTTGGCACAGTAAACAATTGATTTGATTGGCTCAGTTGAGTGAAGCTGTTGCTGCTGGTCCGTCCTCTAAGATTGTTATTTTTATATTTATTAATTTGTGTAGAACCGACTACATGTCTGTACAGAATCGTCATCTGGTTTTGGCCTGGACTGCAGCCCATCATTTGGTGATGCCAGGAAAACAATGTTAATTATCATTCATTATCTCCAGAGGATGAATCCTACTGACCCGTGATCCCCTGGCTTTTCCTGTAACGCCAGCATGAGGCTGACAGCTGTGTTATTTAGTGAAATATCTCAACAAGTACTGGATAGATTGCCATGAAATTGTGGCAGTTTCCTAGAGGATGATTTACTGTAAACCTTCAATTAATAGCCCAGGGTATTATTTGCTTAAATCACTAATATCAACAGGCTTATATCTGGGACAGGTGTCTATATGTGACAGGCCTTTAATTCCTTTCACACAAAACTGTTGCTCCAATCAAGTCGTTTATATAAACTAGTATGAATATTACATGTATAAAAATTAGGCTTCCGATAATATATCAATTATGAATCATTTATTTGATCTAGCTCTGACATACAGCGCCTGGCATACCGACACAACACCACTTTATCCTGTTAAACCAATACCCACCACTTGGATTATTTTTTATGAAAATCCCTTGATCTGAGGACCATTACAGACTAAAGGAATATGAATAATTTACAGGGTAATCCAGGAATGGATACATAATTTGAAATCGCCAACATTCAGTTTTATACATCTAAAGAAGTTCTATTAAAGAAATGAACTGCTTGCCGACCAGACCAGAGGTCTAATTGAGACAGGTGGTTATTCGTCAAAATGTGTAGCCACA
This sequence comes from Epinephelus fuscoguttatus, assembly GCF_011397635.1. Classification (NCBI taxonomy): domain Eukaryota; kingdom Metazoa; phylum Chordata; class Actinopteri; order Perciformes; family Serranidae; genus Epinephelus; species Epinephelus fuscoguttatus. The sequence goes on along the minus strand of NC_064760.1, from coordinate 16,661,864 downwards.
CTGGGCTAGTAAAAAGATACTAGGCTTTCAGTTTAAGTTTTACAGTACTTTGGTGTTCCCTAGAGGATCAAATTTTATAATGACATCGACATCTAGAGGATGGATCGGTGCAAAATTTGGTCTAGACATTTCTGGTTCCCAGACAGTGTTTCTTCAAGACTTTGACCCCCCGACGTTTGAGCTGTCACAATTACCTCAATATTGCAATACTGTTACTTCTTACCCCATCATCCAATCATAGTGGAGGAGGGGCAGGACAAATACCACCAAGACCAACCGTCACATTGCTGAACAACAACAGTGGAGGTGAAATCAATACTAAACCCACACAGACTGGCACTCCATCTTCTCTCCCTATATGCTCCAGCCTTTCTGTTATCCAGAGCAATCAGGTACTCTACCTTGTGCCGGCAGTTTTACTTCTGTGGATATTCTGTATCATAGCAACCGGACACAGCCAAAGCATCTCAGCTGAAAGAAAGCACACCTTATTGTGCCTTGTTGTGCTTCTGTGTTCTGCATTTAACAATGAACATGTATTTAATTTGCTTTAAAAGTGGCATGTTTGTCATTTAAAGAGCAAAAGGAATTATATACCTAACAGTAGCATAACAGTTAAGCTTATTTACAAAGCCCTATAATCAGGATGAATTACAATTACATTTGCAAAAACAAACAAAAATGGCTATAATACCATATTGTGCTGTTGAGTGCTGTTGATTTTGAGGGAGATGTTTCAACAGCTATTCGATGGACTGTCCTTAAATTTAGCTCAGACATTCGTGTTCCGCTCAGGATGAATTTTAACCCCTGTGTGACACCTTATCTTTTCTCCCAACAATAATTCAAATTCATCAAATGCTTTGGTGTATAATTCAAATACCTATAAAGTAATGCCCTTTTCCTCAGCCTCAGGTTTACTCTGTGTTTAGTGCTTCTTAGGAAACGTCAGTATGCTAACATGCCAAACTAAGATGGTGAACGGTGTACCTGCCAAACCTTAGCATGTTAGCGTTTAACCTAAACATCCAATATACCTATGTACAACCTAACAGAGCTGCTAGCGTGGCTGTAGACTCTTGTTAATACCATATACAATCCATGTTCATGAGCTGCTTAATAAAACTCTAATACCAACATCTTCAAAATATTTTTCCGGTAGATATATTTCACCGCAGTTTCACATATTGAACGACTTTTATTCCATTTCCTTTTTGGAATTTACAGGACTGCACAAATGCAAGAAAAAATTGCCTAAGAAAACCCTTGAAGTGCTTTTTGTGCTCAGTTCATCAGGATATGGGTCTTTGCAATATGAAGATAAACTTTGAAAGTCACTTTCAGTCAAGGCTACCTCCAAATGTATTTGAGGCTTGGCAGCAGAGTTCCCTGACAGGTTGTGCCCCCGCTGCCCTAGTTGCCGCTTGGCCCTCCTTTACTCTGTATGGTGAAAGCACCACTCAGTACTGGCATGCCTGTGGAGAGGCTGTGTGTAGGGGGTGTGGGGTGGTGTTGGTGGTTATGTGTGTTTGTGTGTGGGTTGGGAGGGCTTGGCCCGAAACCAATCAAACAGCACTTGTGAGCTGCAATGGCTCAAACAATTTCCTTTAAATAAATCATGAAATCTCTGTGGTTATGGGTGTTGATTGACTGATGACGGGCGAGGAGGGACAGAAATGTTGACACTGCTTTGACTCCGTCTGTATCTCAAAGTCATATATTTTGATGATTTTAATCAAGTAATTTCCACCAGATTCATTTGCTCATTGCTATAAAACATGTCATGATATTACAGTGACATACTGATGACATTTTAAAGGGGAAATAAGTATCAAGATGCTCTCGCAAAATCGCAAAAATTGCCATGAGTCATCAGAGGTTGATGGATGTTGATCCACGTCAGTGACTTAAAGATGCTTTCACAGGATTTCTGGGTTCAGAACAGATTTTTAATTAGTTTGTCGGACAAACAACAAACAACATGCCACACCCACTCACATTTTTATCTTAACAGTGGAGGATGGCACAAGAATCAGCAAAGTGTATTACTTGAAAAGCAGGGCCCTGTGATTTCAGTAATGAGGAAAACTGAGAGAATTGCAGACATTGATAATAAAATTGGAATCAACTGTAAAACGCAGAATAATTGTAATACACAATAAAAATCAGTGTTTTCAAAAGTGTTTTTTTTTTCACTGCACCTTAAGCGGGATTTATACTTCTGTGTTAAGTCGACACCAGTCTGACGTGCACCTCCCCAGAAATGTAACTACACGTTGCGGCTACGCAGACCTCCTGTCTACTCTTGTAAACTGAAACCATTTCCCTCAGTGGAAACAAAGCTTTTATTTACTTTAAATTCACAGATAAGAAACAATAAATTGTTAAAACAATAAAGCCTCCACAAAATGGCATTTTAAATCTTGTGTGTGATTTATCCTGGCTTCATATGAGCTGAGGAAATCTTCACTCATCGCTCAGCTAAAATACAATGTAAAATGCCATAGGCTTGTGCTAATAACATTGGCATGGTCACATCGACGTAGGCCACTGTGTCGGCTCTGCATACAGCTGACGCAAGTAAAAAATCCTGCTTAAGAATGACAGAATGACTAAAAATTAACTACGAGAGAACAAGAAAGCACAGCCTGTACTGGTGTATTGATACTGTGAAATATCAAAATCAAACAATTTCAAATATTCAGAATCGATATGATTTGATTAATCAATATTTTTGGGGTCACTAGTCCAGAGGCAGCAAGCCATCACTCGCACCTCCATGTTCAAAAACCAGCAGCTGCAGAGTGCCCCATATTCTCACTCGTAAACAGGGATGCATGATAATATCGGCACATTATGGGTAGCGGCCAATATCGACTTTAAAATGAACTATCATGCTTTTTCTTATTTTGCACAATGAATGAATTTTACATACATTGAAAAGCATGGTATTTCATGTCATGATAAGAGTATGCATGCATAATATGATGTTAATTCCACTACAAAAGAGAAGAGAATTGATGATCACTAAAATTAGGCGGGGCAAAAAAGTGGATGCATCAATATCGATATCGGCCAAATGAGTTGTTATATATCAGCACATTGGATATCAGCAAAAATCCAATATCGGGCATCTATGCTCGTAAATGCACTGAAACAGCCGAGGATACTCAATATATGACTACATCTGAATATAGAAATAAGGTGATAAAAAGATGTAAATACATAAAAATACAGGATTCATAAAAAAATATGTCAGCTGCATCTCCAATGAATTACGAAATCCTGGTAAATTGTGAAGGAAATTAGTTTATTCTTTGATGTTGGGTTGCTGGAAAAACATCCAACAATGAACGTCATTCTTGGACCTTGCAGTTTCGTTGAAGAGGCCAAGTCATTCAAAAAACGGAGGAATTTGACACCAACAGCTCCATTTAAAACAGCAATTTGAATCTCAGATATGAAGCACTTTATTTTACGACTGTATTGAAGCATTTTATAAAAAAAAATAAAAAAAAAATCAATTATTTTTGAATTGTTGAGATTTTATTATTCATCCTCCACATGATCAGACTCTTTCTGGTGACTAAATATGCTTGAATCTTAAAACACAGAATTCAGAGATATTTAAACAGACAGCACACAATTAAGGGGAAAAACAGACTGGCAGAAAAATAAAACAGATTTCACAGGGCCCTGGAAATTTCAGCTGCTGAGCCTCGTTCTCAAACTCAAATAGGAAGTGACACAGCAACATTGCTACCGTATGTTACCCTGTGATACATTACCTCTTCACCAGCTGTTCCTGAATTTCTGCTCCCACTCGATTATAAAACTGGAACTTTATTGTTTGCTTGAATCATAAGGACACCGTCACTCAAATGGATGGATGGAGGGTGGGGGAGATGGCGGGGGTGTAGCTTGATATTCTTCTTCTGACACTCTCGACGTGCCCACACAGGATGGTATGCTTGTCATGTGTGGGCGCTTGTTGACATGTCATCATGGATGTGCGCATCAGTAGCACGAAGGAAGAGAATATAGAAATGTTAGACAATGCCAAATCTTGTCTTTGTAGCCACCGGTCACAGATTGTCTCACGTTTGCAATGTGTCTGAGCCGCATTCAGGAGACAGCCTCAGTAATTGTGTGTCTTGGCAGCAGCTACAATTAAGGGTAGTAACCTGCACATGATTAATGTAATCATGGTTCATATAGTGAGTCATTTTTAGCAGTAAAAGGCAGAATATAGCTCTACATGTGAGGTTTGTACCATCTATGTGACCATCAGTGCTTTCTGCTGGTGAAAATCCTCCAGAGTACATTAGGAAAATCTGTGAATTTACCAGTTAACATATTGATTATATCTTGCAATTAACATAATTTACTGCTTCGCCGCATTAATGATATTAAACTGGCCAATTTTTAATCATTAATGCTGCTTCCAGCAGGAAAATTAAAAGGTGAGGTAAACGTAAGAGCAGAGTGAAGTGAAATACACTAACTGTGAAATGCAATACTGTGGTTAACACATTCATGCATATTTTAAGACACACAAACTGCACATGCTCACACACACACACACACAGATGCATACAGGCGCCGAGTGGGCACCTGCTGGGGATGTCTGTGGGTCTGGACATGACCCTGTCAAGAGTCTTCAGGAGATTAATTTCCCAGGCCTGTTTTCTCAGATAAAAATTGAGACGGAATTTCAAATGCGAGACATGGGGGGAACAAATCTGAAAATGATATATATTTCAAAGGGATTAAGTAAATCAGCACATTTCTCGGTTCCTTCATTTGTCCTTTGTTTCAATCCAATATTTCTTTAAAGAAAATGGAGCGTTAGCCCTGTCAGAACGTATGAAGTTGTTATAAGACTTTGCGGTGGTAGACATAGCTGATGCAAAAACGAAGCTCGGGATTCCATGCAATGATAATCAGGCCAAAAAAAAAAGAGCCCCCCTAAGTAATTTATCCTCCAAAGTAATTCCAGTACTTATGGGATTCACCTTCAAAATGTAATGTGGCATGCAGGTAGAAAAAACATAGGAAATGAGAAATCCAGGGAGAGTGAGGGGAGACGCAGGGAGACAGGGAGGGAGAGAAATCCAAAGTGGGAGTCATAAAGTAAGTAATCTCCACAGTCTGCCATCCAGACAGGTCTCCTGTGACCTCCACCGCCGGTGCCCTTCGTCCTTCACATCTGACAAAGTTGGGAGGACACAGTGGAAATATGAGGCCGTCTCAGCCACCTCCATATCTGAATGCGCTCATTATGTCTCTGTCTGGATAAGAGCATCTGTTAAATGACTGAATAGTAAATTGTGTGCTGAGGACAGCAGACTAGCAGGGCAGATAAAGGAGCTTTGTCTTAGTTACATTTCAGCAGGTAGCAGCATGGCTTAGACTGCCAACAGGTTTTGCTACTGTGCAAGCCTAATGGTGGATGACTGAGGGGAGGAGAGGGAGTCGCTGGGAGAAGACATGTGATTTTCCACTTGTCCAAGCAGTTTTCTGTAAAATCACACGAGCTGCCCCGCACTTTGGTCAATGTATTACACAATCAAGATTCTGAAATGTGCATTATCTGTCAGATTGTGCCTAATGTTAATCAGTTAACAGGGGCTATGTGTCTTTGACAGAACAGGCTGTGCTCATGCCAGTGTTGTTCCAATAATGCCTCTTTAAATTGTTCTCATACCGGCCGACGGGGATCAAGATGGATAATTTGTTAGATTGGTAGAAAGGCAGAAATAGAACATGTGTTAAATCTCCGGTTTGAAAACAGAACAATGCTGCCTGCCATTTGAATAAATGTGTCAGTATTCAGTGGGATTTGGAGAGGTAATATTTTTGCCTAGGAAATGTGAAAAAAGATTTGATAGTCATGGTGTTGGTGAATGGAAAGAGCTAATACTTAAAGGTCCCCTGTGGAGATTTCATGTAAACAAACAAAAGTTATGTTTAGTTTCAGTGTTACTCTCTAAAATCATAGTGTGTATTCTTGAGGCAGGGCTGTACCCAATGCCATTTTACTTTGAAAGCTTCCACTGAACTTTTCAAATGAGCCTTTGAATGTCTGTCATCATACTTTATGACATCATTTCCAAAAACAAAACAAAACATAACAAAAAAATTCCAATTTAAATAAAGTGGTTAGATAGACTTTGTCTGATAGACTTTATTTTCCGGGTCAACCAACAGTCGTCATTTAGGGCCATTAATCGACTAGTTACCTGCATGTTTACGATATTAATTTAGCTGTTAAATGATATATTTTGGGCGGGGCAACACAATGGTTTGAGTTGAAGGTGTGAGAAAGAATAGTATCAGTAACGTTGAGTACGTTTACATGGACAGTTTAATTCCCTTTTAATTTGGAATGAAAATGGCCAATGCGATTGAAAATTCAATCCGATGTAAGGGGCTGGAATATTCCGTTTCTAATTCCAAATGAAAGAATTTCTCGCACTTGTATACACTCATTACTCTTTAAGTTCATTCCGGTCTTTCTGCGCATGCTTGTTTCCTTGCCCTTCTGGCGCGATGACGTATGTAGCATGCATAGCAACGGGCTGAGACACAGCAGTTGGACTTGTTGCACTAACCGGTTTCCATTCGCCACAGCACGGTCTTCTATCTCCCTTCTTCAACCTTCTACCTCTCTTCTCCTCCTCAACAGACAAAGCATTAGCAGAACAAGGTTGTTGTCGTACTGCTGCTTCAAGAATATAAGCAAAACAAGCCCGAAAACCCCACTAAGAACGGCGTCGTCAAGCATCTTGTTATCTGGAGCGAGGACTACAGTGTTTTCTTCCGGTAAATGTAAACATGTAACATCCACCCCACCCCCTATCCAATCAGAAACCTTCCCTGCCCCAAACCTTGCGCGGACCCGAATAAAGGCAATTAAACTGATCTCCCATGTAAACCCTAATTTGGAATGAATATTTCCCATGTAAACTACCTGGAAAAAATCATGTAATTGCACTGTTAACACTGTGCTGCCTTACAGAGAAATACAAAACCATACTCATGACCCTTCATTAATATAGGCCTATATTTTATCTACAAGTGCACGTCACACACTGAGCGAGCCGCCTGTTAATGACGCTGTCGGCAAAGCAGTAATGACTGTGCTAAGTGGCTAATGGGCATGTAGCTACTTCCATGTTTCAGATGATACGTCATGTTTGTAGTCGACCAATGAAGATGAGTTTACATATCACCTTGGGTTCGTCCTTCACCTTCTCAAAATGATCCCACACTTTGGATTTCCTGCCCAACATGTTATTAACTAGCCTGTGAAATAACCGCAGGTACCAGCCCTGGAAATTAGGGGCCGTAAACATGCCGCATCTTTAACCGCCTGGAAAACGTGAGGTCGGGCGCTGGGTGCTACGCTTATGCTTTTTTTTTTATGCTAGCTTTAAAGAGCTTGGTGGCAGGTTGTGTCTTATAAGTGTGTAGGCCTATCATCCGTGGGACAGATGTAAAGCTCTGGTAGCCCTGGACTAACATGATCAACTTTTCCGTATTTATCAGACTGAATATTTACAGAAGAAGAGGAAGATATCTGTTGGCTGTGTTTGGTTTTGATTTATTTTCACAAGGCGCAGCTCTTGATAGAATTCCACATTTCTTTGTTTTTTGTTTTTCTGTAATAAAGCAACCAGTAAAATGTTACTAATGACCTTTCTGGTCGACTACCATTTGGCCGGCCATTAGTAAGTAGCCCTAGTTGGCACATTCCTATATGTGTTGATATATTACTGTATTAAAGCATGAAACCTCAAGTAGAATGTGACTCATGGCGCACATATCCTCATGCATGTGCATGATCCCTGTATGTAACATTGCTCCATAGCACCAATAGTAGCCAAAAACTTCTCAGACTACCTAACTGCTATTGACTGTATGACTATGCACATTAAACCAGAATGATATTGCATTTGGGTGTATATTTACATTTCATTTCCCAGCACGTTCTCATTACCCGAACTAAATTCTAGTCTTACTACTGTTTTCTGATTGGTCTGATGGATTGGTACTAACAGGTTGTTTGCACCTCCATCATTAAGTTAAGGTAACACTTGTTAAATCAGAAAAACTCCATTATTATTAACTTTAATACTGTCTTCATCAGTTTAAACACTTGTGATTTATCTCCTGACTTTATAATCACGAAGATTCTCTACAGAAAGAAACAAAACAAAATCTCGGGTTGTATTTTTAAAAAAACAGTGCAGGAAATATTCCAAGTATTGTTCTCATGTCTTTGCTTCTTAGGAAGCTGGGTCTTTGTTGTGTTTGTCTGGAACAGCTATTTTGACATAAATTTGCTCGTAAAAATATCTGAATCCTCTTTCACATCATGCACCTCTTTCATTCATAAATATATCCACATGTATCATGGTTATATATCAGTAAGCAGTATGGTATTGTTTGATAAGTATTGCTGCAACCCTGTCTCTACCTAACCAGAAATGCTGGCCATGAAGACATTGCTGGGTAAGATATGAGCTTACAAGCTACAAAAAAAAGAAAAAGAGAAAGAAGTTCAATTTTTTTTTTTTTTTTTTACTTTTGAGGATTGTGTGTTAGTACTTGAACACCATCCAGAACAGTTTTCTTGCAGCTGATCAGAATTCTTGGCTTGCCTTGCTCTTCCTTCAAACCTTCTATTTAAGGATTGCACCCCCTCCGAGCTATTGTACCAGTGCCACTGTGCTAATCAATCACAGACCACGCTGTGTGCAGTAGTGTACGTGTGTGTGTGTATGTGTGTGTTTGTGTCACTGTCTGTGTGTGCATACTTACACATTGGTGAAGGGGGTGTTTAGCTGATGCTATTCGAATGATTATGAGTCCTTAAACATCAAGCCTATTGCCAAATTGCCCTTGACAAGGAAATATGTTGTTAGCTAAGATAATGCGCTGCCCATTATTTTAGGCTATAGTGCTCTGCCAGAATGCAGGATTATTTGGAGCTTGCAGGGCGGCGGCAGCTGCACGCTTAGAGATACACAGAGCTGAAACAGGGAGCATCACCACCATTATGTTGCCAGTTATGGAGACAAGAATGAAAATTGTAGGTTATACCTACAGGCAAAAAGGAATGCATTTTGGCACCTCAGCACATATAGTATTTAGACATGCAACAATTTAGTGTTATAAAAAAGCAACAGTATTAGCGTAGCCATAAATTAGCCATAATGATACACTCTAGGGCTTTAAAAAAATAACTTTAACACAAGGTACAGTAGCTACAAAGATTTGCTTTGTGCTTTCATGTGGTCCAATTTGGGAGTTCTCCAGCTCAATTTCCCACTAAATCTAAAAAAACCCTGCTTTTTTCTTCCTCCTTCAGCCTGGTGCGTTACATATCAAAAGCAGTAGGAGGAAAGTGTTTTAAATATATGCCAATAAAAATCAGACATCATTATTACAATTCATTTGACAATGATATAGAGGAATGTCTTCGGCAGTTAACTGTGCTTTTATCACTACTCTGCTAATTACGTGTGCCCCTCATCGGCGGTTTTCTTCAACATCTATCTCAAGAATTCTGACTTTATTTATCAAGACATGGAATAATGAAAAAAAAGGTATAGGTATACCTTTTTAAATTTTAATTGCATTTGCTTTACTAGCACATGGAGACAATGTGTGCACATACCGTATGTGCATGCATGTTGTTTTGTTCTGCACTTCAGACGTCCAAACATTTAAATGAGTTGTATCAGTTCCACCCTGTGGAGGCTTGGATAGCAAACAATATGTCATCTTAAACAAGGCTTGTACATAAAGCAGGTAAGCAGGTGGGCTTACACTTATTGTCCTCTACATTTCCCCGTATCAACATGCATCAACATTACAATATATGGAAATGTTAGTCTGAGGAATTCGTTGTAACATAAATCATTCACACATGGCACCATATAAAATCTCCATGAACACGGGTGCATGGGATATTAGTGAATCTCCATGTGTCAATCTCGTATGGCAAGGCTTGACTCGAGTTAAAAAAAAAAAGGGGGAGAAAACACGATGAATAAAAACACCTGCTGACATACATGCACCATAAAAGCAGCGTGAGAGGATGCATGTTTCACAGTAAATCAGAGGTCTTCCAACAAAACTGTCAGGGCAGTGTCAGTGTGTGAGAGTTCAAGTGAATCAGGAGGATATGTCGGGGCCGGGAAGCTGGTACAGCCAAAAATACTGAACTGGTGAAGAGTGGTTTTTTTAAGCAAAAATTTAAGTCCTGAAATTAGATTGAAATGAGGTGCTGAATGTTAAAATGGTATCATGATTTCAAACTGAGATACTCGATCTAATCATATGGTGCATTGTAGGGCTGGGCGAATCAAATTTTAATCATGATTTTGATTTTGGCTTCTATCATAAAAACATTCTAATCGAAGAAAAACGATTAATGCGCCGCACGGTGCGACATGTATGTAAGTTCCTGTACTGGAAAAGCACCGTGAATGCACCTGTGTTGAAGCATAGCACCCGCCCTCTTGTTCCTCCTTGGTTAACACCGTTAGCTCTGTCAGCACTGTTGTCATGTTGAGAGCTCTGTTTAGACAACTCATACACTCTGAGTTTTGCATACAGCCTTTTTTTAAAAGAGAAAAGCGTACATATAACGTACAACAGAATATACAAATAAAACATCTATAAAGGGAAAATACTCTGGAAATTACACAGTATAACTACAAGAAAGAAAAACAAATTACATGACATGTTAGTTCCCTACTACATAAACCCTCTTGTATGAATAGTTGAACTATCCAATCCAATATAGGACATAAAAGGCTCCCATGTTTTATGGAATACATCATCTTTTGAGTGCAGGATACATGTCGAAATATATTCAAGTATGACCGTATGCCACTGTGTTTTAGTTGGGATTCTGTTTCTTGCAGAGAATGTTAGTAGTTAATAGAGTTTACCTTTAAACCTATTCTTAATGAAACCATTTGATATATCAAGTAGCATGTATTTTGGATCATTTCTTAGATCAGTGGCTAAGATTTTATTAATTTCCTGTCCTCTAACATCCCAAAACTTCTCTATCACAGACAGTGGGTGAGATAACCTGTCTCTTGAGCCATAGAGGAGAGAAGTCCGCATTAAACATATGACATTGGAAAGGTGATACATGAGCTCCGTGTAAAATCTTGAGTTGAATAGTGTTTATTCTGTAACAAACAGTTAAAGTTTTTGCCCTTTCCCAAGCATCATCCCATTAATCACCCGTAATATTTAGCATAGAGCCCCTTTAAACTAGCCAGTATTTAACCTATAACAATGAGTGCTATTTTACTAATAATATAACTAACTACTACTACAGTATAAAATCTTAGCTAAGTCACTAATAGCTGCAGCTGTCAAATAAATGTAGTTGAGTAAAAACACTGAACTGAACTGAAATGCACTTACTTTCATGTATATAATGATATAGTCAACCAAACATTAGTCGACCAGAGACGTCATTAGTTGGCAAGATTACATTGGTCGCTCAGTCGCAGAAAAAAACAAACATGAAACTCCATTAGGAGCTGTGCCTTGTCATAATAAATCAAACTCTTTATGACTGGAGCATGTGGGAATTTAATTTGAAAGGAGTCAGACAGGAGTCATGTTACAAACCAATCACAGCCGACACATATCTTTCCCTTCTTCTGTAAATATTCAGTCTGATAAATACAGAAAAGCTGATCATTTTAGTGCAGGGCACCTGTCCAGTGGATGACATACCTACATACTTATTAACAGTGTTTGGATGAAAGTCAGCTCTGCACTCAGGATTTCAGGTAAATAGGCTATGTGGTGCTTTGTGGAGGCTGCATATTACTTCAGACGCAACCTGTCACTGCACTCTTGAAAGCCGGCACAGAAAAGGCACAAAAGTAGCGCCCGACCTTACGATCTCCAGGCGGTTAAAGACACGGCATGTGTACGGCCCCTAATTTCCAGGGCTGGTACCTGCGGTTATTTCACAGGCTAGTTAATAACATGTTGGGCAGGAAATCCAAAGTGTGGGATCATTTTGAGAAGGTGAAGGACGAATCCAAGGTGATACGTAAACTCATCTTCATTGGTCGACTACAAACATGACGTATCATCTGAAACATGGAAGTAGCTACATGCCCATTAGCCACTTAGCACAGTCATTACTGCTTTGCCCACAGCGTCATTAACAGGCGGCTCGCTCAGTGTGTGACGTGCACTTGTAGATAAAATCTAGGCCTATATTAATGAAGGTTCATTAGTACGGTTTTGTATTTCTCTGTAATGTGTGAACAATGTTACTGATACTATTCTTTCTCACACCTTCAACTCAAACCATTGTGTTGCCAAGCACAAAATATATCATTTAATAATAAGATTACTATCGTAAACAGTTGGGCGACTAGTCGACTAGAATAGAATAGAATGGAAAGAACTTAATTCATCCCCGAAGGGAAATTCAACTGTCCAGCAATATGGTTGTTACATGTCTTCACAATAAATGGAAAAAGTGGAATTGCACCAAACAGAATATCAGGCTGCCAATACAAAAAATTAACTAACATTGTTGTAGTGTAACAGCTCTCTTTAAAAGTTGCTGTAAATGTGCCCAAAGCCTTACAGCAGGATATTATCATGGATGGATGTCAAAGAGGGGAGTCTGGAAAGCTGGTGGAGCTTGTACCAATTAAACCAGTTTGTGTTTTGTGGAAAACTGTACAAATAGATGTCCAATAGATGACAATAAATAAATGGGAACACAGCAGCTGAGACCATTCCTGCATCAGAGGCTTGCCATGGGTAAGACCGTGTCTGCAAGACTAACACAACAGATGCGTTGTACACCACCTGGCTGATGCATCCCACAGACTACATCATTTAATCACTGACCCTTTGGCTCTGAGAGAGGAGGAGAGAGAGGCATCGAGAGAGGCAGGGACTGCAATAAATACCCCAAAATGAATTCTGAATCCATGAGATGTCATACCAAGCTTTAATTTTAGAATCCTCATGTAGCAAAATGACCAAATGTATTACCAGCCAAGACTAATCCTTTTTATATAAATCCCTACATTTCCTACTTTGTCTTGTTATGAGAGGCCCTGTGTGTCTGCTGGATGCTACTTACTCTCTTTCTTCTTCCCTAAAATGCATCAAATACTATATGTGGAGTAGGACACAATCTCATCCATCATGATCAATGCCTCCGTGTGACTGTCTGATCACTGTAAAGCAAAAACATACTTGCTCTACGTGCAGCTCCCAGTGACACAGAAACTAAGGGCAGGACATAATCTGTACATTACAGAATTTAAAGTGAATTGGAAAGCCAAGTAAAACAATAAACATCAGCAAAATAGACAGCACATGTAATGGATTGTGCACAACAAGCTTTTAGTCTATGCTATTCACCCCTTAGGGCGGACAACACGCTGCAAGCTGCATCTCTGGTCAGATCTTATTGGGTTGTAAATCTCATTTTATCTCTTCAAACTACGCAGATTTGATTAAATTTGAGTTAAGCATGACTTGAAAGGGGGTTTGACACTAAGATAAAAGAAGAAGTGGGAAAAAAGGAAGTCTAACAGTCACATTACTAAATCCTCTAATAACACTGAGAGTAAAATGCTTTGGCAGGGAGTTTTGGAAGGCTGAGGTCTGGAGAAGATTATTTTTGCTGAGTGGAGTGACAGCTAGCTTGTGTGCAAGTTTAGCTGGTTAAGCTACTTCCAAGACGGATCATATGTGGCTGTGTGTCGATAGAGTGGCTGGAGTGACCCCACCATTCGTTCCAGACTCTACATGTCATTTTGGTACACAAGAACCCTATTTTAGATACGCCGGGCCTCAATCACTAATATGTGTGTAGAAACTAGGGCTGATCCCAACTAAAGCCCTATTCGGACGGGATTAGTTTAACATGGAGATGTGGGGTAAAGTAATTATTACCAGGGATTTTAGTCCCGGCCGAGCGCGGCATGTCTGTAATCATTATGGATAACGTCAGTAAAAATTACGGGACTTTTACCTTCTGTAAAACAGTCCGGAGAAAATACCTCAGGTGATATTAATCCCATGCGAACGCGATCCTCTGTAAAAATGTATGTAAATATTTCGTCATGTCCTGTTTACAGCCATTTTTCCATGTTTTTCGATGATGGAGGCGCTTGAAGAAGCGTGATGATTGCATAGCCCTACATGGGAGACCAATCAAAAGGCTCGAGAAGAAAGCACTTTTCAGAGCCACAAGACTTCTGGCTGTGTTAGGTAGGCCTAATATAAATCCATATTGCTAATCGTTCCAGATCATGGGCAATATTTCATATTGGGCTAATCATTAATTATTATTATCCTGCAGCTGATGCTTACAGGGAGCAACGTAGCACGCACATGCCGACAGGGAGTTGACTCCAGGGTGCAAACCGAGTTACCACTCCCATCTCTGGTAGAATTACAGCGATTTCTTGTCCCGTGCGAATTGGACATTTATATTACAGACATCCTGTGGTAAACTGACATTAGTCCGATCCCTGTGTAAAACTAATCCCGTCCAAATAGTACTTAAAAATTTTCCTAGTCGACCAATCGTTGTCATTTAGGGACTAAGTAATTAGCTGCTTAACATTACCTCACTTTATAAGATATAGTTATATCAAAATGTTAAGGTTGCATTGTTTGCCTTGTGTTATTGGTGGAGGCCATGTTGCGGAGGTTAACCCTTTATACTCTGTAGCCTGCAATACACTTGCATCTAAACATATAATGCACTTATTTATATATTAAGGCTAAGCATGACGGACAGTACATATTTAGCCTGAATGTAAAACCACATGTGATCAGTCAGTTAATCAGAGGTATTGTGACAAACATCCAGGGTCATGGGAAACCTTTGAAAGTTGTTAAATTAGTAAAAATCATGAATTTTTTTTTAAAAGTTATGAAACTTTAAGTGTATGAAATTGCCATATTAATCTTCAGTGGATAACCTTCAAGGTAAGGCAATAAAATGGCAAATTTATTTTCTGTAGCTGTCGAGGTAACCTAGCTCTAAAATGCATCAATAGGTGTCAATATTTTGTTTACTAGTACAACATTTCTTCATTTTCTCCCCAAGATCCGTCTCTGCCTACATGTATGCCAGCTAGCAGACATTATGTTTGACAAGTTTGAATCTATTATGTTTGATTGGATGTTTATTATGTTTTAAATGCCAAACATGCAGGGCAAGAAAAAAAATATATTATGGGTCCTTGAAATGTCACGGAAAAGTTTTGAAATGTTGTTCATCAAAATACAAGGGAACCCTCTACATCATTTTGTGATGCATGTAACGTATATATTAAGCACAGTAAAGCAATACGCTGCTCAACATATTAGAGAGCAATGTAAATGTTATTTATTGATCAGGAAGCATGATTAACACATTTGATTTTCCACTTAAACACATCACAATGGGTCCTGGCGATGAAGATGGATCCTGGTGATGGAAGGTCTGCAGCGGAACCCTATTACATTTTTATCTAATCCCTAAGGAGATTGAAATTTTCATGGCAATGAAGCCTGTGAGTAACCTTAACCTTAGTTCCTGGGTCAGTGTCATCCTTTTGAGTTTGGTATTTTCGACAATTCTGTATATGTTCTTGTAAATAAAACAGCACCTTGCTTTAATAATCAGAAGGAACTGTGGGCCGTTAGAAGAAGCATTAGCTTGTGCTAACGTGCCTTGCGTCGACTGCTCATCTTGGTAAGGTACTGTAGCCAAACATTGCATGAGTCAGGATCAGGATGACACGCCGTTGTTTTAATACAATTTTTATTTAAACAACAGGATAAATTAGCAAAAAGAAGAAGAGCTAACCTGCTGTGTGACGAAGCTGAAAAGATAACTAGACACAGACAGTACATGGGTGGGGCATATTATGAGATGCTGCAGCATAACTGTCTCTAACACAGTATTGCCATTGTCATTCAACCGATTATCTTTAGCTAACGAGTTTAAGGGGGAATTGTAGCGGTGCCTGGATCTCATTCACAGGCAACATGAAGTTCCCATGCAGGAAGTAATATGATGGATGTATACTGATACATTGCCTGTGCACAACTTGATGCGAAAACCAGAGACATGTATGGGGCTGAATATGAACGTAATGTAATAAAGATAAATAAAAGTAAAGATAAAATCGAACAGGAGCTGCTGGTAAAACAAAATAAGTTCCCTTATCAATAAAATGCAATTCATCACAGACAATGACTTTGTTCAGCTGTCACAGATAGAAACATAAGCTTTGGCAGACAACATGAATAGGTAATGATGACGAATCCAGCATATTTATGTCTTTATGTACCATCGGTGTAACTGTGGGACGTCTGCACTGCCCGTGTACTGCATATAATCCCCTGCAGGATTAAGACCCTATGGATGCTACTATACAATCCAGTAGGAGCCCATATGGCTGTGGGAGGCCAAGTAGATTTAATCACACATTTTGGCTCATAATCTCATCATCAACTGGGCATGGTGTCTGAATGTTGTTTTTTTTTTTTTGTTTTTTTTTTCAATGTAGCCGTTAGTCAAATGAGGCCAGTGCAATCAGCCCTGACAGATTTAGAGCATGTTACAAGCCCTGTTTGTCACAGGCTGTACCTGCCACTCAAGTAGCAACACAGAGAAAGAGAATAGGAGAGAGGAAAAAAAAGACCATTTTGTCATTCGCCTTTTGAATATCTTTAGGTAACCTGAAAGGAAGTAATTTTAGGGCCCCCTGGGGCTTAAATGGTGTGCCTTGATTTTGTTGAAAAGCACTGCAGCACAAGAAGACTGTGCTAATTCCATACTTTTTGCTAATTGCCTCTAATTGCCCACCCAAACTTTATATACTTTGAGACTGAAACATTAATGACAGGTTTGTTTGATTTGAAGGAGCTGCAGAGTCGTGCTGTCGGATAATCAGGATGTATCTGTTCTGTCGGATAAGTTTTGTACAAATATTTTATAAAGACGTCATTATTTATGATGTCTTTTCCTTCATGCAGAACTTTGATAATCAGTACAAGCACCTACGTTTCGCCATTGTTATGGATTACTGTACCATGGTTTCACCAGGGTCTGACTGCGTTACTGTTTGGTCTATATAATTCAACACAGGGCAGAAGCCAGGCCAGACAATACAAAGGTTGTTTTTCTCTCCATGTGTCTGCACACTTGCATCCTACTGACTCACTACATCTAAATTAAACCAATTTAAATTTTCACATTAGTCCTGTTCAGTGGAGGGTAGTAACTAGACTAGACTAGGTTAATTCCTGGTTTGGGGGTCTGGTCTGGTGAGCAGGCTTAAATGGGTTTGATTTAACATAAACTGGCTGAACCGACATTTGTCATTATGACGTGTTCAGGCAAATTACCAAGAAGTCTATATTAGCAACCTTTGTTGACTTGTATTGCATTACTTCTAAGTAATAGGACAACACAGTTAATATAATATTATGTTTATAATGGGACTAAAGGAGCCACTGGTGTCTGACAGGTCGTGTGTAATTTACTGCAGAACCCAGGCAGGTGTCGGCAACCTAAATAAGATCTAATTTCAGTAGAGGACGGAGGGGGAAGAGCCGCACATGCTGTGTTTGTTTGCCTCAAAGTTCATGTGTTTTTTGGGTTGATGAGAAGAGACCAGGCAGATTTAGTCTCTCAAGAAAACACAAATCTGGCAACATTTTGGATTTGAAGCCGATAAAAGAGGTGTCCTAACTGGCTGTAGGCGCCGTTTTGAGCTCAATTTCCGTTGGACCCCTGTTTATAATTATTCCTGTTGCTTAATTTGAAAGCGCTGCAATGGACAAGGAACAGCTGATTCAGTAGTTGTCACTAAGTGTTATCTGTAGGATACCTTCTTATTTAACTTAAATTCCAAAAAAATACAGTGGCAGCTGATGGGAGGGAGATTACCAGAAAGCTGAAATTTTCTGGAATGCTAAATCAGTGGTTCCCAACTTGTCCAGCCATGTTGTCCAGATTTCTCCTTAGTCATCAGTTAAATAGTGATTGGCTAAGTGCGAGAGATAAGACAGCTTACTAGCCAATCATGGCACCGCAGCTGGAAAGGAGGTGTGGCCCGACCCCTTCCATGATCCCCCTACTACAGTTCAAGATCATGGCAGAAGATAACAGGGTGTCTACAGGTCCTTAAAAGTCTTAAAATGTCTTTAATTAAATGTTACAACAATAATCCAAACCAAAAATCTGTCCTAAATTTGGTTCAAAGGTGTCCTGAATGCATCTTAAAAAGCATTAAATTTAAATGTCTGATACCTGTCGACACCATCTCCGTCAGAAGAGGCTCATGCACATCCCTGGCCCAACAACCAGACCCTGTTCGTCTTTCATATGACAAGAAACAGCAATTAAAGTATGTGCTACCTTCTTTGTTAGCCAAAAATGGCGGACAATTCGACCTGAGGGTAATATCTCAATATTGTTACAGTAAAGTGATGTAACTTTCTGAACTCACCAGACTGTTCGAGCTATTCTAATATTTTCCTTCACCCATTTAATCATTATAACCATTGCTGATGATTGATGACCAAAAATTGCATTGTATAAATATTTTTTGAAAACACAAATAAAACTTGCTGCAACGTTTTGTTGACTAGACCTTCATCAGGCAAAAAGTTTTGTAACAAAGAGAAGCCATCTTCAGTAGAAGTGGCTGTGAGTTTGCAATCAGTCACATACGTGCAGTGGGAAGACATCAGTACCAAACATCAGTAAGTTAACAGTCAACATTATACATAGAAATAAAAGAACAGGCAAAATTAAAAACACCTTAGTGACAATCCCAAACAACCCCCCCCAAAAATTACATTAGATAGCTATGTTCTTGAGAATGCTTAAATTCTTAATGTTAACTTGCACTCCCTAAAAAAATACACATCCAAATCTTGAAGGTACATTAAAAAATGAACATACAGGGGTGTGTTTACGTCAAGAATAAGCATCAATACACAAATAGGAAACTTGATAATAAATGCAACAAGGCCTCCACAATGTCACAGAGTAAAAATGACATCAAAATATGTCAAACAATAGTCAAATTGTGCCCTACCAAGGCTTTATCCTATAAACTCATCCTAAACCTACAGCCTTGGTAGGGCGGGCAGGCAGTTGCCTGATGAAGGTCTAGTCACCGAAACGTTGCAGCAGCATTAAAATCATTATTTTTACAAGTTAGACAGTGTGTGGGAGTCTTTCCTACAATTTTTATTCTTCTCGTCCCTCTCCTTCGCACCTGTTTGAAAATAAATGCACAAATAGTCAACCCTACACTATCATCACATATCGATTTCGACGTATTTGGCCAAAAATATTGCCCCCAGATCAACTTCCAAGTAATTAAACATTAACAGCTCATATTTTCTGGTTCTTGATATGGCACTGTGTTGACAATTAACCTGCACTTAACATTTGTTTCTACTTGTTGAGGACCTGTTTAAACCTAATACAGTGATGTTATAATTAGTGTCTATTGACATTACCACTTAAGTATTTTCTTTTACAAGAAACTCTCCACTCTTTCTTATTTTTATGAGTACTTATTCCTCTACTTGAGTCAATATAATTATGAAGTAATAATACTTTTACTGGAGTACTGTTTTTTTTGTCCACTCTGCCCACCACTGGTCCTTTTGATCCAAAGTAGGTCAGTCGTTCTTGACAAAGAGTGACTCTTTCAGTCCTCTCTTGATTGCCTCATTTAAACAGACATGCACTGACACGGCAGGTGATGATTTCAGTGTGTGGTTGCTTAAAAAATAGCAGGTTTGAAAACATGCTTCCAATCCTATTCAGCCTCAAGGTAAGGACATTGAATGGTAAACAGTTGTTGCAGTTTAAATAAAAAAGCCTGTTTCTTTTATGCAACATAATTATCTGGACATGATGATGGAAGCATTTTAGAAAAAAAGATGTGTGTTTGTGCTTTGACATTTGACATTGGCCATGAAAAACTCAAATCATAGTCAAGTGTATTCATATGAAAACATTCTAGTTGCCATTTAAAACTGAAAAGGGATTTTTTAAAAGCGACGTAGTTTAACGGTAAAAAAAATTGTGTCAGTCATTTTTGTTTTAATCTATGTTTCAGGGAGACAAATGCTCTAATTAACCGTTTAAGAGTTAGTGTGTTTAAGCCTCCACAGCAGTGTACAGGAAGTGTAAGGGAAGAGAGCAGAGGGTGTAGCCCTCTATTTCTCAAATTCTCTCCACATAATCACCTGCAACAGGATTAGTTCAGGGGCTCAGGGTCTGCCACTAGGTCCTAAATATGTTTGCCAAAAGCCCCAGCTGGCCTTCCCCATTATTTGGACCAGGTACTGCAAAGTCCCCCCACCCCCCAAGAGCATGCCATGCCTCCATCTTTTTCTGCATCCTCTCATCCATCCATCCGCCCATGCCCATCGACAACACAAGCTTCTCACTGTGTCTCCTTTTTAATGTTGGACCGAGCCAGAGGCCTTTACTTCACGTTTCTATCACTGCAGTGAAAATTATAATTTGTATTTGGTAGATACGACAGGACAAACGGACGGATGCTCAGCTCCACTAGTGAATGCAGCTCGTGTCATGTAACTGAGGTCATGGGTGTCGTGCGTTTTGCCTCTTGCAATGTCATCATTTGCTGATTTGAGGGCTTTAAAAAAACTGCATGTTTGTATTTTATAAATGACTGCTCTTAGCGAGAAAAGCAGTAAGCAAGGTAGCTTAGAGTTGCAAACACAGCCAGAGGGTCCATGCAAGTTGCAAACGAAGCACATCTGAGAAAGCATGAACATGAACAGGACATTTGTGAAAAGAACATACTGTATATTTTATCCTGAGATGCATGGATTTAAGGATTTCATTTCCTGGTAGACACTGTGCAAAGAATCAGTCACAAAAAGCAATGCACACTGACATTATCACACCCTAACCGTTCAAATTACAGCTTCCCAGGAATGTTAGAAAAGAGAACCATTTTCTAAAAGCATGCTATTAGCCTTTTTCTTCACTTTGAATCTAACAGCTCATGTCTGTAAATTATATAAATTACATGATGACATATAGACATTTAACCGAGTTCTCCGGCACCTAACCCAAGTGGCGAGTGCAGCACAGACCGCTTATCATGTGTAGACAGCCTGAGACTGGGGAGGGAGAGCGTGGCTGAGTGGGTCTGTGTCTGAGGCTTAGCAGGGAGGAGAGGAGGACGATACAAGTCATCATGACAGAGTAGCCTGTCCTAATGACAGGTAATCAGTGTATGGAAGCAATATGTTTTCCTTTTTCATATCAGTAGTTTGAAAACGCTGCATATCCACCTCACAGTACGTCTTTCCAGTTTGTGACTGAAACTCCTTTCTTTTAAATGTGTAAATCACCAGCTACTGCAAAATGTGCATAAGGAAATGTCTGCGTGAGGATGAAGTGGATGTACATACAATGCATCAGTGCCTTTAATTTTTTTCTGTGGAAAATAAACAGAGAATATGGCTGTGCTTGTTGGAGACACAACCATACCTTGAACAACGTTTAGCCCTGAAGTACAATGAAAGAGATGCAATTTAATATCTGTATAAAGTACGAAAAGAATAAAGAATGACACCTAATCTAAAGTCAGGACATTGTTCTCTGACAGTCATTGAAATGGAGAATAAGTAGGAGCAGAAGGGTAAACAAGCATGTAAAAAACTGAGTGCTTTAACGTTGTGCTTTTAAAAGAAGAAAAAACACTTAAAATAACATAGTTATTGCTCATGGACAATGCCACTAATACAAAAGGACATAAATGTAGCTATCTTATTTGATATATCTTGATTTTCCTACTGAATTTTCTGATAATATTTCCTGTAAATAATTACAAACTGAGTAATTTATAAAGCAAAGAGGTTTTTAAATGCAAAAATAAAGGTTTGACGATACACGGCCAGAACGGAAATACCAGAGTCAAACAGACATATGTACATCGATCGTAGGTCAAGCATAAAAGATTGAGATTCTAACACCTTACAATCCTGATAATCTCTCTATGCTTATCAGCGCGGAAGGACTAGAGAAAGATGAGAGCGTCCTGCTGTTGCTTATCCCTTCTCAGCATGGCCACCGCACTGATCAGAGGAGGAGGACACAGGTGGAGACCTGGAACAGTGTCATCATCAATGCTCGAACAGAAACGAAACAGTCTGGCCTGGGCACCAGGAGCTGGATTTAGCCAAGGTGGAAAATGCCAGCCAAATGCCTTTTTGCTCTTCTTGATTCCATGCTCTCCCTCTCATAACAATATCAGGGGCCATTCCGCGGATGGAGAGAAGGCTAATATTGAACAGGCAGGCCAGACAAATAAGAGCAAAGTGTACTTAGCCACCTGTGGACCAGCTGGAGAGGAGATGGCCATAAGATGGCATGGAGTCCTCAGAGATTCAGCGTGATGAACAAAATGAATGAAAACAACAGAAGCACTGGACCTGCTGCTCCACAGAAAATTATACAGACCCTTTATCAGAATTACTAATGAATGGTTCTGCCACGGCACTTAAAGGCATCTGCGACTTGATGAATAGTGTGTGCTGAGTTGCTTATATTCTATTGGTCAAAATAAATCAGATCATTATCCTTTGTCACCCGCAGATCGAATCCAGACATTGTATCTAACAAGTAGTGCCAAGTTGGGTTGCTTGAAAATATATTAAGTGTCTCGTTTAAGATCATTTATTAATATTTCCCCTCATCATATGCATGTCTCCATGCAATTTGCAGGGAAAGCACCAACCTAGACCTTCCTAATCAATAATCAATCTGGGGCTGAAATGATTACATGAGTAATGAAAATACTGAAATTCCAAATGTCTGCCTCGAGGCTTTGTTTTATTATGAAACAGACAAGAGCAATAATCTCTGCTGCACCGAGTAGTGATGCTGGGTATTGATGCAAATTGAAAGTGAAGTGTACTGTAGATAAAGGAAGACAAGGAACTAAACTATTGGGCATTATTCTGGGGCAGAGATAACTGTGCTGCTGCATTGGCCGCTTGGCAGTGCTTCATTCAAAGTCCGGGTGAAGTAAAAATAATTGTGTGCTCAGTTTGTCACACCACAGAAAATTGTCTCATTAACCACCTAGCCAAATTTGAATGCTTAGAAAAGTCACTAAGTTTATGAAATTAGGTTTGAAATTAGCCCCGAGACGCTGGGGGTGTATCCACTGAAGGTGCTGAGCTGAGGAATGACCTGCTGTGAGGCGACAGACTATCGTTCCCAGTTAACCCAGTAGCACAGTAAGGTAAACACTCCCCCAGCCGAAGAACGAGTGAGCCACTGTGCAGCTACAGACTGTCGTTGAGCAGCTAACAATAGCACAAAGCCACAGCAATGAGCAGTAACTGCCAGGCTGGGTAGACAATTTGGGCGAAAAGACTACCCGTAGGTTTGTGACGGCTATTTTGTAGGTGTGTCTGATTGTGGCATTTAACAGTTATTTTTTATGTCTTCATTATACTGAAATAGCTAAGAGAGTTTGTTGAACATAGCGCCTTTGCTAACATACAGGGTGAACAAAACAACACTGATGCTATAGGCTTTGCCATTAGTTTTTTGAAAAGTGGTCGAGGGGCCACGTTTAAGATGGCTCCAGTGCACCATCGAGGCTGCCCAAAACATCCTGGGCACAGAAACCGTGAAAAGTAGGTCTCACAATCATTACTATTACGTTTACAATCTTTTTTATATGTTTACTTTACCAGGACTTTAAAAGTATAGCTAAAGCTATCCCGCTAGGTTTGTCACCACAAATATATCATTTGCAATATTACATATTATATGTAACTCACAGCCTTTGATGGACTTTCGCGATAAATCCTCAAAAGCACCGTGCTGTTCAATGACATGTGCTTGAGGTCTCCCTTACTGACTTTTTGATCGTCTTGACGTATGAAAAGTATCCCAGACACTGAGCTGAGAATCAGTGGGACACGAAGAAGGTGGCCTGTTCTGATCGTCGGAGCAAGCTGATAGCCAGGCAACCGCCATCAACTGTGCTACTTCCCACACATTGCCTCATGTTGCTGCTGAAGAACGAGCCTGTAGAACAACAAGGGGTGGTTGGATACCATGCCCAAGGCTCGGGCCTGCCAGCAGAGAAGAAACAGTGGGAGAGCTACAAGCAGGAGCCATCACAGTCCTTCTGCTCCAAGTAGACGAGCTGAGGACCACAATGCTGCGAGAGATAAAGTCCATATTCTGTGAGAACATTGGCGAAAGAATCAGATCATTTTAATAGTTTCAGCTCTCCATGGCATGAATGCTCATCACACTCTTGCTACTAAGGCCCAGTCCCATTTCTTATTTTTACCCCTACCCCTACACCTTGTTTTCTAGTGCCCCTTTGCCCGCCAGGACTGAGTTATAAAGGGTAGTCGTTGAAATCTTACCCTAATAAATGAGACTACCCTTTGAGACCCTGATATTGTTTATGCTAAAAGACAATAATGGCATTTATCTGATGGTGATACAAAATCATGGACCCTTGTGATTCTTTCACAAATTAAGTTACCTGTGGCTCTTTAGACCCTCTCCATTTGCACCCTGTGACTTTGACATAAAATTAAATGGAAATGTATCATGGTTATTTTTTTAACATTCAGGTTTTCATCTGTCATTGTTGTAGGCCTTGAGTGACTATTGCATTTTACAACATTAAAAATGTGTAGCCTATACATTGAATTAAAAAATGTTTTTCACCACCAACGCATCAAAGTTAAAGTACCAAATAATTATAAATAGCCTGCTGCAGAGTAGCCACTTTGTAGTAACCCTATTAATGAATGCTCATTTAGACCTACTTGTAATGTTGAGGGGCTTTACTCAGATATGTTTTGCAGCTCCAGACAGATTTGTTTTTTCTTTTTTGGCCAATAATGGCTCTTTTAATAGTAAACTTTGCCGACCTTGCTGTACCCTACCCTTATGTAGGTTCAAGGGGTGTATTGGGACTGACATAGGATTCTTTCTTGCTGTCATCACAGCAAAGCTCTGTGTGTTTCAGAGTTTGGTGAAGTAAAGCTTACACTCACCAATGAGGATACTTGACAAATGGGATTTTTTGGAGGCAAAATACAACTAAATTTCTTCTCTATGTAGGCAGTGTTTTTGGTTAGATCACACAAAGTGAATTCACTGGAGTAATAGACTTTATTAACACTGTGTGGCAGTGTAGCTTCTTACTGTATATATCAGACAAGGCAGTCTTTTAATGAGAAATACATCATACTGTGCATATAATTATCCATCACAATTCCTAAAAAATCAAATCAGTGGTTATTTCCTTTCAGAAATTAGCACGTGTGACTGTTCTATTACTTTAATAACGTTTTCCAAACCATTTAATCACTGATAATACATTCACACTAACTCACTATATCCAATTATCTGCTCTACACTGACATCAGTCCACCCTGTGCTCCATGTTAGCACTGATCAGTATTAATCTAATCAATTATAGAATCATTTGACAAGCCAAAGGCTACGCAAATCTTATACTAACTGAGCTCTGTAAAACATGTCATGCATTGTAATGAGAGTTCTTGATAATATCCTCCAGCCAGAGCCATTTGTGTGGCAACAAGGGCAGATTATTTGAAATATTGAGCATAGGAGAAAACCGCCGTGGCATTGTTGCCAATTATACATTTCTGAAACTACAGGGGTATGCTCCCCCGAGACCTGACTTTCCCCAGCCCTGATGCACATGCTCCGAAACATCATATCCTTGGTAATATTGGCTGAGCTGTGATTGCATTCTGCCTGATATTCTGCAGTTCATTAACCTATAGTTAAAAAACTCCCCAGACAGTTGATCTAATAGAGAGGACACAGTGCTCTATCCCCTCTGCTCCAATAACTGAAGAGTAAAGATAATTAGGGCCCCGTTAACAAGAGGAGATGCAAATTCTCTTTTCCGTGGTATAGTTCAATTATAATTTGCTCCCAGTGGGCTCAACATTCTTGGGAATAGTCACCATGTATACCCAAGTGTCATCCAAATACATTCCTTCCGCTTATATTGGATGGCATTTCCGCAGTAAGACAGGTGTAATCCTTTGGTTATTGCATGTCAATAACCACAACTCAAATGGAATCCTTCATTTAGCTCGCACTTAGAGCCGCACCAGGGAAAGTTGGCCCTTCTAATAAGGGGGAAAAGTAAAAAGGAGTATAACAATGCCAATGCATAATGGATTAGCCCAGGTTTGCGGGCTGAATATCAAGCAGCTTCTCTGGTACACACGGGCCACCTGAGCTCTGTTACAACAGAGTTGTTAAGGTGGGAATAAGCCACTAGGTGAACGCCCACCCTGACACTCTCTTTGACACACGTGATATAGATAAATGAAGCATGCTAATGAGCTTTCTAGAGGCTTCCCACCAACAGGAGGGGATAATCTGTGAGGACTCGTCCCTGCTTGGATTAATTTTATAATAAAAGGAGAGTAGGCAGAAAATACCAAAGCTCTAAATATGGCTGACTGCTGAATAAAAATAATATGATGAAGTCATATAAACTGAAATAATCTTCAGAGCCAGGGTTCCCAAAAGTCTTAAAAGCCATTGGATTCATTCAAAAAATAGGCCTGAATTGGCATTAAAATGTCTTAAATCAATCTTTCAGTAGTCTTAAATGCTCAGACACGGGAGTTGAATTTTATGAATCACTCTTTCTTTTTTTCTTTTTTTTTTTTTGTAATTATTTTATTCTGTTCCAGCCACAGATTCATATACCTCTATCACTGGCTATTTACAGAACAGCTTTTTTCATCATTTGAACCATTTCAAACCAAACCAAAAACAGGAGTAACAACCTCACTTTCATAATCCAGAAAAAAACACCACCACCACCAATGAAACAATCACATACAAATTACTAGGCTATGCTTGAGTCTGTTGAGTGCTATTAATCAAGTATAACAAAGTCCAGTTCAGAGGCGTCCATCTTGTCAAGACAGGTTGCCATATTTTGATAAATCCCTCAATATTGTCTTGAGTGTAAGTCAATTTTCCAGAGCCATAGTTCTCCGTACTTCCTTATACTGGTCGTCCATTGCAGGGACGTCCTTAGAGATCCAAAATTATAGAGATGATCATTATAATTCTCCTTGCTATGTGCAGGAGTATTCCAACCAGTTAAGCGCCATGGCAGCTCCTCACATCGTCCACTTTGGCTGCTGGAATACATTGAAGATGTAGTAGCTCCAAATCACATCCTATCAAAGCAACCACTTCAGTTTTCACTTTTTGCCAATATTTCTGTATCTCTACACATTTCCAAAACATATCTGCATGTGTGCCAACTTCTGAATACATTTAGAAGAGCTCAGAAAATTGCATCTCTCTGTTGGTATCTCAAAATAGTACGTGTATTTTCTATGACTGATGCCCAAACATTTTCCTCTATGTGGTCTGTAGTGTGATTAGGATTTGAGCCTAAGGTTGCATAAACAGAGGAAATAAATCTTTTTGGTAGGGGTTGTTTAAAAATGTCCTCCAGGAAATGATGTGTTACGTCCCCGCCAGAGGTCAAGGGCAAGGGGGGAGTAACACAGTGAAATTGAGTGAACTTTCAAAAAAGAAAAAGCAGAGCAAAACAAATCACCAGTTTAAAGGAAGTTTATTTTTAAAACGAAAATGGGAAAAAGGACCATCAATGAAAAACGAGCTCCAGAAGGGAACTAGATCGCCTGTAACAGGGACACCCAGAATAAAGAAATGATTAAACACAGCCAACAGATATCACCGCACAAAGCCAAACTTTTACTTATTACCCATTGTCCCTCCTTCACTGAGTTCAACAAGCCAGTCCAGGCCCTTTTCTTGCCAGACCCTGAACACTACATCTTGACAAGATGGAGGGAAATCTGGGTTTCTCCATATAGGAGCTGGAAGTGAAAAATAGTACTTAAGTTTGAAACAAATCTTGATTTTATTCCATGTTTTGAATGAACAATGAAGTCGCTTTGAACCTCCAGTTCCACCGTCTTGTAATTTACAAAGGAGCAGTTCTTTAGTGTAAGTACACCACGAGTTCTAGACTCCATATAAATCCATGTATTTTAAACATCTGGATTCACCCATTCATTTAAATATCGCATCTGAGCTGCCCAATAGTATAGCCACATATTTAGGACTGCCCCTCTGTAATCTCCTTACTTTCATTCTAACTTTTTTTTCCATGAATCACTTTATTTTGACAATACATTTTGAAATCTAAAAATAATTGTTACATCTTTTTTTCTAATGTACCAAATCCCTCTTCTTAAATTTGTCATGAAGGGAATGAAGGCAGTGGAATCACACATGCAAAATAATAAACACAAAATTACAAAAAAAAAACAAAAAACCCCTTGCCATACAAATGCCAGCTATGTCCCAGTTCTGCCGCTTTTCGCTGGACTGGAAACGTCATGTTTTATGTAACAATTGACACTTAGGTTAAATTGTCCTTCAGCTAAAGTAAAAAATGTTGGTTCATGATTTAATTCCCTTCAGTTTTGGTTAGGTGTAAAATTCTTCTGAAATTTCCACCCCAAATGGCTTAGAAAGGTCTTTAAAGAATTAAAATCTAACTTGCCTTAAGCTGTACGAACCCTGAATACGAAGTACAGTCTTTAATTTCCTTTTCTGCTTTGTAAAGCACAAGTAATTTGTAAAATAAATTTCATCTAAGAAAACCTGTGCTGCCGTGTTGTGGTTAAACCGGAAAAACTGATTAGATGGTGTCACAACGTTGGTATTCTCAATGACCGCAGCCAAGATGTTCACATAAATACGCAGATGTTGAATGGGTGGAGGATGTCAGAGTGAAAAGTTGCTGCAGCTGGTGCCAAGATACACAGCGTTTGGAAATAGACACAGGTACACATACCCGGCACTGCCACGAGGTACTGGCACATGTTGAAGTGGACTTGGCACGCGAGCTTGCGAACAGATGTTAATCCAGGACAGATAATTACATCAGTGAGTGAGCAGACATTTTTCCACTTAATTTCCGTCTTTTAAAAGTGTGACTACTCCCCTGAGGCACTTTGCGAGAGAGATGCCCCGGACCTGGTACCTGGGAAGAAGCCCAAAGCACCCCGGTGAGAGTCCTGATCACTGGGCTTCGGTGTGACCTCGTCCTCAGTGGGAGGCCTGTCAGTGTGTCAGTGCCACTTCCACAGATGTGTTGCAGGGTGTGTGTGTGTGTGTGTGTGTGTGTGTGTGTATGTTTGTCTGTGAGTGTGTGTGAGGAGTTAAGTTGTCAGCCAATTGCATTTCTTTTCTGTTATTTATAAACATCTTCAGAATGCTCAAGCTAATTATGCAACACAAAGGCTTTTATATTGTTGTGCAAAAACAAATCTGCTTTTTATTGTCAATTTTATTCTTTGCCAAGTACCAATTTTATAAAGTCTAATTTTAGAGAAGCGGTTTGAAGTAAAAAGCAATCAATTTTGATTTTGATTGCTTTTGCATCCGTCCGTAGGGTAAGGTAAAATGCACTTTCTACTGCAACGTAACCTGCATTGCCTTGTTAATGACAGTCATCCATGTCTCTACATGTTACTAATTTACTTTTCCTTATAACACAGCCATTGTGGTATTTTCGGCCAACAGTCAGGCTTGATAGGATGATACCAAATGACTTTAGTGTGCTCTGCTTCAGTGTCAAATGATTCTTCATTATTGTCTATCTGGAAACCGGTAAGTAGGTTAGATGAGAACAGGACAATTTATCAGCAGCTCCTGGTTGTAATTTAGCAACCCAGATCCACACTGGCACAGAGTTGAGCTACGGGACAATGGTTCTCTCCTGCCCTGGCCACAATAAATCTCACTTTAAATTAAGTTAGCATGTTCTGCTACATTGCTTAATGAGCTGCACTAGTAAACAATATTGCGGTACTCTCCCTGATTGATTGGTGACAGCAGCTTTACTGCTTCCACAAGGGCCTCAAAAGGACACCGGGGGGTTTCTTATGGCTGATGCTTTCATCACTTACCCCTTGCAAACAAATGCGGGCACTTTGTTGCCTCAGTACACAATAAAGCTGAGGGAGTAGTCCTACACAGGGTGACTTCAGGGGTATTATGATTGTATATGTGCGTGGCTGATTGTGGTGTGTGCTTGTGTGTGCACATGTTTGTAGGTAAGTGTAGAGGAAGGGCGCAGAACTGCATTAGGGAAATTTACAGTCCATAAGACATTAGATAATTCATGGTGTGGAACCGCGCGATAAATAAAAGCACAAGCGTGGGTAAATAGTCTGCAGCAATGAGTGTCACACTTGAAAAAGACCTTCCAAAGACCTTTTTGCCTTTGACAAAGCAAGTGGGCACCAATAACTCCTCCCTACCTGCCACCTGTCTGAAATATAAGTGCCCATTCCTCACCTTCTCTACTTAAGCCAGTCTATTTTTAATGAAATACAAAGACTAGAGGGAAATTTATCTTTTAGTTAGTTACCTAAAATATATTTTAAATGTCAGCTTGTTGCTAGGGCTGGGTAATATGGAGAAAATAAAATATCACAATAGTTTTGATCCAGGTCTCCAGATTAACTTCTCCACTGATGGTACCAGCTTTCTCAGTTGGTCCACCAGCACATGATTTGGTCCCATCATTTTATTTACATTTTTTTTTTTTTTTTTTGCATTATTATTATTTAAGTCATTTTTAGAATACGATAGATGAAAAAATAAATTAATAAAAACACAGTGTTTCCACTGGTAGTATTTTTCCCATAGTAGCCAAACAG